>NC_136411.1:179921439-180618939 GCF_051521515.1 Lactuca serriola | reverse complement strand
CCTTCTTTCATCCTCCTTATCTCTATTTGACGGCTAAAAGGAAACCCTAATCGATTTTAGACTCCATTCTTGAGTGTGTGAGGAACTAAATTGTGTTTTGGTGCTTTCATTAAGAGAACTCAAAGATTTAGAGGCTTGGATTGAAGAAGAGGAAGTGGATCTGCCATCTACATCGTTTTGGGAGCTAGCCTAAGGTAAAAAGCTTGTAACTTAACCTTTTGTTACTTAGATCTCTTTATATTAAGATTAGGGCCATTTTAGCTTGTTTGGTGCTCATTTCGGGTAATGGTCATGATCTGAAGTAGCAACTTCAGATCTAGACTTATCTTAGTTTTTATGATCATAAAGTTCCAGCCTTTAGCAAGATAACACCTTATCCTCACTTAGAACCTCTTCTCTACCTTGATTTTGGCTATTTACACCTTGATTGTTCGTAAAGTTTGCAACTTTACATAAGAAGTATAGCTTAGGAGCTTAGATCTACGTTATGGAGCTTTGGAGTAGCTTAAAAAACATTTGAATGGAGAAAAGACTAAAGGGACTCGACGAGTTGCATGGTCAACTCGACGATTCTGATGAAGATTGTCGTGCAAGGTTTCTGCATGGACTTGGCGAGTCCTTAGGAAGACTTGGCGAGTCAGTTAGGGTTTTCCCGACTTTTGTGTTGGATTAGATGTCTAGGCCCATAACTATTATTGGTATGTACTCGACCAAAGAGTAGCATGGTCCATTTGGGTTGCACTTCATTCGAACAATTTGTATGGATAGTCTTTTGAGAATAGTATATCTATGGTTTATTAATATATTGTAAATTGTAATATATTAGTATGAAATCATATTATTTAAGTAGTATTGATCAAGAATTAATGTAGAAGTTATTTATGATCAAAAGGAAATAATTAAATATGGACTCATATATATATATATATATATATATATATATATATATATATATATATATATATATATATATATATATATATAGCATGGGGCAAGTTCATTTATGTTGGGTTAAGCTTGCATGTATAGTCTATTGAGTTTTTAACCCATCGATCCTATCGAAATAAAAGGTCATGGGTATTAGGGTTTACATGAATGTAACCCTAATCCTCCATACTATATAAAGAGGTCTTTAGCACATGAAATGGCACTAGTGTGTGAGGATACAAGAGTGGGCCGATTTCTAGTGTGGTTACTATTCTCTCAAGCTTTCCAAGGTGTTTTTGGTGATTTGTGATTCAACTTGACGCTTCTACACTATTGGGGCTAAGCTCTTAAAGTTCAAGACTTCAAGCTCCATCAAAAGGTATGTCATCTAACTAGGCTTTTGTAGTATAGTTGCTTCATATTATGGTAGTTAGAATTAAAACCTTGGAATATTAAATATTTGCATGTATAATAGAAAAAAACATAGATCCAAGGTTTATAGGGTTGCATGTACACCATAGGAGTGTTAGAATGCTCAAAACCCTTCAGTGGTATCAGAGCCTAGGCTTGTTTTCAATTTTACTTGATATAATTTGCTGGAAAAAGCTGCAAAAATCGAATTATTTTCTATCTGGACTGGGGAATCGATGAGTCCATTGAGGGAATCGACGAGTCCATGTACAAATTCATCCAACTCGTCGAGTTGGTTCATGCACTCGACGAGTTGAACCCCATGAAAACATATATTCGAGTTTTTTGGCTGGAATTGGACTAGGAACATTATCCTAAGCTGTTTTTCAACTTGTAAACCTGTTTTTGATGTCGTAATGTCCATGCTAATCCAATTTCAAAGATAATTGTCAATAGATTCATGTTTTGTATTAGTTTAAAGGTTAGGCTAATTTCATGAAAATTGTTTAATTTGAATTATCTTGTTCGTATAAGTTAGTTTAGATTAATAAAAAATTGTGTGATAATCTGTTTTCGATCCAAATTGATCTAAATTTTGTATAATATGTCTTTTTGTAACTTGTCCTCAAGTTATATGAAAAGTCATATTTATGATTTTTAAAACACATAAGATTTCCATAAGTTGTAAAAATGATAAGTCTCATTTTTTTAAATGCTTTAAAGTCTTCCATAACTTGTCCTCAAGTTATGGAACTTGAAGAGTTTTTCATTATAACCACTTTAAACTCATAAGTTATGAAATTGAAAAGTTTTTTTTGAATTGTTCAAAACTTGCCTGTAACGCCCCGATCCTCGGGTATTTCTTTATTATGAATTTCTGGATAAAGCTCTACTCGACGAGTTGGTCGACCTACTCGTCGAGTAGCAATAGGGTGAGAACGCGTGTTTAGTGACCTACTCGGCGAGTCTACTATTGAGACTCAGCGAGTAGGAGCTGGCAGAGGAAACCCTAAATCCCAGGGTATTGCGCCCTATTTAAAGGAGCCTCAGCCTACTTTGGGCTTCCTTACAGTCTTTGAGAACACTTATAAACCCTAATTCGTATGTGTGTGCCTTGGAGTGGTTTTCAAGCTTAGAAGAGAGGATTTTGGAGGAAGGGAGTTAAGAGTGCAAAGGAAATTGAAGCAAGAAAGGAGGGGGAAACGAGTTTTGCCTCAGCAAGCATCTTTTGAAGGTATCAAAGTGCCATTCTTACTTCCTTTTCTTTCCTCTTGTTGAGTTCTAGGGCTTTTTATGGATTTCAAGTTGGGATGTTGAGCTATAGGCTAGATCTGAAGTTGTAACTTCAGATCTGGACCCTCCTTGGGTGCTAGAGCCATAAAGTTGGTGTATTGGTTGTGGATGAAGTCCCTCTTGGACTAGAAGCTCCATCAAGAACTTAAAATAGACTTTTGGAGCCCATATAGCCATGCATGTACGTAAAGTTTGCAACTTTATGTGATATGTATGCCCTAGAAGCTTGGATCTATGATTTGGAGCCGCTGCATGGCTCAAAACAAATCTGTATGGAAAGAGGACTGAATGGACTCTTCGAGTTGCAAGGGTGACTCAGCGAGTCCCATGAAGATGGTCATTGAGCTCGGCGAGTTGCATGAACAACTCGGCGAGTCCGATGACGATCGCCATAAAACTCGACGAGTTGAAGAACAAGTCGGCGAGTCGGATGACTTTTGCCTTGGTTAGAATTTCGTGGGTACCCGTCGAGTTGCAGGGGGAAAACTCGACGGGTGGCCCTTAAGGATCGATCGGCATTCGAAGGAACTCGACGAGTCACTCCGGTGACTCGGCGAGTTGGACTGTGCTCCACGAACTCGGCAAGTGGCCGAGTGCACTCGGCGAGTAGAGGTCAACATGGACTGTTGACCTTGACTGAGGACTCTGACCTTGATCAGGAATTTCTAAGAGGTTATGGGGTGTCTCATAAGGGTAAGAACTTATGAGTATATTGTGTTATGGTTATAGGTGGTGGAGCCGGTGTCAAATGATCCGATAGTTGGAGTCTGGATTTCTATTGACATCTGCGAGGTGAGTTATCCTCACTATATAAATAGGGTCTACGGCAGCAAGGCCGACCCTTGTGATTTACATCCTGGGTTAGGATGGTTTCTTTGTTATTCCCATGTTAGATTTCATCCTGGGTTAGGATGGTTTCTTATTATTGCCATGCTAGATTTCATCCTGGTTTAGGATGGGTGTATATTATTTCTTTGCTAGAATTTATCCTGTTTAGGATGGTTGTTATACTAGAGATCGGTAGTTATGATATGCTGCATAAGATTCTGATCTATAGGATCAGAATCAGGATCGATAATATCTTATGCTTTTATGATCCGTGAGGATTGGTGTGTTAGTGACCTGTTAGGTCGATACCCTAGCTATGAGTGAAACTCTATTATTGATGGTCAATGAGATAGATATGTTTGCTATGTTTACATGCCCGTATATGATAGTATGCGTACATGGCTAGTTGCTTGTTGATTGGGTTGAGGCAGTCTTGCTTTGTGCTGAAGGCCAACACACCCTCTGAGCGGTCCGTGGAGACTGTAGGCCCACGCGGTGGACCAGTCATACCGAAGGCTCGGGATAGATTCAGATAGACTGTAGGCCCAGTAGGGCGGACCATTCCGACCAATGGCCCAGTATGTATGTTGTTTGATTGATGGTTGTGGATATGGTTCTGCCAGTGTGGTATTGGTATTTTGGGGTAGCTCACTAAGCCCTCGGGCTTACAGTCTTCAGTTTATTGTTTCAGGTACTTCAAGAGAGCGAGGGAAGGCGAAGGCATGACCGTATCGCTCCTCATCCTCATGATCTATTTTGAGACACTCTGATGATAAATGAATTGGAAATTTTTTGTAAAAACAATTACTATTTGACTCTTTTGTTAGTATTAAAAGTTTAAATTTGGCGTAAATTTTATGGGTGTTACAAGTTGGTATCAGAGCCTTGGTTTGAGCGAATTGGAGGAACACTCGTGGGAATTCAGTCTCAAACTGAGGAGATTTTTGGGAAACGAGTTTTAGAAATGGTTTTCAAAATAAAGGATGGAGGATGCAGAAGGTACGATCAGCCGGAGCCTGTAAGTAAGCCCCAAAATACCATGCAGTTATTTGATATTCTGATATGATTAGAACAACATGCTAGTGCTAGGCTAGGTATTTTCAGGAATCACATGATAGATTGGCCTGATTGTATGATACCTATTAGCCTAGGGTTTCTTGTATATGGGATTGACATCATAACTGTAGATGTTTTGTGTATGCACCACAACTGTGGAAAGTCAAGATATTATAGCCTGAGAATGTCTGATTCGACCTTAGTGTAGGATCGGATATTCGAAAGTCTATCAAGTCCAACACTTTGTGCAGCCAGTATACACTAGCGCTGCAGGGGGTGATGAAAGTTTCATGGATATGTGAGTGGTGCGGAACTGTAGGATCAGTTATTAGTTAGGAGATGTCCCTGTTAGTGAGGGTTGAGCACAGATTATGTTAAATATAGTTTAGGGCGTTATGGTGATACTTGCCACAAATATGGGTAGGTGTGTAAGGTAGTAGGGGCCCATATTACTGGAAGCACATGACCCATACGGGTATCAAGGAAGTCACAACCCCTAGGGTTTGAGGGTAATTGGTCTTCCTTCAGTATATGGTCTGTCTGAGACATTAAGTTTCTTTGCAGTATGGTGGTGACGACATGTGTTGCTTCGGGGTCCAGATCAGGATCTGGATCAGGATCAGGGTCAGGAGATGGAGGATTGGAGGTGCCGGTAGCACCTAAGCCCGTGGTTCAGATCGGGACTGAGGAGTTGGATGCTCGGATTCGGGAGATCATGCACGATGAGATTGCTGTTGCGTTCCGAGCGTAACTGCCAGAGATGTTTGGGTCGACTAAGACCGCGATGGTCGAGTACTTTGATGAGCGGTATGCCGCTCTAGCAGAGACTGCTGCCGCTGCAGCTACTTCGGCTGTAACTGCTGCAGGGATTGGAGGAGGAGGAGTCGGCATGGCATTCCAGTATCGGGACTTTGACAATACGAAGCCCCCGAAATTTGATGGTACACAGGATGCTATTCGAGCTATGAGGTGGTTATCTGACGTGGACAGATGTTTCTTCACGTGTTCATGTCCTGCTGACCAGAAGGTCAGGTGTGCCTTGAACCTGCTGAGGCTTGGGGTGAAGGAGTGGTGGAGGCTGAAGACCGGGTTGTATACTGATGATCAGAGGGCTGCTGTTACCTAGGTTCCAGGATATGTTTCGCACCCGCTACGTTCCACGCGTAGAATGGGAGCGGCTTGCTTAGGAGTTTTTGACCTTGAGACAGGATGGGGAGTCTGTGATGGAGATTACCCGTATGTTCACGGAGAGGGCTATGTTTTTCCTAGAGTTTGCTTCTAAGCAGTCTCAGATGACTCATTATCTGAGTATGCTCAAGACGGATATTCGACAGTTTGTGTCTACTCAACGATGTGATACCCTCCTGGACCTATAGGAAGCCGCGCGGCGGCGTGAGTTGGAGATAGAGCTGCAGCTGAAGGAGATGCATCAGGCACCGACACACTCTCAGCCGGCGCCTAGGCGGTCTAAAACCGCTGATACACGGTCCGGGGGTCATCAGATCCGCGCTTGTGGAAAGTGTGGCAAGGCTCATTCAGGGGTTTGTCGAGCAGGAGGAGGGTGCCACAAGTGTGGCAAGGAGGGGCACTATGCTAGGGACTGTCGCCAATCCGCCCCTCTAACAGATATGAGGATTTGTTTCCATTGTCATCAGGTTGGTCATGTGAAGACCAACTGACCGCAGCTCGCCGCCAAGCCGGCGCAGGGTCCCGTGCCAGCTACTGTGAGGATTGGGGATGGGAGGCCAATCAAGATGGAGCCTCCGAAGGCTCAGGGTCGTTCCTTCCAGCTCACGGCCGAGGAGGCCAAAGCAACACCGGATGTGGTTGCTAGTATGTTTCTATTCTCTATCTCAGTTATTGAAATTGTGTTATGCTTATTGGTTGTACCTATGATCAGGTACGTTTTTAGTAAATTCTTTGCCTACTTTGGTTTTATTTGAATCTGGGGCGAGTCGGTCGTTCGTATCTCAGACCTTCTCTAGAGGGTTCAGTGTGCTGATAGATGATCTTGAGTGCCTGTTGCGAGTTTCGATCACCAACGAGCACGGGGTTTCTGCTTCTTCAGTCTACCGGGGATGCAAGTTGGAGATTTTTGGAGTGTCTTTCCCAATAGATTTGATTCCTATCGTCATGGGGGATGTATGCGTGATTGTGGGAATGGATTGGCTTAGCCGTTTTGGCGCCATGATCGAATGTGAGGGTCAGCGGGTGGTGTTTCGAACCCCAAGTGGGGGAGAACTGGTGGTATAAGGTGAGGGCACCAGGTCGGGATCAGGGTTCTGTTCGGCAGCCAGGGCTCGACAGTATATTCAGCACAGGTGTGCCGATTATTTGGCGTTTGTGGTAGATACACGGGTTAGAGAGCAGCTAATAGTTTCATAGGTCCCTGTGGTTAGAGAGTTTGCTGATGTATTTCCGGAGGAGTTACCCAGAGTGCCTCCGGTGAGGCAGGTTGAGTTTAGGATTGATCTAGTGCTAGGTGCGGCCCCTATCGCCAAGGTGTCGTACCGTTTGGCACCGCCAGAGATGCAGGAGCTGTCATCTCAGTTGCAGGAATAGCTGGGAAAGCAGTTTATTCGTCCGAGTAGCTCACCCTGGGGAGCACCGATCCTTTTCTTTCAGAAGAAGGATGGTTCGCACAGGATGTGCATTGACTATAGGGAGTTGAATAAGTTAACGGTAAAGAACCGTTATCCGCTCCCGAGGATAGATGATATCTTCGACCAGCTGCAGGGTGCATCTTGGTTTTCCAAGATTGATTTGAGATCGGGTTACCACCAGGTCAGGGTGAGGGAGGAAGATGTGGAAAAGACCGCGTTCCGGACTTGTTATGGTTATTACGAGTTCGTGGTGATGCCGTTTGGACTCACCAACGCGCCAACAGTGTTCATGGATCTGATGAACCGAGTCTGCAGACCGATGCACGATCGCTCGGTCATTGTGTTTATAGATGATATCTTGGTGTATTCCAAGACCCGAGACCAGCATGAGGAGCATCTCAGGGAGCTGTTGGAGGTGCTGCAACGGGATCGACTTTATGCCAAGTTCTCGAAGTGTGAGTTCTGGTTGCGGGAAGTTCAGTTCCTTGGACATCTCCTTAACTAGGATGAGATTTTGGTCGATCCGGCCAAGGTGGGGGCGGTTATGCAGTGGGAGGCTCCGAGATCTCCCTCAGACATCAAGAGTTTTCTGGGCTTAGCGGGGTATTATCGGAGATTCATTCGTGATTTCTTCAAGGTTTCTGTACCCCTGACTCGTCTAACGAGGAAGGGAGTGGACTTTCGGTGGGGCCCGGAGCAGCAGAGGGCGTTTGAGACCCTCCGGAAGCGGTTATGTGAGGCGCCAGTGTTGACACTCCTAGAGGGAGTGGATGATTTCGTGATATATTGTGATGCGTCCATCGCGGGCTTAGGGGCAGTCCTCATGCAGAGTGGGCGGGTGATAGCTTATGCAGCACAGCAGTTGAAGCCGCATGAGACGAGATACCCCACACACGATCTTGAGTTGGGAGTGGTGGTCTTCGCTCTCAAGATTTTAAAGCACTATCTGTACGGGGTCCATTGTACCATATACACGGATCACAAGAGTTTTAGGCAAATTATGGATCAGCTGAACCTGAATATGAGGTAGCGCAGGTGGCTGGATGTAGTCAAGGACTGTGATTGTGAGGTCCTTTACCATCTTGGTAAACCGAATGTGGTCGCGGACGCCCTGAGCTGCAAGTCAGCTGGGTTTTCTACCCCAGCCAGATGTATGAGGATAGCGGTGGATTCCCCGCTGGTGGGTTTGGTCAAAGATGCTCAGATCGAGGGTATGAAACCGGAGAACAGGAAATTGGAAAGGATTAAGGACGAAAGTGCGACAACTCGAAATTTTCGTTCGGTCAAACCCTAAAAGTCAATCACTCCATATTATAAGTCAAGTTCACTTTTACTTGTTTTTGGGAAAAATAAGTTCAATTGATTATTTTAATATTATTCTTTAAACGAACGGGAGAAAGAAAGTGTCGTCTCGGGTTTTGAAATTTAAAAACCGCAAACACCTCGTGTCTTAGAAGTTCACGACCAAACTTTTATGTTTGGGTCGAAAAATCATCCAAAAACGTAAACTCATGCCTTAAGCATGAGTTTACTCCCCAAAAACTAGTCATTTGTGTTTACTCCCCATTTACCAAAAGAGTAAACTCCAAAAATCCTCTCAAGTATCATCCAAGTTTTGTTCAAATATCTTCAATCTAGTAAGTGATTCTAGCCCTTTCAAGTTAGTATATCAATTAATCTAGTGATTGTACATCCTTTAATCCATTCATTTATGTGTTTTGACTAGTTTTTTCAAAACACCAAGAACACACACTAGTGTTCTTGGACTTAAAGTTTATTTCAAGCTTCCACAGTGTTAGTACTTCTATCCTAGAGTCATTTAAAGCTAGATATACATGTTTATACCAAGGAAAAGTCCCAAGAACACCAAGAACAAGGTATTAACGGTTTTGGGAGGCTCCCAAAACCGTAAACACCAAATATAGTGCCTTAGGGTGCTTTAGGGTGTCTAGATGCTTCACAATGCCTTAGGGACTTGTCTAGATCCATCCTTGATCAGTGTATCACACAAAAAGGACAAAAGTCCTACATTTATATGTGTTTACAGTTTGGGGATCTCCCAAAACCGTAAACACCTTAAAATTTGTATAAATGACCCATAAATGTCCCATGGTTGTTCCTTATGCCTAGAATCTAACCTAGACTAGTGCCATGATTGAGCTAAGGACTTGAAAACCCCCAAATACCAAGCTTGTGAGTTTAAGGTAGTAAACTCATGAGTTTAAGGTAGTAAACTCATGGAGAAATGGTCCTTAGACCGTAAACTCCATTTAGGAGTGTTCTGATGCCACACAACACTTCCTAAGGCTTAAACATGAAGTAGGAATGTTTGGAATAGCTTAGAAGACTTCAAAACATCAAATGGTCAAAAGGTTAGGAGTTTATGATCGTAAACTCAAGAATTTATGACCATAAACTCAAGGAGTGTTGGTCTTTAGGGAGTAAACTCATTTTAGAAGTGTTCCTTGAACCCCAAACACACTAGCCTTTCCCTACAACACTTAGATGCACTCCTTAGCACTTATAACACTTATACAAAGTGTTTGTCATGTCCTAGAGTGTCCTGGCTTGTTTATTAGTTGTTTAGAGACTAATTGTTTATATACATATGTCCTCATATGTAATTAGGATCTTTGTGCGTGTCTAAGTCTTGACTTGACACCAAACACTTATCCGGCACTTCCATCCGATCCACTCACAACAGGTGAGTTCGTACCCCATTAACTAACCTATGAAATACTTTTAAATGTTTTAAATGATTTTATGGGGGGGGGATACAAGTTGAATACTTATAGTTATTACATCAATCACATGTGATTAATAACTACAAAACCAATGATTTTATTACTGTTCAAACTGTTTATCAAACTGTTTTACTTCAAACTGTTTTACAAATTCTTTTACTTATAAAATACTTTTACTTAAACTCTGTTATCTATATATATATATATATATATATATATATATATATATATATATATATATATTATCAACTGCATGCCTGTATATGTATAGTTATATAAGAAATGTTTAAAAGACTTAGGAAGGCTATCCACCCTATTTCCTTTTCGCGCTTGAGATGTGGTCTCGTGTGACATTGGGTATCCGTCCGAAGGTTGTTTAAATATTAGTTATATATATCCTATGTACATATATAGTCATAAAGGTCCTTCCAGTTCATCCAATGCCCTTGGGTAGCAAGGGTATACATCCATGTTCATACGTACCAGTTAAATTACTAGTAAGCTACCATATGGGTAGTTTAGGAAGATACTAGAACTATTACTAGAATGCGATATCATACAATGAGTCATTTCATTCATGAGTCAATAATTGCTAGATAGAGAGAACACACATTACAGCTAGTACACACAGTACATTACTATACATGCTAGATAGAGAGAGAACACACATTACAGCTAGCACACGTAGAACATTACAGTATATTACTATACTATTACATAGATATGTTTACATGATTACATTTACATAGATACATATAGAAAGAGAACATATACAACTATACTAGAAGAAGAACATATACAACTATACTAGAAAGAGAACATATACAACTATACTAGAAGAAGAACATATATAACTATACTAGAAGAGAACATATACAACTATACTAGAAGAGAACATATACAACTATACTAGAAAGAGAACATTTACAACTATACTAGAAAGAGAACATATACAACAATACTAGAACGATTAACAATACATTACATATACATGAATACGTTAACATAATTGTGATCCACTGTATCGGAGCATGCCTTCAATTTCATGGCCCGAGTTGTAGCCAGAGTCTCTTGGGGGGGGGGGGGAGAGCGTGAGTTTGCGTATAGATCTATACTGGATTGACTATCCTACACCATGCTACTAGCTACAGCCGCACCTGCAGGTCTGCGGGTGCCAAGCGTCATACATTTTTACGACCTACATCATCGTGTTACCTAGTCGATAGTATGGTACAATTAATCACATAATACCTTAATATAAATTCGGTTTAAGGTAGTTAGTACAACAGTAGTTCCTATAATACAACACTACAGTACTACATTAATTTACCCTTTACATATATTTAGTGATCATTTCACTTAAACATTAATGTACAAACTATATTTTGTTAATGATAGTTACACTTGGGAAAATTACACACTTTTACAAGAAACGAACATATAAAACAGTTAAGTCTTGGTGGAAGATTACATTTAGAACGGTTAGGTCTTGGTAGAAGACTCCCTTTTAATATAGTAGGAATCATAGGGATTTCTAGGGTTTTTCAAACGTTTACAGTTGTTTGACAAACATTCTCATACTTACACGAACTCTCTTTCAAAACATTTTCCACTCTTTCATTACATGTCAAACAAATACTTACATACAAATTAAGACGCATTAATACATATGATCTTACCAGCTTTAAAGCTGATACTCTCTTTCAAAATAACTTGTATCCTCAGGTCAACAGTAGACAAGTACCGATGCAAGGTTTAGAGAAGATGGAGCTCGTTCAAGACTCATCTTTCATTTTGTTTATACTTTAGTGTCTATTATAATTTGACAGAATACTTGTATTAAAATTATATTATTAATGAAATGGATGATGTTGTTGCTTGTTTACTACTTTTCATTGTTGTTACTGTACATGACGTACTGCGCCCCAAAACGTTTCCGTCGTTCATGGTTTTGGGGTGTGACAGATTGGTATCAGAGCATTGTTTATAGTGAATTAAGTATTTCAACCCATAAAAGATATACTAACTATAAATACAATGGGATTAAAATACTCTGACCAAGAGTTTATACGTTAAATAGTAAAATATTTAATTAAGTATACGTGCCTACATTCATACTAAATTTAGTGTCACTAGGACAATACAAAAGAATTACGATTGTTGGGCAACATAGGTGGACTTAGAGACATATAGTCAAAACTGGGAAGATATAGCCTGATCAACTATATTATCCGAAGATTAACTAGCCTGTGCCTAAGTGTAGTTGTGTGGTTGCAACAAGTCTAAAATCTTACCAACAATACCACAATGAGAACAGTAGAACATAACATTAAACTTAAAATACTATAGGGGTATTTGGTGTTACTATAAGTACTTCATACTTGAGAACTAAACGGGATCTTGATTACGAAGTTGATAGTTGCTAAGTGGATACACTAAGGCTATATGTAATTAAGATGTTATAGACTTAGAATCTGTGAAAATTTTACTTTACCTCTATTCTGTGTGAATTTGGAGTTAAGGTCACATACTCGAAGGCCTATCCTGTTTCGATTACATATAACTGGTATGCACTTCACAAATAGCGATGTAACTAATGAAGATTTTCTAAATAATTATCTAGATAGTTCATCTAATAATTATTTTCTTACCCCAATTCTCGCATAGATAACATGGCTGGACTCCATCCCCACAGAAACCAATACCTTCCGAATGAGGTCATTGTTGGATGGTTTGAAGAAGGACCAGAGAATGATCATCCTATCCCTTTGAATGATCACCATGATGAAGACCTTTCGGACAATGCTAACTCCGAATCCGAGGTTGAGAACCTACCCGAGACAGCTCCCGTTCCAATCCCTAACCCTCGTCCGACTTTTCATGGCCCGACGCCTGAATGGGTGGAATTCTTGGAAACATGGAGCCAAGGACAAGATCAACCCATGCCATTTAATGGTGATCGAAGCTTTTATGACTTAAGCAATGGGGGCTCAGCAGACATAATCTTGCCAATCTTGGTCCGCAGAGTTGCCCGAAATGAGATTCAAGGCAGGACAACCCTACATCAGATCACGGAAGTTGTCGCCGATGCGAGAATGCATACCCTCCGTACCATTCGACTAGAAGATGCTCGTGAGAGATTTGAGAGAAACCATGAAACCCTACTGCAAGCACTGGCTGAATCACGAGCCGAAATCATAGAACTCCATGTACGCCAGAGGGTGTACGAAAGACACCCACTTGATGTGGAAAGTCAACTGGCTGAACTGAGAGTTCACCAGAGGGATGACCGTCGCCAATAGTAGATGCTTTACTTTATTTTCCTTGTTAAAAGGAATCATTTTTTTCTGTCTATGTCCGATGTGGCATTTTCTATGAAATTATCTTGTACTTTAAGTACTTTTGGTTAGGTCTTTATGCTGTCAAGGACTATCTTCTCTAGATATGATGTAAGACCTTTTTACAAGGTCATTCTCCCGAACTTGTACATCATGAATATCAAAGATATCGACAGTCGGCTAACTTTTGTGCCATTCTTTATTCAAGTACTGTTATCATACTTTCATTAGAGTCTATCTGAAACATGCTTTAGTCAAGTCATTGGACTATAGAAATTTAGCTCTGGAGACATTTCCAAGTCTCTTTTAGTGGTTGGATCATGTTTTTCACCAACCAACGATACCTCGGCTTGAACGAAAAATGTCATGAGACCATTCTACAAACTCACTTCCACTCAGTACTAGGACTGCATCGTAGGGATGTAGGTCAAACCTTTGCGAACATACTTCTACTCTTTAGATGAACAATTGAAGTACATCTAGGGTCAAACAACATCGCTCACAAAATCCTTATCTTTCGTGTTAACAGAATCATGTCGTCATCCAAAAACAATCAGCCGAGAAACGAAACCCCTGTCCTCCATATCGACGCCGCTACATTACAAGCTGCAGTAGCAGCTGCTGTGACAACTTTCCTTACACACATCAACTCGGGCAACACAAGCAAGACTGACAAAGGAGTTGAGAGTTCCGATGGTAGTACCAAACCGGGAAACCAACATATGGCAATAGTCATGGACTTGCAAAGCCATAAGATTGAAAGGAAAAGACGATATCTGTTGAGTATTTGAGATATTGAAACTGATATGGCATATTTGGTTATTTTGGGAAGCCTTTTTAGGGTTAATCATTTTATGATTCCCTACGGTGCCTTTACAGTAGAAGTTCTTAATCGAGCTCTGCTAAGTCATTGGTTTTATATTAGGCATTTATTTTATATTTATGGTAGATATTTATTGTTCCCTATAAATAATCATTAGGTTTACTTTTGGTGTAAGCTTTTGACCAGATTAGGGTTTCTCTCTGTACGTTCATCTCATAATCAATACATGAAAAACCTTTATCAGATTTCTTGCATATTGTGGTGATTGATTCTTGATTGTTCTTGATATTCTGCATTCGTCATCTCGGTTTTATTCTCAACAAGTGGTATCAGAGCGGGTTCTTGTAGATCTCAGCGATTTTGCAAGAATCGGTCTTGTTTATGGCGATATTGAATCATGAATCTCACCTTGTTCTTCAAGTTTTGTTAGTTTTCTGAAAAGAAAAAGTCAATATCTTGTTTTTTGTTGAAAATCTTGTTCAGATCTATTTTCTTCAACTCAATATTTCATCTGATTTGTTCTTGAATTGAGTTCTGGAAGAGAGTTAGAAGAAAATTTCGTGTTTGTTTGAATTTTCATGTTCAGATCTACTTTATCTCTCTAAAATCCATCTCAGATCTATTTTCTCTCACTAAAAACCCTTTCAGATCCATTTTTCTCTCTCTAGAATTCTCATCAGATCTACTTTCTCTCTCTACAAGTTTTCTTTCTTGTTGAAGATTAAATGGCGGATTATAAGGTGTTAAAAGAAATTAAGAGACTAGGATTAAAAGTTACAGATCCAAAGTTTCGTCTTAAAGAAGGATATTTGTTTTGGGATGTTCCTGAACAATCTATGTTGAAGAATGCCATTGAGATGTATAATCTCTATGTTGATGAGAAGATTGGTGATTTTACACAGATCTCTAGTGGTGGATTTAAAAGTAATTGTGTAGAGCAAGATAAAGATTTGTTAAAACAATTTATCATTATCAAAGAATACTTACTTTTGAAGCAAATACAACAGAAGTCAGAGAAAGAAAGAATAGAAAAAGAAGATGTTCTTGAAGAAGTTCATGATGTTCTTCAAGTTTCTGAAGAAAAAGCGACTCCGGATGTTCTTATTGAGGGGGTGTCAAGTGTTTCAAGTTTTTCAGAAGCTTCACAATCCGAATCTAGTTGTTCTGAAGAAGAATCTCAAAGTAAATCTTCCGAAATCGTGAAAGTGAAGGAGTTTTGTTCTATTGGAACAACTACAGATGATCAGATTCAGAAAGATGAAAAGGTTGTTCAGATCAGAAATTTGTTTCTGAAACCTAGAAATAAGAAAAGAAGGAAGAAGAGGAAGAAGAACAATAGTAAAATGAAGAAACTTTGGATGCCCAAAGTACAAGTGCCCAATGCTTGTGAAAAAGTTCAGAAAGCTAAAGTCAAAAATGTTCAAAAGAAATTCCATTCAAACTTTTCTTCAGATGAATATGGTAAAAGTTGGAGAAAAGAGAAAAGAGTATTTGGTTGGTTCAATGAAGTTTTTGGAAATTTTTGTTTTCCAACTAAAAAGAGGGTATTATTTTCAGAGGATGATAGATTTTCTTCAAATAAGTGGGTGTGCAAGTAACCAACTTCAAAGTTGAACCTTAAATGGGTACAAAAAGTCCCATAAAAGTTTTGTCCTCTATTTAAAAAAAACAAAAAAAAACAAAAAAAAAATAAAAGTGGAGACAAAATCTTGGTGAAATTTGGTGAATATTGGGTCAAAGATATGAAATCTTATTGAAGAAATCAAATTTATTGTTTTTTTTTTGTGTTGGAATTGACAAAAAGCTGAAAAAGTTAAAAAATGGGTGAAAAGTGACATTTTCTGATAAAAGTAGACTGCCAGCTGACTGATTTCAGCAAAAGGGTACAAACTGTCAGACTATTGCAACAAAAGGGCCAGATTCGAAGTTATGGAAATATAGGGGTTAGTTTCTCTGTTAAGGGCTTTGGGTATAAAATGCCACTTCATTAAAACGAAAAGGGGTCTCAGTGGAACTTTGATCAATTGCTTAAATTGGTTCCTGTAAATCGACAGGTGACTAAATCGACGGTGACGAACTCAGAATGAAGAAGCGAACCGAACTTCCAAAAGCAAAAATCACAACCACATTCGCAGGTTAATGATCAAGAACAACCAAAGGCGAACTCATCATCAAGAAACGAACTTCATCTACTCACAAGCGAAACTCAGGCCTAGAAGCGAAAGTCTCAGTCAAGAAGCGAAACTTAGGATTGACAACCGAACCCACAAGAACCGAACCCGAAACTACTGTTCACAGCCGAACGTTTGGTCTATTTCGGTTCATTCGGTCCTTAATTAAGCTTTCGGTCCTTGAGTAGCTTTCGGTTCATGAACAACTGATTGGGAGCGAATCTGCTATTCACTTTCGGTCCATATACATTTGAAATTGGAGCGAGAATCAAGGTGTCGACACTTTTCTGTATCGACGTTCGCTAGCCAGTACATCATGATCGTGTTTGAAATTGGTTCGCTTTGGGTGTCGGAACTTTTGTGTATCAGCATCATCTGTAAAAGAAGATTCGCAAACGAACTCGTAGCAATCGGAATTCATCAAGATCACAAAGTCATTCAGTTCTTGGCTGTTAAAATTGGATCTTGTAGCTTTAAAATCGAAATCGAAAAATCAACTCTTTCATACTTAACAGGTCTCGTAATTAATAATCTTGATCGACCTATCTGGTATCACAAATTTTCTTCCATCGCAACTGACATTGGAGATTTGTCATAAGCAACAGGAATTCAAAGGTAAATCAAAATCAGGATAGACAGTCGGAACGAAAATAGAGAGATTGTGTTTCGGAAATCCAAAATCAGATCTTATGGTTCGCTGTCTTCTGAAATCGTTGCACTGGAAGTTTATTTTCTTCGATTTTGACTTTTGAAAGTCATAGAAGCGTCGTTCTCTAATTGAACGAAAAAGTTGACTAAACGTTTCAATTCCGGTCCCTCACTATTTAAAAACTTTACAGTTTCTACCCCTCTTGGAAGATGCCATTTATTTCAGCGTTAAATTGAGGATATGGGATATATTTTCATCCTTAGCCCCCTGACTTTCAGAAGTTCACAGATTTAATCGCCTATCCAAAATTCTTTTCAATTTTTTTGGATTTTTATCACCTTTTACCCTTCTTACCAAAATACTTTCATTTCCATTCCTTTTCTTTGGTCTTATTCTTTTTAAACCCTTCTAAAATAATTGCTTCTTATTCTATTCTTTTGTCTAAATTTAAATATCAGAAAATACAAAATTAATTTTTGTTATTTTTTCCGGTTTTAATTTTTGAGAAATGGGTTTATTCTAAAGAGATTTATTTCATCAAATCTGACGGGTTTTGAAGATTGTTGGTGATTCTTCTTAAGTTTCTGGATTATCTCCATGATCTTTGATGAAGATTCAAGGGGCAGTGATGATTATTCAAGAGGGAGTTCGTATTTGGAAGATTATTTCTATTTCTCTCGCTTTGAAGACCCCATGTACTGATGATTCTCACAATTTAGGGGGAGAAATGCCAAGAAGATTGGAAATCGTGATCTTCATCAGTTTCAACATCAAGGGGGAGATTGTTGAGTATTTGAGATATTGAAACTGATATGGCATATTTGGTTATTTAGGGAAGCCTTTTTAGGGTTAATCATTTTATGATTCCCTACGGTGCCCTTACAGTAGAAGTTCTTAATCGAGCTCTGCTAAGGCATTGGTTTAATATTAGGCATTTATTTTATATTTATGGTAGATATTTATTGTTCCCTATAAATAATCATTAGGTTTACTTTTGGTGTAAGCTTTTGACCAGATTAGGGTTTTTCTCTGTACGTTCATCTCATAATTAATACATGAAAAATCTTTATCAGATTTCTTGCATATTGTGGTGATTGATTCTTGATTGTTCTTGATATTCCGCATTCGTCATCTCGGTTTTATTCTCAACAATATCGTCAAGCCCTAAAGGAGCGCAAGAGAGCCCAAAGACTTGCCATGCACAGCCACAAGTGGCAACTCTTGTAGAACGCTTTAGGAAGCAATTTCCAAGGTGAAGTAATGAGGAAGGCACTTGTGTCCACATAACACTGGCTAAACACCGCACTCCCGCCACTAAAGCAAGTGCTAGCCAGTCATGCCACCAATGCAGTGAGATAGGGCACTTCAAGAAGGATTACCCTATAGCAAAGAACTCTGGCGCAAGTGGGAAGATTCTCAGGATCACAGCTGCAGGAGAACCTGCTCCGGAATCGCGTTAATATAATTTAGGCTCTTTGTTGTAACAGACTTATAAACTATCCAAAACTAGTGCAACTAGAGTCTTATCTTTTGCGAGATCTCGTCAGTATAGGGATGCTCGTGCTGCATATACTTGTCTTTTGGAGTATACCTTATTCGCAGCAATAGTCTTGTAGTAAATCTAAAGTATTGTAACTCTGTTGATGGTTGCACGATTGTGTTTTGTCTGTAAACGTCTTATGTTCTAATCTATTGTCTTTAAGTTTCCGTATGATTCCGACATTATCATACGACTCGATTCAATTTGATCCTCACAAAAACAGCTTCATACGTACATCTCTTTGTTAGTAAACGTCTTTTTAGCGAAACCGTCATTTCAGAACACCGAAGTACTCATGCGAGGAGTACCTCATAGTTCTTCTCTTTTCCTAAGAAATCCCCGAAGTACCACTCGTGCAGTACGTCAAGTTCAATCCAAGGATTCCTTACGGTTGATCTATCACTGAGGAATGTATACATGAGAGTGATATATAATCAAGGTTCTACAGGTTTTAAATGGATGATTCCACTTTAACTTCTTTTTCCTCGATGGGATGCGAGCTTAAAGAAGAATAAGTTATTCGACTACCTTTTCAATCTTGATTATATACGACTCATATACACGAGATTGTGATTGTGAAACCATGTATGAATTCTAATATGAACTTCAGGACGGAGAACTGCCCAAGCCTACGAGTAATCGCATCGTCATGTGAACAAACTTAGAAACCAATATGACTCTTGTAAACAGATCGCCATATAGTCTAAACACTTACGGAGATACAAGAACAGCCCGGACAACTTAGAAAACTACACAGAAATAGAATTGGAAGACTAGACTTCTCACCCTAGAGAGCCCCGGTCTTATTCTTCCAGAGGTCAACGGATTGCATCGTATGTACCTCAGATATCGAGGACTCCGTCAAGATTTTCCATTAGAAATTGGTTTCTCTGCCTCGCATAGATGAATTGGTTGAGCAAACACAAGGAAAGAATTACTTTCAAAAATGGACCTGAGATCCGAATATCACCAGTTTGAGTGTGAGGGAAGGATGTCCGGAAGACTACCTTCTGAACTCGATGCGGACACTTCGAGTCCGTAGTGATACCCCTCGGATAGGACCAATACGCCCGAAGCATTCATGAGTTTAATGAATAGAGTCCATCTTTCTTACTTGGATCAGTTCGTCATTCTCCATGTAACAACTTACTTATCTACCCTAGTAGTAAGAAGGAACCCGCAGAAACATTACCCTCGGAGATACTTTTCGCAAAGCTCTCTGAACACGAGTTTTGGAATTGAAGAGTCAAAATTTCCTAAGACACACTATTAGTGATGTGGAAATTCTTGAGTACTCTGTCAATTTATCAAAACCGTTGAGAAATTGTTGACACTAGGGATGCCGACAGGAATTCGCCAAATTCTAGGTCTTACAGACCTACTGTCATAGTTCATCTAGAACTCCTCGCAAATCATGGAAACCTTTATGACTTTGACCCATCAAGGGGTCACCCTTGACTGGGAAGTTAAACAAGAAAAAGAAACCTTGGAGATTCCAAGTGAGAGACCAAGTTCTTTAGGAAAACTCACTTTGGGAATGGCTTAATGCGCTTCGCTTCGCGTGGAAAGCTAAATCCAAGTTAGTCAGGACCCCCGAGATTCTTACCAGAATCGGTCCTGTACCTCACAGACTAAACCTACTCCGCGAACTCAATAACGTACATTTTACCCTTTGCGTCTCGTTCTTGAAACGTACCTTTCCGTTAGGACTCTCGTAAGTCTGACCCGACGAGATTGAGATTAACGAGATCCTCGCCTTCGTATTAGAACCGTAGTGACCCTCGACCGAGAGGTCAAGCGGACGAAGCAACGCCGTCGCCAGTTAGTGAAGGTTCGTTGGGATACCAACCGAGGACGCGAATTCACTTATGAGCGTGAGAACCAATCGATTATGAAGTTTTCCCACCTCATGACTCGATCATTCGTGCCTACTTCCTTACCTAAATTCTAATTTCAGGACGAAATTCCCTCTAACAGGGGGATGATGTGACAACTCGAAATTTTCATTCGGTCAAACCCTAAAAGTCAATCACTCCATATTATAAGTCAAGTTCACTTTTACTTGTTTTTGGGAAAAATAAGTTCAATTGATTATTTTAATATTATTCTTTAAACGAACGAGAGAAAGAAATGCCGTCTCGGGTTTTGAAATTTAAAAACCGCAAACACCTCGTGTCTTAGAAGTTCACGACCAAACTTTTATGTTTGGGTCTAAAAATCATCCAAAAACGTAAACTCATGCCTTAAGCATGAGTTTACACCCCAAAAACTAGTCATTTGTGTTTACTCCCCATTTACCAAAAGAGTAAACTCCAAAAATCCTCTCAAGTATCATCCAAGTTTTGTTCAAATATCTTCAATCTAGTAAGTGTTTCTAGCCCTTTCAAGTTAGTATATCACTTAATCTAGTGATTGTACATCCTTTAATCCATTCATTTATGTGTTTTGGCTAGTTTTTCCAAAACACCAAGAACACCAAGAACACATACTAGTGTTCTTGGACTTAAAGTTCATTTCAAGCTTCCACAATGTAAGTACTTCTATCCTAGAGTCATTTCAAGCTAGCTATACATGTTTATACCATGGAAAAGTACCAAGAACACCAAGAACAAGGTGTTCACGGTTTTGGGAGGCTCCCAAAACCATAAACACTAAATATAGTGCCTTAGGGTGCTTTAGGGTGTCTAGATGCTTCACAATGCCTTAGGGACTTGTCTAGATCCATCCTTGATGAGTGTATCACACAAAAAGCACAAAAATGCTACATTTATATGTGTTTACAGTTTGGGGATCTCCCAAAACTGTAAACACCTTAAAATTTGTATAAATGTCCCATAAATGTCCCATGGTTGTTCCTTATGCCTAGAATCTAACTTAGACTAGTGCCATGATTGAGCTAAGGACTTGAAAACCCCTAAATACCAAACCTGTGAGTGTAAGGTAGTAAACTCATGAGTTTAAGGTAGTAAACATGAGTTTTCGGTAGTAAACTCATGGAGAAATGATCGTTAGACCGTAAACTCCATTTAGGAGTGTTTTGATGCCACACAACACTTCCTAAGGCTTAAACATGAAGTAGGAATGTTTGGAATAGCTTAGAAGACTTCAAAACATCAAATGGTCAAAAGGTTAGGAGTTTACGACCGTAAACTCAAGGAGTGTTGGTCTTAAGGGAGTAAACTCATTTTAGAAGTGTTCCTTGAACCCCAAACACAGTAGCCTTTCCCTACAACACTTAGATGCCCTCCTTAGCACTTATAACACTTATACAAAGTGTTTGTCATGTCCTAGAGTGTCATGACTTGTTTATTAGTTGTTTAAAGACTAACTATTTATATACATATGTCCTCATATGGAATTAGGATCTTTGTGCCTGTCTAAGTCTTCACTTGACACCAAGCACTTATCCGACACTTCCATCCGATCCACTCGCAATAGGTGAGTTCATACACCTTTAACTAAACTTTTATACTTTTAAATGTTTTAAATGCTTTTATGTGGGGGGATACAAGTTGAATACTTATAGTTATTACATCAATCACATGTGATTAATAACTACAAAACCAATGATTTTTTTACTGTTCAAACTGTTTATCAAACTGTTTTACTTCAAATTGTTTTACAAATTCTTTTACTTATCAAATACTTTTACATAAACTCTATTATATATATTATCAATTGCATGCCTATATATGTATAGTTATATAAGAAATGTTTAAAAGACTTAGGAAGGCTATCCACCCTATTTCCTTTTTGCGCTTGAGATGTGGTCTGGTGGGACATCGGGTATCCGTCCGAAGGTTGTTTAAATATTAGTTATATATCATATGTACATATATAGTCATAAAGGTCCTTCCAGTTCATCCAATTCCCCTTGGTAGCAAGGGTATACATCCATGTTCATACGTACCAGTTAAATTACTAGTAAGCTACCATATGGGTAGTTTAGGAAGATACTAGAACTATTACTAGAACGCGATATCAGACAATGAGTCAGTTCATTCATGAGTCAATACTTTCTAGATAGAGAGAACATACATTACAACTAGTACACACAATACATTACTATACATGCTAGATAGAGAGAGAACACACAACAGCTAGCACACGTAGAACATTACAGTGATATGTTTACATGATTACATTTACATAGATACATCTAGAAAGAGAACATATACAACTATACAAGAAGAAGAACATATACTACTATGATAGAAAGAGAACATATACAACTATACTAGAAGAAGAACATATACAACTATACTAGAAGAGAACATATACAACTATACTGGAAAGAGAACATTTACAACTATATTAGAAAGAGAACATATACAACGATACTAAAACGATTAACAATACATTACATATACATGAATACGTTAACATAATTGTGATCAACTATCTCGGAGCATGCCTTCAATGTCATGGCCCGAGTTGTAGCCAGAGTCTCTTGGAGGGAGAGCGTGAGTTTGCGTATAGATCTATACTGGATTGACTATCCTACACCTTGCTGCTAGCTACAGCCAGACCTGCAGGTCTGCGGGTGCCAAGCGACATACCTTTTTACGACCTACATCGTCGTGTTACCTAGTCGATAGGATGGTACAATTAATCACATAATACCTTAATATAAATCCGGTTTAAGGTAGTTAGTACAGCAGTAGTTCCTATAATACAACACTACAGTACTACATTAATTTACACTTTACATATATTTAGTGATCATTTCACTTAAACATTAATGTACAAACTATATTTTGTTAATGATAGTTACACTTGGGAAAATTACACACTTTTAGAAGAAACGAACATATAAAACAGTTAAGTCTTGGTGGAAGATTACATTTAGAACGGTTAGGTCTTGGTATAAGACTCCCTTTTAATATAGTAGGAATCATAGGGATTTCTAGGGTTTTTCAAACGTTTACAGTTGTTTTACAAACATTCTCATACTTACACGAACTCTCTTTCAAAACATTTTCCACTCTTTCATTACATGTCAAACAAATACTGACATACAAATTAAGACGCATTAATACATATGATCTCACCAACTTTAAAGCTGATACTCTCTTTCAAAATAACATGTATCCTCAGGTTAACAGTAGACAGGTACTGATGCAAGGTTTAGAGAAGATGGAGCTCATTCAAGACTCATCTTTCATTTTGTTTATACTTTAGTGTCTATTATAATTTGACAGAACACTTGTATTAAAATTATATTATTAATGCAATGGATGATGTTGTTGCTTGTTTACTACTTTTCATTGTTGTGATACTGTACATGACGTCCTCCGCCCCAGAACGTTTCCGCCGTTCATGGTTTTGGGGTGTGACAGATAGGACCCGGTTTGTTCGGGATAGCCGCGGGCTACTGACCCGATATGGCCGGGTTTGGGTTCCGATGACCGGAGGAGTTAGACAGACAGTGATGGTCACTAATAGAAAAATAGCCTTTTACGACGCTCATTGCGCGTCGTAAAACGCTTAGACGACGCGCAAATGCGCGTCAAGGAAGGCCCTGTCATAAAGAGAGACGACGCGCATTTACGACGCGCATTTATGACACGCATTTACGACGCGCGTGTACGACGCGCATTGCGTATCAAGGAAGGCCCTGTCATAAAGGAAGATTACACGCATTTGCATGTCGTAACCTTACGACACACGTGTTTATGACACGCAATGCGTATCAAGGAAGCCCATGTCATAAAGGAAGAAGACACGCATTTTTGCATGTCATAATTTTCAATTTTTTTAAAATTATATATTTTTGATAAATTTACTAATTTTCAAACTAAATAACACATTAAAAATCTCATAATACAAAATAAAATACCATAAACAATAAAGATAATTCATTGCACTACTATGTCAAATACAAATAATCATTCCAATAGTAAGTAAATGTAACACATTGCTAATATTGCATAATATTTATTATAGAAAACAAAACATGTACAACCTTAAAAGAAACCCATGACTAAATTCTCCTTTAAAAATTTCCTTTATAAAGGAATAACCTTATGCAGGAACTTTGAGAGGCTTCAGGGCATGGAAGGATGTTGCAAGAGCTGTCAGTACCTACACATGGCAAATCGGTATCTTAACATTCAATACATAAAGAAATATGTTTAAAAATTTTCTATTGTCTTGAACACCTACATGATCAGCAAGCTTTTTTATACTCGGTAGCTTAACATGCAATACAATAAAGAAATATGTTTAAAAATTTTCTATTGTTTTGAACACCTGCATGATCAGCAAGCTTTTTTATACTCGGTAACTTAACATGCAATACAATAAATAAATATGTTTAAAAAATGCGTATAAATATCAAAAAACAAGATAGGAGCCGATCATTCTATGACACAAGGAAAAATATCCCTAGAGAACTATGAAAGAATTATGACACAAATGAATGAAATTGCATTGCTATTTCTTCAATACTTACTGCATAGAGTAAGACTTGGCCATCATCCATAGTTTTGAAGGACATTGATGTCTCGCTATGCTGCACATGTTAAAAATAAAAAAGAACAAAACAGAGTAACATATGGACTTATCTAGCTTGCTGAAATAGACATACAAAAGATTTTGCTGTACTAGCTTGGTGAAATAGACATACAAAAGATATCAGGAAAAGACCAAAATGCCCTTGTGTGAAAGTAGCTGGATTACTCACGTCTTTCTTCTCTTGAGCCAAAAGAAAAGGATCCCTGACACCAAGTACAGCAACACTTGTAAGAATAAGATCAAAGCAACGAAAAAAAGCACCCATTATCATCATTTTCCCTAATTTCGGATCCAATGGAAGTATTTTGGACCTAGAACAAATTAAAGTTCTATCATTTAGCAATTTGAATCATTCATTAAGATTCAAATCATCAAGAATAGTTAAAACTTACAGCTAATGGCTCTGGAGGATGCAAAGCAGCTGATAAAAACTCTCCAATACTTCCAACTTCCCAACTTATTATTTGAAAACAAAGAGAATTTAAAGGAGTTCTTAAAAGCTCGGGTAGTTGATATTTAGAAAAAGCATCATAAACACATTGAGGGTAAAGCAACATAGAAATTAGTCAACTTACAACTAATGGCTCTAGAAACATTCCCCTGGTTGCACACGCCCTGCTCTACCCCTTATCTAAGCAACAAAAAAAGCAACATAGAAATTAGTCAACAACCTTGACCAACAAAGTCAAAGGGTAAAAAGGTAACTTACTTGGCGAGCAGATGCTTGTGATATGCATGAAGGCAACAAACAAGGAGTGTTTTTCAAGGAATCAAAGGGTAAAAAGGTAACTTACTTAGAGAATCACAAGCTTTTGAGCTATAATTCTCAAAGTTTGATTGAGTCAATGCATCCTAACATATTGACATCAAAATTTAAACTAGTTGTAGTCTTTAGAATCAAAAGTTAAATTAGAGTTGACTTAACTTTACCAAAATCCAAATAAAGATTACCTCAACAAGTGATGTAATTTCATTTTTCCTTTTGTGTGGGACTAACAAGTGATGTAATTTCATTAATTATGTAACTATAACTAATGGAACTTTTATTTACAATGTATCTAAATTCATGTATTCCTCCTAAAACATATAACAATTTGTATACTTTATTCATATATGTTTCCGGTTATCAACTAGATGGATTCTTTCAAAATTCAATGCTAAGAAAAATAGATTTTACCTTTGTGGTTGCAGTCTTGAACATGCCTTCTTCTAGGCGTCTAATAATGTCCATCACCTTCTTTGGAGCTATCTCTTGTGTTTTGTTCGCTGCATTAAGAATTCATAGCTGGAGAAGAAGATTTAAAAACGTTAAGAGTAGAAAAAGATCAAATTAGACAGACACACAAACAGATCAGATCTACTAAGCAGGCAGCCAGGCATGATGGATAATAAATCAACACAAGGAGGGGAGGGGGTGTAAGTATAATCACTTGGTGTTGAGATGAAATAGGGAGTCACATGCCCTTACAGGAAACTGAACCAGGCCTAAGCTTATCGAGTCTAAAACTAGGTCAACACTAAGAGCATACAAAAACAAAAAAGTAATTTAAGAAAAATAATAATAATAATAATAATAATAATAATAATAATAATAAAGAGAATGGAAAGAAACAGTAGTTGTTTTTAAATGAGAAACTTACATTCTCTCCTGTATAAATTGGCGAGCCTTGAAAAAACCAGGCTCCATACTAAGATTATTACACATTATGTTCTGCTGTTGTGGATGTGGTATGCCAGGCAATGATGTCCAACCTTGGTTGGGTATCTGCCCAGAGAATTGTCCTGATGATATACGATTCATCTTTATCCTATTCCTGTCACCTCAGTCCTCACTTACTAGATATACTTCAATCCACCTTCATACTTTCAGCTTTCTCTCTTTCTCCTCTCTCCCCTCGCTACACTCATGGCATCTCTTTCTTAGCATCCTCCTAGGCATAAGATAGGGAGTGGTGTAACACCTTTAGCATTTTTCTTAACATCTCCCTTGAAACCTCCACTCCCTTTAGCCTAATCCCTTTAGCCTAAGTACCTAACCTAACCCCCTCATCTCACTTTGTACTTTAGAACTAGAAAAATATCCACTCAAAAACCATGGGCTAAAAACAACAAAACCACCATTCAACAATTAAAATGACGACAAAAAAGACGTCGTTAAATGAATAAATTCCAAGCACAAATATTTTCTTTTTCTTTTTTTAATATATATAAGAAAAAGCCGCATGTGAATGTGATGTGTCATAAAAATCGAAATTCTTGATTTATTCTACTGACAATAAAAACACATATTACACAAAATATTATGATTACCGAAAGGGAAAACAAAAACTCAAGTAATGTAAACCAACCACTCCCACCAAAACCTAACTTGTTTAGATATCACCAGCACCATGGACTTCCTGCAACCACCATATCCCACAATCAAATCATAATTCATAAATATTTTTTTTAATCATACAAACATACAAAATAGTTGTAATTTAGAAACGACCTTGTTTTGAATTACGGCTTTATCAGGGATTTCCAACTTGTCTCCGGACTTTGCTACAATGACCACTTTACCCTTGAGAACAAATGAAGATCCAAACCACACGTCACCAGAAACCTTCAAGCTATCCGGCTCGATAATACTGGGGATGGACTTGAAACGCTTCAAGAAATCTCCAACCTGATAAAACATTTTTTTTTACTTTTATTTCAATTATAACATATTCCTACTTTGATTTCGTTTATGGAATTTATTTTTAGTTAATATAATAAATGAAAGTAAAGTAACGAAACCTTCTTAAACTCAGGACCCAATTCAATTGAAGGGTTTGCTGGATCTATCCTAGCTGGATTACGGACCACATACCCATCTTTTTCCGGGTAAAGATCAGACTATAATAAATAATTAATTAATTATATATATATATATATATATATATATATATATATATATATATATATATATATATATATATATATATATATATATATAATCAAACTTGAACAAGGAGCAGATATGAACTTGCTTTCACTGGAAGGAATCGAGATCGGGGAACGATGATTCCAATCGCATTATCGAAAAACTGATTGAAATTAAATTAAAATTAGTAAAACATTTAATATTTGTATATAAAAAATAAAGGGAAATTAAAGAAGAATATGGAGATGATGATGATACCTTGATTGCAGCACCAGCTGCTGTTTCTAGCTGAAGAACTTTAATTCCTTCAACTTCCTGTAAACCGAACAATACTCATTATTTAAATATCAATGTACTTTCATTTATTTGTTTGCTTTCATATCTTTCTATTTAAACATGCTATACTTTTATAAAAAAAAATTATAATTTCTTTTTTTCTTATTAGGACATTAATAGGAATAAATGAAAGTAGGATGCTATAAAAGAAGTACCTTTGGATTTCGAATAATCTCCATCTTAAGTGCATCTGCTTGTACGAGTCTTTTAAGAGCATTCAAGTTCACCCACCTGGAAATACTTACAGGGTCAGTATTGTAAATAGTTAATTCAACAGTAAATTACATTTTTAGTCCTTTGAGTATAGCCTATTTTTTTGCGGTTTTGGTCCTTATTTGAGGTTTTTGGCGCCAAAAATCTGCTATACTCAGGGACGGAAAGTAGTTATTTTTGCTTGGAACATGGACCAAAAATGTTACAAGGATCTCAAATAAGGCCTACAATTGCAAGAGAAAACCTATTGGAACCTGCTTCACTTTTCCTGATTACAAACTGAAAGCCAACAACAATAGTAAAAAACTTATGAGTGTCTTTCCATTATTATTACAAACCAACTGAGAAAGTTAATCATACTACTTAGCCAAGTGTTGATAACTACCATACTTCTGTATCATGTGAATTATTAGTTGTTTTTGCACTTTATAGAAGAAAATAATGGGTAAAACCCAGCCTAACATGCCTTCCAAGTTGGATAAAGCTCAACCTTTACACCTCTAGATATATCCAAAATTCAATTTTATTTTATCAATTTAAGACATAAAGTCTTCTAACTCTCTAGTCTCTAGTAATTAAATATTAACATTCCAAGTGATGCGGTCATCTGAAACCAACACCTTGTAATCTTGTGCGGTAAACTTAATGCACACATCTATCTCTACCTTTATCTGCATGCTTTACAGATGTTTTCGAGTTCATCCCGGAGGTTGACTTTCTAGGAAGTCGTCACCACCTCAACAATACCAAATTTTGTTGCAATTAAATAGTGCCCACTTAGATTATGTCCTTCAATACCTGCCTCCTATCGAATTATGTTTATGTTAAATGTTTTTTTGGTCAGTTTCCATTTTTTTTTAACTATCTACCTGACTTGGGAAAAGGGAAAACTGGTCCAGTTTCTATAAGTCAAGGCACACACGTTGACCTCCAGAATGCTCAACACTGTGCAAAAAAGTAACAAAGGACAACAGTAAAGGCAAAGATGTCTGAAAAGAGCATAAAGATTCAACAAATATTACCTGCTTTGAAGTTCTTCTTCACAACAAATCATGCCAACAACAAATGTACTTTTCTGATAGGTAATCAAGAGATGTAATTTATGTTGTTGAAGCTCTTCAAAGATGATAAAAGAAGAAAAGAATAAATCTAACAAAATAGAGATAGGAATTACTCGGGAAGCAACCGATAGATCAACAGGTTCCTCAAAAAGCTGAGATGCAACCATGGCTTTTGAATACTTCATGATTTTATCTTCAAGATAATTAAACTAAACTTCCAAAAACATTAAAGTTAGTGATGTAAGCATAATCATGAGACAAAAAGCAATCAAAAAAGCAAATTTGAAAATCAATTTTAATATTTTATAAAGATATTAACTTTTCAAAAAAGCTAATTTACTAAATTGCTGCAACACTCGTGTTTCTAGCCTAGACATTTATATTGATTTGATAGTCTAGGTTAACCTTTGTAACTCATTTTGAAGAAATGAAAAGGAATTATGTGAATATTATGTGTTTTATGCTTAATTATTAGGGCTTAATTAATTAAGATTAAAAATAAGCGTCAAAATTAAAGTGTGAGATAAGCCCGATATCTTTACATAAAGTTGTAGTGGTCGAAACAAGGATTTCGGGGATATAAAGAATACCAAAATCCGAGTTATAACGAAGAAGTTATGATCTGTCGAAGTTTCGCGACAAAACCGGCACGGTGCTGAATGTCGTAAAAAATGAGTTTTTGATAAACTACTTTTTAGCCTTAGTAATCTAAACAAAAGTCGTATTATTCGTTAAACTGAGAAGTTTGATAAAAAGAACGCCCAAATCTAACTTCGTATGAGGAAGTTATGATTTTTCGAAGTTTCAGCGTAGCTGTAGACAGCTAAAAACTTGAATTTTAGATCGAGCAGTTTTTAGCCGACACAACCTAAACGAGAATTGAAGGTCTCGTCATTAGGAGCACAACGGTAAAAAGTCTGACGAAAACGGACGTCGGATGAAGAAGTTATGAATTTTTAACGGATTTCCTGTCCCGGTCTGTTAAAAATAATAATATAAAATTTAAAGTCAAAATTAGCCGATGAAGTCTAAACGAAAGTTGTAGACCGTAATTTTAGCTACGTGTGCATATAAAGAACTTCAAAAACGGAGTTCGTATGCGAAAGTTATGGATTTTAGAAGTTTTGGCACGAAAACCGAGAAATTTCGCATAGTCACAATTGCCACGTCGCCCTCGCTTAGAAAGTGACACGTGTCCTGCTGAGTCACCTGGCTGCTGAGTCATTAGGCTGCTGAGTCACCGAGGCTGCTGAGTCATGCGAGCCACGTGCCCTCTTCTGATTCGACCGAGGAGGAGGCCCAATCCGAGGCAGCCAGCTCCCCAACCGAAGCTTCACCGAGCTGCCACGTGTGTCCGAGCCTCGCATAGCCTAGCTCCGAGCCTCGCAGGTGCGCCAGCAAGCCGCGGTCCACTTAGAAGCCGACAGCGAGCCCTCGCATGTGCGAGCCAGGTGCGAGCCATGCGAGGCATGTGCGAGACCCCCTCTGCGAAGCCTCTTAGCCGTCGGATCCGGAGACTTCTCAGCCGTTGGATCAAACTTCGGACCCTATAAATAGAAGGGTACCTGCGAGGGTTTCCAGTTACTTTTGGAATTTAGCCATTTTTAGCCCCTCTCTCCATATTTTCTTCATCTTAACATCCCGCAAAGCCCCGATATCAATTGTAAAGCCCGGAATACCCCACGAAGTGCCCGAGAAGCCCGGAAAATTTATCTTTTCGGTTTCGAAGCCCGACTTTTGCAGAGCCCGGTTTCTCAATAAAACTCCCGGTTTTATTAGAAACGATCGTTTTAGGAAACAAATTGCTGCCCGATTTTCACCAAAATACGTGAGTGTGTAGTTACTTTCAATTTACACATAGATATGAAGTATTTACCTTGAAATACGTGTTATGTGTAAATATGCTAATTGTTTATTCGAGGTGACTGTTGAATTGATGTTTTATACAAGTTTTAAACTGTATAAGCTTTTTATCTACAAAATATGTTGGGTAGAACATGGGTAGATGAAATAGTTGATGTGTGTTAAAATGGTGAGAGGCCTCGATGTCGATGTCGATGTCGATGTCGATGTTGTTGTTGTTGTTGTAGTCATCTAGCGAAGTATAGATGACGACCACGGACTTTCTAGATAGTCCAGTGGAACACTAGCAGGTTCGCAACTTGTAAGTGTTGATGAATTAAATGTTCGTTGGCGTACTTCATCCCCCTCATGGTTGCCTTAAGGACATGTATGGCTGAGGAAACCCCTTAGCAGTAGTGTCCATCCCGATGATAATCCTTAGGCTAGGTCCCTTGTGATAGGTGTTTAGGGACGTAAAGTGAGGACAACGGGAATGGGTAATCAGGGTTATTGTTGATTGGTGAACTTAATAAGTATATTATTACTGTGGGTTGAAAACCCTATATGCTCACCAGGCTCCCAAGCCTGACCCACTCAGTTTTATGATTACAGGTAGTGGACCCCGAGCATAGTCGGAGGATGACGAGAGATTTCTGGATTATAGGCCAGTAGTTGTAAATAATTGTTGAAAGGCTTATAATGTCTTGTTTATGCTTTTGATCTGTATCGGAACATGACATCCCGAGGTTTTGATATATATATATGGAAAATATATACCTTCTTAATGAAGGATTTTGATAAACTTTTATAATATGTTGTTTGGGGACCAATTCCGCAATATCTTATAAAAAGATTTCTCTGATTTTATTTTAAAAAGCATAAATTAAATCGGTCTTTTCTGGCCGAGAAATATAGGGATGTCACAGTTGGTATCAGAGCATTAGTTTAAGCGAACTAAGAAATTGTAGAATTTCTAGACTTGAACTTAGAATGCTAAGTGATGATTGTGAGATGAGTGTCTACCATATTTTGGACACGAGCACTAGTTTATTTTAGGGAAGATGCCTAAAATGCCCTTATGTGCTAAATGTTATGTGTTTGCCATGTGTGCCATTATTTGTTCGGATCTATGGTCTGTTGCCGACCGGATCTGGAAACCTTATGTGTGTAGGATTCTAAGCGTATGAATACGAGATTAGAACTAACGTGTAAACATTTCGGAGTGATAAGGGAATTGACATGTCTAACAAGGATAAAGACCTAAATTTCGCCTTATTCGGTATATAGATTGTAATGACAAGAACTCGGAGTGGAGCTGGAAATGCAAACAGAAACCAACAACCTCAACCTCCAGTGGTGGAACAGGTGCCTATAGTAGGAGCTGCACCCGAACCCATCACCATGGCTGGAGTACGAACTATGATTCAGGCCATGTTGGCTAAACAGAGGGAGGAATTGAGGCAAATGTTGCTGAACGACAGGGATGAACCTTCAGTTCCTGTTGAACAACGTGAACTAAATGACGATCGATCTGAAGAAGGGAACACTAGCAGATCGGTTGGTCATGGTGAACCGCTTGTGGTTGGGAGGAATAACCACGAGGGTAGAGTGGAGAGAAATGGGTGCAAGTATAAGGACTTTATGACTTGCAAGCCATCGACCTTCAATGGAAAAGAAGATCCTGTCGGAGTAATGGACTGGATCTCGGAAATGGAGTCGGCTTTCATGACTTGTGATTGCCAAGGCAAGTTACAAACTACGTTTGCAGTACGTCAGTTCAGGGGTAGTGCTGTTCGTTGGTGGAGCACTTTGGGGAAAACCCTAAGGCCTAATGAGCCACTGCAATTAACTTGGACAGAGTTCTTAGTGCACTTCAAGCGCAAGTACTGCTCGGCCCAAAACGTATTTGAGTTAGAAAACAAATTTCTAACATTGCAGAAGGGGAGTATGACCGTTGACGAATATACAAATAACTTCACAGACAAAATGGAGTTTGCTTTGCGTATTGTCCCAGATGAGTTGGCAAAAATAGACAGGTACGCAAAGGGACTTCCATGGGAGTATGCGGTGCCAGTACGTCAGGCACTTACTTTAGAGGCAACTATCTGGGCTGCCAAGTCTGTTGAAGATATGATAAAAGGGAGAGCCGCCAACAAGGTTGAAGTTGGCGAAAAGAGAAAGTTTGAAGGAACTTCAGGTTCCAATAAAAAGAACAAATTCTCGAAGACTGGTTCGAGAAAGTTTGGAGGAGGAAGCGAAGCCAAGTGGTGTGACAAGTGTAGGAAGAAACATGTTGGGAAGTGCAGCGTGGAAGTCACTTGTTACAAATGTGGAAAGCCAGGGCATTATGCCAATGAATGCACCTTCAATAAGAACGTATGTTTTGGGTGCAATGAAGAAGGGCATATTTTGAGGGACTGCCCGAAGAAGAAGGACGCAGCAAAACCCAATCTACCACCAAAGCCAAAGGCGAGAGCCTTTCAGATGACCCTCGAAGCTGCGAAAGAAGAAGCCGATGTTGCTTCAGGTACCTTTCTCGTAAACGAATTGCCTGCCCAAATTTTGTTTGATTCTGGAGCCAATTACTCCTTTATATCGCATGAATTTGGTAGAAAGCTAGCTTTGCCTATAGATATGCTAGTTAATGCTATAATAGTCGAGATTGCTAGTGCCAAGTTTGTACCTGTTAGCCATCGTATGAAAAACATCCTCATTGACTTGGATGGGAATAAGTTCCAAGAGGAATTATTGCCTATCGAGTTAAATGGATTCGACATAGTGTTAGGAATGGATTGGCTTAGCGCCAACGACGCAGAAATACTATGTAGAAAGAAGATAGTAAAACTAAACCCGCCAGGGAAAGAGTCGTTTATGGTGTACGGAGACAAACGCAGAGTAAACTCTGGAATCATTTCCCTAATGAAAGCCAGAAAGTGTTTGGCCAATGGATGTACATCATATCTAGCATTCGTGATCGATGCCAAGATGGAAAAGAAGGAGGTGCAGAATATTCCGGTGGTGTGTGATTATCCGGAAGTCTTTCCCGAAGATCTTCCCGGATTGCCCCCTGATTGACAAGTAGAATTTCGTATCGACTTGTTACCAGGAACGACACCGATAGCGAAAGCACCTTATCGATTAGTGCCAACCGAAATGAAAGAACTTATGACACAACTTTAGGAGTTATTGGACAAAGGTTTCATTCGACCTAGTTCATCACCCTGGGGAGCCCCTATATTATTTGTAAAGAAGAAAGACGGAAGCATGAGAATGTGCATCGATTACAGAGAGCTGAACAAAGTGACGATAAAGAACAAGTACTCGTTGCCAAGGATCGATGACTTGTTCGACCAGTTGCAGGGTTCGAGCTATTTCTCGAAGATCGATCTTAGGTCGGGATACCATCAACTAAAGGTGAGAGAGCAGGACATCGAAAAGACTGCTTTTAGAACGAGATATGGACACTATGAATTTTTGGTTATGTCATTCGGACTAACCAATGCCCCAGTAGCTTTCATGGATTTGATTAATAGGGTTTGTAAACCATTCTTAGATAAATCCGTGATAGTATTCATAGATGATATCTTGATTTATTCGAAAAGCAAGCAGGAGCATGAACAGCATCTGCGTGAAGTGCTAGAAGTCCTGAAAAAGGAGAAGCTGTATGCAAAGTTCTCCAAGTGTGAATTTTGGATTCAAGAAGTCCAATTTTTAGGTCATGTGGTTAACCAAGAAGGGATAATGGTCAACCCAGCAAAGATTAAAGCTGTAATGAAGTGGGAACAACCAAAAAGTCCTACGGAGATTCGAAGCTTTTTAGGATTAGCTGGATATTACCGAAGGTTTATCCAAGGCTTTTCTTCGATTGCTACTCCATTAACAGCTTTGACCCACAAAGGAGCCACTTATGCTTGGAATGAGAAGCATAAGGAAGCCTTTGAGAAGTTGAAGAAGAGATTGTGTGAAGCACCGATTCTTTCATTGCCCGAAGGAGTTGATGACTTTGCAGTTTATAGCGATGCATCCGGAGTTGGGTTAGGTTGTGTTCTGACCCAAAGGGATAAAGTGATCGCGTATGCATCGAGGCAATTGAAGGAGCATGAAAAGAACTACCCCACTCATGATTTGGAGTTGGCAGCGGTAGTATTTGCCTTGAAGATATGGAGGCATTATCTTTATGGCACCAAGTGTAAACTTTTCACTGATCATAAGAGTCTCCAATATCTCTTTAATCAGAAGGAATTGAACATGAGGCAACGACGCTGGCTAGAGTTACTCAAGGACTACAACTGTGAGATACTTTACCACCCTGGTAAAGCAAATGTTGTTGCCGATGCTCTCAGTCGGAAGGTAAACCTTGAAAAGAAAAGGCCAAGAGCGTTGAGAATTGAAGTTGTCTCGACAATTGTGGAAAGTATAAAGAAAGCTCAAGAGGAAGCTTTAGAGAAAAATGATCGAAAGGAAGAACGTTTGGGAAAAACGTTAGTGTTCGGTACAAACAACCAAGGGTTGAAGGTATTTCAAGATAGAATTTGGGTACCTAAGATGGGCGGAATAAGAGATCTTCTGATGGAAGAAGCTCACAAGACCATGTACTCAATTCATCCCGGCAGTACGAAAATGTATAGGGATCTAAACCCTATTATTGGTGGCCGACGATGAAGCTCGATGTTGCTAAGTATGTGGCCGAGTGTGTAACTTGTGCTAGGGTTAAGGCACAACATCAGAAACCGTATGGGAGTTTAGAACCTTTACCCATACCCATGGGTAAATGGGAAGACGTCACCATGGATTTTGTGAATAAACTGCCCAGAACAAGGAACGGTCACGACATGATTTGGGTGGTCGTTGATCGCTTCACTAAGAGTGCGCATTTCATAGCGGCCAAAGAGAAATGGTCTATGGATAAACTTGCGAATTCTTACATGAAGGAAATTGTGAGGCTTCACGGTGTTCCGTTAACGATTGTGTCCGATCGTGACAGCCGTTTTACCTCAAGGTTTTGGAGGAGTCTACAAGAGGAATTGGGTACCAAGTTGTGTTTGAGTACATCTTACCATCCGCAAACCGATGGTCAGAGCGAGCGAACGATTCAAACATTGGAGGATATGCTGAGAGCATGTACCCTAGAATTCCAAGGTAACTGGGATGAACACTTACCTTTAGTAGAATTCTCCTATAATAATAGTTTCCACTCAAGCATTAAGATGGCACCTTATCACGCTTTGTATGGGGAGAAGTGTCGAACGCGATCATGTTGGCTGGAAGCTGGAGAAAAGCAGTTTATGGGACCTGAAATAGTCCATGAGACTGCTGAAAAGTTAAAAGTGATAAGGGAAAGGATGTTAGCTGCTCAAGATCGACAAAAGAGTTATGCTGACAAGAAAAGACAACCGATATCCTTCGATGTTGGAGATTCGGTTTTACTTAAATTCTCGCCATGGAAGGGACTTATAAGATTTGGGAAACGAGGGAAGTTGAGTCCAAGGTTTATTGGACCATTTAAAGTTCTTCAGAGGATCGGGAATCAAGCTTACAAGCTAGAGTTACTGGAAGAACTGGAAGGTATTCATAACACCTTTCATGTGTGTTACTTGAGAAAGTTCACAGGAGATGTGCCTGACATAATTCCGATTTCTGAGTTAAGGTTGGATGAAAACAAGAGGTTGACCGAAGAACCTGAGGCAATCGTTGACCGTAAAACTATGAAGTTACGACGCAAGATGGTCAATTTAGTGCTTGTGCCCTAGAAACATACGAATGGACCAAATCTCACTTGGGAAACGGAGAGTGACATGATGAGTCGCTACCCGCAGTTGTTTGGTGATATGTGATTCCGGGGACGGAATCATCCTAAGGGGGAGAGAATTGTAACAATCGTGTTTCTATCCTAGGCATTTATATTGATTTGATAGTCTAGGTTAACCTTTGTAACTCATTTTGAAGAAATGAAAAGAAATTATGTGAATATTATGTGTTTTATGCTTAATTATTAGGGCTTAATTAATTAAGATTAAAAATAAGCGTCAAAATTAAAGTGTGAGATAAGCCCGATATCTTTACATAAATTTGTAGTGGTCGAAACAAGGATTTCGGGGATATAAAGAATACCAAAATCCGAGTTATAACGAAGAAGTTATGACCTGTCGAAGTTTCGCGACAAAACCGGCACGGTGCTGAATGTCGTAAAAAGTGAGTTTTTGATAAACTACTTTTTAGCCTTAGTAATCTAAACGAAAGTTGTAGTATTCGTTAAACCGAGAAGTTCGATAAAAAGAACGCCCAAATCTGACTTCGTATGAGGAAGTTATGATTTTTCGAAGTTTCAGCGTAGCAGTAGACAGCTAAAAATTCGAATTTTAGATCGAGCGGTTTTTAGCCGACACAACCTAAACGAGAATTGAAGGTCTCGTCATTAGGAGCACAACGGTAAAAAGTCTGACGAAAACGGACGTCGGATGAAGAAGTTATGAATTTTTAACGGATTTCCTGTCCCAGTCTGTTAAAAATAATAATATAAAATTTAAAGTCAAAATTAGCCAACGAAGTCTAAACAAAAGTTGTAGACCGTAATTTTAGCTACGTGTGCATATAAAGAACTTCAAAAACGGAGTTCGTATGCGAAAGTTATGGATTTTAGAAGTTTTGGCACGAAAACCGAGAAATTTCGCATAGTCACAATTGCCACGTCACCCTCGCTTAGAAAGTGACACGTGTCCTGCTGAGTCATTAGGCTGCTGAGTCACCGAGGCTGTTGAGTCATGTGAGCCACGTGCCCTCTTCTGATTCGACCGAGGAGGAGGCCCAATCCGAAGCAGCCAGCTCCCCAGCCAAAGCTTCACCCAGCTGCCGTGTGTGTCCGAGCCTCGCATAGCCTAGCTCCGAGCCTCGCAGGTGCGCCAGCAAGCCGCGGTCCACTTAGAAGCCGACAGCGAGCCCTCGCATGTGCGAGCCAGGTGCGAGCCATGCGAGGCATGTGCGAGACCCCCTCTGCGAAGCCTCTTAGCCGTCGGATCCGGAGACTTCTCAGCCGTTGGATCAAACTTCGAACCCTATAAATAGAAGGGTACCTGCGAGGGTTTCCGGTTACTTTTGGAATTAAGCCATTTTTAGCCCCTCTCTCCATATTTTCTTCATCTTAACATCCTGCAAAGCTCCGGTATCAATTGTAAAGCCCGGAATACCCCACGAAGTGCCCGAGAAGCCCGGAAAATTTATCTTTTCGGTTTCGAAGCCCGACTTTTGCAGAGCCCGGTTTCTCAATAAAACTCCCGATTTTATTAGAAATGATCGTTTTAGGAAACGAATTGCTGCCCGATTTTCACCAAAATACGTGAGTGTGTAGTTACTTTCAATTTACACATAGATATGAAGTATTTACCTTGAAATACGTGTTATGTGTAAATATGCTAATTGTTTATTCGAGGTGACTGTTGAATTGATGTTTTATACAAGTTTTAAACTGTATATGCTTTTTATCTACAAAATATGTTTGGTAGAACATGGGTAGATGAAATAGTTGATGTGTGTTAAAATGGTGAGAGGCCTCGATGTCGATGTCGATGTTGTTGTTGTTGTTGTAGTCATCTAGCGAAGTATAGATGACGACCACGGACTTGCTAGATAGTCCAAAGGAACACTAGCAGGTTCGCAACTTGTAAGTGTTGATGAATTAAATGTTCATTGGCGTACTTCATCCCCCTCATGGTTGCCTTAAGGACATGTATGGCTGAGGAAACCCCTTAGCAGTAGTGTCCATCCCGATGATAATCCTTAGGCTAGGTCCCTTGTGATAGGTGTTTAGGGACGTAAAGTGAGGACAACGGGAATGGGTAATCAGGGTTATTGTTGATTGGTGAACTTAATAAGTATATTATTACTGTGGGTTGAAAACTCTATATGCTCACGAAGCTCCCAAGCCTGACCCACTCAGTTTTATGATTACAGGAAGTGGACCCCGAGCATAGTCGGAGGATGACGAGAGATTTTTGGATTATAGGCCAGTAGTTGTAAATAATTGTTGAAAGGCTTATCATGTCTTGTTTATGCTTTTGATCTGTATCAGAACATGACATCCCGAGGTTTTGATATATATATATGGAAAATATATACCTTCTTAATGAAGGATTTTGATAAACTTTTATCATATATTGTTTGGGGACCAATTCCGCAATATCTTATAAAAAGATTTCTATGATTTTATTTTAAAAAGCAAAAATTAAATCGGTCTTTTCTGGCCGAGAAATATGGGGATGTCACAATTGCCCTTCTATATTAAAACTAGCGTATCGACCAATTTACCCCGAGCTCCCTAACCCTGATTGAGAGATGGATATCAACTCCTTCTATTTGATGTCTTCTATTATACACACTCTTCATTCATGTGCGAAACACTCTTGATTCAGGTGCAACACCAACACCAGTTTGTCAGCCACAATCTAATCTAAAGAAAAAACACATAGCCTAGAGGAGAGAAGAGTAAAATACCTCAGATATGATGATTGTTCTACATAGGAGTAAAGGTGTTAATTGTTGTTCATGGGTAGAGTGGTGCTCTAGGCCTTCCCCAGTTTTGTAATCTATTTTGGATTTGACTAGTTTGTTTTATCCTCCTCCTAGCTACTTGCTTGGTTGTGGCCCTTTTTAATTTATTGTCTGTTTCCAAAAAAAGTAGAAGCATCAATCTCAATCAAATCAAACTCAACATCATCTTCGTTGAGATTAATGGCCTTACCATGAAATTTTTCCTAAATTTGTCAATCCTTAAGCTGTTATCAATTCCGATTCATCCTATAGACGCATCAAAATAAATGTATAACTTGTCTTCATAATAAAAAACAGAACAATGCTCAAATTGCAGGGTTAGTGGATAGCAGGGGTAATCTGGGAACTAGAACGTTAAAATGTCATCTCAATATATATGTGGAGTGAAGAAAACCATGAGAATCATTAAAGTTATTAGAAGTTTCTATTTTGCTGGAACCTATAACTTCTGAAATTGTTATAACTATCTCATTCTTTTATTTGCTTGCTACCTCCCTGTATCTTGTGATCTTTTAACCAATAACAGAAAATCATTGCAATTTTAGTTCTTGTTGTTTTTATCTTGTCTTTTAAGTGGATTCATTACAGTTGCTTTCCTCTGTTGGCCTTCTCGTCAAGTTTTTATCTGTTAATTTAGGAGCCTATATTGTGATCTTTAAGTAGTAGGAGGCTTCGAAAGTAAATAAACGTGAGGTAAATCAATGTCAGGTTTGTGTGATCCTAAGATGTACTGGAATTTAGAAGGAAGGGCATTATTTTCCATTTAATCAAATCAAGGGAGCTTGACAAGGCAAAACATGCTCCTCTGAATTGTCTTTCTGTACCGGAAAAGCAATGAAGCAGAAAAAATAGAGAAAATTAGGGTGAAGAAGAAGAAACCTGATAGCAGATTGCAGGCAGGACAGTCACTCGTTGTATGTAGAGGTGGAAGATACATTCCCGATACAAGTATAGAGATGAAGGTTTCAACAACCCTATCGATGTTCCCGATACCATAACTCTCGAATTTAAAAACCTTCCATCTGCTTTATACTGGCTCGTATGATTGGAAGAATGGTGGTGGATGAAGCGTTCGTCGATAGGGCCAGTACGCCGCCACTGTGTGAGGCCAAAAGAGATGGTGAGTATTGGAGGCGGTGATGGTGGGTTAGGACAGAGACGAAGGATGTGAGATATGAGAGAATGATAGTCCTCGTACGTTCTTGGGAAAAAAACCCTAGTTTTGGTCCCCATTTTCTAATAGGAATGCACGTCTAAAAATTATAAAGCGACATGGTGCACAGGACAAGCGCTTATGATGGGTGTCTTCCGTGTTTTTTATTTTTATTTTTTTCTGACACAAATTATAGGGCGCGCAAAAATGCGCGTCCTAAATCCTTCAAAATTTTAAAGAGATGACATTTTTTTACGTCACATACTTTTGCGTATCGTAAATCCGTGCGCGTCATAACTTGCGCGTCATTAAAGGCCTTTTTTCTTGTAGTGGGTGTAACATCCGATATTTCAGGTATTATATTTATTCATTTTATTTTGAGTTTTGTGGAAGAACTCGGCGAGTTGGTGCGAAGACTCGCCGAGTAGAGACGCGATTTCTCACCCAGATTAATGACCGGACTCAACGAGTCACATTGATGGACTCGGCGAGTCTGCACTGTTTAATGAAACCCTAATATCTCGGGTTTGAGGCCTATATAAAGGGCCTTATGGCCGTCATTTGTGCTCACCAGTACCCAGAGTGAAACCCTAGTGAGCTTGAGTGTTTGGAGTGAGATAAGGAGCCATTGTTGACCTTGGAGGTGTTATCTAGCAAGGGAAAGGGAGCAATAACCAAGGGGAAACAAGAGGATCAACTTCCTGAAGATCTGAGGTCCAGAACATCACGTTTGAGGTACTATTTTCGAACCATTCTTTGTTATGGTGATGTCCATGTTGATTTAGGGCTTATTGAGCCCTTTTGTGGCTAGATCTAGTGCTTCCTTGGTCCCTTAAGCGAGTTAGGTTCTGGATCTGGACCCTTGGAGGTCCAGAGTGTCCCTTTATCCAAGCTTTTTATGAATCCATGGAGGTTTTGGATTGGGGTCTTTGTGCTTGAGTTCAAAACACCATTTATGAGTCATTACGTGTGTTATGAGCGCCAAGACATGAACTTTACGTGATGAATAAGCTTGGAAGGACTGGATCTATGAGTTAGTGAAGCAGATCTGACCTCAGAAGGTCGTTTGGGGTTGTGCATGGAATGCACTCGCCGAGTCCATTTCCAGACTCGACGAGTTGGTGCGGGTTGTTTAGTAATTTCGAACCAGGGTTGGAGTAACCGATTCGGGTGAGTGACTCGGTGAGTCGGAAGGGACTCAGAGGAATCGGGTCCCCGTAGAGACTCGGCGAGTCCACGCCAGACTCGGCGAGTTGAGTTGACCATTGACCATTGACCAGAGTTGACCAGTGTTGACTTGATAGGGTTAGTCAACCTTAGTTGGGAAAGTGTTAATTAGAGATGTATTGTGTTATAGGAGGACTATAGCTCGGGAGATCGAACACTAGTGATTTCAGGGATTTACGAGTTATCGAGATACGCGAGGTGAGTCTTCTCACTATACTCTACCTTGAGTAGGTAATCAGAGTTATGTGACAGAGTATTTGTATGCTATATGTATGTTATGTGTTGTACTGCATTATTTCTATGTGATTTATGCTGTGCATGTTTATAGAGTTGGAATCGGAAGGTTCACAAAGTTAGAACCAGAGGGTTCACAGAGTAGGGTCCACGGACCCATAGAGTTATAGCCTCGAGTGGCTAATTTGTGCTATGTGTGGTATTTTGGGGAACTCACTAAGCTTTGTGCTTACAGTGTTTGGTGTTATTTGTTTCAGGTACTAGTGATGACCGCGGGAAGGTGCCGGCCTGATCAGTACACACACGTGATTTTTATGTTATGAGATCTTGGGATTTTTATATGTTATGGATTTGAGTTTCAAACACTGATGTTTTTATGAATACTAAATGAATTACGCTTTTATAAAATGCGAAAAATTGTTTTGAAATTTACGGTGTTACAAGTTGGTATCAGAGCCTTGGTTTGAGGGATTCGAGTACACCTTCGGGCGTATTTGAACTCAAACTGAGGATTTGAGAAATATTTTCAAAAAGAGTAAAAGATTTTTGGAAATCGCAGAGCAGAGTCGTGTGTACGATCAGTCCGCGCCCGAACGGTGATTTCCCAAGATACCCTCATATTATGTGTTATGATATTGATATGATGTATTCTCATGCTAGAGTAGGCTAGGTACTCCTATTAGGACTAGAGTGGCCTGATTTCTGATGCCTTAGCCTAGGGAGAGGTGAGCTGCTATGAGATGCTTGAGAGTGAGTAGGTAGCAGCAAGGAGCTTATGAGAGATCTGTTAGAGAGTGCATTATGTATAATAGAGTACTTGGAACTTGGGATCCGAAGAGGAGGACTTGGGGTGTATTCTGATACGGTGCGGATAGTAGTAATGGTCCCGTACTACTGAAAGCACCAAGGCGGTGTACAGCCCAAGTAAGAATCTTTTGAATGCCAAGAATCAAGGAGGGATGATTTGTCGAGTGTGAGTATCCTCGAATGGATTCTAATTTATCGTATGGTGTATTTCAGAGGTAGAACATGGTGAGGACACGTCCTATGCCTGAGAGCAGTGGGGCTAGTGATGAGGAGATCCGCCAGATCATCCATGAGGAGGTGGCTGCGGCCAGAGATGTTCGGGTCTATTAAGACCACGTTGATTGAGACTTTCGACGAGCGTTATGCTGCTCTTTTTGAGGGTGCTGTTGCAGCGGCCACTGCAACTATTGCTGTCGCAAGGCCGTAGGGTGGTGATGCGTTGCTGTTCCGAGAGTTCAGCAACACAAAACCGCCGGAGTTTGACGGGACCCAGGACCCGGTGGCGGCTATGAGATGGATTTCAGACATAGAGGGGTGTTTCTTTACTTGCTCATCTCCTGAGCATTTGAAAGTCCGATTCGCGCTGAACCAGCTTCGCTTGGGAGCGAAGGACTGGTGGAAGTTTGTGACGGCACACTTTACGCCTGCTGAGCTTGCGGCATTGACCTGGGAGAGGTTCATTGCCATGTTCCGTGATTAGTACATTCCCCAGGTGGAGAGGGAGCGTTTGGCCTAGGAGTTTCTGACTCTCAAGCAGGGTACTGAGTCTGTTACGGTGATTACCAGGATGTTCCACGAGAGGGTGCTGTTCTGCCCTGAGCACGTGTCCACTGAGCAGGCACGTATGAGCCGATATTTGAGTATCTTGAGGAGAGACATTCGGGAGTTCGTGGAGAACTCCTCGTACCGGACATTTTTCGAGCTTCAGGCAAATGCCCGGAAGAGGGAGATTGAGCTAGAGACTCAGGCTAGGGAGGAGGCCGAGTCTCAGGGGAGGGATCGGCGACCGGCACAGTCCCAGCTAGCAGCCAAGCGGGCCAAGCCCACTGATCCCAAATCAGGGAGCCAGAAGGGCCGCACTTGTGGAAAGTGCGGTAGGGTCATGATGGAGTTTGTAGAGCTGGATCTTGCTACAGGTGTGGCAAGGAGGGGCATATGGCCAAGGACTGCCGCAAGGGGTTTGTAGTGTGTTTTCACTGCAACCAGACCGGACACCGGAAGGCAGAGTGTCCGCAGTTGCGGGGATCAGCTCAGGGAGCACCTCAGGGATCTGCCCTTGCCGCCATCAGATCTACCGAGAGTCGGCGAATGAAGGCCGAGACGTCGAGGGCACGAGGGAGAGCCTTTCAGTTGACTGCGGAGGAGGTCCGCGCAGCGCCCGATGTCGTGGCTGGTATGTATTCTTTCATGTATTTATTTTGATGTTGAGATATTATGCTTATATTATGTTAAGGGTAGGTACTTTTCTTGTGAAGTCTGTACCTGCCTTGGTGTTATTTGACTCGGGTGCGAGTCGGTCTTTTGTATCTTTGGCTTTTAGTCAACATATCAGTATTAGTCGTGAGGCGTTGAGTCGGCCTCTGAGAGTTTCCATAGCTAACGAGAGAGTGATATATGCCATGGAGGTGATCCGTGGGTGCGTATTCGAGATTTTTGGTGTTGAGTTCCCGATTGATTTGGTTCCCATTGCGATGGGTGATGTCTGTGTCATTGTGGGCATGGACTGGTTGAGTAGATTCAGTGTGGTAATCGACTGCGAGCGACAGCTGGTGACCATACGAGACCCCAGTGGGGGAGTTCTTACGGTGTGTACGGAGAGGGTACACGTTCTGGGTCAGCGTTTTGTTCGGCCGCTAGGGTGAGGCTGTGTCTACAGCAGGGCTGTAGGGGCTTTGTGGCGTATGTTATTGATACGCGAGTTGATTTAGAGAGGCCGAGGTCAGTTGAGGAGGTTCTGATAGTGCGTGAGTTCCCAGATGTATTTCCAGAGGAGTTGCCGGGTGTGCCTCCCGTGAGGCAGGTGAAGTTCAGTATCGATTTGGTTCCGGGGGCCACGCCTATTGCCAAGGTGCCTTATCGCCTTGCACCTGCAGAGATGCAAGAGTTATCCTCGCAGCTTCAGGAGCTGCTGGGAAAGGGATTTATTTGGCCAAGCAGCTCACCGTGGGGAGCGCCTATCCTTTTTGTCAAGAAGAAGGATGGGTCACACCGAATGTGTATTGTTTATCGGGAGTTGAACAAGCTGACAGTCAAGAACCGTTACCCGTTGCCAAGGATCGACGATTTGTTCGATCAGTTGCAGGGAGCATCTTGGTTCTCCAAGATCGATTTGAGGTCTGGATATCATCAGGTGAAGGTGCGAGATGAGGACATCCAGAAGACAGCGTTCAGGACGCGTTATGGGCATTACGAGTTTGTGGTGACGCCTTTCGGGCTCACCAATACCCCGACAATGTTCATGGATCTCATGAACCGAGTGTGCAGGCCGATGTTCGATCGGTCGGTGATTGCATTCATCGACGACATTTTGGTATATTCGAGATCTAGAGAACAACATGAGGAGCATTTGAGGGAGATCCTCGGAGTTCTGAGATCGGAGAGGCTTTATGCCAAATTCTCCAAGTGTGATTTCTGGTTGCGAGAGGTCCAGTTCCTAGGGCATCTCGTTAACCAGAAAGGGATATTGGTCGACCCGGCCAAAGTTGAGGTAGTGATGAGTTAGGAGGTGCCGATGTCACCCTCCGAGATGAGGAGTTTTTTATGGTTGGTAGGTTATTATCGGAGATTTATCAGGGATTTCTCTAAGATCGCAGTGCCACTCACCAGGTTGACCCGGAAGGGTGTCTCTTTTTTAATGGGGCCCCGAGCAGCAGGCCTCCTTTGAGACGCTTCGCCAAAGGTTATGCGAACCCTGGTGTTAGCCCTCCCGGAGGGGATGGAGGACTTTATGGTATACTGTGATGCGTCGATCTTGGGGTTGGGAGCGGTGCTGATGCAGAGAGGGCATGTGATAGCATATGCATCGAGGCAGCTGAAGCCTCATGAGACGAGGTATCCCACCCATGATCTAGAGTTGGGGGCAGTGGTGTTCGCGCTCAAACTTTGGCATCACTATCTGTATGGGGTTCGGTGTTCTATATACACGGACCATAAGAGCCTAAAGTATTTGATGGATCAACCTAACCTAAATATGCGGCAGAGGAGGTGGTTGGATGTGGTCATGGATTATGATTGTGAGAGCCTATACCATCCGGGCAAGGCTAATGTGGTAGCCGACGCCCTGAGTCGCAGGGCGGAGAGCGCCCCATTGCGGGATGTATGTTTGCGGTTGACCGTGATGGCTCCGGTGTTGGACGCCATTCGTGGAGCACAGGCTGAGGCTGTGAGATCGGAGAACCAGAAGAGAGAGTGAGTTGTTGGATTGGTATCGGAGTTCGTTACTGATAGTCGGGGGGTTATGACATTTCAGGGGCGTATATGGGTACCGTTTGTGGGAGGGACGCGTACCATTTTGATGTAAGAGGCTCATCGGTCGAAATTATCGATCCATCCTGGGGCCACTAAGATGTATTTAGACCTAAGGAGAGAGTATTAGTGGCCCTCTATGAAGAGGGATGTTGCGTGGTTTGTGGAGAGGTGCTTAACCTGCCGTAGGGTTAATGCTGAGCACCAGAGACCGCATGGTAAGTTGCAGCCGTTGGAGGTTCCTGAATGGAAGTGGGAATAGATTACTATGGATTTTATCATCAAATTGCCAAGGACTTCTAGGGGAGTCGATGCAATTTGGGTGATTGTGGACAGGTTGACAAATAGCGCCCACTTCCTTGCTATCAGTGAAAGTTCTTCCGCAGAGAAATTAGCAAAGATGTACGTGAGGGAAGTGGTATCTCGGCATGGAGTGCCGATCTCGATTGTTTCAGATCGGGATGTGTGTTTTACTTCCAGATTCTAGAAGAAGTTTCACGAGGAGTTGGGTACTAGGCTGCATTTTAGTACCGCATATCACCTCCAGACTAACGGACAGAGTGAGCGGATGATTCAGACGCTCAAGGACATGCTCCGGGCATGTGTGTTGGACTTCGGGGGGAGTTGGGACACGTATTTTCCCTTGGCAGAGTTTTCCTACAACAACAGCCATCATTTGAGCATTGGTATGCCGCCCTTTGAGCTGTTGTATGGGAGGAGGTGTCGGACCCCATTTGCTGGGAAGAGGTCGGGCAGCGTGTTATGGGTAGCACATAGATTGTGCTTCAGACGACAGAGCAGATACAGTGGGTCAGGCAAAGATTCTTGACCGCTCAGAGCTGCCAGAAGAGTTATGCGGATAGACGTCGATCCGAGCTCGAGTTCCAGTTCGGTGATTATGTTTTCCTGAAGGTATCTCCTTGGAAAGGAGTAATCCGATTCAGGAAGATGGGTAAGCTAGGGCCCCGGTATATTGGGTCGTTCAGAGTGATCGCGAGGGTGGGTAGGGTAGCATATCGTTTGGAGCTACCTGCGGAATTGGAGCGTATTCATAATACCTTTCATGTGTCTCAGTTGAGGAAGTGTATAGCCGACGAGTCGGCGGTAGTGCCGTTAGAGGACATTCAAGTGGATGCGAGCCTGAACTACGCAGAGAGACTAGTTGCGATTGTGGATCGAAAGATCAAGGTTCTGAGGAACAAGGAGGTGCCTCTGGTACAGGGTCAATGGCAACATCGGAAGGGATCCGAGTTGACCTGGGAGCCAGAGCGTGAGATGCGGGAGTAGCATCCGGAGCTATTTCAGGAATGAGACTTCGAGGGCGAAGTCAGATTCAAGTGGGGGAGAATTGTAACATCCGGAATTTCAGGTATTATATCTATTCATTTTATTTTGAGTTTTGTGGAAGAACTCGGCGAGTTGGTGCGAAGACTCGCCGAGTAGAGACGAGATTTCTCACCCGGATTAATGATCGGACTCGACGAGTCACATTGGTGGACTCGGCGAGTCTGTGCTGTTTAATGAAACCCTAATTTATCGGGCTTGGGGCCTATTTAAAGGGCCTTATGGCCGACATTTGTGCTCACCATTCCCCAGAGTGAAACCCTAGTGAGCTTGAGTGTTTGGAGTGAGATAAGGAGCCATTGTTGACCTTGGAGGTGTTATCTAGCAAGGGAAAGGGAGCAATAGCCAAGGGGAAACAAGAGGATCAACTTCCTGAAGATCTGAGGTCCAGAACATCACATTTGAGGTACTATTTTCGAACCATTCTCTGTTATGGTGATGTCCATGTTGATTTAGGGCTTATTGAGCCCTTTTGTGGCTAGATCTAGTGCTTCCTTGGTCCCTTAAGCGAGTTAGGTTCTGGATCTGGACCCTTGGAGGTCCAGAGTGTCCCTTTGTCCAAGCTTTTTATGAATCCATGGAGGTTTTGGATTGGGGTCTTTGTGCTTGAGGTCAAAACACCATTTATGAGTCATTAGGTGTGTTATGAGCGCCAAGACATGAACTTTACGTGATGAATAAGCTTAGAAGGACTGGATCTATGAGTTAGTGAAGCAGATCTGACCTCAGAAGTTTCCTCTTGAGCTTTCTTTATACTTTCCACAATGGTCGAGACAACTTAAATTCTCAACGCTCTTGGCCTTTTCCTTTCAAGATTGACTTTCCGACTGAGAGCATCAGCAACAACATTAGCTTTACCGGGATGGTAAAGTATCTCACAGTCGTAGTCCTTGAGTAACTCTAGCCAGTGTCGTTGCCTCATATTTAATTCTTTCTAATTAAAGAGATATTGGAGACTCTTATGATCAGTGAAAAGTTTGCACTTTGTGCCATAGAGGTAATGCCTCCATATTTTCAGAGCGAAAACTACCGCTGCCACCTCCAAATCATGAGTTGGGTAATTCTTTTCATGCTCCTTAAGTTGTCCAGACGCATATGCTATCACCTTCTCTCTTTGGGTCAAAACACAACCGAATCCAACCCCAGACGCATCGCTATAGACAGCAAAGTCTTCAACTCCATCAGGTAGAGAAAGTATCGGTGCCTCGAATAGCTTCTTCTTTAGCTTCTCGAATGCTTCTTTATGCTTATCACTCCAAGCATAAGTAGCTCCTTTGTGGGTCAAAGCTATTAATGGAGTAGAAATCGAAGAAAATCCTTGGATAAACCTTCGGTAATATCCGGCTAATCCTAAAAAGCTTCGGATCTCCGTGGGACTTTTTGGTTGTTCCCACTTTATTACAGCCTCAATATTTGCTGGATCGACCATTATCCCTTCTTGGTTGACAACATGACCCAAGAATTGGACTTCACGAATCCAAAAATCACATTTGGAGAACTTCGCATACAACTTCTCCTTCTTCCAAACTTCTAAGACTTCTCGCAAGTGTCTGCCATGCTCCTCTCGGCTTTTCGAGTAAATCAGAATGTCATCTATGAACACTATCACGAATTTATCAAGGAACGGATTACAAACCCTATTCATTAAATCCATGAATGCTGCTGGAGCATTGGTTAGTCCAAACGACATAACCAAGAACTCGTAGTGTCCATATCTAGTTCTGAATGTAGTCTTCTCGATATCTTGCTCTCTTACTTTTAGCTGACGATATCCTGACCTGAGATCGATCTTCGAGAAATAGCTCAAACCTTGGAATTGATCAAATAGGTCATTAATCCTTGGCAACGGGTATCTACTCTTTATTGTTGCCTTGTTCAGCTCTCTGTAATCGATGCACATTCTCATACTTCCATCTTTCTTCTTCACGAATAACACTGGAGCTCCCCAGGGTGATGAACTAGGTCTAATGAAACCTTTGTCCAATAACTCCTAAAGTTGCATTATCAGCTCCTTCATCTCCGTGGGTGCTAATCGATAAGGTGCTTTTACTATTGGCGTGGTCCCTGGTAACAAGTCTATTCTGAACTCCACTTGTCTATCAGGTGGTAATCCAGGAAGATCTTTGGGAAATACTTCCGGATAATCACACACCACTGGAATACTGTGCATCACCTTCTTTTCCTTCTTAGCATCAATCACGAATGCTAAGTATGATGTACATCCCTTGGTCAAACACTTTCTGGCTTTCATTAGAGAAAGGATTCCCGAATTTACTCTGCGTTTGTCCCCATACACCATAAACGAATCTTTCCCAGGCGGGTTTACTTTAACTATCTTCTTCTTGCATAATATCTCGGCGTCATTGGCGCTAAGCCAATCCATTCCCAACACGATGTCGAAACCATTAAGTTCGATAGGTAATAATTCCTCGTGAAACTTATTCCCATTAAGGTCGATTAAGATGTTTTTCATACGATGGCTAACAGGTACAAACTTGCCACTAGCAACTTTGACTAATAAAGCATTATCTAGTCTATCAATAGGCAAAGCTAGTTTTCTACCAAAATCATGCGAAATAAAGGAGTAGTTGCCTCCAGAATCAAACAAAACTTGAGCAGGTAATTCGTTTACGAGAAAGGTACCTAAAGCGACATCAGCTTCATCATTCGCAGCCTCAAGTGTCATCTGGAAGGCTCTCGCCTTCAACTTTGGTGGAATGTTGGGCTTAGCTACCTCCTTCTTCTTCGGACAGTCTCTCAAAATGTGCCCCTCTTCATTACAACCAAAACACATCCTTTTGTTGTTCGGACACTCATTGGAAAAATGCCCAATTTTTCCACCCTTGTAGCAGGTTACATCCTCACTACACTTCCCAAAGTGCTTTTTCTTACACTTATCACACCATTTCGCTTCGCCTCCTTTTCCTCCACCAAACTTTTTCGAATCAGATTTCGAAAATTTGCTTTTCTTACCAGAACCAGATGTTCCCTCAAACTTTCTCTTCTCACCAACCTCAACCTTGTTGGTAGTTCTCCCCTTAATCATGTTCTTAACAGACTTGGCAGCCCAAAAGCTGCCTCTAGAGTATGTGCCTGACGTACCGGCACCTCGTACTCCCATGGGAGTCCTTTTGCGTATCGGTCAACCTTTGTCAGCTCATCTGGCACGATGCGCAAAGAAAACTCCATCTTATCGGTGAAAGCGTTTGTGTATTCATCAACTGACATGCTGCCTTTCGTCAATGCCAAAAACTTATTCTCCAACTCCACTTCTTGTTCTCACCATTTTTAATCTATACACCGAATAAGGTGAAATTAGATCCTCATTCACGATAGATATTCAAATCATCCTTATCACTCCGAAACCTTTACATGCTATTTCTAATATCATAGACGTACGCTTAGAATCCTACACATATAAGGTTTCCAGATCCGGTCGACAACAGACCATAGATCCAAACAAATAATATCATATATGGCAACATATAACATTTAGCACATAAAAGCATTTTAGTGAACTTTCCTAAAATAAACTAGTGCTCGTGTCTAAAATATAATAGACACACATCTCACAATTTCACTTAGCATTCTAAGTTTAAATCTAGAAATCCCTTAAATTCCTAATTCGCTTAAACTAATGCTCTGATACCAACTGTGACATCCCCGAAATCTCGGCCAGAAAAGACGGATTTTCATAGATGCTTTTAAAATAATTTCAGAGTAAATCCTTTTGATTGGAAAGAGTTGCGGAATTTGTTCTCAAAAACAAAACGTGATAAAAGAATGTTTACCAAAGCATTGCATAAAAGAAATGTATTTTCATTATATAATCAAAACTCGGGATGTCATGTTCCGATACTGACCACAAAGCATAAACGATAACATTACAAGTCATTCAACAAATATATACATATACAGACTTGTAAACAAAACAACTTGATGGTTCATCCATCTCATGCCCTTGCGCCACTTCCTGTAATACTAATAAAACTGAGTGGGTCAGGCTTGGGAGCCTGGTGAGCATATAGGGTTTTCAACCCACAATAAATAATTATATTTAATTCCACCAACCAACGATAACCCAATTACCAATTCCCTTTATTCTCACTTTACATCCCTAAGACAACTAACATAAGGGACCTAGTCTAAGAATATTTCATCGGGGCGACAACACATGCTTCGGGGGTTCCTCAGCAATATAAGTCAAATAAGGCAACCATGAGGGGGATGGAGTACAACGAATGAACACCCAAGTTCATTAACACCTACAGGTGGCGAGCCTGCTAGCGTTCCACAGGACTGTCTAAAAAAGTCCGTGGTCATCATCTAAACTCCGCTAGATGACTGAATCAAAACAACAACGAGGCTTCTCATCTATTTATTACACACCCAACTATCTACCCATGTTCTATCCAACACATTAGTAGATAAAAATATACATTTTTATACATAGTTTAAAAACCGGTATAGCATGCTTTAATCAATACATATTCCACATAACAGATGAGGCACACACACATAACATGTATTTCATAGAAAACAAATCAGATCCATGAGATAAAAGAGAGTGAATATACATTCACACATATAACACAAAATATACACATAACACGTATTTCGTATAAAATACTTCATAATTATGCGTTAGAAGAAAGTAACCACACACTCACTTGACCAGAAGATGATCGGACAGCACTACGGCTTACAATAGTAATAATCCTCAGCAGATCTGGAAGATCTTCATAAAAATCGAACTTCTCGCGGGCAGAGCTTCGGCTCGGAAAGTCTTTTCTTCTCAGGATCTTCGGGTTTCGGAACTTGCTTCGGGTCTCGGGGTTGATACCGGGGCTTCGGGGGGTTAAAATAGGTCTTAGAGGGTGTATCGGGAGTGGGAGAGAAGGGATGCAACAACCATCGTCGGCTGGCCCTTCTAATCTATTTATAGGGCAAATTTGGCCCTTGCCACATTGTGGGATCCTTTTTCCATGTCATGGGCTTGGTCATCATTGCTTATGTCATTGCAAGTTGCATCTGGGGGACTCCCGGAGGTGTCAGGAGACTTGCCACGTCGTGGTCTCTGACACAGCTTTGGGGTTTCGCGCCCGGAACTTCAGAAATTCATAACTTTCGCATACGAACTCCGTTTTTGACGTTCTTTATATCGACACGAAGGTGAGATTATGCTCTACAACTCTCGTTTAGACTCCATTGGCTAAATTTGACTTTATTTTTAATATATTATAATTATATTACTTATATATTAATTTTAGTAGGCCGGGACAGGAAAACTCCGTTCGAAATTCATAACTCCTTCATCTGAACTCCGTTTTCGTCCGTCTTTCCGTCGTTGCACTACTATCGATGAGATCTTCAATTCTCATTTAGATCACTAAGGATAGATATCTATCAACCTTAAATTCACTATTTACATCGCGCTGGGTCGTGCTGGTTCTGTCGCGAAACTTCGACAGGTCATAACTTCTTCGTTATAACTCGGATTTCGGCATTCTTTATATATTCGGAAACCTCGTTTCAACCACTACAACATTATCCATAGACATCGGCTTTATCTAACATTTCATTTTGATGCTTATTTTTATTCTTAATTAAATTAAGTCACACAATTAAGCACATAACACATAATACTTAAATATTTCATCATTAATACTTCAAAAAGAGTTACAAGAGTTAACATAGACTATTACATCAATGATAATGCCTAGCCTGGAAACGCAGGCATTAGACTATACATCTTCGTCGCCCCGGGATGAATGGAGAATCGTGATTTGTGTGCCTCCTCCATCAAGACCTGGCGCACACCTCCATGATAAGGGACCCACACCCTATGGTGAAGAGTCAATCACCTTCGGCTGTCATAGTCGAAGGATGAAACCTACCCCACAATCCACTCACTCTTCCGATGTTCCTCCTTTATAGCCTCCTACTGAGCCTCCCGGATCCGCTCCAGAAGCGGAGTCACCACTGTCATCCTAAGACAGATATCCCTGATCGGTGCTGCCTTGCGGATAAGCGCATCGGCTATGACATTGGCCTTACCTGGATGGTAGAGGATCTCACAATCATAATCCTTCACCACGTCAAGCCACCAACGCTGCCTCATATTCATATTTGGCTAGTCCATGAGATATCTCAAACTCTTGTGGTCCGTGTAAATCGTACAACGAGCCCCATAGAGGTAATGACGCCAAAACTTGAGGGCGAACACAACAACCCCAACTCCAAATCATGCGTCGGGTAGTTCCCCTCGTGAGGCTTCAGCTGCCTCGACGTGTAGGCAATGACATGCCCTCTCTTCATCAATACCGCTCCCAAACCTGGGATGGATGCATCGCAGTACACCACAAAATCCTCCATGCCCATGGGCAGGGCTAAGATTGGCGCCTCGCACAATCTCTGTCTCAGCGTCTCGAACGCGGCCTGCTGCTCAGGCCCCCAGCGATACACCACCGACTTTTTAGTCATTCGGGTGAGTGGAACTGCTATCTTGGAGAAGTCCTAAATGGATCTCCGATAGTAGCCTGCCAAACCTAGAAAGCTCCGAATCTCAGATGGTGTCACACCCCGAAACCGATGGCGGAGACGTTCCGGGGTGGAGGACGTCATGTAAAGTATCACAACCAATGTAGATAGTAAGCATAGTAAACACAAGCATTATATTACATAGAAATATTTATATTTGTTTGAAAGAAAGGTAATACATGTTTTATAGATACAACAGTATAACAAAAGTAAAGATGAGACTTCTATACGCTCCATCTTCTCCAAAAGAAAGCGAGATACCTATCTAACGAGAACCTGAGAATACAAGCAGTTTTAAATATATCAGCATAAAGCTAGTGAGTTCATAAGCATGTTTTGTACGGAAAACCGGTTATTTAATCTCATGATAAATATTTCATATCCTTCGTTATAGATTGTTGTAACATCGAAACCCATAGTTACTGAGTTATAAAATACATATGCATGTTTTCCCAGAAAATTCCATATCTTCTAACATGTAAGTCGATTTCAATAAGATAAGAAAAACTCTGACTAATCACCAGTAGGTTAAGAGAAATTTTAAGTTATGATCCTGGAATTACCCTCCAGCACGAAAGTAGGTAGTTTTAATACATAAAAGTATAGATTAAGATCCCTGGAATACCCTCCAGTACGAAAGTAGGTAGTTTGAATACATAAAACTAAAGAAGAAAGAAAGAAATCCGTGAATAAAGTTAATTAGTTTAATACGTATTGTGAGTCGTATAACCATACTGATTTGACCCGTGACCTCCTTGACGTTCTTCAGGCGTCGATCGATTTCCGAAATTTGTCACCCCAGGCGTGCCCGCCTAACTGTAGCTAGCAGTTTTGGTGTGGGATTGTCAATCCCAAATAAATCTATCCACAAATTCCACGCTCTCCCTCTAGGAGACTCTGGTTATACTTCCGGTGAGGATTTACTTGTACCCCGAAGGATATAACGATGACGAGACTCACAAGCTAGTATTAAATAATTCACGGTACACTTGGTCGTTATCGAGTTTCGAAATTGTTTGGAACAAAGTAGAGTATAAATAATTAAACACAAAGTAATTATTTAGCATGATACTCTAGAGTAAACATGGATAAACTAAATCGGACATAGTTTATATATTGACTTTGCATGAAATCTGAATCTGTGAAACAAGTAATAGAGATCCCAAATTATTCCCATAATAATTTGAATGGTTTGATAAGTTCCCACGCTGATTTGAAAGCTATGTAATTATATTCAGTTTTTAAGTTACGAAAACCTTTATGATTTGCTTGTATTCCCCCCTGAAAACATGAAAACTCAGAAAAAGTGTAGGGGTATGAACTCACTAGTCGAGGAATGTGCCGGGTACGATGCTAAGTATCAGTTTAAGGATTGCACACGCGTGAGGTTCCTATGTAACATCAAGAGATACATAATTGTATCTAATTAGACTTTGAACTACTAATTAAATAAGATATTACATTCCGATGCGCGGAAACACTTTTTTTCAAGTGTTAGGAATGATCCGGGTTGCATCTAAGGGGGTGTATGGCTTTGATAGGGAGTTTACTCTTCAACAGTAAACTCTTAGGGGAGATTACGCCCCATTGACCACATACCCATGAGTTTACAGCCGTAAACTCATGGGTGGTGTGTTCTTGGATGCTTAAAGGTCTTACAACACTTGGGAAATTAAGCTAGGTTCAATTCTAGGGCATAGGAAGTGACTAAGGCTCAATTTGATCACTTTGAGGAGTTCACGGCTGTAAACATAGAGTTTATGGCTGTAAACTCTTACTTGGACCCCTTTGTTGCATGATTTGGGGTCTCTAATGAAAGAATACAAGGATCTATGCATCAATCCAAGCCATACTGGGAAGTTAGGCCACCATTTGACCTCTTTTTTGGGAGTTTACGGCCAAGGAACCATTCCCATGGGGGTTTAAGGTCGTAATCTCTTTATGGTCATGTTTTCTTTCAAGTGTAAGGTCCTTACTTCGATGGTGGTTGATTCTAGACATTACCCCTAGCCATATGTGGTGTTTAAGGGGAAATTTAACACCTTAAAAGGTGTTTACAGCCTAAGAATGAGTATTTACGGTCCAAGAATGTTCTTGGGACGTAAACTCATGTTTACTCCCCAAATGACAAGATCTTGGTGTTCTGAGTCCATTCATGCAAGCCCCTAAGTCATATCTAAGCACTAGGAGTGATTTGGGAGGGTTTTGGGGCTTCAAAACCCCATTTATGGGTGTTTACGGTTTTGGAATGTTCTAGGGCCGTAAACACATAATTTTTATACATTTGGGTGATTTAAACACGAATTTGTATGCTAATCAAGCTATGCAATAAGCTAGGATAGATTACTTACAAGTTTGGAGCTTGAAAGAGGTGATTTTTGGATCAAGATTTGCTTGAAGCGAGAGAGTAGAGAGAGAGTGGAAAAGCTTAAAATGAAGTCCACTCACCCTTATATAGGGTTTGATTTTGTGGCCCAGTGGAAATCGACCCGATACCGACGTTAAATTTGGTTTATGGTCGTACCCGATTAAGTATTTGTAACCCGACGTGGTCGTGAATTAGAAACTTTTAAAAAGAATGACAAGGGTGTTTCAAAGCGTTTGGAAACTCATAAAGTCATAATAAAAGTCTCAATTTAAATAACCTAAAACAAAATGTTAACGGAACAATTCGATAAAAACGAGTTTTATTGAAGGAAAACGGGTTACAATGACGGAATAAATTTCAAGTTGTCACAGATGGAGACCTCGGAACCTCCCAATTCATCACAGCCTCTACCTTGGCCAGATCTACCGAAATCTCGCTATGGATAACAAGGTGCCCAACAAACTACACCTCGCGCAAGCAGAACTCACCCTTGGAGAAATTAGCATACAAGTTCTCCCTCCTCAAAGTCTCCAGAACCTCCCGCAGATGCTCCTCATGCTGATCCCGCGTCTTGGAATAAACCAAGATGTCATCAATAAATACTATCATAGACCGATCCAACATCGGTCTACACACGCAGTTCATGAGGTCCATGAACACGGCATGAGCATTGGTGAGCCCGAAAGGCATCATTACAAACTCATAATGGCCATAATGCGTCCGAAACGCAATCTTCTGCACATCCTCCTCTCTGACCCTGATCTGATGATACTCTGAACGCAAATCAATCTTAGAGAACCAAGATGCTCCTTGTAGCTGGTCAAAGAGATCATCAATCCTCAGGAGTGGGTAGCGGTTCTTCATCGTTACCTTGTTCAGCTCCCGATAATCTATACAGATCCGATGCTACCCGTCCTTCTTCCTCACAAACAGAATCGGGGCTCCCCAAGGTGAATTGCTCGGTCTAATGAAACCCTTGTCTAACAGCTCCTGCAGCTGTCTAGAAAACTCCTGCATCTCAGGAGGAGCCCACCGATATGGTGCCTTGGCTATCGGAGCCGCACCAGGAACTAGGTCGATCCTGAATTCCACCTGTTGTTGTGGAGGTATCCCAGACAACTCCTCGGGGAATACGTCCGCAAACTCCCGTACCATAGGTACATCATCCACCGTCTCCCTACCCGTTTCCCAGTGAAGCGATTAAAAACCTTTAATCAATGAAGATCGATTAGATCTTGAACAAGTATGAAAATATAAAACTGTAAGAACGCAATAATAAGAACAAGACAAGATTGAATCAAACGAGTCGAATGATTAAAACAAAATCCTCAGAAGAGCTTAACTAAGAACATCAACTGTAGAGGATTGGTAGATTACAAGAACGATTAAAGAAACCTGTTGTACTTTAGATGAATCGCTATTTCGTTAATCTCTAAAATCGTTAACCTAATATGCATGCAAGCATTGACTTATATACAAAGCATAAAAGGCTCACGGTTGGACAGGCCCAAACCGGAGTAAACATGGCTAAACTATCGAGCCCAAAAGACGCAACATCAAAATAAACTTCAGCCCAACAATCTCCCCCTTTGCGTCAATTTGGAGCGAGACCTTCACTTGTTACTTGGGCCGGCAGCTGAAGCAGGTACCTTCTTCTTCACGGTGCTAAACAGACATTTGGTGATGGAGAGGATGGTCTGTCTAAACCGGATGTACCAATTGATCATATCATTGAAGTACTTGATGTCATCAGCCGAATTCTCTTTACACCGCTTGATATTCGATAAAATGTGCTCCAAGCAAGCTGTGGTGTAAAGGTGTTTGTCAGCTAAAGCGAAGAGACATTTCTGTCCTTCGGCTCTAGTGAACATAACTGAGTTACGCCTCGGATCAATCTCGCCCATTTGCATTTGATTTAGATCACTGGCCGATCCCACAGGTGCTATCTTCAGTTTCTTCTTGAAAACTGTGCTGAAGCCTTACCTCGGCAGATCTGCCAGGGAGATAATATGAGCAGTTCTTGCAGATCCTCGAATGAGCTTGAACTTAGCGTTTGTGAATCTCCCCACGGCATAAGGCTTCAGCACCCGAACGTTTACAATCTTCTGGGCGCTCTAGGTAAGGTATTGAGGACGAGCAGCCTCCAGATAGAAGTCAATGAGCTCCCTGTCAAGCTCATCGTTCGGATGTGGGACTTCAAAAATGTTAGAGAAGGCGTGGAAGATGAACGCCTTTCGAGTCAGCGGCATATCAAACTGCGAGTCGACAGTGTTGTTGCAGTCGAATGATATAATCGGCTCGAGCCATAATATGCTTGGAGTTTCTATGGACTCTTTAATCATTCTCTCCCTGGTCCAGGCAGGAAATAGAGTCTTTCGGCTCTCAAGGAGATCGTGGGCTTCCTTTTGCTTGCGTTCGGCTTCTTCAGCCTCTCGCACCACACGACTGGCATCATCGTCAGCATTGCGACTGTTCTTTCGTTTCAACATGTCAGCAATGGTCTCCTTGTCTTCATCTTCATCTTCATCTTCATCTTCCTCAGCTATGTTTTTGCCCTTGTTCTTCACACCCGAACCCGAAGCATGACTAGTCGGAGGTGGTTCGGTTGTGTGAGTAGCTTTGGAGGAAGGAGGTGGCTTCGATCCAGTTTGCTCATCTCCCCCTTGTTTCGGAATGGACACGAAACTCGGTAGGCCTTCGATTTTGCTGAGAAGGTCCATGGCCGGAGAGAGCTTTTCAGCGAGGGTACGCCTCACCGAATGGTGTAGGATGGGATCGTGTGCTTCCAGGATGTTGGATAATGTTGCGTGTACATCCGAAACACACGTTTTGATCACCTCCCTTTCGGATCGAAGAGCTTCCAATTGTTGTTGGGAGTTGGAAAGTTGCGTGCTCTTGACCTTAAGGGCGGTTGTTTTGCTCGCCAGGACGTCCATCAGAGAATTCTCAGCTGCAAGATCCTCTTGTAGCTTAGCCAGGCGGGCATCGATGGAAGCACGAAGTGCCGAGTTGTCGTCGCTTATATTTTGGCGTAGAGTAGCGAACGAAGACAGCTCCGTTGAGATGAACTTGGCCAATTGCTGAACAATCGGTTCCAAAGTTGTCTTGGTGGCGTCGGCGCTTTCCTGCAAGGACTTCAGCAGGACAGAAGCATCGGAGAATAGTTTATCGACTTTTTCGGTCGCAGCCTCACAGGCTCTGGTGGAGGCATCAATCGCAGCAGTGGCTGAGGCTACCGAATCATGTTGAGCCCTGGAGAAGGCGTCAACAATTTTCTGAAGGGCAGCTTCAGAGAGAGAGGACTGCTGGGTGGAAGAGGAGGCGAGAAGTAGATCAACCTTCTCGTGAAGCTCTTTGAGATGCTTCTTTGTCACTGGAGCATCATCCTCCTCATCACTCTGAACTTGAAACGGACTATAGTAGACCGAATCGAAGTTCATGTGTTCACCACCAAGGTAAGGGTTTTCGCCATCGGAGGCATTTTCTGGAGATGGAGGGGGTGGTGAAGCCAGGGGTGTTGTGGTTGGGGTATTTGGAGGTTGATTATGGGGTGGGGTAGTTTGTGGTGGTGGTTGATTTTGGGTTTCGGTTTGTGGTGTTTCGGTTAATGGAGGGGTTTCGGTAACTGGTGGTGTGGCGGTTGATGTGGTGAAAATGGGTGGTGGTATAGGGAAAGATGTTGGTGGAATAGTGGGGTTTATGGTCGGAATGGAAGTAGGAATAGATGGTGGAGGTGAAGGATCTGGGGATTGATGAAGTTCCATCTCTGGGGTTGGGGACCGAGGTGGTGTGTTGCCTCGTTGAGGAGATTCGTCTCCTTGAGAGGCTTCAGAATCCGAACTCCCTCCCTCAGAGTCGCTTGAAGAAGAGGGAATAACAAGCTTTCGCTTCGGTTGTGTCTTCCTCCTCTTTGGCTGTGGGGACTGAGCAGCCTTCGCTTGTTTCCTCTTTTTGGGAGAAGGACCCTTAGGAGCTTTGGCCGCTTGCTTCCCTTTTTCACCCTTTTTGCCCCTGTTGGTCGGTTTGTCAGCATCATGGATCGACCTGAGCATATCCGGTGACAGTTCCCTGGGACCAGTTGGCCTGAACTCCTTGATTGTCCGGATCAGTCTGCTGTCGGAGGGCACATCTACATACATTGTCTCCGGGATGGAGCCAATGAAGGAAAATTTGGATGCATCTGAGACGATGATCTTCTTGGTATGGAACGTACCAACAGAAGACACCGATGCACCGTCAGCAGTGGGAACGTTAAACTTATCCATGGCCCATCGTGTAATCAGAATCCAGAACCGTGCCAATGACACCTCAGAGTGTCGGGATGATGAAGAGAGGCTCTTGATGAGCTGTTGCCATAGGACCAACCCATAATCCAGGTTAATCCCATTGTAGACCCCGTACATTATCGACAGGAACAGACGACTTGCACCGTGGGACCCTGAGCTCCTTTCCGACAAGCCCTTGAAAAGGACTGTAAATAGGCCATTCCACTGTGGCGGCAGGCAAGACTTTTTAAACTTGGCGACAGAGGTGAGAACCTCTATGTATCCCATGTTGTAAAACATGTTATACAGAAAGCCAACCGGAATCGTCTCCGGGTTAATTCTCGATGGGTCAGCAGCAAACCCAAGTATGGTGCAGAAACGAGGGCGAGAAATGGAAGTCTTGTGTTCTGCAATCTCGAAGAACACCCGGTCGACTGCCTTGTCGTAGTAAGCAGTCGCATAAACTTGCGATAGGGCCACCATTGGCACAGTTTCAATTCTTGAGAGTGCTGGAGCAAGTTGAGAGTACTTCAAACATTCGATGACCGGCGACATGTAGGAGTCCTACGCTAGTGGGTTGAGATCAATGACCAGACATTGCTGAGGACGGATGGGGAGGATCTGTGAAGTAGCATGAACAGAAGAAGATTCAGCCATTGTTGAAGTTTTGGAGAAGATGATGAACAGGAGAGCTGTTTGGGAGTATTTGTTCTTTGGAAATTTCGGAGGCGGTAAAGAGGTAAAAGGTATGGTAAACGGCCTTTTATAGTTGGTGATAGGAGAGAGGAAAATCGTTTCAAATCTTCTATGGAAATACGAAAAGGTTTCCTCAGTGACAGATGGATGACAGTTGAGGCGTGCGATGATCACGTAGGAGAGAGAGTGTCAGATTCCTAGGATCACGCCGCCCAACAAGCGCCGTTTCAGAGAGAAAACCGTTCCAATTCATCACGCGCCTTTAATGCCAGAATGATGACGCTTGGATGTCGCACACGCGTCCACAGTGTCAGTAAAAGCAGGGCCGTTTCAAATTCACACGCGCCCGTTTTTACCGTCGTTTGAATTTTAATCCCTTTAACTCCCGCCGAGTCAGCAACCTTTCGTCTATCCTGTTAAACGACATCTTTTTGAATTAAATGCCCACGTGGATTGTTTTTGACCACAGCTCCATAATGAACCACCAAGTAATAATACAGCCTGTAAATAATTAGTAACTGAATTTTGGAAAATCAAGGACTTTCGTGCAAAGAGTGTAAAAGAAAAAGAAATAAAGCAACTCTTTTAAGGATATTCTGTGATGTCAATAATGACACGAAACTGATGATCCTGGGCACGAATCTCTTCCTTCAAGGTCAAGAGAGACCTCAAAGTGTTAGTGTGGAATCCCGTTGAATTACGATCAAACACTTATTAATAAATGTTGAAAGGCTTCTTTTAATTAGGCTGAATAAGGGTGGTTTCGCTTTGATTCATCAATTCTGTTCTTGATATAAGAAAGAAAGTGAACAAAGTACTTGTCAAACCGGTGTAGTCTGTTGAACAAGTAGGTAGGAATTTTTATTTTAAAGTGGCTTGGAAAAATATAAAATCTCAAAAAAAATTAAAAATTGGATCCTTTGGGAAGAAATGTTATGGTGTGTAACAATTTCATAGGAATCACGCAAAAGAAAATTTGAGATTTTATGAAAGTACATTCGTCAATTCTTTGGTGAAAGCTTGAGCAAATTAATTGTTCACCATCAATTCTTTGGTGTTGAATGTTGGGTTTCACCCAGCTCGTAGTGACACGAAACTAAGATCATAAACACAGATATTTTGTAACCATAAACCTCAGTGGTAATTTCTAAGAGTCTCAAGGGTTACGATTATGAACTGAATGTAATGGAGAAGTGTAATGGGGATGGTGTAAGAAAACATAGTACCTCTGCTGCGAAAATAAGGACCAAGCAGGAAACTCTTAACTCATGTGAGAAGAGAGTGAAGTAGCTCACGATTAGAATAAATGTGTTAGCCTTATTGGGAAGACAAGGTTTGTGTTTACCAGGTCATGAAGGCTATTATTCAAAATCTTATGAGGCTTGGGACACATACAGCAACATGCTTCTAGGGACACTTAAGTAATTCATCAATTATATCCCCATAAACAAACAAACACACAAGAAAAAGAAAAAGAGAAAAATATTTTTGGTGTTTTTGAGATTATATAAAAAAAAATAAAAGAAGTTAAAAAAAATAAGTAGAAAAATATAAGACTTAAAAAAAAACTTTGGGAAAAAAAATGAAAAACCGAACCCGAGCGTTCGGTTGGTCTCGGTTTCAGAAAATTTTGAAAAACCGAACCCGAGCGTTCGGTTGGTTTCGGTTCAAGAAAATTTTGAAAAACCGAACCCGAACCTTCGGTTGGTTTCGGTTCTACAAAATTTTGGAAAACCGAACCCGAACCTTCGGTAGGTTTCGGTTTTGGAAAATTTTAAGAAACCAAGGAGTTTAGACATGTAATTTGGAAAAACTTTTTACATAAAGAAAAACAAATTTGTACGAGAAATATACAACAGAGAAAAACTACCTTTGAAGTAATGAGCGAGTCAGATGGTTTAACCGAACCCGAACGTCCGGTTGGTTTCGCTTCTTATGTTTGAGGTGGAGAGGTAGTGTGAGGTACTGACTCTGATTCCATCATACCTAGCCCTTGCAATATTTTGTTGAAAGATGCTTCAGGAAGAGCTTTGGTAAAGACGTCAGCCAGTTGATCAGTGGTTCGTACGAAGTGAACTTCGACATTTCCTTCTTCCACATGATCTTTGATGAAGTGATACCTCAGTGCTATGTGTTTGGTTTTAGAGTGTTGCACTGGGTTATGACAGATCCTAATTGCACTTTCAGAGTCACAATATAGTGGGATCTTCTTCATATTGAGTCCATAGTCTCGAAGTTGACTCTGGATCCAAATCACTTGTGATGTGCAGGATGCAGCGACAATATATTCCGCTTCGGCAGTAGATAACGACACACACGTTTGTTTCTTGGATTGCCAGCTGACCAACTTCCCATCAAGGAATTGACAGCCACCAGTTGTGCTTTTTTTGTCGAGTCCACATCCTCCAAGGTCAGCATCAGAATAGGCTTGAACGAAGAAGCCTGAGTTGGATGGATACCATAGACCTAAGGAGGTGGTTCGCTTGAGATAGCGTAAGATGTTCTTCACTGCAAGCATGTGAGGTTCGCGTGGGTTTGCCTGAAATCGAGCACAATAACACACAGAAAACATGATATCAGGTCTGCTAGCAGTTAGATACATCAGTGAGCCTATCATTTGACGATAGAGTGTGATATCGACAGCCGGTTTGTCTAGAGATGGGGTAAGCTTGGTGCCGAATGCCATTGGGATTTTAACTTTTGAGTCTCCCATCATGCCAAACTTTGCTAGGAGAGTCTTCGTGTAAGCTTCCTGATTGATAAAGATTTCTTCGGGTCCCTGTCTAGTATTTAAACCAAGGAAAAAGTTAATAGGACCCATTGAGCTCATTTCAAATTTAGTCTCCATCAGCTTTCTGAATTCAGCTGTTAAGCTGGGATTCGTGGAGCCAAAGATGATGTCATCGACATAAATTTGAACTATCATAAGGTGGTTACCTTCCTTTTTACGAAAGAAGGTTGGGTCTCGAAGTTGACTTTGGATCCAAATCACTTGTGATGTGCAGGATGCAGCGGCAATGTATTCCGCTTCGACAGTAGACAACGACACACACGTTTGTTTCTTGGATTGCCAGCTGACCAACTTCCCGTCAAGGAATTGACAGCCACCAGTTGTGCTTTTTCTGTCGAGTCCACATCCTCCAAGGTCAGCATCAGAATAGGCTTGAACGAAGAAGCCTGAGTTGGATGGATACCATAAACCTAAGGAGGTGGTTCGCTTGAGATAGCGTAAGATGTTCTTCACTGCCAGCATGTGAGGTTCGCGTGGGTTTGCCTGAAATCGAGCACAATAACACACAGAAAACATGATATCAGGCCGGCTAGCAGTTAGATACATCAGTGAGCCTATCATTTGACGATAGAGCGTGATATCGACAGTCGGTTTGTCCAGAGAAGGGGTAAGCTTGGTGCCGAATGCCATTGGGACTTTGACTTTTGAGTCTCCCATCATGCCAAACTTCGCTAGGAGAGTCTTCGTGTAAGCTTCCTGATTTATAAAGATGCCTTCGGGTCCCTGTCTTATGTTTAAACCAAGGAAAAAGTTAATAGGACCCATTGAGCTCATTTCAAACTTAGTCTCCATCAACTTTCTGAATTCAGCAGTTAAGTTGGGATTCGTGGAGCCAAAGATGATGTCATCGACATAAATTTGAACTATCATAAGGTGGTTACCTTCCTTTTTGCGAAAGAAGGTTGGGTCAACCAAACCTTGTTTAAATTTAGACATCTTTAAAAATTTTGTAAGCGTTTCATACCAGGCTCTCGGAGCTTGTTTGAGACCGTACACAGCTTTATCCAGAATATAGCAATGATTTGGATACTTTTCATTCACGAACCCAGGAGGTTGCTCCACATACACAGTTTCTTCGAGTTCTCTATTGAGAAATGCACACTTGACGTCCATTTGGAAAACTTCAAAGTTTTTGTGAGCAGCATAAGCCAGAAATATTCTAACAGATTCTAGCCTAGCTACTGGAGCGAACGTCTCTTCATAATCTATCCCTTCCTCCTGACAGTATCCCTTTACAACCAGACGAGCCTTGTTCCTTATTACATTACCTTCCTTGTCCATTTTGTTCCTGAAGACCCACTTGAGACCAACAACCGAAGCATCTGCTGGAGTTGGAATGAGGCGCCAGACTTTGTTCCTTTCAAATTCGTTCAGTTCGTCTTGCATTGCTTGAACCCAATCAGAGTGATCGAGGGCAGTGTTAACTGTCTTCGGTTCAACTTTTGATACGAATGAGTTAAACATACAAAACTCAACCTTTGAAAATAAGGATGTCTGTTTGGCCTTCAGTTATGATCGGGTCAGAACCTTTTCAGATACATCACCAACTACTTGAGAGATAGGATGATCTCTGGTCCATTTGGTAAGAGGAGGGTAATTCGGATCAAAGGTTGGATCTAGTTCAGCATTGATCATTTCTTCTGGCTCAGATTGGCTATCGTAATCAAGCGTCATATCATCATGCTCCCCCTCAATTGATGAACTTTGAGAAACATGAGGTTCAGGGGTTTCTTGTGGTCCTGAGCTCCCAGGCGTTGAAGCACCTTCGGTTGGAGAGGTATCTTCGGTTGGAGAAGCACCTTCGGTTGGAGATGTGGAACTTGGCTCCCCCTGGACTTGTGAGCTTGATCCCCCCTCGTCATGAGAGCTAGGCTCCCCCTCGACTGAAGCATTGTTGGATGGAGAGTCATCAGTGGGCGATTCTCCTTCATGCATTCTTCTTGCAGCATCTTCGACAATTCGCTTCATATGATCAACTTTGTTGTCAGCTGCACCTGCTTCTGAGAGAGAAGCTTGTTCCGGTTCGTCAAAGAGTTCTAGAAATTTCTCGTATAAATTGGCGATAGAGACTGTGACTTAGCCAGTTTGAGGAAAGATTTCCCCAGCGGTGTCTTCTTTGGCCTGTAGCTTTTTGACATAGCTATCGTCAAAGGTCACGTAGTAAGTCTCTTCAATCTTTCTTGAACGCTTGTTTAGGACCCTGTACGCCTTGGATGTGAGCGAGTAACCCAGAAAAATTCCCTCGTCGGCTTTGACATCAAACTTGTTACGGTGTTCTTTAGAGTTAAAGATGAAACACCTTGAGCCGAACACATGGAAAAATTTCACATTGGGCTTTCTGTTGTTTAGTATCTCATATGGTGTGAGCGTGAATCGCTTGTTGAGATAGGACCTGTTCTGTGTAAAACAAGCAGCAGAAATAGCGTCAGCCCAAAAATAAAGAGGTAAGGAAGCGAAACTTAGCATAGTTTGGGCAGCTTCACACAAAGATCGGTTTCGTCTTTCGACTATTCCGTTCTGTTGTGGTGTGTAGGGAGCTGAGAAATTGTGACTAATTCCCTTTTCTGCAAGAAACATTTCAAACTCCCTGTTCTTGAATTCAAGACCATTGTCGCTCCTGATGTTGCGAACAACCTTCTTGATCTGTACTTCAATTTGCTTGATAAACACTTTCAGCTTTTGAGTCGCTTCAGATTTGAGCTTTAGAAAGAACACCCATGTAAATCGTGAAAAGTCATCAACAATAACAAGAATATACTTGCTACCACCGATGCTTTCGATAGATGAAGGACCACACAAATCGATATGAAGTAATTCGAGTGGTTCAACAACTTTTGTGTTGATTACAGATGGGTGACTTTGACGACTCTGCTTCCCCATTTCGCATGCAGCACACAAATGCTCTCTGTCGAACTTGAGCAATGGAAGACCCCTAACATGACCTCCAGTGACAAGTCGGTTGATATCTTTAAAATTGAGATGAGAGAGCCTTCGATTGCACAACCAGCTTTCGTCGGATTGAGCTTTTGATAACAGGCATATGGCTGGGTTTCCTTTGATGGGTTTCATGTTTAGAGGAAACATTTCACCCTTTCGCTCTGACTTGAGAATCACTTTCTTTGTCTTTTTCTCTATGATTTCAGAACCTTCATCATCGAATGAGACTTTGAGACCCGTACCTCCAACAAGCTGAGATACACTGATAAGGTTGTGTTGGAGTCCTTCCACATAAGCAACCTTCCTTACAGTAAAGTCACCGTTTGTTATCATCCCGTATCCCTTTATGGTGCCGAAAGAATTATTTCCAAACTTGACGTTGCCACCATTTGCAAGAGATCTATATTCCCTGAGCTCCTCTTTCCTCCCTGTCATGTGACGTGAGTAGCCACTATCGATGTACCATTCTTCTCCGAACTGCTCGTCACTTATAACCTGCAAAAATTAAGCAGATTTAGGAACCCAAAATTTCTTGGGTCCACGTGAGCTTTTCATGGGAACAGGAACAGTAAGAGAGATGTCAACTAGATATGTTCGTTTTATGAGAGTTGTTTCATCTTTCTTTTTAATGGTAAAAACTTTTATCTTATTAGGATTGGAAGTGTTCGGTTTGGACTCTGGTTTTGATTCATTGACCTTCTATTTGCCCTTTTGTTCAGCGGATGGATGAGATTTTTGAGAACGAACAGAATTAACTTTATAGCAAGATGGAGATGAATTAGTGGAAGTAGAAGAATTAGAAGAAGTAGAAGAAGTTGGTTTAGTAGAAGAATTGGAAGTGGTGGGAGAAGTGGGTTTAGATGGAGAGAAGTTCTTGGTTGCAGACTCTAGGTGATCCTTTTGCTTTTGATCATTTGAAGGACAGACCTTGGAGTTTTGATCTCTTTTAACTTCATAACCGAACCTTTGCTTTCGATTGAAATCGTCTTGTGAACCGAACCTTGGCTTTCGGTTGAAGTCTTTCTCAGAACCGAACGTTTGCTTTCGGTTGGTGTTTTCTTGTGAACCGAACCTTGGCTTTTGGTTATTGTGACTCTCAGCCTTTCTAACAGGATTGTTTTCATACTTCAGATTTTTATCTTGGTGTGAGAAGTATGCATTCTGGGATTGCCAGAATTGTCTCCTTTCAGAGAGGTTCTTCCTGTATCTTTGGTTCCTTTCTCTCTTCTTATTCCTCATCTGCTTTGGTTGATGATGAACGTTAGCTTTCGTTTTCGGTTTCTCGTTGGCTGGCTCCTTTTGAACTGAAGGAATTTTACTTTGTGCCGAGGGAACAGAGGGAATGTCTGAAGAAGTTTCACTTTGAGATGAGGGAGTAGAGGGAGCGTCTTCTTTTGTCGAACTTTCACCCTCCTGAGAAATGTCTTTCGTACCACTGGTGCTAGGCTCATTGGAATTACCTGGCTTATTCAAGGGTTCAGGTATGTATCTTCCTTTTCTCATCCAGGAGGTTCTTTTAGATAAGCCAACGGTTTCGTTTGCATTATCTATTGGAGCTTCCTAGAAGTACTCATCACAGCCATCAGCATTGTCTTCGTTTACAATAGCTGTGAGTTCAGCTGTTTGATGTTCGGTTACTCCAGTCACCTTGTATACTTGATTCGGAGTGGTCCTGACCTTTTGATACACAACTGCTTTCTCTGCTAATTTCGGGGACTTTTGTTGGGACAATCGAGCGAACTCCACAAAATTTTCAGAAATAAGATTTTTGTGGTTTTCAGGTTCACTTTTAACAAATTCTGAGCAGTCAACCGTGTCCTCTACAAAAATTTCACTCATGTTGTCGTCCTCGTTAAGCTCAGATGCATTTTCAACATCAATTTTGTTTTCTGAGCTTACGTTGGCGTTTAAAGAGTCAAATTTTTGTATGGTTTCGGTTCTCAGTTTAAGTCTATCATTTTCATCCAAAAGATTTTTGAGCATGTTCTTGTGGTCCTTGGATTTAATGAAGGACTCAATTTTTTCCAGTCCATACATGTAGGTCGGATTGATATCATCAGACGATATCACACTCTCACAATTGTAGGCTTCGGCATCGATTTCATCCTCCTTAAACTCTAGGAAGGGCAAAATCATGCGATGGATCTTTTGGCCTATTTCACAGTCTAGGTGAAGCTGAGTAATATTAGAATATAAACGTTTAGCAATTAAACAAAAAACATTCCGCTGTTTTAAAAATTTTAAATTGTCTCTTTGCAAATAAATGTTTTCGTCTTTAACTTTAACTAATTCCGACTCCTTTAACTCGATCCACATTCTCCGCTCCTCACTCTTCGATGCCACCCTGCTTAATTGATCAGTTAGGTTAGAATTGGTGACTCGAGTTTGACTTAAACTACTATCTAGATGAGAAATTCTTGTATTAACGTTTTTTAGTTCTTTCTCATATGAGGATGGTGGTACTTTAGATGAAAAAAAACCGATTGTACCTTCTTTATCAGTTCGTCGAGCTCATTGAACTGCTGGCTGAGGGGTTTGGCTGTAAAGCACATGTCTTCCTGCACCTTCGGTCCATCGCTTCCACCATCGGTGTTGTATCCCCTCATTTGTGATACGTCAGACACCATGAAGCATTTTCCTCCACTGCTTTCCTCCTTAGCCACATAAGCCTTTCCATGGGTAGCCTTCCTCACTTCATCGTCTTCTGAGTCGGTAGACCAAACTTCTGTGCTACCGAACTCGTCATCATTAACCGAACCCTGCACAATAAGAGCATTAATAGAAGGGTTAGCGGTAGACTTCTTCTTTCTCAACTCATCCAGTCTCTTCTGCAACACAGCTTCCTCATCATTTCCATCGTCCTTTTCAGCCATCTTCTTAAGAACACAGTCCTTAGCATAGTGGTTTTTCCCACCACAGTAGAAACAGCTTACTCCGGAATCGCCATCCACCTTCGGTTCCTTTTTGGTCTCCTCAACCTTCGGTTCATTGTTCACTTTTTCAGAGCTGTAACTCCCCTGCCAGTCTCGGTTTTTGTTGCTGGGGAATCTCTTCTTTATGAACCTCTTAGGATTGGACACCATCATGGCATAATCCTCAGACGTGAGGTCATATTCCTCCAAGTTGAGGTCTTCATCCTCCATTACAGCTTTACTTTTAGATAGGAGGGCCAACGAACCAAGACTAGAAATGACATTCTTCTCTTGCACCACAATCTTCTCTTGGGACTTTAGAATACCCACCAGTTTCGCCAAAGAGTATGATTTAAACTGCTCATGGGCTTTGACTGTGGAAACCACTGCTCTCCATTCAAACCTCAGTCCATTCAAGAAAGTAACCTTTTGTTCGATAAGCTTCCTTTCAATATCGTGTTTGATCATCTTGCTGAGAAGATGATTGAAGCGATCAAACGTCTGGGTCACCGTTTCTTCGGCCCCTTGCCTGAATTCTCCAAACTCAGATAGAAGCAAGGTTTGGATAGAATGTTCAAGATCCTCGTCTGTAGAATACAGTTCACGAAGTCTATCCCAAGCTTCCTTTGCCGTCGTGCATGAGCTGACCAATCTGAATGTGTCGGACTGAAGGGCGAATCTGATCAACCTTAACGCCTTAATATTGCACTGGAATTTGTCCTTTTCATCTTGTGCAATGTCCTTCACGTCCTTTAGCAGATCATTGTAGTCCTTTTGTGTCTTAATGATTCTGGACGTAGCAGAATGAGCAAACGGTCCATTGATGATGGCTTCCCATATGAGGTACCCATTATCCTCCGATCCAATCACGTAGTCTTCAAAGTGATGCGCCCATACTTCATAGTCATGGGTGTATAAGATTGGAATCTTTGTCGTCGAACCGATGCTGTTGGAAATATTAATAGGGTTTGATTGTGTCGCGTCCATTATGATCGTAAAAACCTGTTCAAAGATCAGACTTGTAATAAAGCAGATTAGGGCAAAACAATAAATATCAAGATATGTCAATAAAGAGATGACGGCTCAATAAATATCGATAGTTGCGGAAAAACCCTAATGGAAATCTTTTTCACAGAAAAGATGTGTATTGATTACACAGCCTCCTGCTCTGATACCAATTGAAGCGATTAAAAACCTTTAATCAATGAAGATCGATTAGATCTTGAACAAGTATGAAAATATAAAACTGTAAGAACGCAATAATAAGAACAAGACAAGATTGAATCAAACGAGTCGAATGATTAAAACAAAATCCTCAGAAGAGCTCGACTAAGAACATCAACTGTAGAGGATTGGTAGATTACAAGAACGATTAAAGAAACCTGTTGTACTCTAGATGAATCGCTATTTCGTTAATCTCTAAAATCGTTAACCTAATATGCATGCAAGCATTGACTTATATACAAAGCATAAAAGGCTCACGGTTGGACAAGCCCAAACTGGAGTGAACATGGCTAAACTATCGAGCCCAAAAGACGCAACATCAAAATAAACTTCAGCCCAACACCCGGGTATCCAAAACATACGCAACATAACCTGCATAACCCTACTGAAGGTAACGCCTAGCTCTCGCTGCTGAACATAAGGCTGGTCCTCGTTGTGGCCTCTCGCCCTGAATCACCAGCTCTCCCCCACTTGGGGTCCTGACCCGCACCAACTGCTGCGCGCAGTCGATCACTGCCCTATTAGGGCTGAGCCAATCCATGCCTATAATCACCATGTTCCCATGCAATGGAATGGGAACCAAGTCTACCAAGTAGCACTCCTCAAATAACCTCAGCACACAATCTCGAAATACCGTCGATGCCCGCACCGAACGGTCGTCTGCAATCTCTACTTCTAAAGGGCAATCCAACATGCCCGAAGACTTGGAAAATCTCTTGCTAAGCGCAAGAGACACAAATGATCAGGTAGCGCCCGAGTCAAACAACACCAGAACTGGAATGCAGTTCACATGGAACGATCCTAAGCAGAGCACATATCAATAACACAATCACAACAAAAAGAGATTAGAGGGAAAGATTCATACCCGTCACCACACCAGGTGCAGCGCGTGCCTCCTCGGCTGTCAGCTAAAATGCTCGGCTCCGCACCACTGGAACCTCTGTCTTGACCTTCCGGCCATCCGTAACACGCGTCGTCGCTGAGACCGGCGCTGTCGCTGGCACTGCTATCACTCTCGGGTAATTGGCCCTTTTATGGCCCCTCTAATTGCAATGGAAGCAAATCAGGTCTGTCATCTGTACCGCAGGGGCGGGGGCAGTACAATCCCTGCCAAAATGTCCCACCTTGCCACACTTATAGCAGCCCGAACCCAACCTAGTGCGACAAGCTCCCTCGTGTGACCGACCGCATTTCCCACAACGGTCCCGTCCTGTCTGGCCTTTCGGCCTACCATCAGATCCCTTGGGCTTCTTCCCCGAAGCCCCAGTTGTCAGCCCCTCCACTGCCTTCCATTCTAGACGTGCTCCAGATCAGTCTCCCTCTCCCTAGCCCTGGCAATCATGGAATCCAAGGTAGGGCAAGCCGAAAAACTAACATGCTCCTGAATGTCAGCTCGTATCATGTCGTGGTAGAGGGTCCTCCTCATATCCTCATCACTCGCATACTAGGGCACCAGCAATGCCCTCTCCCGGAACTTGGTGGTGATCTCCGCCACAGTCTCCGTAGCCTGCCTCATATCCAAAAACTCCCTGGGAAGCCGCTGAAGCTCCACAGCTGGTGTGAGCTCCGCCCTGAATCTGGTCACAAAGTCTGACCAAGTCATAGCCTCAAAAGCCGAGGTTCCCAATGAATCACCCACAGACTCCCACCAATCTCTAGCCCTGTCTTGCAAGCATCCTACTGCATATCGCACCTTCGACCCCTCAGGGCAGAAGCTCGTCAGCTGCGTAGACTCAATGTCTGCGATCCATCTCCTAGTAACAACGGGGTCTTTCAACCCATGGAAATTCCCCGAAAGTCCTTAAAGGACAGTGCGCGCGCACCCACATGGCTAGATGCTGTATCACTCCTGAATGATCGGAGACGATCATCCATCAGCTCAACAATCCCCTCCTTGATCGACCCGAAGATGATAGGGGTCGAATCAAGGATGCCTCTCATGATCTCACACGCGATGAACTCGCGTAGCCCATCATGAACCTGCTCGGACCCCGAACCCGAGCTTGATCCTGATCCAGATCCGGAACCTCCTACTCCAAGTCGTGTGGTCACCATACTGAAGACACATGCATAAAAATCAGGATCATACATATACTCGAGAGATCTAGCACACTCTCCATTGTTCCAAATTTCATCTAGGCCCTCCTTGATTCGAGTACGGGTCCTCTGCTTTCAGTAGTACAGGCCCATACTACCTTCCACATCTACCCGTGCTTTCCTCAAGGATTGTTTCGACTTCACCTGGTCCCTTACCGATACCCCTTTCCACTAACCTCATCCTAGGCTTCCCTAAGGCACTCTCCGACCTACTCTTCGCCATCAGCAACACAGGAGCCCCTATCATTTCCCCCTAACTAACATGCAGGTACTGTTACATATCCGCTCCTTAGTTAGTTGGAAATAGCTAGAAATATTCCCATAGCACAAAGCAAGTAGCATTCGTGCATCGAGTAGCCAAATTAGGCATAACCTATATAGGCCATCCTACTACTGACTAAACAGCCCTAGCATACAACTCATACAATAGGCATAGAAGGCATCCTCCTAGATCCTTAGCCCTAACTAGCATGTGATTATCAAAATCATATGTCAGGCACACAAGGCATCTTCCTAGATCCTTAGTCCTATTCTAGCATGCAATTTCGAATCAAGCCATATAGCATAACATAACTGATGGGTTTGAGCCATAAGAACTTTCCTATGTGCACATGCAAACCCTAATTTCTTGGATCTTGGTTTCTCTAATTGAACATGCATTGTATCCAAGACTATCAATACTAGATCTAATGTAAACAATTGAATCTAATCAAATGAATTAAGATCTAGAACAATACCTTGGATTACTTGCTTGATACTTCTTCTTCTTGGAGCTTAGAGTCACAATTGTCACTCCTCTAATGGCTTACAAACACCAACTAGCAAGAAGATGATTTGAGGGAGAGAGAGATGATAAAAATCGGCTCCAGGATTTCCACAAGGATTCGGTGGCCGATTTCTCCAACCCTAAGGGCCTATTTATACTATGAGCTCCTAGGGTTTCACCTAAAACCCTAATTGGATAACTTAGCCTCAAATCAATCCAAAGATCCTTCTAGATAAGGCCTTGGACGATTTTAAGGTTCCTAAACCCTAAATTTCGTCCACCCCCATATCTATAAGGATACATAGCCCAAAACACAACTATCACACATTTCACAGTTTATGCCCCTTTATTCAATTAATCTCTTTAAGTCACCAAATTAATTCTCAATTAATTTATAAATTATATTAATCAAATAACATTATTATTCCTTTAGTATATTATTCTCATAATATATTAACAATAATATCTCTTATCTCTTAACAAATCATCCTGTCAAGTTGCTATGGTGATGGCAACCCAAAAGGACCATGCACAACCAGATCAAGTACTTACCAAATATAGTTACAGCCTTAGACACTAATCTAACAGTCTCCCACTTGGATAATTCTAGTAAATATATATGCAAACACAAACCGATTAGCAATCGTAGGTCTCAAAGACGCTGTCAAACTCTGATCTTATCAGTATCCTGTCCTTTAGATAAGGGATCGTACAGTCCTCTGTTTAGATATTATGCGGACAATATTATGGAACTTATTGTCCAACACTTGGTTTCTTGATCTCAGATTCATTTGACATAGAACTTAATTGAACACATCAATTCAGTCCTGACTAGGCCCGACACATAAGTCAAATCAAATCATCAAGCGGCCGTGATATCGCTCTTATTCTCTTAGGATAAAAGTAACAGATAAACTTCGACTTATATGCATTTACTATTTACTAATCAACTATACACAACAATGCGTTTTATGACATCAATTTACTGATGCGGTTTTGCATTGTCAATGCACAACCAATTAATAAACAATAAACCATATATCTTGGTTTTAAGACCATATGATATTATCGTCTTGCGATCACTTGTGTCACATTCCATAAAGTGATTCCAGCAAGGGGGGTTTATTCCAATGCTCAAAACTTGTTCATAAGCACTCATGAACGTTGTAGCAAACCTTTGTTATGTCTAATACATTTTTAGACAATCTACACACCAATTCATGACAATCTTCATTCATACCTACTTCCAACATATGAACGATTGTGGACCATTCGAATAATTCAATTATTCTTAATAACTTAATTATTCAGGAAATCAAAACATGCAAAGTGAAACAATAGTTAAACAATTAACATACGTCAGTATCTTTACTTATAAATAATACTCTTTTATTTAATCATCAAATGTCAGTTACATTTGTCTATTACATGTTTCAAAACTATCTAATCTAAACTAATATCGTCTTTCAACCCAATGCTCCTAGCATGCTGCAAATGCTTAACCCTACTCAGTCCCTTCGTAAGCGGATCTGCTGGGTTATCCTCCGACAATACCCTCTTTACTAAAAGGTGTCCTTCTTCTACTCGATGTCTAATAAAGTGATATTTTCTGTCGATATGTCGAGATCTACCATGATCCCTCGGTTCCTTGGTCAAGGCAACAGCTCCCTCATTATCACAGAAAATTTCCATAGGCTCCTTTATAGCAGGCACAAATCCAAGGTCACCAATGAAGTTATTCAACCACATCGCCTGCTTTGATGCTTCACTCGCTACAATGTACTCTGATTCACATGTTGAATTAGCTACGGTTTCTTATTTGGAACTTTTCCAAGTCACTGCTCCTCCATTAAGGGTAAAGACCCAGCCCGACTACGAACGATAGTTGTCCCTGTCGGTCTGGAAGCTAGCGTCACTATACCCTCTCACCTTTAAGTCATCACTACCTCCGAGGACCAAGAACCATTCTTTGGTCCTCCAAAGGTACTTAAGTATATTCTTGACCGCAATCCAATGAGCTTTGCCCGGGTTCCCTTGATATCTACTGACCATGCTCAAAGCAAAGGCCACATCAGGGCGAGTACAAGTCATAGCGTACATGATTGAGCCAAGTGCAGAAACGTAGGTTACTCGGCTCATCTCAGCTATCTCGGCTTAGGTACTCGGACTTTGAGTCTTACTCAGTTTGGCATTACTCTGTATCGGTAGTTCTCCCTTCTTCGAGTTCTCCATACTAAAACGTTTTAGTACCTTATCCAAGTAAGTATTCTGACTAAGTCCTATTAGTCTCTTACTTCGCTCTCTCACTATCCTTATTCCTAAAATATTGGAAGCCTCTCCGAGGTCCTTCATAGAGAAGCACTTCCCTAGCCAGGACTTAACCTCCTGCAAAGTCGGGACGTCGTTTCCTATGAGCAGTATGTCATCGACATACAAAACGAGGAAGCTAACTATACTCCCACTGTCCTTGACATATACTCATTATTCACCTTTACTTCGTACAAATCCAAACTCTTTAACTTTCTCATCGAAGCAAAGATTCCATCTACGACACGCTTGCTTAAATCCATAAATAGACTTTTGAAGCTTGCACACTCTATTAGGATGCTTCGGATCAACAAAACCCTCTGGCCGAGCCAGGTAAACATCCTCAGCCAACTTCCCATTAAGGAAAGCGGTCTTGACATCCATCCGCCATATCTCATAATCATGAAATGCAGCAATGGCTAGCATCACCCTAATAGATTTTATCTTAGCAACTAGTGAGAAGGTCTCATCGTAGTCAACTCCGAGACTTAGAGTAAAGCCCTTCGCCACTAGTCGTGCCGTATATGTGTGCACATTCCTATCCACGTCGGTCTTCTTCTTGAAGATCCATTTGCACCCAACCGTCTTACGTCTGGGCACATTGTCAACCAAATACGAAACTTGCTTGTCATACATGGAATGAATCTCGCTGTCCATCGCCTCTTTCCATTTTACAGCCTCTGGTCCTGCCACGGCTTCCTTATAGCTATCAGGTTCATCTAGATTTATTAGTGTACCATCACTAATATACGTGTCCCCTTCGGTAGTAATATGAAAACCATAAAACTGGGGTTGAACTCTAACTCTTTCGGAACGTCTAAGAGGTAAGGACTCGTCAATCGGTTCAACCGGAGTTTCCTCCTCGGGGTGAACACCAATTTAGAGGTTCCTTCATCACTCGATTCTTGAATCTCTTCAAGATCGATTTGCCTCCCACCGTCTCCTTGGCTTATGAGTTCTCGCTCTCGGAAAACCCCTCTCCTCGCAACGAAGAAAACATTGCCACTCGGTCTATAGAAGAGATATCCAAAGGATTTCTGCGGGTAGCCGATGAAAATACACCGCTCACTACGAGGTTCGAGCTTGTCGTGAGTTTCTCGTCTTACGAAAACCTCACAGCCCCAAACCTTGATATGTGCCAATGAGGCAACTTTCCCTGTCCACATCTCGTTAGGTGTTTTCGCAACCTTCGTATGGACTCGGTTAAGAATATGGGCGGCAGTCTCTAAGGCATACCCCCAGAACAAGATAGGTAGTGAAGCACGACTCATCATAGAACGAACCATGTCTAACAGGGTTCGATTACACCTTTCTGCCACACCATTCAACTACGGTGTCCTAGGTGGCGTCAATTGCGAAACTATTCTGCATTCCTTGAGATAGTCATTGAATTCAAGACTTAGGTACTCTCCTCCTTGATCGGATCGAAGCATCTTGATTTTGTTGCCCAATTGATTCTCCACTTCACGTTTGAATTCTTTGAACTTTTCAAATGTTTCTGACTTGTGCTTGATTAAGTAAATATACCAATATCTACTATAATCATCGGTGAAAGTCACGTAGAAGCGGTTCCCATCCTTTGTGGTGGATCTAAAGGGCCCACACACGTCGGTATATATGAGATCCAATAAACCCTCACCCCTTTCACAAGTGCCAGTGAAGGGTGACTTGGTCATCTTTCCAAGTAAACAAGATTCGCACGTGTCATCGTCCCTAAGGTCGAATGACTCCAACACTCCATCCTTTTAGAGTTGGGCTATGTGCTTCTTGTTGACGTGTCCAAGATGACAATGCCACAAGGATGCTCTATCCATACTATTGGAAGAATCCATACACAACACATCATTTCCTAGGTTATCTACAACCATAACAGTTTCATAAATTCCATTACAAGGCATTGCTTCAAAATATAAAACACAATTTAGATAAGCATAAATCGAACCATTCTTAGTATTAAACGAGTATCTAAGTACTTGTCTAAACAAACCATGAAAAGAAATGATGTTTCTTGCCATATCTGGCGAGTAGCAACAATTATTTAAATCTAAATTCAATCCATTACTAAGCACTAAAGAATACAATCAAATCTTGGTAACAGGCGCCGATCTTCTGTTCCCCATGATTATATTTATTCTTCCAAGCTCCACATCCATATTTCTTCCTAGTCCCTGCAAATAAGAACAAATGTGGTAACCACACCCTATATCAAGAACCAAAGAAATTGCATGGGATGAATCATTAGATCTAATTATGTATATACCTGCAAAAGATGGCTTGATCTTTCCATCCTTGATCGCTTGCAGATATTCCGGGCAGCTTCTCTTCCAATGCCCTATTTTGTGGCAAAGATGGCACTCTGCCTCTTTTGGGTTAGGGTTGGGCTTAGAAGGATCAACCTTGGTCCCACTAGAAGAGGAACCATCTTGGGACTTTCCCTTGCGGTGGTTCTTCGAAGAAGCCTTCTTCTTCTTGCCCCTTCCCTGCCCAATAGCGAAAACAGGAGCAGCAGTTGGATTGGGAGTTGGTGCAATAGACTTGTCCTTTAGGTTGCTCTCAGCAGTCCTTAGGATCCCTTGGAGTTTTCTTAGGGTGACCTCTTCCTTGTTCATGTGATAGGTCATCCTAAATTGGTTACAGCATTAGGGCAAGGAGTGGACAACAATGTCGATAGCCAAATCTTCCCCAAAGTTGACATTAAACTTGCGAAGACGATCGACATACCTTTGCATCTTTTGCAAGTGAACGGTTAGAGACTCTCCACTTCCTATTTTAGCAGTGATCATATTCATTATGATCTCATAACGCTCTTGCCTCGCTCTTTGGTGGTATCACTCCATCAATTCCAGATGCATCTCATAAGGATACATGTCCTCATAGGACTTTTGGAATTCGGAGTTCATTGTGGCTATCATGATGCAATGCACTTTCGTTGCATCACGTTCATGTGTCTCAAACACAGCCATCTCTTCGGGTGTAGCAGTTTCTAGATTGATCTTCTCGAGCTTCTCATCGAGAACATACTCCTTGTCCTTGAAACGCGCAATCGTGCGAATGTATCTTATCCATTCGCTAAAGTTTGATGCATCGAAAGTCACCTTTTGACAATGGCTCATTAGCGTGAATGAGCTAGCAACAGCCTTGTTTGCGTTAGACATCTACAAATAGAAAGGAACAAAGTTGATTAGAATTAAGTCCCTAATTAACACCCAAAATGAAAATTTAGGGCTAGGACCCCACAACATTATTTACACATTAGAAAAGGGATATCGTAATCCAACATGCAAATAATTTGGAGGTAAGTGAATGACGATTCACTAATTCTTCACCACGAAAAACATAATCTTTAAGTTTTAAATGTATTGAGAATTCCTAGATTTTGAGATTCATTGAACTTTTCAATGGCATGTTTAAATCTCGATATGCCCCTCTAGTTTGTGACTAGGATACCGAGGATCACAAAGCGGGTGTGAATAACCATTCAAATCTACATGGTGCCTTCATTGTTACAATCGCGTATTCAATGTGCCGGTAAACCACGCACGCTCCACCGAACTATGACAAACAATGAATCTATTTCAAGTAACTAAACTGTTTTATAAAATTCCCAATCTTAGTTACTTTAGGAAAAATGAATTGATGCAATCCCATGAAATTACACTTTGCACCCTTATTTAGATGTTAGTGGAGCGTGTGTGGCTAACCGGCACACAAATTGGCTCTAAGCAAAGGTGGCCAAGGGTGATTCATTGTCAATAGCCAAATCTTCCCCAAAGTTGACATTCAACTTGCGAAGACGATCGACATACCTTTGCATCTTTTGCAAGTGCACGGTTAGAGACTCTCCACTTCCTATTTTAACAGTGATCATATTCATTATGATCTTATAACGCTCTTGCCTTGCGCTTTGGTGGTATCACTCCATCAATTCCAGATGCATCTCATAAGGATACATGTCCTCATAGGACTTTTGGAATTCGGAGTTCATTGTGGCTATCATGATGCAATGCACTTTCGTTGCATCACGTTCATGTGTCTCAAACACAGCCATCTCTTCGGGTGTAGCAGTTTCTGGATTGATCTTCTCGAGCTTCTCATCGAGAACATAATCCTTGTCCTTGTAACGCGCAATCGTGCGAATGTATCTTATCCATTAGCTATAGTTCGATGCATCAAAAGTCACCTTTTGACAATGGCTCATTAGCGTGAATGAGCTAGCAGCAGCCTTGTTTGCGTTAGACAACTACAAATAGAAAGGAACAAAGTTGATTAGAATTAAGTCCCTAATTAACACCCAAAATTAAAATTTAAGGCTAGGACCCAACAACATTATTTACACATTAGAAAAGGGATATCGTAATCCAACATGCAAATAATTTGGAGGTAAGTGAATGACGATTCACTAATTCTTCACCATGAAAAACATAATCTTTAAGTTTTAAATGTATTGAGAATTCCTAGATTTTGAGATTCATTGAGCTTTTCAATGGCATGTTTAAATCTTGATATTCCCCTCTAGTTTGTGACTGGGATACCGAGGATCACAAAGCGGGTGTGAATAACCATTCAAATCTACATGGTGCCTTCATTGTTACAATCACGTATTCGATGTGCCGGTAAACCACGCACGCTCCACCGAACTATGAAAAACAATGAATCACCCTTGGCCACCTTTGCTTAGAGCCAATTTGTGTGCCGGTTAGCCACACACGCTCCACTAACATCTAAATAAGGGTGCAAAGTGTAATTTCATGGGATTGCATCAATTCACTTTGCCTAAAGTAACTAAGATTGGGAATTTTATAAAACAGTTTAGTTACTTGAAATAGATTCATTATAATTATTAATGAGAAGAGATTTGACCTATCCTACCCGTTCGGCTAACGACCCTCCACCAGTCAAGCAAGCGGTGGGTGTGAGTGTACACCCATTAAGCGTCATTTTATAGGCAGCAACCTTATTCCCACCTTATAGACTGGCTTCGTGAATGAGGCCTCCTAACAGTAAGACTAGCATCTTTAATTATACATATAAAAATATTAAACTTGTAATATTGTATTAGTATAGGTTGAATTTTAAACATGTAAAATTCTAGGGTTTGAAATTTAAATTATTCAAATTAAACTTTTAATTACAAAACTTAAATTTCAAAACTTGAGGACAAGTTTTAAACTTTTTTCAAAACATAAGGATCAAATAGAAAATAATATAAATCAACTAATTAGATTATCTCAATCTGATCTTATTTAATATTACTTGCAAGACAATCCACCAATTCAATTCAAATAATCAATTGTTATCATATAAGGAAATTATTATTCAACTAATTGGTAATTATATTTTGATTAGTCAAGAATATATTCATATATATATGTTTAAAATCGGATTTTAATGACCCAAAATAGTTAAGGCAAGTTTCCTCAAGTAAAACAACAAGAAATCCCGATACTCCTTCTTTCTGACGCTCGAACTCGCCGCCTTCCCACTATGGACTCGCCGAGTTGGAGCTACTCGCCGAGTCCACAGTGGAACTCGCCGAATTCATCAAGCAGAATCAAAAAATTGAATTTATCAAGTAACAAGAAATCAACCAATGCATCAATTCAATAGAAATCAATGAAAGCTCTGATACCACTGATGGGTTTGAGCCATAAGAACTTTCCTATGTGCACATGCAAACCCTAATTGCTTGGATCTAGGTTTCTCTAATTGAACATGCATTGTATCCAAGACTTTCAATACTAGATCTAATGTAAACAATTGAATCTAATCATATGAATTAAGATCTAGAACAATACCTTGGATTACTGTCTTGATACTTCTTCTTCTGTGAGCTTAGAGTGACAATTGTCACTCCTCTAATGGATTACAAACACCAACTAGCAAGAAGATGATCTGAGGGAGAGAGAGATGATAAAAATCAGCTCTAGGGTTTCCACAAAGATTCAGTGGCCGATTTCTCCAACCCTAAGGGCCTATTTATACTATGAGCTCCTAGGGTTTCACCTTAAACCCTAATTGGATAACTTAGCCTCAAAGCAATCCAAAGATCCTTCTAGATAAAGCCTTGGATGATTTTAAGGTTCCCAAACCCTAAATTTCGTCCACCCCCATATCCATAAGGATACATAACCCAAAACATAACTATCACACATTTGACAGTTTATGCTCCTTTATTCAATTAATCTCTTTAAGTCACCAAACTAATTCTCGATTAATTTATAACTTATATTAATCAAATAACATTATTATTCCTTTAATATATTATTCTCATAATATATTAACAATAATATCTCTTCTCTCTTAACAAATCATCCTGTCAAATTGCTATGGTGAAGGCAACCCAAAAGGACCATGCACAACCGGATCAAGTACTTACAAAATATAGTTACAGCCTTAGACACTAATCCAACAATAACATGTATGGGTATCTTGGGGAAAACTTACTTGAGCCCGACCGGTCGCATGCATCACACACCTTGTCTTTCGTAGGATCATTTCGTTTAGATTTTTAGAAAACCATTTTATTGTAAAAATCTTTTAGCCCCTCAGTTTGAGTCCAGACACCCCGAGGGCATGTCTGAATCCCTCAAACCAGGGCTCTGATACCAACTTGTAACGCCCCAAAATTCAAGACCAAAAATTTCATTTTTGATTAATTAATTCATAAAACATTCAATAGAAAACATTGTATAAATACGTCATCTCAAAACCAAGTATCATATTTGAAATCCACAACCATGAACAAATGTCTTATCAGAGTACAATCCCAGAAAACACCGTGCGGAAAATCATATGTATGTGTGTGATGCCATGCTACACCGCCGGCTCCTTCCCGTTAGATGAAGAGGTACCTGAAACCAAAAACTGAAACCGTAAGCACAAAGCTTAGTGAGTTCCCCCATCATACCACATACCATACAATACCATCGGTATCTTTCAACCAGTAATCATCATCCGTGTCTTTCAACTGGTAATCATCATCGGTATCTTTCAACCAATAATCGTCATTAGTATCTTTCAACCGGTAATCATCATCGGTATCTTTCAACTGATAACTGGGGACTATTCCAACCCTTACCACTAGCATACAATAGCAAGATATAAGCACACATTCAGACATATCCGGGTACTGACCTACCCCTTGGTCCTAAGGACCACTATCAGCGAAACTATCCCTATCATGTAACATATCATACAGATGTAACTCATAACCAAACGCATACCAAACCAAGAAAAATTATCACAAAGACAATTATCTTATAAATACTCGTCAATGGTGGGCCGGCATTGTGGCCTTAGACCCACCCCGAGTAGAAGGTAACTCACCTCGTAGCTGCTGAAATGTGTGGGAATCCCCTGACTGCTGTTGCTGCTGCTCCGGAAATCCTCCAGCTATAATTCCCACAAAACACTTACTCAGAAACTGACATCTACCCTTAGGGTAAAATAACCATTTTACCCCTTGACCAATTCAAATTCAAAGTCAACTTCCAGTTGACCTGACTCACCAAGAGGGAACACGAGGGTTTCATTGATTTCGATCTCATCAAGAGGGATCACGAGGGTTTCATCGGATAAGCACTTTTTTAGATTAGAGACGTGGAAGACAGGATGGATGTTGCTAAGCTCTTGAGGTAGTCGGAGTTTGAAGGCTACAGGACCGATCCTAGCGAGGATCTCGAAAGGTCATACGTACCTTGGGTTAAGTTTTCCGTGCTTTCCAAAGCGTATCATACCTTTCCAGGGCGAGACCTTTAACAGGACACGATCTCCAACGTGGAATTCCAGAGGTTTCTATCATTTATCGACGTAACTCTTTTGTCTGTTTCGTGAAGCTTTCAGTCGTTCTCGGATTCGAATGATCTTCTCGGTGGTTTTGCGGATGATTTCAGGACCAGTGAGAGCACTGTCGGGGACTCGACTCTTGGCTGGCTGCGTGTCCCCTACCTCGGCCCAACACAGAGGGGATCTGTACTTGCGACCGTAGAGGGCTTCAAACAGGGTAGCATTGATGCTGGTGTGGTAGCTGTTGTTATACGAGAACTCGATCAAGGGTAAATGGGTGTCCCACGACTTTCCAAAATCGATGACACATGCTCTCAGCATGTCTTCCAGGGTCTAGATAGTTCTCTCACTCTGTCCGTCTGTCTGAGGATGATAAGTTGTACTCATATCCAGCTTAGTTCCAAGAGCTTTCAGAAGGGACTGCCAAAACCTTGAGGTAAACCTTCTATCTCGATCGGATATACTGGACACAGGTACACTGTGCAGTCGGACTATCTCTTGGATGTAGATTCGCGTGAGTCTTTCCATCTTGAACGATTCTTTAATCGGAAGGAAGTGATCGGATTTTATCAATCGGTCAACAACTACCCAAATGGTATCGTACCCACTCGGAGATTTGGGTAACTTGGTGATGAAATCCATAGCAATCATCTCCCATTTCCACTAAGGTATCTCGAGCTGCTGGAGTAGACCCGAGGGCTTCTGATACTCGACCTTTACCTTGGCGCAAGTCAGACACTTGCCCATGAAGGTAGCGATTACCGCTTTCATTTTTAGCCACCAGTATTGCTTCTTGAGATCCAGATACATCTTATCCGAACCCGGGTGCACAGAGTATTTGGTCTTGTGAGCTTCGTTCATGACAACTTCCCTGAAACCTCCGAACTTTGGGGTCCAAATTCGATCCATGAAATAGTAGACTCCGTCACCTCTGATCTCAAGTTTCTTATCCATCCCCCTGAAGGTTTCATTCAACACGTTCTCTGGTTTAAGGGCTTCTAACTGGGCTTCTTGAATCTGTGAGGATAGGTAGGAATGGATGGTCATTGTCAGTGTCTTCACTTTGCGGCTTGAACTCTCCTTTCGGCTAAGGGCATCAGCCACCATATTGGCCTTGCCGGGATGGTAGCAGATTTCGCACTCATAATCGCTGAGCATCTCTACCCATCGCCGTTGTCTCATGTTTAAGTCTTTCTGATCGAATATATGTTGCAGGCTCTTATGGTCAGTGAAGATTGTGCACTTGGTTCCGTAGAGATAAAGTCTCCAAATCTTCAGTGCGAAGACCACTGCTCCGAACTCCAAGTCGTGATTTGTATAATTGACTTCGTGTGCTTTCAGCTGTCTCGAGGCATAAGCGATAACCTTTCCTCTCTGCATAAGCACACATCCTAAGCCCTGATTGGACACATCGCAATAGACAAGGAAATCCTCCGTCCCTTCGGGCAGGGACAGGATAGGTGCGCTCCACAAGGGTCGCTTTAATGTTTGGAATGCGGTGTCCTGCTTTTCACTCCAACAAAAGGGTACACCTTTCTGTGTCAGAGTGGTTAAGGGTTTTGGTGATTCTGGAAAAAAATCTGAATGAATCTACGATAATAGCCGGTGAGACCCAAGAATTGACGAATTTATGTGGGAGTCTTCGGTGCCGACCAATTCTCTATCGCCTTAATTTTGGACGGGTCCACATGTATACCCTCCTCGATTACCACGTGACCAAGGAAAGTTACCTTCCGAATCCAGAATTTGCACTTGGAGAACTTCACGTATAGCTTTTTCGATCTAAGAGTTTCCAACACTAATCTCAAGTCTTGTTTGTGATCTTCTTCGCTTCTGGAATAGACAAGTATGTCGTCAAAGAACACGATGACGAATTTGTCCAGAAAGAGGCAACACACCCGGTTCATCAGGTCCATGAACACTGCTGGTGTGTTGGTTAGACCGAAGGGCATCACTACAAACTCGTAGTGTCCATATCGAGTCCTGAATGTTGTCTTGGAAATATCATTCTTGTGAACTCGAAGGTGATGGTACCCTGATCTAAGGTCTATCTTTGAGAAGTAGCCGGCTCCCTAAAGCTGATTGAAGAGGTCATCTATTCGAGGAAGAGGATAACGGTTTTTGACGGTCAACTTGTTCAGCTCACGGTAGTCTATACACATCCGAAAAGATCCATCTTTCTTCTTTACAAACAATATCGGGGCACCCCAGGGTGAGGAACTCGGTTTGATGAACCCTTTGCTGAGTAGCTCATTGAGCTGGCTGGATAACTCCTGCATCTGTGCCGGAGCTAAGCGATATGGAGACTTAGCTACATGATTTGCTCTAGGAATTAGGTTGATGCGAAACTTGACTTGGCGTTCGGGAGGAATTCCTGGAAGTTCTTCGGGAAAGACATCAGGAAAGTTGCAGACTTCAGGGATGCTCTCGAGGTCTTTAACTTCCTGTTTCTCGTTGATTACTTAAGTTAGAAATGCGCAACACTCCTTTTGCAGAAGCTTTTGAGCTTTGATGTAGGATATGATGCGAGGATTGGAGCTAAGTTTATCATCGTAGATCATGGGAATCTGGTCCGAGGGTAGATTGAGCCAGATGGCTTTTTCATAACAAAGGATATCATCATGATTGGGGCTCAACCAATCTATACCAATGATAACATCGAAACTCTTTATGGAAACTGGCATTAGGTCGATAAGGAAAGAATGATCATTCAGGGTAAGGGTACAACCTATGAATATATCGTTAGCATTCTCTTTCTCACCGTTATCCATCTCGACGGTAAACGTTTCGATTAACGGTTGGGGATTAGGTTTAAGATGATGTTTGAATGAATGGCTAACAAAACTTCGTTCAACACCAGAATCGGAAAGGATACAAGCGTAAGAGTTGTTGAGAAGGAACGTACCCTAGACAACGGTGGGATAGGCGACTACCTCATCTCGTCCCATAGTTAGAACTCTCCCGGTGTTGCCAGTTGTTGCTGCCTTGGGGCAGTTTCGCTTGAAATGCCCGACTTCACCGCAACCGTAGCAGGCCTCACCGACACCTGCTCCAGAAGCTTGATTGGTTGGTTGGGCTGGGTTTCTGCAGTTTCGCGCAAGGTGACCTTTCTTGCCACATTTGTTGCAGAGTTTTTCACGACAAGGACCGGGAGTACGATGGTGGTAACTGCACTTGTCGCACCAGGGGAGGGTACCAGTGTATCCACTGGCAGGAGCTTGAGTTGTAGGAGCGGCGACAAGAGTTGTAGCAGCGTGAACCACCACAGTTTGCTGTTTCTTCGAGGATCCTTGCGAACTCTGACCCTTTCGTTTGTTCCAGAATTTCTTTATATTTTCACCGCTCCCTTTAGCCTGTTTTGGAGCGGTGGCCACTTCCTCAAGATCATCTCCATGGTAGATCATCTCCATACTCCCATAGTATTTTATGTTTCACTACGATAAGGACTCATTGTTTGGATATTAGGTAAGTTTTAGGACTGCTGCACACCAAAGTCACTCCCAAGCACATGTTGGTCGTGTCTCGAATGAATATAACTGCCCAGGTTTAACCGCAGTGCCCAACACCCAATTACTTATATTTTGTTCTACTCGTGGTTACAGTTTCTGACATTTAGGTATTCTTGTATACTTTTTGAAAAATACTTGTATTTTAAAGTATACTTTTAGTTCAGAGCACTTCGTCCCCTTAATGTTTATAGTTATATACCATGTAAGGTTCGGTATACTTAGTTCACTATAAAAAAGGGCTCTGATACCAATCTGTCACACGCCGAATCGATGGTGGAAATCTTCCGGGGCGGAGGACGTCATGTAAAGTATCACAACCAATGTACATAGTAAGCATAGTAAACACAACCATTACATAACATAGAAATATTTACATTTGTTTGAAAGCATGGTAATACATGTTTTATAGATACAACAGTATAACAAAAGTAAAGATGAGACTTCTATACGCTCCATCTTCTCCAAAAGAAAGCGGGATACCTGTCTAACGAGAACCTAAGAATACAGACAGTTTTAAAAATATCAGCATAAAGCTGGTGAGTTCATAAGCATGTTTTGTAAGGAAAACCGGTTATTTAATCTCGTGATAAATATTTCATATCCTTCGTTATAGATTGTTGTAACATCGAAAACCATTGTTCCTGAGTTATAAAATACATATGCATGTTTTCCCAGAAAATCCCATATCTTCTAACATGTAAGTCGATTTCAAAAAGATAAGAAAAACCCTGACTAATCACCAGTAGGTTAAGAGAAATTATAAGTTATGATCCTGGAATTACCCTCCAGCACGAAAGTAGGTAGTTTTAATACATAAAAGTATAGATTAAGATCCCTAGAATACCCTCCAGTATGAAAGTAGGTAGTTTGAATACATAAAACTAAAGAAGAAAGAAAGAAATCCGTGAATAAAGTTAATTAGTTTAATACGTATTGTGAGTTGTATAACCATACTGATTTGACCCGTGACCTCCTTGACGTTCTTCAGGCGTCGATCGATTTCCAAAATTCTTCACCCCAGGCGTGCCCGCCTAACTGTAGCCAGCTGTTTAGGTGTGGGATTGTCATTCCCGAATAGATCTACCCACAAATTTCATGCTCTCCCTCCAGGAGACTCTGGTTATACTTCCGGTGAGGATTTACTGGTACCCCGAAGGATATAATGAAGACGAGTCTCACAAGCTAGTATTAGATAATTCACGGTACACTTGGTCGTTATCGAGTTTCAAAATTGTTTGGAACAAAGTAGAGTATAAATAATTAAACACAAAGTAATTATTTATCATGATACTCTAGATTAAACATGGATAAACTAAATCGTACATAGTTTATATATTAACTTTGCATGAAATCTAAATCCGTGAAACAAGTAATAAAGATCCCAAATTATTCCCATAATAATTTGATTTGTTTGATAAGTTCCCACGCTGATTTGAAAGCTATGTAATCATATTCAGAAAACGTCCCTTATGCTCTGCATATTACAAAAGGGATAAAGTAACTAAAGTTTGTTAGAGATTCATATAATTACATCAGTTTTTAAGTTATGAAAACCTTTATGATTTGCTTGTATTCCCCCCCCCCCCCCCCCTGAAATCATGAAAAACTCGGAAAAAGTGTAGGGGTATGAACTCACAAGTTGAGGAATGTGTCGGGTAGGATGCTAAGTATCCGTTTAAGGATTGCACATGCACGAGGTTCCTATGTAACATAAAGAGATACATAATTGTATCTAATTAGACTTTGAACTACTAATTAAATAAGATATTACATTCCGAGGCGCGAAAACACTTTATTTCAAGTGTTAGGAATGATCCAGGTTGCATCTAAGGGGGTGTTTGGCTTGGATAGGGAGTTTACTCTTCAATAGTAAACTCTTAGGGGAGATTATGGCCTATAGACCATATCCCCATGAGTTTAGGGTCGTAAACTCATGGGTGGTGTGTTCTTGGATGCTTAAAGGTCTTACAACACTTGGGAAATTAAGCTAGGTTCAATTCTAGGGCATAGGAAGTGACTAAGGCTCAATTTGATCACTTTGAGGAGTTCACGGCTGTAAACATAGAGTTTACGGCCGTAAAGTCTTACTTGGCCCCTTTCTTTCATGATTTGGGGTCTCTAATGAAATAATACAAGGTTCTATGCATCAATCCAAGCCATAAAGGGAAGTTAGGGAACCATTTGACCTCTTTAAGGGAGTTTACTGCCAAGGAACCATTCCCTTGGGGGTTTACAGCCGTAATCTCTTTATGGTCATGTTTTGTTTCAAGTTTAAGGTCGCTACTTCAATGGTGGTTGACTCTAGACATTACCCCAAGCCATAGGAGGTGTTTAAGGGGAAATTTAACACCTTAAAAGGTGTTTACGGCCTAAGAATGAGTGTTTACGGTCCAAGAATGTTCTTGGGACATAAACTCATGTTTACTCCCCAAATGACAAGATCTTGGTGTTCTAAGTCCATTCATGAAATCCCCTAAGTCATATCTAAGCACTAGGAGTGATTTCGGAGGGTTTTGGGGCTTCAAAACCCCATTTATGGGTGTTTACGGTTTTGGAATGTTCCAGGGCCATAACCACATGATTTTTATACATTTGGGTGATTTAAACACGAATTTGTATGCTAATCAAGCTAAGAAATAAGCTAGGATAGATTACTTACAAGTTAGGATCTTGAAAGAGGTAATTTTTGGATCAAGATTAGCTTGAAGAGAGAGAGTAAAGAGAGAGTGGAAAAGCTTCAAATGAAGTCCACTCAACCTTATATAGGGTTTGAGTTTGTGGCCCGGTGGAAATCTACCCAATACCGACGTTAAACGGGGTTTATGGTCGTACCCGATTAAGTATTCGTAACCCGACGTGGTCGTGAATTAGAAACTTTTAAAAAGAATGACAAGGGTGTTTCAAAGCATTTGGACACTCATAAAGTCATAATAAAAGTCTCAATTTAAATAACCTAAACAAAATGTTAACGGAACAATTCGATAAAGACGAGTTTTATTAACAGAAAATGGGTTACAATGACGGAATAAATTTCAGGTTGTCACAGATGGAGACCTCGGAACCTCCCAATTCATCACAGCCTCTACCTTGGCCGGATCTACGGAAATCCTGCTCTAGTTAACAAAGTGCCCAATAAACTACACCTCGCGCAACCAGAACTCGCACTTGGAGAACTTAGCATACAAGTTCTCCGTCCTCAAAGTCTCCAGAACCTCCCTCATATGCTCCTCGTGCTGCTCCCGCGTCTTGGAATAAACCAAGATGTCATCAATAAATACTATCACAGACCGATCCAACATCGGTCTGCACACATGGTTCATGACGTCCATGAACACGGAAGGAGCATTGGTGAGCACGAAAGGCATCACCACAAACTCATAATTGCCATAACGCGTCCGAAATGCAGTCTTCTGCACATCCTCCTCTCTGACCCACATCTAATGATACCCTGAACGCAAATCAATCTTCGAGAACCAAGATGCTCCATGTAGCTGGTCAAAGAGGTCATCAATCCTTGGGAGTGGGTAGCGGTTCTTCACTGTTACCTTGTTCAGCTCCCGATAATCTATACACATCCGATGCGACTCATCCTTTTTCCTCACAAACAGAATCGAGGCTCCCCAGGGTGAACTGCATGGTCTAATGAAACCCTTGTCTAACAGCTCCTGCAGCTATGTAGACAACTCCTGCATCTCAGGAGGAGCCAACTGATACGGTGCCTTGGCTATCAGAGCCGCACTAGGAACTAAGTCGATCTTGAATTTGACATGTCGTTCCAGAGGTATCCCAGACAACTCCTCGGGGAATACGTCCACAAACTCCCGCACCACATGTACATTGTCCACCGTCGCCCTACCCGTTTCCCGGGTATCCAAAACATACGCAACATAACTTGCATAACCCTGCTCAAGGTAACGCCTAGCTCTCGCTGCTGAACATAAGGTCGGTCCTCGCTTTGGCCTCTCGCCCTGAATCACCAGCTCTCCCCCACTTGGGGTCCTGACCCGCACCAACTGCTGCGCGTAGTCGATCACTGCCCCATTAGGGCTGAGCCAATCCATGCCTATAATTACCTTGTTCCAACACAATGGAATGGGAACCAAGTCTACCAAGTAGCACTCCACAAATAACCTCAGCACACAATCTCGATATACCGTCGATGCCCGCACCGAATGGTCCTCTGCAATCTCTACTTATAGAGGGCAATCCAACATGCCCGAAGACTCCGAAAATCTCTTGCTAAGCGCAAGAGACACAAATGATTGGGTAGCACCCAAGTCAAACAACACCATAACTGGAATGTCGTTCACATGGAATGATCCAAAACAGAGCACATATCAATAACACAATCACAACAAAAAGAGATCATAGGGAAAGAATCATACCCGTCACCACATCAGGTGCAGCGCGTGCCTCCTCGGCTGTTAGCTAAAATGCTCGGCTCCGCACTACTAGAACCTCTGTCTTAACCTTCTCGCCATTCGTAACCCCCGTCGTCACTGAGACCGGCGCTGCCGCTGGCACTGCTGTCAATCTCGGGCAATTGGCCCTTTTGTGGCCACTCTGATTGCAATAGAAGCGAATCAGGTCCGTCATCTATACCACAGGGGCAGGGGCAGTATAATCTCTGCCAAAATGGCCCACCTTGCCACACTTATAGCAGCCTGTGTTGGATTAATGTCTAGGTCCATAACTATAATTGGTAAGACTTGACCCCACCCGACATGGTCCATTTGGGATGCATGGCATCATACACTTGGATAGACTATAATGAGAGAAATAACACTTAAGGTTGATTAATATATTATAAGTTCTAATATATTAATAGGATTATTTAATTAGTATTGATCAAGAATTAATTTAGACTTAATTAAGTAATCAAAAGAAGAATAATTAAATATATGGGTTGATTGTGTAAATCATCCATAATTGTATAGTGGACTAATGCTCCATGGATAATAAAGTTGGGCTAAAACCCATAGGATGCTCCATGGATGCTCCACGGTGTATTTGAACCCATGTATCCAAGGAAATGGAAGGCCATGACAATTAGGGTCTACCCTAATTGTAACAACTATATAAGATCATATTCTTTGGGAAAAATCGGCCACTATGAAGAATAAGAAAGGGCTAGCCGATTTTAGGAGTGTTCAAGTGTCTCTCAAGTTATTCCAAGTGTATTTGGTGTTGTGTGAACCATTTGAGGTATCACACTTGAGGCACTAGGCACTCAAGCTTCATGAAGACATTCTACATCAAAGAGGTATGTATTCTATCTTGTTATATTCATTATTTTGTATACTAGATTAGGATAATACCTTGGATACTCATAATTGCATGTATAATAGAGAAAACATAGATCCAAGGTATTTAGGGTTGCATGTACACTTAGGAGTGTTAGAATTCTCATAACCCAACAGTGGTATCAGATCCTAGGCTTTTTTTCTTGTTATACTTGCAAAAGTAGCTGGAAAAATTGAGTTTTGATGCTGTCTGCATAGCAGACTTGCTGAGTCCATGACTGGACTCACCGAGTCCAAGGCAAAATGCATCCAACTCTCCGAGTTGGTTCGTGCACTCGACGATTTGGACCCCCTGACAACATATATTCGATTGTTTTGGCTGGAATTGGACTAGGAACATTACCCTAAGATGTTTTTGGACTTATAAACTTGCTTTTGATGTGGTAATGTTCATGCTAATCCAATTTCTATGAGAATTGTCATAATTTCAAGATTTGTATTAGTTTGTATGTTCATGCTAATTTCTTGAAGATTAATTATTTGAATTATCTCGTTCTTAGATTAATAGAAAAGTTGTGTGAAATAGTTGATTTCAGTCCATTTTAATCTAAGTGTTGATTCCAAAGTGTGTTTTTGTAACTTTTCCTCAAGTTATATGAAAAGTCACATTTAAGAATCATAAAACTCATAAAAGTTAGCAAAGGTTACAAAATGAAGAGTCTAGTTCTAATTAAATGGTTTTATGACTCCATATTTCATATTTTATAGCTTGGATTACGGCATCCTTCTTCCAAGTTATAAAATAGTTTGTAGGGTCCTAGCCTTAATATTTCATATTGGGGTTTATATTAAGGACTTCAGATCAACTATCTTGAATACCAACCAAAAGATGTCTAGTTCAAACATCTATGATCTTCCCAAATTTCTTGGAACTTCACTTTCTCCACCTCCTCCAATTATTCTCCCTAACCCACAAGTTCAAGGTCACTCAAGCCCTATTGGCAAGGCAAGGTCTAGGTGTGATCAAATCTTGGAGATGAAGTCACATATTGACAAGCCGGGAGAGTTGGGTGTCAAAGTCTTGAGAAAGTTGGATGTTCAATCACTTTCTAAGTCACATAGTGAGTTCCTTTGGGACCCCTATGAAACAGACTATGACAAGATCCTTAATGATCTTATCTATTTGATAAGATCAACTTCCTAAAAATTTATGGAAATTGACAATGATGACACTGGAAATCCAGAAAAAGCATTCTCTTCCCAATGGAAAGGGATTGGCCATAGTCAACTCAGTTGACCAAATCGTAAAGAGAAAAGCTAAGTCTATGATAGTACCGGTACCATTACCAAAGGGTCCATATGTTTATATTTCCAAAGGAAGGGGCATTATTTGCGAAGCTGCCAAATTTTACCTAAGGATGTTAAAGTCAATAAGTTCGACTCTACTTCAGGTAAAGTCCACTATCTAACTCTGCTAAATTTCTATTCTAAGATTCTTGATAAATGATGTGACTGGGTCACATGTTGATGTTTTAAGAATCAAAGAAAAGTAAAGAAACTTAAAGAAAGAATATGCTGAATCTGATCGCGTAGATGGATTTCTATCGCATAGTTTGAAGATCGGATTCTTGAGCTACTTCTTAGGAGTTATGATATATTGCTTAGGAACAGATAACAACATAGTTTTCATGCTCTTTTGCATTGTAAGGATAGTTTTTCCGCAAAGTTTTTAAAATAAAAAGGAAAAATGATGATTTTATTTATTTTAAAATATCCTTACAATGACATTTGAGGAAAAAATAATTGTTGCTTATATGATTCCATTAATAGCAAGAGTGGAAATATGAAATCGATTCTTTCATTTGTGGTGATGTCTAAAATTACCAAATAAAGGAAGATCCTCATCACCCAAGTTTCAATTGGACCGAAACTTGGAATCATGCAATTTGTACAGCATGATGAATGAGAATTTTTCATCTTTGGAAAATTAAGACTAGTTCCTTGTTCACATGTATATGTGAAGTCAAGTGAAGGACTAAGAGATTGAATACACATTCTTGTGCACTGGTCAAGTCCACCACAAAATATCGATAAGATTATTCGTCATAATTTACTAAAGCTCAGTAAATATGGTTACACTTACAAGCTTAAGTGTAATTCTGAGACATTGGAAAAGGTTCCAATGTATGGCAGAGCGAATAAGAAGAATCAAATTAGGTAGAAGGATAAAAGTTTCTCAAATCTGAAAAGATGGGAGAGTACTTTAGCATCATGTTTTAAGACCATCTTAATGATGTTGAGACCTTATCGCAATTCATTATGTAAATGCATTCTGATAGCTAAGAAGAGGAGCTATGAATTGTTGAAGTGGTTAAATCAAGAAGATGAGTCATATTTCATTCCATAACAATTCTTAGAGTCATACTCCAAGATTGTAACTTGAGTGACATGTCTTAAAGAAGGTTTAAAAAACCACTTGTCAAATGTAAGAGTAAAAGTTTTCTACTCTTGGACATTTCAAATTGGTAAGTTGTGATGTTTTGGATAAAACAAAGACCAACTAAGGCTAATTATGATAAGTGTCTGTCTTGATTAGAATCCACACTATCTCTTGAATATTTGGAAAGATAGTCTTATATGTCAAGAGGACAGTGGGAGTCTTAAAGATCCTGAAAAGAAGTTCAAGATCTAATCAAGAATAAAAACCTATAGTTTAACACTAACACACGACGTGAGGTTTATAACCTATCATGTTGACATTTCTGTGCCCATTCCAGTTAAGTTGGCTATACATTTGACTTGTACATGTTCTCAATTCTTTGCATAGCTACTTGTAAGCAATGGCAGGCCCTTGAGCTACCAGGTGGCACGAACTAAAGATTGCACAAGTTCAATCCATGTGAGTTAGGATGTGTCACTAACCTAGTCTTGTGATTATGGTTTTTACAAATTCACATGGATAGGAACACTTACACCATAAAATCTAAGTGTCATAAGGTTTATCTTCGATTCATGAAAATGATGGTAAGGAAACTCTTTCACTAAGTAGATTTTGATTAGATAGCAACTGTGGGAATGACAAAAGGTCTAAACATTATGATTACGGCATCCCTTTTCATAATTGTTTAGACACACCTGTGAGCTATCTAAGGTAAGGTGTATGATTTTGAAAAAGTTTTATCAAAGCAATCTAGTATCAGAAATCTGAACTTTGGTAACAAAGTCAATAAAGTATTGATTTCTAGAAGTCCAGCTGATTTCCGAGTACATGTCAAAGCTAGTGGGAGTAAAAGTGTTATTCTAATAATCCTCATGTTAGTGGGAGCATGATAATTATGATAAAGGTTGCAAGTTAGCAATGTTAATTATAGAAAGCAAAAGTTTCAATTCATGAGTCTGCAGTGGTTGAAAAAGTTGTTTTGCTATAATTAAAGGAGAGGAAATTTTACTTCATTTCAATTCTAAAAGCTTAGATTGAGTTTTAATCAAATTTAGTCAAGAATATATATGAATGGCTCAACATAAGGATATTCTATATATGGGTTCATTATTTGCGTTCTAAAATTCGATTATGATTACGGCATCCCTTTTCATAATCTAAATTATGAGAACTTGGCAAATAGAAATGAAAATATTATAGCAAAAGACTGGTTTAGTCTTTATGTGAGACATCATGAATCACGTCCCATATGCTTCGGATATAGGATCGATTACATGTGCTATATTCATCCTATCTAAAATTTTCCAAATGCCTGGGGCATTAAGAAGGGAAAAGGTCTAGAACTGGATATGACTAAAACAATTAAGCAATTGTCGAGGACAATCTAAGGTTTTCCAAATATTGGTTGCTTAGGGGCAGTTGGAAGTATAGTGTTAATTGTTGGAAGGACCATATTGACATATTCTGAAAAGAGGCAACTCTTGTTCAGAAGTGATAGTCAAAAAGGGAATGTGGAAACGATCCCATTGGTGGAAGTTGTTCAATAAGTCTGTATAAGATTAGGAAACTTAATACAAAAGGATGTTTCCAAGGAGTTGATCTCCTTTGGATTGCTCTGTAATGATTGTTGTCAAATCTTTGTGACTTTGTGCATAATCATTACAAGAGAATCATTGCATATAAGTTGAGAATCTAACAGATTTAGGTAAAATGGAATGAATTTGGAATTCCTGCATTTGCCATAAGAATTCGGGAGTGTGAAATTAGAATCATTGAACGTTTGGTCAATTGGTTTATTTCACAAAGTAAGGGTCATAGACAAACATAGTATGCATACTTGGTGTATGGCATGACTAGTGTTTAGAAAACATAGTATACATGCTTGGAGAATGGGACATCTATTGATTTAAATTCAAGAATAAAGTTGATAGCTGAAACAGTATACAATGAATAATGTGCAATCATATGGTGATAAATAAAAGGTGTTTTATTTATATTCATAAGTTCTCAGACCATATTAGATTCATTTATTCTTGTGTTTCACTTTGCATGTTTTGACTTCCATAATAACTAGGTTATTCTTCTGGAATGACTAAGTTATTCAAACCATCCACAGTCGGTCATATGTTGGAAGTAGATATGAATCAAGACTGTCATGGGTTGGCTTGTAGAGGTCCAAGTTGGTGGACAAAGTTGTGCTACAACACTCATGAGTGCTCATAAGTTCTGAGTATTGGATTCAACCCGCGCTCATTTGAATCACTTCATGGATTTTATCATGAGTGATCATGAGACGATAATATCTTATATTCTTCAAACCTAGAGGTATGAGTTGTTACTATGAGTTGATAGTACATTGATTGCATGAAAACGCATTGGTAACTCAATGTTATAAAACGTGCCTTTGTGTATGATTTAACAAGTAGCAGAACAAGCCATATGAGTCGAAGTTTATCTATTCCTTTTACCTTCGGGATAAAAGCGATATATGTGGGCCCCTCGATGATTTAATGATGACACATGTGAGTGCTTGGCCAAGACATGACTGATTTGATTTGTTCAATCAGCCAGTCATCATGAATCGGAAATCAGGAAACAAAAAATGGACAGAGAGAATGATTATAATCCATGTCTTAGTCCATATGATATCTAGAATGGAGGAATATATGATCACTTATCTAATGGACAAGCCATTAACAAAGGTCAGAGTTCATCGGCAAGGTCAGAGTTCGACGGAAGCTTTTGAGAGCTACGATTGCCAGTCGGTTCTTAAAGTTATACACAATATTAGTTTTAGACTTATCCAAGTGGGAGACTGTTGGATTCATTTCTAAGTCCATAACTATAATTGGTAAGACTTGACCCGACCCGGCATGGTCCATTTGGGTTGCATGGCATCATGCACTTGGATAGACTATAATGAGAGAAATAACACTTAAGGTTGATTAATATATTATAAGTTCTAATATATTAATAGGATTATTTATTTAGTATTGATCAAGAATTAATTTAGAATTAATTAAGTGATCAAAAGAAGACTAATTAAATATATGGGTTGATTGTGTATATCATCCATACTTGTATAGTGGGCTAATGCTCCATGGATAATCAAGTTGGGCTAAAGCCCATAGGATGGTCCATGGATGCTCCATGGTGTATTTGAACCCACGGATCCAAGGAAATTGAAGGCCATGACAAGTAGGGTTTACCCTAATTGTAACGACTATATAAGATCATATTCTTTGGGAAAAATCGGCCACTATGAAGAATAAGAAAGGGCTAGCCGATTTTAGGAGTGTTCAAGTTTCTCTCAAGTTATTCCAAGTGTATTTGGTGTTGTGTTAAGCATTTGAGGTGTCACACTTGAGGCACTAGGCACTCAAGCTTCATGAAGACATTCTACATCAAAGAGGTATGTATTCTATCTTGTTCTTTTCATTATTTTGTATGCTAGATTAGGATAATACCTTGGATGTTCATAATTGCATGTATAATAGAGAAAACATAGATCCAAGGTATTTAGGGTTGCATCTACACTTAAAAGTGTTAGAATTCTCATAACCCAACAGCCCGAACCCGACCCAGTGCGATAAGCTCCCTCATGTGAGTGACCACATTTCCCACAGCGGTCCCGTCCTGTCTAGCCTTTCAGCCTACCATCAGATCCCTTGGGCTCCTTCCCCGAAGCCCCATTTGTCATCCCCTCCACTGCCTTCCTCTTCTGGATGTGCTCCAGATCAATCTCCCTCTCCCTAGCCCTGGCAATCATGGAATCCAAGGTAGGGCAAGCCGAAAAACTAACATTCTCCCGAATATCAGCTCGTAGCATGTCGTGGTAGCGGGTCCTCCTCATATCCTCATCACCCGCATACTGGGGCACCAGCAATGCCTTCTCCCGGAACTTGGCGGTGATCTCCGCCACAGTCTCCGTAGTCTGCCTCATATCCAAAAACTCCCTGGCAAGCCGCTGAAGCTCCACTACTGGCGTAAACTCCGCCCTGAATCTGGTCACAAATTCCGACCAAGTCGTAGCCTCAACAGCCGAGGCTCCCAATGAATCACCCACAGACTCCCACCAATCTCTAGCTCTGTCTTGCAAGCATCCTGCTGCATATCTCACCTTCAACCCCTCAGGGCAGAAGCTCGTCAGCTGCGTAGACTCAATGTGTGCGATCCATCTCCTAGCAGCAATAGGGTCTTTCAGCCCATGGAAATCCGACGCACCACTTCCCCGAAAGTTCTTAACGGACAGTGTGCACGCACCCACTTGGCTAGACCGCATATCACTCCTGAATGATCGGAGATGATCCTCCATCAGCTCAATAATCCCCTCCTTGATCGAACCGAAGATGATAGGGGTCGACTCAAGGATGCCTCTCATGATCTCACACGCGATAAACTCGCGTAGCCCGTCATCAACCTGCTCGGACCCCGAAACCGAGCCTGATCCTGATCTGGATCCGGAACCTCCTGCTCCAAGTCGTGTGGTCACCATACTGAAGACACACGCATAAAAGCCAGGATCATACATATACTCGAGAGATCTAACACACTCTCCAAGGTTCCCAATTTCATCTAGGCCCTCCTTGATTTGAGTACGGGTCCTCTTCTTTCAGTAGTACGGGCCCATACTACCTTCCACATCTACCCGTGCTTTCCTCAAGGATTGTGTCGACTTCACCAGGTCCGCTACCGATACCCCTTTCCACTAACCTCATCCTAGGCTTCCCCAGGGCACTCTCCGACCTACTCTTTGCCATCATCTGCATAAGATCCCCTACCATTTCCCCCTAACTAACTTGCAAGTACTATTACATATCCGCTCCTTAGTTAAATTGAAATAGCCAGAATCCCCATAGCACAAATCAAGCAGCATTCGTTCATTGAGTAACCAAATAAGACATTACCTATACAGGCCATCCTACTGCTGACTAAACAGCCCTAGCATACAACTCATACAATAGGCATAGAAGGCATCCTCCTAGATTCTTAGCCCTAACTAGCATGTGATTATCAGAATCATATGTCAGGCACACAAGGCATCTTCTTAGATCCTTAGTCCTATTCTAGCATGCAATTCCGAATCAAGCCATATAGCATAACATAACATGTATGGGTATCTTGGCGTAAACTTACTTGAGCCCGACCGGTCGCATGCATCACACACCTTGTCTTTCGTAGGATCATTCCGTTTAGATTTTTAGAAAACCATTTTATTGTAAAAATCTTTGAGCCCCTCAGTTTGAGTCCAGACACCCCGAGGCCATGTCTGAATCCCTCAAACCAGGGCTCTGATACCAACTTGTAACGCCCCAAAATTCAAGCCCAAAAATTTCATTTTTGATTAATTAATTCATAAAACATTCATTAGAAAACATTGTATAAATACGTCAACTCAAAACCAAGTATGATATTTGAAATCCACAACCATGAACAAATGTCTTATCAGAGTACAATCCCAGAAAACACCGTGCGGAAAATCATATATATGTGTGTGATGCCATGCTACGCCGTCGGCTCCTTCCCCTTAGATGAAGAGGTACCTGAAACCAAAAACTGAAACCGTAAGCACAAAACTTAGTGAGTTCCCCCATCATACCACATACCATACAATACCATCGGTATCTTTCAACCGGTAATCATCATCCGTATCTTTCAACCGGTAATCATCATCGGTATCTTTCAACCGATAATCGTCATCGGTATCTTTCAACCGGTAATCGTCATCGGTATCTTTCAACCGGTAACTGGGACTATTCCACCCCTTACCACTAGCATACAATAGCAAGATATAAGCACACATTCAGACGTATCCGGGTACTAACCTACCCCTTGGTCCTAAGGACCACCATCAGGGAAAGTATCCCTATCATGTAACATATCATACAGATGTAACTCATAACCAAACGCATACCAAACAAGGAAAAATTATCACAAAGACAATTATCTTATAAATACTCCTCAAGGGTGGGCCGGCATTATGGCTTTAAACCCACCCCTACTAGAAGGTAACTCACCTCGTAGCTGCTGAAATGTGCGGGAATCCCCACAAAACACTTACTCAGAAACTGACATCTACCCTTAGGGTAAAATGACCATTTTACCCCTTGAGCAGGTCAAAGTCAAAGTCAACTTCTAGTTGACCTGACTCACCAAGAGGGATCACGAGGGTTTCATTGATTTCGATCTCATCAAGAGGGATCACAAGGGTGTCATCGGATAAACGCTTTTTTAGATTAGTGACGTGGAAGACAGGATGGATGTTGCTAAGCTCTTGAGGTATTCGGAGTTTGTAGGCTACAGGACCGATCCTAGCGAGGATCTCGAAAGGTCATACGTACCTCGGGTTAAGTTTTCCGTGCTTTCCAAAGCGTATCATACCTTTCCAGGGCGAGACCTTTAACAGGACACGATCTCCAACGTGGAATTCCAAAGGTTTCCGTCATTTATCGGCGTAACTCTTTTGTCTGTTTCGTGAAGCTTTCAGTCGTTCTCGGATTTGAATGATCTTCTCGGTGGTTTCGCGGATGATTTCAGGACCAGTGAGAGCACTGTCGGGGACTCGACTCTTGGCTGGCTGCGTGTCCCCTACCTCGGCCCAGCACGGAGGGGATCTGTACTTGTGACCGTAGTGGGCTTCAAACGGGGTAGCATTGATGCTGGTGTGGTAGCTGTTGTTATACGAGAACTCGATCAAGGGTAAATGGGTGTCCCACGACCTTCCGAATTCGTTGACACATGCTCTCAGCATGTCTTCCAGGGTCTGGATAGTTCTCTCACTCTGTCCGTCTGTCTGAGGATGAAAAGTTGTACTCATATCTAGCTTACTTTCAAGAGCTTTCTGGAGGGACTGCCAAAACCTTGAGGTAAACCTGCTATCTCGATCGGAGATAATGGAGACAGGTACACCGTGCAGTCCGACTATCTCTTGGATGTAGATTCGCGTGAGTCTTTCCATCTTGAACGATTCTTTAATCAGAAAGAAGTGAGCGGATTTTGTCAATAGGTCGAAAACTACCCAAATGGTATCGTACCCACTCGGAGATTTGGGTAACTTGGTGATGAAATCCATAGCAATCATCTCCCATTTCCACTCAGGTATCTCGGGCTGCTGGAGCAGACCCGAGGGCTTCTGATACTCGACCTTTACGTTGGCGCAATTTAGACACTTGCCCACGAAGGTAGCGATTTTGGCTTTCATGTTTGGCCACCAATATTGTTTCTTGAGATTCAGGTACATCTTATACGAACCCGGGTGCACAGAGTATTTGGTCTTGTGAGCTTTGTTCATGAAAACTTCCCTGAAGCCTCCGAACTTTGGGGTCTAGATTCGATCCATGAAATAGTAGACTCCGTCACCTCTGATCTCAAGTTTCTTATCCATCCCCCTCAAGGTTTCATTAAACACATTCTCTGGTTTTAGGGCTTCTAACTGGGCTTCTCGAATCTGTGCGGATAGGTGGGAATGGATGGTCATTATCAGTATCTTCACTTTGCGGCTTGAACTCTCCTTTCGGCTAAGGGCATCTGCCACCACATTGGCCTTGCCGGGATGGTAGCGGAATTCACAATCATAATCACTGAGCAACTCTACCCATCGCCGTTGTCTCATGTTTAATTCTTTCTGATCGAATATATGTTGCAGGCTCTTATGGTCAGTGAAGATTGTACACTTGGTTCCATAGATATAATGTCTCCAAATCTTCAGTGCGAAGACCACTGCTCCGAACTCCAAGTCGTGAGTTGTATAATTGACTTCGTGTGCTTTCAGCTGTCTTGAGGCATAAGCGATAACCTTTCCACTCTCCATAAGCACACAGCCTAAGCCCTGATTGGACGCATCGCAATAGACAATGAAATCCTCCGTCCTTTCGGGCAGGGACAGGATAGGTGCACTGCACAAGGGGCGCTTTAATGTTTGGAATGCGGTGTCCTGCTTTTCACTCCAATAAAAGGGTACACCTTTCTGTGTCAGAGTGGTTAAGGGTTTGGCGATTCTTGAAAAATTCTAAATGAATCTACGATAGCCGGCGAGATCCAAGAATTGACGGATTTCTGTGGGTGTCTTTGGTACCGACCAATTCTCTATCGCCTTAATTTTGGACAGGTCCACGTGTATACCCTCCTCGCTTACCACGTGACCAAGGAAAGTTACCTTCCGAATCCAGAATTCGCACTTGGAGAATTTTGCGTACAGCTTTTCCGATCTAGGAGTTTCCAACACTAATCTCAAGTGTTGTTTGTGATCTTCTTCGCTTCTTGAATAGACAAGTATGTCTTCAATGAACACGATGACGAATTTGTCCAGAAAGAGGCGACACACCCGGTTCATCAGGTCCATGAACACTGCTGGTGCGTTGGTTAGACCGAAGGGCATCACTACAAACTCGTAGTGTCCATATCGAGTCCTGAATGCTGTTTTGGAAACATCATTCTCGTGAACTCGAAGTTGATGGTACCCTGATCTAAGGTCTATCTTTAAGAAGTAGCTGGCTCCCTGAAGTTGATCAAAGAGGTCATCTATTTAAGGAAGAGGATAACGGTTTTTTACGGTCAACGTGTTCAGCTCACGGTAGTCTATACATATCCGAAAAGATCCATCTTCTTCTTTACAAACAATATTGGGGCTCCCCAGGGTGAGGAACTTGGTCTGATGAACCCTTTGCTGAGTAGCTCATTGAGCTGGTTGGATAACTCCTACATCTCTGCCGGAGCTAAGCGATACGAAGACTTGGCTACAGGATTTGCTCCGGGAATTAGGTCGATGCGAAACTCGACTTGGCGTTCGGGAGGAATTGCTAGAAGTTCTTCGGGAAAGATATCAGGAAAGTTGCAGACGGGGATGCTCTCGAGGTCTTTAACTTCCTGTTTCTCGTTGATTACATGAGTTAGAAATGCGCAACACTCCTTTTGCATAAGCTTTTGAGCTTTGATGCAGGATATGATGCGAAGATTGGAGCTAAGTTTATCGTCGTAGATCATGAGAGTCTGGTCCGAGGGTTGATTGAGACGGATGGCTTTTTCGTAACAAAGGATATCAGCATGATTGGGGCTCAACCAATCCATACCAATGATAACATCGAAACTCTTTATGGAAACTGGCATTAGGTCGATAGGGAAAGAATGATCATTCAGGGTAAGGGTACAACCTATGCATATATCGTTAGCGTTCTCTTTCTCACTGTTAGCCATCTCGACGGTAAACGTTTCGATTAATGGTTGACGATTAGGTTTAAGATGATGTTTGAATGAATGGCTAACAAAACTTCATTCAGCAATAGAATCGAAAAGGATACAAGCGTAAGAGTTGTCGAGAAGGAACGTACCCTAGACAACGGTGGGATAGGCGACTACCTCATCTCGTCCCATAGTTAGAACTCTCCCGGTGTTGCCAGTTGTTGCTGCCTTGGGGCAGTTTCGCTTGAAATGCCCGACTTCACCGCAACCGTAGCAGGCCTCACCGACACCTGCTCCAAAAGCTTGATTGGTTGGTTGGGCTGGGTTTCTGCAGTTTCGCGCAAGGTGACCTTTCTTGCCACACTTGTTGCAGAGTTTTTCACGACAAGGCCCGGGATTACGATGGTGGTAACTGCACTTGTCGCACCAGGGGAGGGTACCAGTGTATCCACTGGTAGGAGCTTGAGTTGTAGGAGCGGCGGCAGGAGTTGTAGCAGCGTGAACCGCCACAGTTTGCTGTTTCTTCGAGGATCCTTGCAAACCCTGACCCTTTCGTTTGTTCCAGAATTTCTTTTTATTTTCACTGCTCCCTTTATCCGGTTCAGGAGCGGTGGCCACTTCCTCAAGATCATCTCCTTGGTCGATCAGGGTTTGTGCCAAGAATTTAGCGATGTCGAATGTGTTTGGCTTCGCAGCCAAAACATTTCCTTTGGTTGGCTGGGTCAGCCCCCAAATGAATCTCTCAATCTTTTTACTTTCCGGGGTAACAATTCCCAGACAAAGAAGCGCCAGGTCTTCGAATCTGGAGGTGTAAGCGGCGACATCGGAACCCTTCATCTTTAGGTTCCAGAGTTCGTGCTCTAGCTTCTGCATTTCGCCCCGCGGGAAGTATTCAGCAAGCAGAAGCTCCTTCATGCTCTCCTAACCCATTGCATTGGCTTCAGGCAGGGTTAAGGATTTGACTCGGCCATTCCACCAAGTCAAGGCTTTATTCTGTGAAAGTACAGGCGGCGAATTTCACCTTGTTAGTTTCAGAACAGGCACAGATTTCGAAAATACACTCGATCTTTTCAAACCATCGAGTAAGAGAAATAACACCTCCAGTGCCTTTGAAAGGTGTGGGTTTCACGTTCATAAAGTCTTTATAGGAACACTCCTTCTGGTGTCCCTGACTACCTTCCTAGTTTTGGGGCTGAGTACCACCTCCTAGCTTGCCTGAACCACCGGGGTTCATTTGCGACATGGCAGCAGCCACAGCAACAGTAACAACTGCTTGAAACATGGCAAGATCAAATGGAGAGGGAGGTATTGGAGGAGGAGGATTGTTATTCTTTGAGATGGGTCTTTTCCTTAGAGGCATCTTGATCTAAAATGATCAGGAAAGAGAGGATGGTAAGTCCTCTGGATAGAATCAAGAGATATGAAACAAGAGATATCTCATTATAGCAGATAAAGTGTTCTACTATGCGATAATATATAGGAAAGCTACCAAAGAAAGGAAAATTATCGCTAAGGGAAATGAGTAGCAACACTAGAACGAGGATTTCTATAACGAAGTTGACTCTAGAAAATACTGCCATACTATTTTATGTTTCACTGCGATAAGGACTCGTTGTTTGGATATTAGGTAAGTTTTAGGCCTGCTGCAAACCACAGTCACTCTTAAGCACATGTTGGTCGTGTCTCGAATGAATATAGTTGATCAGACTATATTGACCCTAGACACGACTACATAACTACCCAGGTTTAACCGCAGTGCCCAACACCCAATTACTTATATTTTGTTCTACTCGTGGTTACGGTTTCTGACATTTAGGTATTCTTGTATACTTTTTGAAAAATACTTGTATTTTAAAGTATACTTTTAGTTCAAAGCACTTCAGCCCCTTAATGTTTATAGTTATATACCATGTAAGGTTCGGTATACTTAGTTCACTTTAAACAAGGGCTCTGATACCAATCTGTCACACCCCGAAACCGATGGCGGAAACGTTCCGGGGCGGAGAACGTCATGTAAGTATCACAACCAATGTACATAGTAAGCATAGTAAACACAACCATTACATTACATAGAAATATTTACATTTGTTTGAAAGCAAGGTAATACATGTTTTATAGATACAACAGTATAACAAAAGTAAAGATGAGACTTCTATACGCTCCATCTTCTCCAAAAGAAAGCGGGATACCTGTCTAACGAGAACCTGAGAATACAAGCAGTTTTAAAAATATCAGCATAAAGTTGGTGAGTTCATAAGCATGTTTTGTAAGGAAAACCGGTTATTTAATCTCGTGATAAATATTTCATTTCCTTCGTTATAGATTGCTGTAACATCGAAAACCATTGTTACTGAGTTATAAAATACATATGCATGTTTTCCCAGAAAATCCCATATTTTAACATGTAAGTCGATTTCCATAAGATAAGAAAAACCCAGACTAATCACCAGTAGGTTAAAAAAACCATAAGTTATGATCCTGGAATTACCCTACAGCTAGCATGAAAGTAGGTAATTTTAATACATAAAACTATAGATTAAGATCCCTGGAATACTCTCCAGTAGGAAAGTAGGTACTTTTAATACATAAAACTATAGAAGATAGAAAGAAATCCGTGAATAAAGTTAATTAGTTTAATACGTATTGTGAGTCGTATAACCATACTGATTTGACCCGTGACCTCCTTGACGTTCTTCAGGCGTCGATCGATTTCCAAAATTCGTCACCCCAGGCGTGCCCGCCTAACTGTAGCCAGCAGTTTAGGTGTGGGATTGTCAGTCCCGAATAGATCTATCCACAAATTTCATGCTCTCCCTCCAGGAGACTCTGGTTATACTTCCGATGAGGATTTACTGGTACCCCGAAGGATATAACGAAGACGAGTCTCACAAGCTAGTATTAGATAATTCACGGTACACTTGGTCATTATCGAGTTTCGAAATTGTTTGGAACAAAGTAGAGTATAAATAATTAAACACAAAGTAATCATTCATCATGATACTCTAGATTAAACATGGATAAACTAAATCGGACATAGTTTATATATTGACTTTGCATGAAATCTGAAACCGTGAAACAAGTAATAAATATCCCAAATTATTCCCATAATAATTTGAATGGTTTGATAAGTTCCCACGCTAATTTGAAAGCTATGTAATTATATTCAGAAAACGTCCCTTATGCTCCGCATATTACAAAAGGGATAAAGTAACTAAAGTTTGTCAGAGATTCGTATAATTACATCAGTTTTTAAGTTACGAAAACCTTTATGATTTGCTTGTATTCCCCCCCCCCCTGAAAACATGAAAAACTCGGAAAAAGTGTAGGGGTATGAACTCACCAGTCGAGGAATGTGTCGGGTACGATGCTAAGTATCAGTTTAAGGATTGCACATGCGCGAGGTTCCTATGTAACATAAAGAGATACATAATTGTATCTAATTAGACATTGAACTACTAATTAAATAAGATATTACATTCCGAGGCGCGAAAACACTTTATTTCAAGTGTTAAGAATGATCCGGGTTGCATCTAAGGGGGTGTTTGGCTTGGATAGGGAGTTTACTCTTCAAGAGTAAACTCTTAGGGGAGATTACGGCCCATAGACCATATCCCCATGAGTTTACGGCCATAAACTCACGGGTGGTGTATTCTTGGATGCTTAAAGGTCTTACAACACTTGGGAAATTAAGCTAGGTTTAATTCTAGGGCATAGGAAGTGACTAAGGCTCAATGAAAGAATACAAGGTTCTATGCATCAATCCCAACCATAAGGGGAAGTTAGGGCACCATTTGACCTCTTTAAGGGAGTTTACGGCCAAGGAACCATTCCCTTGGGGGTTTACAGCCGTAATCTCTTTATGGTCATGTTTTCTTTCATGTTTAAGGTCCCTACTTCGATGGTGGTTGATTCTAGACATTACCCCAAGCCATAGGAGGTGTTTAAGGGGAAATTTAACACCTTAAAAGGTGTCTACGGCCTAAGAATGAGTGTTTATGATCCAAGAATGTGCTTGGGACGTAAACTCATTTTTACTCCCCAAATGACAAGATCTTGGTGTCCTAAGTCCATTCATGCAAGCCCTAAGTCATATCTAAGCAGTAGGAGTGATTTGGGAGGGTTTTGGGGCTTCAAAACCCCATTTATGGGTGTTTACGGTTTTGGAATGTTCCAGGGCAGTAAACACATGATTTTTATACATTTGGGTGATTTAAACACGAATTTCTATGCTAGTCAAGCTAAGCAATAAGCTAGGATAGATTACTTACAAGTTTGGATCTTGAAAGAGGTGATTTTTGGATCAAGATTGGCTTGAGGAGAGAGAGTAGAGAGAGAGAGTGGAAAACCTTCAAATGAAGTCCACTCACCCTTATATAGGGTTTGAGTTTGTGACCCGGTGGAAATCTACCCGATACCGACGTTAAACGGGGTTTATAGTCGTACCCGATTAAGTAATCGTAACCCGGAGTGGTCGTGAATTAGAAACTTTAATGACAAGGGTGTTTCAAAGCGTTTGGACACTCATAAAGTCATAATAAAAGTCTCAATTTAAATAACCTAAACCAAAATGTTAACGGAACAATTCGATAAAGACAAGTTTTATTAACGGAATAAATTTCAGGTTGTCACAGATGGAGACCTCGGAACCTCCCAATTCATCACGGCCTCTACCTTGGTAGGATCTACCAAAATCCCGCTCTGGTTAACAAGGTGCCCAAGAAACTGCACCTTGTGCAACCAAAACTCACACTTGGAGAACTTAGCATACAGGTTCTCCCTCATCAAATTCCCCAGAACCTCCCGCAGATGCTCCTCATGCTGCTCCCGCGTCTTGGAATAAACCAAGATGTCATCAATAAATACTATCATAGACCGATCCAACATCGTTCTACACATGCGGTTCATGAGGTCCATGAACGCGACAGGAGCATTGGTGAGCCCGAAAGGCATCACCACAATCTCATAATGGCCATAACGTGTCCGAAACGCAGTCTTCTGCACATCCTCCTCTTTGACCCTCATCTGATGATACCCTGAACGCAAATCAATCTTCGAGAACCAAGATGCTCCTTGTAGCTGGTCAAAGAGGTCATCAATCCTCGGGAGTGGCTAGCGGTTCTTCACCGTTACCTTGTTCAGCTCCCGATAATCTATACACATCCGATGCGACCCGTCCTTCTTCCCCACAAACAGAATCGAGGCTCCCCAGGGTGAACTGCTCGGTCTAATGAAACCCTTGTCTAACAGCTCATGCAGCTGTTTGGACAACTCATGCATCTCAGGAGGAGCCAACCGATACGGTGCCTTGGCTATCAGAGCTGCACCAGGAACTAGATCGATCCTGAATTCCACCTGTCGTTCCGGAGGTATCCTAGGCAACTCCTCGGGGAATACGTCCGCAAACTCCCATACCACAGGTACATCGTCCACTGTCGCCCTACCCGTTTCCCAGGTATCCAAAACATACGCAACATAACCTGCATAACCCTGCTGAAGGTAACGCCTAGCTCTCGCTGCTGAACATAACGCCAGTCCTCGTTGTGGCCTCTCGCCCTGAATCACCAGCTCTCCCCCACTTGGGGTCCTGACCCGCAGCAACTGTTGCGCGAAGTCGATCACTGCCCCATTAGGGCTGAGCCAATCCATGCCTATAATCACCTATTTCCCACGCAATGGAATGGGAACCAAGTCTACCAAGTAGCGCTCCTCAAATAGCCTCAACACAAAATCTCGAAATATCGTCGATGCCCGCACCGAACGGTCGTCTGCAATCTCTACTTCTAGAGGGCAATCCAACATGCCCGAAGACTCGGAAAATCTCTTGCTAAGCGCAAGAGACACAAATGATTGGGTAGCGCCCGAGTCAAACAACACCAGAATTGGAATGCCATTCACATGGAACGATCCTAAACAGAGCACATATCAATAACACAATCACAAACAAAAAGAGATCAGAGGGAAAGAATCATACCTGTCACCACATCAGGTGCAGCGTGTGCCTCCTCGGCTGTCAGCTAAAATGCTCAGCTCCGCACCACAGGAACCTCTGTCTTGACCTTCCGGTCATCCGTAACCCGCGCCGTCGCTGAGATCGGCGCTACCGCTGGCACTGCTGTCAATCTCATGCAAATGGACCTTTTGTGGCCCCTCTGATTGCAATGGAAGCAAATCAGGTCTATCATTTGTACCGCAGTGGCAGGGGCAGTACAATCCCTGCCAAAATGCCCCACCTTGCCACACTGATAGCAGCCCGAACCTGCCCCAGTGCGACAAGCTCCCTCGTGTGACCGACCGCATTTCCCACAACGGTCCCGTCCTGTCTGGCCTTTCGGCTCACCATCAGATCCCTTGGGCTTCTTCCCCAAAGTCCCAGTTGTCAGCCCCTCCACTGCCTTCCTCTTCTGGACATGCTCCAGATCAATCTCCCTCTCCCTAGCCCTGGCAATCATGGAATCCAAGGTAGGGCAAGCTGAAAAACTAACATGCTCCTGAATGTCAGCTCGTAGCATGTCGTGGTAGCGGGTCCTCCTCATATCCTCATCACCCGCATACTGGGGCACCAGCAATGCCCTCTCCAGGAACTTGGCGGTGATCTCCGCCACAGTCTCCGTAGTCTACCTCATATCCAAAAACTCCCTGGCCAGCCGCTGAAGCTCCACAGCTGGCGTAAACTCCGCCCTGAATCTGGTCACAAAGTTCGACCAAGTCATAGCCTCAACAGCCGAGTCTCCCAATGAATCACCCATAGACTCCACCAATCTTTAGCCCTGTCTCGCAAGCATCCTGCTGCATATCGCACCTTCAACCCCTCAGGGAAGAAGCTCGCCAGCTGTGCAGACTCAATGTCTGTGATCCATCTCCTAGCAGCAATGGGGTCTTTCACCCCATGGAAATCCAGCGCACCACTTCCCCGAAAGTCCTTAAAGGACAGTGTGCGCGTACCCACCTGGCTAAACACCATATCACTCCTAAATGATCAGAGGCGATCCTCCATCAGCTCAACAATCCCCTCCTTGATCGACCCGAAGATGATACGGGTCGACTCAAGGATGCCTCTCGTGATCTCAGACGCGATGAACTCGCTTAGCCCGTCATCAACCTGCTCGGACCCCGAACCCGAGCCTGATCCTGATCCGGATCCGGAACCTCTTGCTCCATGTCGTGTGGTCACCATACTGAAGACACACGTATAAAAGTCAGGATCATACATATACTCGAGAGATCTAACACACTCTCCAAGGTTCCCGATGTCATCTAGGCCCTCCTTGATTCGAGTACGGGCCCATACTACCTTCCACATCTACTCGTGCTTTCCTCAAGGATTGCTTCAACTTGACCAGGTCCCTTACCGATACCCCTTTCCACTAACCTCATCCTAGGCTTCCCTAGGGCACTCTCCGACCTACTCTCTGCCATCAGCTGCACAGGAACCCCTACCATTTCCCCTAACTAACTTGCAAGTATTGTTACATATCCGCTCCTTAGTTAGTTGGAAATAGCCAGAATCCCCATAGCACAAAGCAAGCAGCATTCATGCATCGAGTAACCAAATCAGGCATAACCTATACAGGCCATCCTACTGCTGACCAAACAGCCCTAGCATAAAGCTCATACAATAAGCATAGAAGGCATCCTCCTAGATCCTTAGCCCTAACTAGCATGTGATTATCATAGTCATATCTCAGGCACACAAGGCATCTTCCTAGATCCTTAGTCCTATTCTAGCATGCAATTCCGAATCAAGCCATATAGCATAACATAACATGTACGGGTATCTTAGGGAAAACTTACTTGAGCCCGGGCGGTCGCATGCATCACACACCTTGTCTTTCGTAAGATCATTCCGTTTAGATTTTTAGAAAACCATTTTATTGTAAAAATCTTTTAGCCCCTTAGTTTGAGTCCAGACACCCCGAGGGCGTGTCTGAATCCCTCAAACCAGGGCTCTAATACCAACTTGTAACGCCCCAAAATTCAAGCCCAAAAATTTCATTTTTGTTTAATTAATTCATAAAACATTCATTAGAAAACATTTTATAAACACGTCATCTCAAAACCAAGTATCATATATGAAATTCACAACCATGAACAAATGTCTTATCAGAGTACAATCCCATAAAACACCGTGCAGAAAATCATATGTATGTGTGTGATGCCATGCTACGTCGCCAGCTCCTTCCCCTTAGATGAAGAGGTACCTGAAACCAAAAACTGAAACCATAAGCACAAAGCTTAGTGAGTTCCCCCATCATACCACATACCAGTGTGGCATGCCATGGCGTGAGGCATGGCTTCGCCGTTACGAAAAAGCTTGATAACGCTGCTGTTAGGCGTGGCGCGTGGCGCGCCATGGCGCGTTATGGCGTGTTATGGCGCGTGTTTTTTTCGTTTGAGACACTGTCTTTTGCTCTTTGTTATGTCTTTTCAAATCGGAGATACAAGTATTGTGGTTTTTGTTAACTTTTTTTTTATTAGTTATTGATCTAACACTTCTAAAAAGTAGTTATATTTTATATAAATTTATATTTTTGTGGTAATATAATTTTAAATTAATACAAAATTGTCATCTTACATCACGCCTTGAAAAACGCCATGGCTCACCATGGCTCGTTAAGCTTGAGGCTTGGCCTTGCCGCCACGCCACGCCTCACGCCATTTAGAACCTTGCCACATACCATACAATATCATCGGTATCTTTCAACCGGTAATTGTCATCGGTATCTTTCAACCGGTAATCATCATCAGTATCTTTCAATCGGTAATCGTCATCAGTATCTTTCAACCGGTAATCTTCATCGGTATATTTCAACCGGTAGCTGGGGACTATTCCACCCCTACCACTAGCATACAATAGCAAGATATAAGCACACATTCAGACATATCCGGGTACTAACCTACCCCTTGGTCCTAAGGACCACTATCAGGGAAACTATCCCTATCATGTAACATATCATACAAATGTAACTCATAGCCAAACGCATACCAAACCAAGATAAATTATCACAAAGACAATTATCTTCTAAATACTCCTCAATGGTGGGTCGGCATTGTGGCCTTAGACCCACCCCTACTGGAAGGTAACTCACCTCGTAGCTGTTGAAATGTGCGGGAATCCTCTGACTGCTGTCGCTACTGCTCCGGAAATCCTCCGGCTATAATTCCCACAAAACACTTACTCAGAAACTGACATCTACCCTTAGGGTAAAATGACCATTTTACCCCTTGACCAAGTCAAAGTCAAAGTCAACTTCCAGTTGACCTGACTCGCCGAGTTGGCTCGCCAACTCGCCGAGTACTTATCCTTTCATCAGACCTCATACCCGTCTCTACTCGTCGAGTTAGGCGATGACTCGACGAGTTTTCCTTATAAATGAACACCGATTGAATCCACATCCGACTCGCCAAGTTGTATGAACAACTCGTCGAGTTCATCATCAACTGATACTTATGTCCTGTCTTGACTCACTGAGTTGTATGAACAACTCGTCGAGTTACTCTTCATCTTATGAACACGTTCTGTCCTCGACTCGCCGAGTTGATGAAAAACTCGTTGAGTACCATCAGGATTGTCTTGGACTCCCTGAGTCCGTTCATGCACTTGTCAAGTACCATGAATTCCCAGAACACTTTGCTTAGTTCAGAACGTTGGGTCACTCCCCGGGACTCCCAAAACCCTTCCACACTCAACTGCTCCTTATGACCCTTACTGATATGAGACCAAAACCCTTGGACTCGCCAAGTCCAGGAAATGGACTCGCCGAGTCTATCACATTCCTTACTAAGAACATCGATTTCTGATGTACAACACTTAACCAAATGATAGATCTAGGCCCCTAAACTCGATCTAGCACGTAAAGTTACAAACTTTACGTGCATGCATGGGAAATTGGTGCTTAAAAGGCTCTAAAATGGTTCTTTTGTCGCATGGGGCCTTCCTTGGTGCAAAAAGCAACCTAGATCTGACTTGTGGCTCATAAAATGACATGATACAGAAGCCCAAACCCCCAACCATGTTTGGAAACATGGTTGGCCACCAAAAATGGCTCATAAAAGCCCTAAATCACCCCAACGAGGGATCTAAGAAATGAATGAGCAAATGATGAACCAAACTCGTATCCTTCAGCCCCCTCTTGATCCTTCTATGCTCTTCCTTCTTCCTTGAGATCAAAACTCACAAGAATCACTCAAAAAGCCTTAGATCGTCACAAAAACGGCTACGGTTTTCTATGAGGGGTGTTTTGGAGCATAAAGAGAGAAAGGAGGCTACAAAAGGTCGTTTAAACAGGGTGCAAACCCCTGGATTAGGGTTTTTGTCCAAATAGCGGCGACTCGCTGAGTCCGAGACTCGACTCGCCGAGTCCGCAGCTTAAACCACGCGCCTCATCCCGCTTCTACTCGACGAGTCAGTCCTTCGACTCGCCGAGTCCAAGGCCAAAAAAATGCAAAAATGACAGAAGATTTAATAACAAAGTACATACCAAGAACCAGGTGCTACAGTGTCCCTAGAAGCATGTTGCTGCATGTTGACTAAAGCCTCGACAGATTTTGAGTGAAGCCTTAATAACATGATACATACAAATCATGTTTTCCCAAGCTAGGCTGCAATATTCACTCTAATCATGAGCTACCTTACTCTACTCACATTGAGCTTAGATTTTTCTGCTTAGTCCTTCTTTTATAGCAGCGGTACATTTCTTACACCACCTCTATCATTTTTCTTCATTACACTTCATCTCATCAATATAACCCTTGAAACTCTCAGCATTTACCACTGAGGTTTATGGTTATACCGAATCTGTGTTAATGATCTTAGTTTCATGCCACTATGTACCAAGTGAAACCCACCATTCAACACCATTAATGAATTGACAGTTAATGATCACTATGTTACATATTTTAAGTGACATCTCTTTTTATTATGAGTGATTCTTCTGAAAATTTCTATTACCAAGAATTTTTCTTCCCCAAGAATCCAGTTAATTTTTTTATTGAGATTTCTCACCTTTCCACAAGTCAGTAAAAATCTTCCCTACCTACTTGTTCAACATATCTCATTGATCTCACAAGTACTTCGTTTAGTTTCGGTCTTATATCAAGCATCAAAATCACGAATTGAAGCGAAAGCCACCCTTTATAGACTTAATTAAAAAGATGCCTTTCAATACTTCTTAACAAATACTCGATCATTATTTTTTGGGAAGCCACACAAGCACATTAAAGTCTCTCTTGACTTTGAAGGAAGAGATTCGTGCCCAGAATCAATTGCTTTATGTCTTTTTAAGACATCACAAATTATCACAAAAAGTTTGCTTTATTTCTTTATCTTTTACACTTTATGCACGAAAATTTTTATTTTCCAAAATCTGGTTCTACTGATGGTTCTCTAATTGATCCAGCTTCGTTTCCTCAAGTATTACAATGCTCGATAAAGTTAAAAGGCAATGACGGTTCATGTGAAATATGGGGTGACGATTGGGATAAAGTTAACGCTGACTCAACTATTATCCAATCATTTTGACGATTTGAAAAAGCACTTTTTATGGAATGGCGTGTAAAAAGGAAACGTCCTTTCTCTTTCCTGCGTCATCATTGGGTATGACAACTGTTAATCCATCAAATCTGGCGCAGTTTTTCGAATAAATCCAAGATATCAGCCGGATCTTTCTCTCTCCTACTACTACGTATAAAAGGATCAAGCACGCTCCACTTTACCCTTTTATCACTTACCAAACTCTCTCAAAGAACAAAGGTGATTCCTCTTACTGTTCATCTTCCTCTCCAAGCTTCAACAATGGCAGACTCATCCTCAGTCCATGACACATTTGTTCACCAAACCCTCCTCACCATCAAACCTCAACAAAACCTGATCATCGATATCACTCCTTTTGTCTATGAAGCCTACATGTTGTTTGTAGTCTACTGTCTCAAATACTCACCTCTTGTCGACGCTCTGTCAAAAGTTGAAATTCTTCCCATGTCCTGCCTCTCACTCGTCTATTTAACTGCCTACTACGGCAAGGTTCATGAACGGATTCACTTCGAAATCCACAATGAGAAAACTTCCATCTCCAAGCACCGCTTTTGTGCCCTAATCGGTCTCTCTCAAGAATCAACATTAGTAAACCCTAAATCGATCACTACTGGCCAACTGTTTTCAATGTTTTATCAAATGGGGTACACTGAAACCCTAACCACCATCACCAAGTTCAAGAAGTCAGTCCTTCCTCCTCAATACAATGGCCTATTTACTCTACTGTTCAAAGTACTCTCTGAGAGAAGCGCCGGCTCAGATGGAGCAAGCAAGTCATTTATGATTATGCTTTATGGTCTATATCATGGGATAGATTTGGATTATGGAACCATTATCTGGCAACAACTGATTCAAAGCTTGGTTTCTTCCTCAAGACACTCATAGATTTCCTGTGAGAGGTATTGGTCCATCATCACTAAGTGGGCAATGGATCGTCTTCGCGTTCAAATAATGGTAGACTCTCTTCTCTCCTCCATCGCCACTTTTCACACAACCAAGACTATCGTCACCGGTCCCACTATGTTCTCCTTCATTGGATCCATCCCTGACACCATGATTGCCTGTGTGTCTGCAGCAAGCAATGTTGTACAACAATACATGAAGATTCCTTCTTCGGGTCCAAGGGTGCTCACACCAGCCATGGTTTGCTCCATTAAAGAGGCTGACAAGCCACCTAAGAGGGGAAAGAAAGCTAAGACTCAGAAGGAGACGCAGGTTACTAAACCAACCAAGGGGCAAACCCCTAAGAAGCAAAAGTCAGATAAAGGTGCTCCGTCACAACCTCAACCGAAGAAGCAGAAAAAGCCCGCTCGGAGACACATACTCCAATCTTCAAGCGATTCAGACTCAGAGTATGTTCCTCCCAACCATAATTCTGCTCCTCCTTCAGACTCTGACAGCGACAACTCTGATGATGAGGCTTCCGGTCATGGTGATACCCCGCCTCACTCGCCTACCCCAGAAATTCCAGTTCGCTCCCAACCTCCTTCTCCTCCACCCGTTTCCATCCAAATATCCATTCCTCCAATATTTCCTATCCTTACCTATCAACAATGAACCACTATTCCCATCCCTACTCCAATCTTCACAGACACTACCATTACTACCATTACTACAGGAGCTCATTCTACAGCTCCCACCCCACCTGTTACAACCGAACCACTCGTAAAAACCGAACCTCCTACCACTACCACACCTTTATCTCCTACCCCATCTACTGATACCACCCCAGTTCTAGGCGGTGAGGACATGGAATTTGATTCCATTTATTTCAGTCCTTACCATGTACAGAGTGATGAAGACGATGATGAGCCTGTTACCAAGTGACATCTCAAAGCAGTCAACGACAAAATCGATCAACTGTTTTTCTCCTCTTCCTCTGGGGCTTATTCAGATGCTGCTCTCAAGGCATTGTTCTCCTTTGTTGTCCAAGAACATAATGCCTCCCTTACTGCTGCAGGTAAGGCTATCGACACCTCCACTTCCCAATGCCAGAAAGCCTCCCTTGTTGTTGAGGCTTCCACCAAGGAGTGCAAAGAAGCGACCGAAAAAGTCGATAAACTAATTTCTGAGGCTCACTTATTTTTGGAATCTTTGCAGGCGTCAACTCAGAAAGATTCTCAAACTATGCACGCTTCGGTTGATCACCTTCAGCGTTCTCTTCAAGTTGAACGGTCCAACCTTGAAGATGCTCGTCAAGCAATCGAAGCAGCTAATGCCACACTGCACGACAATGTCAATGATCGATTGACTCAATTGGAGGCAGAGTTGGCTGTGGAGAATCGCATCATGGATGAACTTGAAAAAAGAACCTCTCAGCTGAAGATGTAGAACCTCAAGCTTCGCACTACCACATCTGAACTCAATGATTTGAAATCTAAGAGGAAGGTTATATGAAGCTCAGTTGGCGATGTTCACTCCTTCTTGCTTCACCTTCTGGATGCCCATGACCCAATCATCACCATTACCATCTGAAGGCACTTGGCTGAAAAACTTCGACCTGCATTGGACATCCTTAGTCGTATCGAGGGTGTTCCGGTGACTGGTGTCCAGCCGAAACAATGGGGAGAGAAGGCAACAAAAACTCAACCTCCTCCTGAACTGAAATCAACTGCTGAACCGAAGGGTAATGAAGCTTCGGTCTGTAAAAGAGACAAGAAGAAGAAGAAGAAGAAAATAGGGGAGGATGACACTGATAGTGAAGACGATGTTTATGAAAAGGATCCAGAAAAGCCTTTTCAGAAGACAAAATCTTCTGATAAAGAGCTTGAAGAAAAGTTTAAGAAACAAAAGGCTGAGTTGGAGCAGAAGCAAAAGGAAAAGGAGTTCCTAGAAAAGAAGAAGTCCGTTTTTCCTGAGTGGACTCTTGATTCGCTCCAAAGGTGTGCTATTGATGAACCGAGTACACTTTCTCTTGAGCGTGTGATGTCGTTTGGGCTTGCAAACTCTAAGGATGAGCAGTTTGATATGCCAATCAGACCAAAGGCGTTCATCTTTCACTGCTTCAACTCGACTGTTGCCATCCCATCTCCAGACCCGAAGGTGGATCGGGATCTATTGGAATTCTATTCGGAGTTTGCTAATCCTCAGTATTTGACATGGAGTTTGCAGAAAATCACGACTGTCAAAGTACTGAATCCCTATATAGCAGGGAAGTTTGTGAATGTGAAATTCAAAGTGACTCGAGGTTCTGAAGGCTCGGTTCACAACTTCACTCTTGCTGATCTACCGAACCTCAATCCCCACGACTGGATACTCCTCAACATCTTACTGTCAAATCCTCAGGAGTATCATCTGATCATTAACCATGTCAAGCGAATGCTTGTCTGCTACATTCACGAAGTAGCAAAAATGGACCATGAAATCGCCTCAGCAATTCACAAGCAAACAACGATAAAACCATTGGGAAGAGCTAGCGATGTTAACTTGATGGTCAAAGGGAAGATTGATTAGAAGTACCACACTGAGATGTTCATCAGAGGTGAAGGTCCGAAATGCTTGCTCTCTCTTGTTGACAAACACCTCTTCTCAACTTCTTGCTTGGAGCACATTTTGGAGATTATTCAGAGGTGTAGTCAGAACACAGTATCCGACAAGAAGATGTTCATTGATATGTTGAGATAGTACATTCAATTTCAGCAGACACTTCTTAATATCATCCCTCGGCTGTTCAAGGTGGTAAAGACTATGAAGCCAACTCATAAGAATTGATCTCTCGCCTCATTTGACGTAAAGGGGGAGATTGTTGGGCTTATAGTGTTGCGTCATGGGCTCGGTCCTTAGCCCAGTTTTGGTTGCCGGTTTGGGCCTGTCCAACCGTGCATGTTTTATTTCTATGGTTTAGTATTTAAGCTGCATGCTTGTTTTATTTCTAGGGTTTGGGCCTGTCCAACCGTGCATGTTTTATTTCTTTGTAGTTAACCCTTTCATTATTTTTCACAATGACTTTTTGTAAACCCTAGCTCGCCTCTATAGTGGAAGTTCTTTATCGAGCTCTGCTGAGGCATGACTATATTTGAATCATAAGCACAACGTTGATTCTATTCAGTGTTCATATTACTATTGTGTTTGTTTTGTTTGATCATCATCTTCTTACCTGTGAAAGATCTAATTGATCTGAGATTTAATCTCATCAAGGACTTAAATTAACTAACTTGAATCTCTCCCATTTTAGACGTCTGGTTCAGACAACTATGATCATCCAAAATCCCATGGAACAAGCTTTCCTAATGAAGATGATGTCCCGTGGTTGGATCATGGAAATCATATTTCAATTACTCCACCTCCTCCAATTATTCTCCCTGACCCATAAGTTCTTGAATAGTTCAAGGTCACTCAAGCCCTATTGGCAAACAAAGTCAATGTGTGCTCACATCTTGTAGATGAAGTCACATATTGACAAGCCGGGAGTGTTGGGTGTCAAAGTCTTGAGAAAGTTGGTTGTTGACTAGGTTCTTCAGTCACTTTCTAAGTCACATAGTGAGTTCCTTTAGGACTACTATATGACAGACCATGACATGACCCTTAACGATCTTATCTATTTGCTTGATGTTGCTGAATCAGCAATGATTTGGAGCACTAGTAAATCAAATTTGAATGGAAGATCGACTTCCCAAACTTCAATGGACATTGACAAAGGTAACACTACAAATACATAAAAGCTTTTTCTTCCCAATGGAAAGGGATCGGTCACAATCAATTCGGTTGACCAAATGGTAAAGAGAAAGTCTAAGTCTGAGACAGTCTCGTGTACCATTCCCAAAGAGTCCATATATTTTTATTGTCAAGAGAAGGGGAATTGGTTGCGAAGCTTCCCTAACTACCTGAAAGATCTGAGAGAAGGAAGAATCAAAAAAGTTTGACTCTGCTTCAGGTAAGTCCACCATCTAACTCTGTTAAGTTCCTAATTGTTGATTCTTAATACATGGTGTGACTAGGTTGCATTTTGATCTTTTGCAGGATCAAGCAAAGGGAAGGAAGCATAAAAGAAGACTATGTTGAATCTGATCACGAAGATGGATTTCAATCGCATGGTTCAAAGATCGGATTTTTGAGCTGCTGCTTAGGAGTTATGATAGATTGCTAGGAAATATGTAATAGCATATTTTTCATTTAAAGTTGCATTGTAATGAAAAAGTTTTTTCCGCACTTTATAAATAAATAAAAAAAATTGTTTTATTTTATATATCCTTGAAATGGCATTTATGGAAAATTGATATTTGTATGTTTCTAGCAATATTGTAAATATGAATTTGATTCTTTTATTTGTAGTAGTGTCTAAATTTACCAAATAAGGAAATATTCTCATGACCCAAGTTTCAATTCGACCGAAACTTGGAATCATGCAAGTTGTATTGTATGATGAATGAGAATTTTCATCTTTGGAAAATTAAGACTAATTCCTTGTTCACATGTATATGTAAGTCAAGTGAAGGACTAAGGGTTTGAGTACACACTCTTGTGCACTAGTCAAGTCCAGCACAAAGATCGATAAGACTATTCGTCATGATTTACTAAAGTTTAGTTAATATGGTTATACTTACAAGCTTAAGTATAATTATGAAACATTGGAAAAGTTTCGATGTATGTCAGAATGAATGAGAAGAATCAAATTAGGAAGAAAGATAAATATCTCTCAAATCTAATAAGATGGGAGAGTACTTTAGTATCATATTTTGTGATCATCTTAATGATTAAGAAACCATATCAAAATTGGTCCTCTAAGGACATCTTAGTGCATTCCTATGTCTAAGAAGAGGAATCATGAATTGTTGAAATGGTTAAATCAAGAAGATGAGTCATACTTCTTTCCATAACAATTCTTAGAGTCATACTCCAAGATTGTGACTTGAGTGACATATCTTAAAGAAGGTTTATAACACTTGTCAAATGTAAGAGTAAAATGTTTTCTACTCTTGTACATTTGAAATTGGTAAGTTTTGATGTTTTGGATAGAACAAAGACAAACTAATGCCAATTATGTGAAGTGTTTGTCTTGATAAGAATCCGCACTAACTCTTGAGTATTTGCTTTGTCAAGGAATGGTTCTTGACAAGAGAATCTTATATGTCAAGAGGTTAGTGGGAGTTTTACAGATTTTGAAAAGTTTCAAGAACTAATCAAGAATAAAGCCTGTTGTTTATCACTAGCACACGACTTGAGGTTTGTAACCTATCGTGTTTGACATATTCTTATTTCTGTGCCTATTCCGGTTCAAATTGACTATGCATGTGAGTTCTATGAATTCTCAGTTGTTGGCATAACTACTTGGAAGCAATGGTAGGCCCTTGTGCTACCAGGTGGCAAGAAGTTAAGATTGTACAAGTTCAGTCCATATTAGTTTGAATTTGTCACTAACCTTATCTTGAGATTATGGTTATGACAAATTTACATGGATAGGTGTAACACCGTTAAAATTTCAAACAATTTTTCAATTTATTTTAATAAGACATTTCACATCCAAATCATTCAAAATCAAATATCCAATATCCTCTCAAAATACATAACAAAATCCATATCCCAAGATCTCAAAAACATGTCATCTGCAAGTGTGTATTGATCAAGCTGGCGCCTTCCCGCGGTCATCACTGGTACCTGAAACATATATCACACAAACGGTAAGCATAAATGCTTAGTGAGTTCCCCAAAATACCACGTATAGCACATACGCCCTTCCAGGCCTTAGGATCTTCTGATCCAAGTGTCTCAGGGGATTTCCATCCCGTAACTCTATTGACCTTCTGGTCCATATCATCTTGACCTTCCGGTCCACATCATCATACTCATATCATAACATATCATGTATAACATGCGTCACATATACATCATAAACATAAGACCTTCCGGTCACATATAATTACCCAATCGGGTACGGCATAGTGAGAAGACTCACCTTACTGATGTCGGATAATCACTCGTGCTCGATCTCCCGACCTCTCGTCCTCCTATATCATAAGTACATCTCTAATTAATACTTTTCCTGACTTATTTTGACTAACACTAACAAGTGAACACTAGTCAACCCTGGTCAACGGTCAACGGTCAACCTTGACCCGACTCGTCGAGTCTTGCACAGACTCGACGAGTCCATACGTGAATTCATTTCCTCTGAATCCCTTCTGACTCACCGAGTCGCTCACCCAACTTAGAGGGTCATCAACTATTTTGAGACACGGGACAACCCACCCCGACTCGTCGAGTCAGATCCTGGACTCGGCGAGTTCATTCCATGCACATCCTCAAACAACTTCCTGAGGTCAGATCCAGTCCTCTAACCTATAGATCTATCATTCCCAAACCTAATAACCACGTAAAGTTTCTATCTTGATGCACATACAACATCTATTTGATCATATATGATGATTTAGCCCCAAATACCATAACCCAAGGTCATAACCTCCATTGTTCTTCATAAAGCTTAATGAGTAAGGCTCTTTGGACCTCTATGGATCCAGATCCAAAGCCGCATCACCAAAAGGGACTATTTGTACATCAAATCTAACCAACAAAGGGTCTAAGAAACCCTAAATCCACATGATCATCATAAGAACAGAAGGAGAGTCGAATTACTACCTCAAATGTGATGATCTAAGCTTTAAATCCACAGAATAGCAACCTCCTTTGATTCCCTTTGACTTGGATCTCCTTCTTCTTGCTAAACAACACCACAAAAGTCAATAATGGCTTCCTTTCTCTCCCAAATCCCTCAAACACTCTGGGGTTTCTCTCTGAGAACAGGTAGCCGCAAATGGAGGCCATAAGGGCCTTTAAATAGGTCCCAAACCCAAAAAATTAGGGTTTCTCATTAGCTCGAACTCGGCGAGTCACTCCCTGGACTCGTCGAGTCCCTTCATTAAACACATCATCCAGTCGCGACCAGACTCGACGAGTCGCCTCAAAAATGAAGAAATTACAATATAATTAATATACATGTGAAACCGGGTGTTACAATTCTCCCCCATTAGAATCATACTTCGCCCTCGAAGATTCGCTCGGCAAATAACTCGGGGTACTGCTCACGCGTCTCTAACTCTGGTTCCCAAGTCGGCTCGGACCCCTTCCGATGTTGCTACTGGACCTGAACCAATGATACCTCCTTGTTCCTTAGAAATTTGATCCTCCTATCGCGAATCGCGACCGGTTTCTCAACGTAGTTCAGGCTCACATCCACCTGAATATCCTCCAATGGAACCACGGCCGATTCATCGGCGATACACTTCCTCAACTGAGATATGTGGAAGGTATCATTAATCTGACTCAACTCCGCAGGTAGCTCCAAACGATACGCTACCCTGCCCACCCTAGCGGTCACCCGGAAGGGACAAATATACCGAGGCCCCAACTTGCCCCTCTTCCTGAACCGAATCACACCTTTCCAAGGTGACACTTTCAGGAGAACAAAGTCACCCACCTGGAACTCGAGCTCTGACCGTCGTCTATCCGCATAACTTTTCTGACGGCTCTGGGCTGTCATTAACCTCTGCCTGACCTGCTGAATCTGCTCGGTCTTCTGAAGCATGATCTCTGTACTACCCATCACACGCTGCCCTACCTCTCCCCAGCAAATGGGGGTCCGACGCCTCCTCCCATACAACTGCTCAAAGGGTGGCATACCAATGCTCGAATGATGGTTGTTGTTGTAGGAAAACTCTACCAAGGGAAAGTAAGTGTCCCAACTCCCGGCGAAATCCAACACACATGCTCGGAGCATGTCCTCGAGCGTCTAAATCGTCCGCTCACTCTGCCCATCAGTCTGTGGGTGGTATGCGGCGATACTAAAATACAACCTCATACCCAATTCCTCATGAAATTTCTTCCAGAATCTGGAAGTAAAACGGACATCTCAATCTGAGACAATCGAGATCGGCACCCCATGCCGCGATACCACCTCCCTCACGTATATCTCTGCCAACCTCTCCGAGGAAGAGCTCTCACTAATAGCAAGGAAATGAGCGCTCTTCGTTAACCTATCCACAATCACCCAAATTGTATCGACGCCTCTCGCAGTCCTCGGCAATTTGGTGATGAAATCCATGGTAATCTATTCCCATTTCCACTCGGGAATCTCTAACGGCTGCAGCTTACCATGTGGACGCTGGTGCTCGGCCTTAACCCTGCGACAGGTCAGACATCTCTCTACCAACCATGCGACATCCCTCTTCATACAGGGCCACCAATACTCCCTTTTTAGGTCCAAATACATCTTAGTGGCCCCGGGATGGATCAAGAACTTCGATCGATGAGCCTCTTCCATCAAAATGGTACGCGTCCCTCCCACAAACGGTACCCATATACAACCCTGAAATGTCATAAGTCCTCGACTATCGGTAACGAACTCCGATACCAGCCCGATCACCTGCTCCCTTTTGCGGCCTCCGGTCTCACGGCCTCCGCCTGGGTCCCTCGAATGGTATCCAACACCGGAGTCATCACTGTCAATCTCATACAAACGTATCGCATCGGGGCGCTCTCCGCCCTACGGCTCAGGCATCGGCTACAACATTAGCCTTGCCCGGATGGAACAGGATCTCACAATCATAATCCTTTACCACATCCAACCATCTCCTCTGCCGCATGTTCAAGTTGGACTGATCCATCAAATACTTCAAACTCTTGTGGTTCATGTATATGGTACACCGAACGCCATACAGATAGTGGCGCCAGATCTTGAGGGCAAACACTACCTCCCCCAACTCCAGATCATGAGTGGGATACCTCACCTCATGAGGCTTCAGCTGCCTCGATGCATACACTATCACATGCCCCCTCTGCATAAGCACCACACCTAACCCTGATATCGATGCATCGCAATAAACCACAAAATCCTCAACTCCCTCTGGAAGGGATAACACCGGGGCTTCGTATAGCTTCTGGCGAAGACTCTCAAACGAGGTCTGCTGCTCTGGACCCCATGAAAAAGCAACACCCTTCTGAGTCAACCTAGTGAGTGGCACTGCAATCTTGGAGAAATCCTGAATGAATCTCCGATAATAACCGGCCAACCCCAGAAAATTCCTGATCTCGGAGGCAGACTTCAGTACCTCCCAGCTCATCACCGACTCAATCTTAGCCGGATCGACCAAAATCCCATTCTGATTAACGAGATGCCCTAGGAACTGGACCTCCTGTAACCAGAAATCACACTTAGAGAATTTGGCATAAAGCCTCTCCGATCTCAACACCTCAAGAACCTCTCTCAAGTGTTCCTCATGCTGCTCTCGAGATCTAGAATATACCAGGATATCATCAATGAACACAATCAGCGATCGATCCAACATCGGCCTACATACTCGGTTCATGAGATCCATGAATGTTGCTGGCGCATTGGTGAGCCCAAAAGGCATCACCACGAAATCATAGTGTCCATAACGCGTCATGAATGTCGTCTTAACCGTTAACTTGTTCAACTCCCGGTAATCGATACACATCCGGTGTGAACCATCCTTCTTCTTAATGAAGAGAATCGGTGCTCCCCAAGGCGAGCTGCTCGGACAAATGAACCCCTTCCCTAACAGCTCCTGCAGCTGTGAGAATAACTCCTGCATCTCTGGTGATGCTAGGCGATAAGGCGCCTTAGCGATAGGCGCGGCCCCGGGAATCAAATTGATGCGAAACTCCACTTGCCTCTCGGGAGGCACACCCAGCAACTCCTCGGGAAATACATCCGGGAACTCACGCACTATCGAGACATCATCAACTGAACTTGGCCTCCCAGTGGCCTCCCGCGCATCCATCACATAAGCTATGAATCCCTTGCAGCCCTGCTGCAAACTCTGCCTCACTCTGGCAGCCAAACAGAATGTTGACCCACTACGAGTTCCCTCACCATAAACCGTCAGCACTCCCACTAGGATTTCGGATAGTCACCAGCTGCTCCTCGTAGTCTATCACCGCCCCAACACGACTCATCTAATCCATGCCCACGATACCGCACACATCCCCCATCGCAATCGGAACCAGATCTATCGGAAACCCAACGCCGAAGATCTCTAGCACACACCCCCGAATCACATCCGTGGCATACACTTCTCGCTCATTAGCTATAGAAACATGCAGATGTCGACTCATCACCTCTCGTTGGGTACTGATGTGTCTATAGAATGCTAATGACACAAAAGACCGACTCGCACCCGAGTAAAATAACACCAAAGCAGGTACAAAATTCACAAGAAAAGTACCTACGCATAACATAATATAAACAAAAAATCTCGTAACAGCATAAATAAAGATGAACAGAATACATACCAGCCACGACGTCGGGTGCTGCACGGACCTCCTCCACTGTCAGTTGGAACGCTCTCCCTTGCGCCTTCGGTGCCTCGACCTTCACCGGCGACCCTCAATGGCTCTCGCAGTAGCAGGGGCAGATCCCTGAGAGGCTCCCTGTGTCGTCCCTTGCAACTGCGGACACTCCGCCTTCCGATGTCTAGTCTAGTTGCAATGAAAGCAAAGCATGAATTCCTTGGGGCGATCCTTGGCAATATGCCCCTCCCTGCCACACTTGTAGCAAGCACCCGATCTACAAACTCCATCATGACCCTTGCCGTACTTCCCGCAAGTGCGGCCCTTCTGGCCCCCAGATCTCGAATCAGTGGGCTTTCCCTGCTTGGCCGCCGACTGAGACTGTGACGGTCGGCGATCCCTGCTCTGAGACTTTGCCTCCTCCCTAGCCTGAGTCTCCAGCTCAATCTCCCTCTTCCAGGCATTTGCCTGGAGCTCCACAAATGTCCAATACGATGAGTTCGCCAGGAACTCTTGAATGTCTCTCCTCAAAATGCTCAGATATCGGCTCATACATGCCTGCTCGGTCGACATGTGCTCAGGGCAGAACATCGCCCTCTCATGAAACATTCGGGTAATCACAGTAATTGACTCAATACCCTGCTTGAGGGTCAAGAACTCCTGAGCCAAACGCTCCTGTTCCACCGAGGGAACATACTCATCACGAAACATAGCGGTGAACCTCTCCCAGGTCACCGCAGCAAGCTCTGCTGGAGAAAAATGCGTTGTCACGAACTTCCACAATTCCTTCGCTCCCAAGTGAAGTTGGTTTAGCGCGAACCCAACTCTCAGATGCTCTGGATATGAACATGTGTAAAAGCACCCCTCGATGTCTGAGATCCACCCCATCATGGCCATCGGATCCTGAGTCCCATCAAACTCTGGTGGCTTCGTGTTGCTGAACTCCCGGTACAACAACGAGTCACCACCTTGCAGCCTGGCAGTAGCAACGGCCGCAGTGGCTGCAGCAACAGCAGCATCAGTAAGAGCAGCATATCGCTCATCAAATGTCTCAATCAGTGTGGTCTTAATAGACCCGAACATCTATGGAATATCAGCTCGGATGGCAGTAGCCACCTCATCATGAATCATCTGGCGGAGCTCCTCGTCGCTCATACCTCCCTCGCGGGTCTCTAGTCTATATCGCATCCCAACCATGATGTCTCTGAAATACAACATAAAAATATCAGAGACTCGCTCGTGTGTACTCACACCCGATAACCTAACCCTACTCGATTCCTAGAACCCAAAGGATTCCTACTTTGGTTGCACACTGATCCGGTGTTTCCAGTAGTACGGGCCCAATACTACCTTCCACACCGTATCAATATTCATCTCAAGTCATCCTCCAAGGATCCTAAGTCCCAAGTACTCTATCTCTTTCCACACGCAAACTACCCTTCGGTAGGCTCTCATTGCACCTCACTGCTAACTACTCACTCTAAAGCATCTCATGGCAGCAGAAATCTTCCTAGGCTAAGGCATCACAAATCAGTCCACTCTAGTCCTAATATGAATACCTAGCCTATTCTAGCATGCATAACACATTTCAACATATCTCATAACAAAAAATGTAAGGGTATTTTGGGAAATCACCGTTCGGGCGCTGGCTGATCGTACAGACAACTTTCTCGCGTATCTTTCAAATTCTTTTACTCTTTTTAGAAAAATTGTTTATTTATTGAAAATCTTTCTCAAATCCTTAGTTTGAGTTCAAATACACCCGAAGGTGAATCCGAATCCCTCAAACCAAGGCTTTGATACCAATTTGTAACACCATTAAAATTTCAAACAATTTTTCAATTTATTTTAATAAAACATTTCACTTCCAAATCATTCAAAATCAAATATCCAATATCCTCTCAAAATACATAACAAAATCCATATCCAAAGATCTCAAAAACATGTCATCTGCAAGTGTGTACTGATCAAGCAGGTGCCTTCCCGCGGTCATCACTGGTACCTGAACACATATCACACAAACAATAAGCATAAATGCTTAGTGAGTTCCCTAAAATACCACGTATAGCACATACGCCCTTCCAGGCCTTAGGATCGTCTGATCCAAGTGTCTCAGGGGATTTCCATCCCGTAACTCTATTGACCTTCTGGTCCATATCATCTTGACCATCCGGTCCACATCATCATACTCATATCATAACATATCATGTATAACATGCATCACATATACATCATAAACATAAGACCTTCCGGTCACATATAATTACCCAATCGGGTACGGCATAGTGAGAAGACTCACCTTACTGATGTCGGATAATCACTCGTGCTCGATCTCCCGACCTCTCGTCCTCCTATATCATAAGTACATCTCTAATTAATACTTTTCCTGACTTAGTTTGACTAACACTAACAAGTGAACACTAGTCAACCCTGGTCAACGGTCAACGGTCAACCTTGACCCGACTCGTCGAATCTTGCACAGACTCGACGAGTCCATACGTGAATTCATTTCCTCTGAATCCCTTTTGACTCACCGAGTTACTCACCCAACTCGGAGGGTCATCAACTAGTCTGAGACATGGGACAACCCGCCCCGACTCATCGAGTCTGATCCTGGACTCGGCGAGTTCATTCCATGCACATCCTCAAACAAATTCCTGAGGTCAGATCTAGTCCTTTAACTTAGAGATGTATCATTCCCAAACCCAATAACCACGTAAAGTTTCTATCTTGATGCACATACAACATCTATTTGATCATATATGATGATTTAGCCCCAAATACCATAACCCAAGGTCATAACCTCCATTGTTCTTCATAAAGCTTAATGAGTAAGGCTGTCTGGACTTCTATGGATCCAGATCCAAAGCCTCATCACCAAAAGGGACTATTTGGACATCAAATCTAACCAACAAAGGGTCTAAGAAACCCTAAATCCATATGATCATCATAAGAACAGAAGGAGAGTCGAATTACTACCTCAAGTGTGATGATCTAAGCTTCAAATCCACATAATAGCAACCTCCTTTGTTTCCCCTTGACTTGGATCTCCTTCGTCTTGCTAAACAACACCACAAAAGTCAATAATGGCTTCCTTTCTCTCCCAAATCCCTCAAACACTTTAGGGTTTCTCTCTGAGAACAGGTAGCCGCAAATGGAGGCCATAAGGGCCTTTAAATAGGTCCCAAACCCAAAAAATTAGGGTTTCTCATCAGCTCGGACTCGGCGAGTCACTCCCTGGACTGGTCGAGTCCCTTCATTAAACACATCATCCAGTCGCGACCAGACTCGACGAGTCTAAGCACCAACTCGTCGAGTCGCCTCAAAAATGAAGAAATAACAATATAATTAATATACATGTGAAACCGGGTGTTACAATTCTCCCCCATTAGAATCATACTTCGCCCTCGAAGATTCGCTCGGCAAATAAATCAGGGTACTGCTCACGCGTCTCTAACTCTGGTTCCTAAGTCGGCTCGGACCCCTTCCGATGTTGCTACTGGACCTGAACCAATGATACCTCCTTGTTCCTTAGAAATTTGATCCTCCTATCGCGAATCGCGACCGGTTTCTCAACGTAGTGCAGGCTCACATCCACCTGAATATCCTCCAATGGAACCACGGCCGATTCATCGGCGATACACTTCCTCAACTGAGATATGTGGAAGGTATCATGAATCTGACTCAACTCCGCAGGTAGCTCCAAACGATACGCTACCCTGCCCACCCTAGCGGTCACCCGGAAGGGACAAATATACCGAGGCCCCAACTTGCCCCTCTTCCTGAACCGAATCACACCTTTCCAAGGTGACACTTTCAGGAGAACAAAGTCACCCACCTGGAACTCGAGCTCTGACCGTCGTCTATCCGCATAACTTTTCTGACGGCTCTGGGTTGTCATTAACCTCTGCCTGACCTACTGAATCTGCTCGGTCTTCTGAAGCATGATCTCTGTACTACCCATCACACGCTGCCCTACCTCTCCCCAGCAAATGGGGGTCCGACGCCTCCTCCCATACAACTGCTCAAAGGGTGGCATACCAAATCACTCAAACATTCTAGGGTTTCTCTCTGAGAACAGGTAGCCGCAAATGGAGGCCATAAAGGCCTTTAAATAGGTCCCAAACCAAAGAAATTAGGGTTTCTTTCGTCAGCTCGGACTTGGCGAGCCACTCCCCGGACTCGTCGAGTCCCCTCATTAAACACATCATCCAGTCGTGACCAGACTCGACGAGTCTAAACACCAACTCGTCGAGTCGCCTCAAAAATGAAGAAATTACAATATAATTAATATACCTGCGAAACTGGGTGTTACAATAGGAGCACATACACCATAGAAATCGTAGTGTCTTAAGGTTTTTCTTCGATTCATGGAAATGATGGTGAGGAAACGGTTTCAATGAGTAGATTTTAAGTAGATAGAAATTGTGATATTTGCATTCTCAAAGTCGTTAGTGGAGTGTGTGTGGTTAACCGGCACACTAACATGGACTTGTGAGAAATGGAGAAGGTCTAAACAATTGAGACTATGATTACGGCATCCCTTTTCATAGCTCTAAAATCGTTTAGACACACATGTGAGCTGTCTAAGGAAATGTATATGATTGTGATAAAGTTTTATCAAAGCATCTTGTATTAGAAATCTGAACTTTAGTGGGAGAGTCAATAAAGTATTGATTTCTAGAAGTCTAGCTGATTTATGAGTACATGTCAAAGCTAGTGGAAGCATGAGTGTTATGCTAATAATTATCATGTTAGTGGGAGCATGATAATTATGGTAAGTTTTGCAAGTTAGCAATGTTAATTATAGAAAACAAAAGTTTCAATTGGGAAAAATTGTTTTACTATAATTAAGGGAGAGGATTATACTTCATTTCAATTCTAAAAAACCTAGATTGAGATTTTAATCATCTTTAGTCTAGGATACACATATATATATATATATATATATATATATATATATATATATATGAATTTTATGGTTCCACATAAGGAAATTCTATATATTGCGTTCTCAAAATTCGATTATGATTACGACATCCCTCTCCATAGTCGAATTATGAAAACATGGCAAATAAAAAAAAATTGTAGCAAAAGGCTGATCTTGGATCATGTCTTTCTGTGAGACATCATGAATCGGTCCCATTTGCTTCGGGTATAGGATCGATTACATGTGCTATCATATTTATCCTTTCTAAATTTTTCCAAATGCCTAGGGCATTAAAAGGGGAAAAGGTATGGAATTGGATATGTCTAAAATTGATTAAGCAATTGTCGAGGACAATCTAAGGTTTACCAAACATTGGTTGCTTAGGGACAGTTGGAAGTATCGTGTAAATTCTTGCAAAGGACCATATTAACATATTCTGAAAAGAGGCAACTATTGTTCAAAAGTGATAGTCAAAATGGGAATATGCAAATGTATCCATAGGTGGAAGTTATTTAATCTGTGTAAGATTAGAAAACTTAATGCAAGAAGGATGTTCAAAGCAATGTACTTTGAATTTGATACTTTGTTTTCCATGGAATTGATCTCCACTGGAATACTTTGTAATGTTTGTTGCCAAGTCTTTGTGACTTTGTGCATAGTCATTACAAGAGGATCAATGCATATGAGTTTAGAATCTAACTGATTTTGGTAAATGAAAAGAATTTGGAATTCTTACACTTACGATAAGTATTCGGGATTGTGAAATGAGAATCATTGGAATTATGTTCAATTGATCTATTTCACAAAGTAAGGCTCATAGACAAACATAGTGAGCATAATTTGTGTATGGCATAACTATTGTTTGGACAAACATAGTGTGCACGCTTGGAGCATGGCATGCCTATTGTTTTATTTCAAGTATTAAGTTGATTATTTGAAACATTAATAATGTGTAATCAATATGGTGATAAATAGAAGGTGTTTTATTTATATTCATAAGTTCTGAGACGATATTGGATTCGATTATTCTTGTGTTTCACTTTGCATGTTTTGACTTCCAGAATAACTAGGTCGTTCTTCCTGAATGACTAAGTTATTCAAACCATCCACAATCGGTCATATGTTGGAAGTAGATATGAATCAAGAATGTCATGGGTTGGCTTGTGGAGGTCAAAGATGTTGGACAAAGTGGTGCTACAACACTCATGAGTGCTCATAAGTTCTGAGTATTGGATTCAACCCACGCTCATTGGAATCACTTCATGGATGTTATCACGAGTGATCATGAGATGATAATATCTTATATTCACAAAAACCTAGAGATATGAGTTGTTACTATGAGTCGGTTATACATTGATTGCATGAAACCGCATTGGTAACTCGATGTTATAAAACGTGCCTTTGTGTATGATTCAACAAGTAGTAGAACAAGCCATATGAGTCGAAGTTTATCCATTCCTTTTACCTTCTGGATAAAAGAGATATCTATGGCCCCCTTAATGATTTAGTGATGACACCTTGAAGTGCCTGGCCAAGCCAGGACTAATTTCATTTGTTCAATTAGTCGGTCGTCATGAATCAGAAATCGGAAAACAACAAATGGATTAAACCCTCATCAGTGCTCCTGGAATGAGATTCGAGTATTGGATTAAACCCATGCTCATTTGAATCACTTCAAGGATTTTATCACGAGTGATCATGAGACGATAATATCTTATATTCTTGAAACCTAGAGATATGACTTGTTGACTATGAGTTGGTTATATATTGATTGCACGAAAACGCATCAGTAACTTGATGTTATAAAACGTGCCTTTGTGTATGATTCAACAAGTACTAGAACAATCATATGAGTCAAATTTTATCTATTCCTTGTACCCTAGGAGGGATAAAAGCGATATCTGTGGGCCTCTCGATGATTTAGTGATGACACCCTTAAGTGCTTGGCCAAGCCTGGACTGATTTGATTTGTTCAATTAGTCAGTCGTCATACGGAAATTGGGAAATAAAAAAAAGGACAAAGAGAATGATTATAATCCATGTCTCAGGCCATATGATATCTAGAATAGAGGAATATATAATCCCTTATCTAATGGACAATTCTTTTGACTAGGTCAGAGTTTCGCAGCGGCTTTAAGAGCTACGATTTCTATTCGGGATCTTGGAGTCATGCTTGAATAATAGTTTTAGAGTTATCCAAGTGGAATTCTTTTGGATTAGATGTCTAATCCCATAACTTTTATTGGTATGTACTCGACCCGAGAGTAGCATGGTCCGTTTAGGTTGCACTTAACCAGAACAATTTGTATGGATAGTCTTTTGAGAATAGTATATCTATGTTTTATTAATATATTATAAGTTGTAATATATAAATATAAAATCATATTATTTAATTAGTAGTGATCAAGAATTAATTTAGAAGTAATTTATGATCAAAAGGAACTAATTAAATATGGACTCTTATATATATATATATATATATATATATATATATATATATATATATATATATATATATATATATATATATATATATATATATATATATAGCATGGGCCAAGTTCATTTAGGTTGGGCTAAGCTTGCATGGATAGTCCATGGAGTTTTTAACCCATGGATCTAGTGGAAATGAAAGGTCATGGGTATTAGGGTTTACATGAATGTAAGCCTCACTACTAGAAAAACAGCCTTTTACGACGCGCAAACCACGACACTCCTTGATTTATGTTACGCAAAAGCGTGTGACATTAAAAAAGTGTCATCTCTTTAAAAAATATAAGAATTTATGTCACGCATTATTGCGCGCCCTTAAATGAGTGTCTAATAAAAACACGGAGGGCACCTATAATAAAATGTGTGTCGTCTAAGGATGTCGCTTTATAAATTTTAATGGAACGCGCATTTTCCAACCTTTAATAACTAAGCGGGAAACAAAATCCCCAAAAGTTAGAAAACCCCGCCTTATTCTCATCTTCCTTCGTTTCTACATTTCTCTTTTCCATGGTTTGGCTTAATGAAGCTATGTGAATTCCATGAGTTATCGCTATGAATTATGGAATGCAAAGCTTGATTCTCGTTTGTATCTGATTTCCCATAGATAAATCAAAACAACAAACAGATGAAGAACCCTAATGTGCGTCTTGCTTCTTAGTAGGTAGCTGGAGGTCTTTTATTTTCTTCTAAAATCCCAACTCTCTCATTTTCTATCGACTTAGTACGTGCTAGGGTTTCTGGTGGTGATCGATGGGTACGAGATATAATAGAACAACTCAAGAGGCTATTACAAAGGGTTGAAGTCGTATGGAATCGTTTGGAGATGATGGAATTTAGCTTTCACGTTCGTCAAATCTTAAGGCGGAACAAGATTGTTGATATTAAGGGTTTTTTTCTCCCAAAAATAGACCTTACAAAATCATTATGATTAAGGGCTCTATGTTGAAGAACTAGGGATTCTAAGCCCAGAAAGGTTTTTTCCTCTCCTTGAATTCACGTTTTCAAAACCTAAAAGGCAATTTAGGTTTCTATCTCCTATTTTAGAGTTATCTTATTAAATTGTCTTGTTCCTTCACCCAACTTGGCTATGGATTCCCGGTATGACATCACAACCCTGCGACTTGGTTACTCTCGAGCCTACAAGGGTCGTTGAAACCCTCAAGAATCTCACCACAAGGTTTCGTGACTACAGAGTGATTGATGTCGTGAACTTGTTACCCACTGCGAATGATGGAACCATCATGCATTTATATATGCAGGTGAGTAATCAATTCTTATTAAAGACATCAGTCAACAGTTTTTTTTTCTGAATTACACTGTTTGTAAATCTTTTGAATCTTCTAAGCACAATTGATGTTTTATTTCTCTACGCTCCTACAACTTGGGCTATTGCTCGTTATTTTTGGTTGCTTTGTTACTACAACAGCAACCTGGTAATCTTTGAATAATTAACCACTGCCTGTTTAGGGATACTTTTTGGTGAACACCAACTGTTTGATAAAATGCCCCAATGAGTGACTCTTGTGTTTTCATGCTATATTATATATTTTGAGCAAGGAACTACACATGTTTTTATTAAATCTGAAGTGTAATGTACAATAGCAACAACATTGAGGTAGATTACATGTATTGTCCTTTTTTGTGTTACTATGTTTTGAAGTAATTCTTGCACATGGAAGCTATGTCAAAATTAGTTATAAGAATCTCCTTTGAACAGTCGAAATCCTCGGTTAGATGTGATCATTAACAATGTGAAACTTGTTACTGTGTTTCAGTTGCTGAACCTGTTAGATGTGATCATTGGCAATGCGAAAAGCAAGCAAGACCTGCTCAGATGTCCACATTAAATGCTGATGATGCTGGTGGCTCCGGCTTCAATGCAATGAGGCCAGGTATACTGTATGCATATGCTAGGAATCCATACTTTTTTTTGTCTCTGTTACAGTCTTCCAAAGTCAATAAAACTAAGGAAAAGACGGGAGATGAAAAATATTCATGTCATTCTCTTGATGAAGTGTCTCGAATGATACAGAATACCTTATCCGCATATGAATCCAAGGTAGATTTTTTTTTGTTAAATCTTCTTATTTTTATAAAATATTTCTAACTGAAACATTAAATGAACTAAACCAAAATTATTCAGGTTCACAACATGTTTCTTGATCTTGGGGAGTCGAATATTCTTCGCCCGTATATGAGTGATGCAATAATAGATATATCTAAAGTCTGTGAAGCTTTTGAAGCAAAAGAAGCAGCACCATCTGTTGCAGGTATGGAGAGGGGTATTTCTGTCTTTTTTTTTCATTTTTTGTGTTAACTTATAATGGATCCATACCATACGATGCAAATTATTAGGTTACTTGGAGCAAATTGGAAGCAAGATTGGTCAAAATATATTATATAAAGAATATTCATCTTTTTGAAAATGGGTATCCTGTTGATGATCTGGAAGAAAGTTTATCTGATCCTCTTCCTGGAAGTATTACACATCTTTTCAAAATTGGTCAAAATATATTAAATAAAGAAAGTTTATCTGGAAGAAAGTTTATTTCATCTTTGCCCTGTGTTTGTTCATATTCTAATCAAATAGTGCTCAACTCCCTTGATCTCACCGGACCCATTTCCCCTTCTAGTTCGTCTCTGATACAATCAGTGATCAACCCCGTTATATTTGGTTTAGTAGCTTCAGGTTAAATTTGTTTTTGGGGTAAATATTTATTTGAAACTTTAGGTTTAATTTTCGCTTATTGTAGATTTGAGTTTTTTTGTTTACTTTTTGTAGACGAAGAAAGATGGCTGCCTGATAAAAGTTAATGGTATTCGACATTATATGATGGTGATAGGAATGAAGTTAGAAGCTAATTAAAACAAAAGAAGTTAATTTAAAATTAGAAAAGAGAAAATAATACACCGCATAAAAACTTCAATTTACAACCTTTTGGTAATTTAGTTTCAAAACACAATAGTTTGGTAAATATTTTTTTAAAGTAATATACCTTTGTATAAAACTCCCATTAATTACTTTGGTAAATATTTTATTCATTGCTGGGAGTAATCTGTTTTCTTAAGTTACATCATCGTTTTCTGCCTCGAGAGTATCTCCAAGATCATGGAGTGAATTTCCTTGACTATGATAGGTAATGTTGTATCTGTCTTCATGATTGATCTGCAATAACGATGGAACACTTGAGTTCTTGGAAAGGGGAGTAATGGAGTCTTGAACTTGATGGTGGTTTTATGCACAGGAACAAGAGACTCTCCTGTAAAGATTGTGGTCAGATAAGATCCATAAAACTATCTCAGTTGTGTTATTTTCTCACTAATCTTAGCCATATCCACAATGAAAGTGGCAGCAAATATTTATTGGGGAGAAAACTATCACCATTAGGATAAAGAAACACATACACACACACCCACAAGAAATTATATGAAAGTGGCTACCAAACATGTTGTTTGCTTGATGGAAGTAAGCAGAGGAGTAGCAGCTGTGCTACATGAAATAAAAAAAAGCCCTTATTTTTATACATTTTTACAAGCTTTTTCTGTAAAAATATCCAAAATATAAGTTTTTTTTTCCTTTCTATAATTTATCTTAATATAGAATAGTTAAAAAGAAATTTTCAAAATGGTTTTCATGGCAAACTTACAAATCGCAAAAGTTTTTTTTTTCAGAGCTTTTTTTCTTTTCGATAAAAGCTTCTAAGATAAAAGGGTTTTTCTAACATTTGATTTGCCCCACCAAGAATTTGAAATCATTATGGGGTTAATGTTGTCATTTTTATTTGTCTAATAAATAGGGATGTTTTGATAAGGAAAAGCTCGTAGTGATATGACAGTAGAAGAGAGAATAAGTGCAGATGATAGAAGAAGAATGGATGAAAACTCTTTGTTCAAAGAAGACAAATTAGAGGAGGCTACCAAACTTCCAGAAGCAACAGCCTAAAAGAACTGATAATTATAAATCTAAGACAAAATCAAGTTTGAAACCAAGTTTTCCTAGATCTTCAACTTTAATGAAACCTACTGCAAGTCAATTAGCTAAACAAAATCAAGAACATTTAATGGATTATTCCAGGTATTAATTATACTGCTGAAATTGAAATTATTCTTGTGATTATGCTTCTTAATTACTGTTAAAAGCAGATAGGAATGGAAAAAGAATCAAACAGGATAATGTATTATTGTTTTATAAACCATAAATTTGAAAAAACTTTATAACATTGTGTGTTAGAGTTCAAAAATCGGGTAACAATTCTATTAATGTAGAAGGTCAAGCAGCCAAAAGACAAAAGCTCGAGGGAGGCCTCTTGTGTAAGGTCATAAATACCCTTTTATCATTGTAATGAAACATTTCTGCACACTTATTATATTAAAGGATAAATACTTGATGCCTATAATTTACATCTCAGGTCACTAACACAAAGCAACAAGCTAATTTTATCCACAAGGCACCAAAAAAGGTAACATATAGATTATATGTGGTCCATTTGATCTTGTGAATGATTTTTTAGACGTTTTCTTTTTTTAGTTTTTAATTATATTTTTATTTTTATGGTTATATTGGAAGGTGGCATGGATAGTAAGTTGCATATTATTGTTCCTAGACCACCTGATCTTGCAACAAGTCAAAGGGCACAAAGGTCACAAAGGATAAGGTTATTATAAATCCACATATCACTATTATTTTATCAAATTTTGCATTTTTATATTTTTTTGTTTACAAACATGTAATTGAATATCTTTTGGTGTCACACAAAAGGGCAATACTGGAAATGAGAATGTGGCTTCAAGAGCTAATGGGTTTAGAGCTCTTCCACTCAATAGAAAAGTTAGTATTTTATTTTGTGCATAACTAACTTAATAGTATCTTTAAGGTTAGAGTAAATTACGATTTTGGTCCCTGAGAATAGCTTATTTTTGCAATTTTGGTCCTCAACTGAGGTGCTTGTAGCATTTTTTGGTCTATAGTCCAAATAAAATGTCTATTTTGGTCTGAAAAAGATAGTCATTTTACTTGGAATAGGGACCAGAAGCGTTATAAAACCTGAAATAAGGATCAAACATCTAGTGGTATGCAGGGTGTAAACTACGAATGGTGCACACTTCTTCACCTTCTTGGCTGTTGTCTTCTTTCACAAGCACATCTTCAATCATCATGGGGTTCTACTGAAAAGAAAGTTAATGAAGCCATTTCTTGCTTTTTTTAGGTATGTGTTATGTGACATATCATCCATTAATGTATCATTTATCATTCAGCATCTTTTACTTTGATGGGTATAGATACAGAAGGGTAAAATGGTCATTTACTTGCATTCAAACAGTTTATTCATTTAGTAAAAAAAGGGACATATATATAGGTGTGTTTCTTATTGACCTAACAAATACAAAGGGGTAGAATGGTCATTTACTTGCATTCAGATAGTTCACTAGGGGGTGATGCTTTTTGACATAGTACATACAAAGGGGTGTTTCTTTTTGAATTCATATGTACAGAAGGGTAATAGGGTCATTTACTCACATTCACATAGTTCATCCAGTCAACAAAATAGACAAATACGTAGTTGTGTTTTCTTTTTGAGTTAATGCACTTATTAATATGGCTATTATTATTATTAATATTATTATTTATTGCTATATGTTAATGTTATTTTTTTTTATTAATATATAGGTTAATTCGTTCGGAATCTAACACAGCTGGAAGAAGGTCGTGGATACTTTCATTTGGACTTGGTTATACAAATAGGTTATATAGTTAGGGAAAACCTCTTAATAGCAATGTACAATTAGGTCCCCTTAATACCAATGTATTACAATGTATTGTATTTTTGTATGACATTAAATTTTATGTAATGGATTATATTTTTTATATATGATATATTATTTTCTATTATTGAACATTAAATGCAAAATTAATTTGAAAATTAGTAAATCCATAAATAATTTTTTTTTAACATTTAAAATTATGATACGCAAAAATGTGTGTCATCTTTATTTATGACATGGCCTTTCTTGACATGGGCTTTCTTGATACGCATTGCGTGTCATAAACACGCGCGTCGTAAGGTTACGACACGCGAATGCGTGTCGTCTTCCTTTATGACAGGGCCTTCCTTGATACGCATTGCGCGTCGTAAACGCGCGTCGTAATTGCGCGTCATAAATGTGCGTCGTAAATGCGCGTCGTCTCTCTTTATGACAGGGCCTTCCTTGACACGCATTTGCGCGTCGTCTGAGCGTTTTACGACGCGCAATGAGCGTCGTAAAAGGCCTTTTTTCTAGTAGTGCCTAATCCTCCATACTATATAAAGAGGTCTTTGGCACATGAAATGACACTAGTGTGTGAGGATACAAGAGTGGGCCGATTTCTAGTGTGGTTACTATTCTCTCAAGCTTTTTAAGGTGTTTTTGGTGATTTGTGATTCCACTTGAGGCTTCCACACTATTGGGGATAAGTTCTTAAAGTTCAAGACTTCAAGCTCCATCAAAAGGTATGTCATCTAACGAGGCTTTTGTAATATAGTTGCTTCATATTATGCTAGTTACGATTAAAACCTTGGAATATTGAATATTTGCATGTATAATAGAGAAAACATAGATCCAAGGTTTATACGGTTGAATGTACACCATGGGAGTGTTAGACTGCTCAAAACCCTTCATTTTGAACATGCATGAACCCGACGAGTTGCAGGGAAGCTCGACGAGTCGATGGGGGATTTCATGACTTCTCGAGTTTAGGAAGGACTCGACGAGTCGGAGGACTGCACTCGTCGAGTTGGGTTAACATGGACTGTTGACTTTAACAAATAACTCGGACGTTGACCAAGGGTTGACCAGTTGACTTCTGGGGCATTTTGGGAAACTAGAAATTTATGGATATGGTTCTATGGCGAATACAGGTGGTTGAGTTTGTGGAGGTGATCTCAAAGTTGAGCTTATCACTTCAACGCGAAAATTGTGAGGTGAGTTATCCTCACTATATCTAATGAGTCTAAGGCACCAATACCGTCCCTTATCGGATTTGTATCTGGGTTTATTGCATGGTATGCTCATTGGTTTACATCATGATAGTTAGGATGGTGATATGCTTAGTGACCGGGTTTGGTCGGTATCCTGGTATATAGGATGATGCTATGTTAGTGACCGGTTAGGTCTGTATCCTGGTAATAGGATGTTGCTATGATTTGTAATATGCTAGATCGGTTTGACTGTTATATTGATAGCTTATGATATGAATGTGCACATGTTTGTTGGTTGGGGGTTGGGTTGAGGCGGTCCTGCTTTGTGTTGAAGGCCAATAGACCAAGGGTGGTCCGGATAAACTGAAGTCCTTGTAAAGGGGTTCAGTTAGGTCGAAGGCCCAACGAGTGGTCCAAATAGTTCGTAGGCCCTACGAGGCGGCCTAGACGTGCCGAAGGCTTGGAGAGTGGTCCAGATTGGCTGAAGGCCTATGAGGCCATCTAGTCAGGCTGAAGGCTCATTATGCACACTGTTGTCTTATATGTTTATTTGATATGGTTATATCTTTATGGTGTTGGTATTTTGGGGGTAACTCACTAAGCCCTTGAGCTTACATTTATCGATTATTGTTTTAGGTACTTCGGATGATTGCGGGAAGGCGAAGGCGTAACCATACACTTCCTCGATTTATGATTGTGATTTTTGGGAACTCCGATATGATACTACTTTGAAAACAAATTGTAATAACTTAATGGTCTTTAAGTGTTTTAAAAAGTTAAAATTTGGCATGATTTTTATGGATGTTACAAGTTAGTATCAGAGCCTTGGTTTGAGTGAATTGGAGGAACACTCGTGTGACTTTAGTCTCAAATCAAGGAAAAGATTTTCAAAAGGTTTTCAAAATAATAAAGGAGGATGCAAGTGTACGATCAGCCAGAGCGAGTAAGTAGACTCCAAAACACCATGCATTTATTTTATTATGTGATATGTTAGAATAGCATGCTAGTACTAGGCTAGGGATCTTCAGGAATTGCATAATAGAATTGTCTGATTGTATGATGCCTGATAGCCTAGGGTTTTCCTTATATGAGATTGGCATCATTACTGTAGTTTCTTAGTGTGTGCATCACGGCCGTACATAATTAAGATCTTATAGCCTAAGAATGTTTGGTTTGGCCTTATTTCCCATTCTTTTTTGATGAAGGACTTAGGGTAGGATCAGATATTTGAAAGTCTATGGGGTCGAGCGTTATGTATGACTAACATACACTAGTGCTGCAGGGTTGGTGGAAGTTTCATGGATAGGTGGTTGTGTGACGCCGATAGGTCAGTTGTAAGACAATTAGCCTTCCTCTAGGAGTGAGGATCGAGCGACCAACATATATATATATATATATATATATATATATATATATATATATATATATATATATATATATGTATATTGTTAGGGTGTTGTGGTGATAATTGAGACAAATATGGGTAGGTGTGGAAGGTAGTATGGGCACGTACTACTGAAAGCACAGGACCCATATGCGTAGCAAGGAAGTCACAATCCCTAGGGTTTAGTTAGGATTTGGTTCCCTGTTATTTATGCAGATTATCTGATATCTTCCTGTTATATTTTCAGTATGGTGGTTACAAGGGGTTTTGTGACTGGATCCAGATTGGGATTAGGGCAAAGCGATCAGGAGGCCCCGACAGTGCTCGAGGTTATCGGCCAGGATTAGGGAGATCATCCCCGAGGAGGTGGTCGAGATTGTCTGGGGTCAGATTCCAGAGATGTTTGGGTCTATTAAGACTGCTATGATGGAGTTTTTCGATGACAGATACGCACCCCTTGCTGAGACGGTTGCCGCAGCAGGTACAACGGTTGTATCAGCGGTCGGGGGAGGAGATAGTAGGGCATTCCAGTACCTCTACTTCAATAACATGAAGCCCCCTACTTTTAATGGGACTCAGTATCCCATCAAGTCCATGATGTGGTTATCTGATGTGGAGGGGTGTTTCTTCACATGTTCATGTCCTACTGACCAGAAGTTCAAATGTGCCCTGAACCTACTGAGGTCTGGGGAAAAGGACTGGTAGAGGATGATGACTACGTCTTATTCAAATGACCAGAGAGTTGCGGTTACTTGGGAGCAGTTCAGGGATATGTTTCGCTCCCACTATATTCCGCGGGTCGAGAGGGAATGACTGGCTCAGGAGTTTTTAGAGTCGAGACAAGATGGTGAGACGGTGACGGAGATCACCCGCATGTTCCCTGAGAGGGCTATGTTTTGTCCAGAGTTTTCCTCTGAGCAGGCTCAAATGACTCGTTATCTGAGCATGCTCAAGACTGACATCCATCAGTTTGTTGCTACTCAGTGGTGTGATACCATGCTAGAGCTACAGGAGGCCGCTAAGCGGCGTGAGATGGAGATTGAGCTGCAGTTGAGGGAGAAACGGAGGGCCTCGACACAGTCACAGTCGGCGCCGAAGTGTTCTAAGACCGCTGATTCTAGGTCTGGAGGGCATCAGGGCCGCACTTGTGGGAAGTTCGCGAAGGTTCATTCAGGAGTGTTCCGATAGGGTAGCGGGTGCCACAAATGTAGCAAGGAGGGAGCATTATATGAGGGACTGCCGCCAGACCGCCCCAACCCCGGATATGATGATATGTTATCATTGTCATCAGGTTGGTCACGTGAAGACCAACTCTCTGTAAATTGTTGCTAAGCCGGAGCAGGCTCCAGCGCCGGCTACACTGAGGATTATCGATGGGAGACAGGGTAGAGTAGAGCCCCCAAGGGCTCAAGGACAAGCCTTCCAGCTTGTAGCCGAGGAGGCCAGAGAAGCACCGGATGTGGTTGCTGGTATGTTTCTATCCCTTATCTTACTTATTATATATGTCTTATGCTCATTTGTTTTACTTGTGATTAGGTACGTTTTTAGTGAACTCCTTTTCTGCATTGTTTTTAGTTGAATCGAGGGCGAGTCGGTCGTTTGTGTCTCAGAAGTTTAGTAGGGAGTTCAGTGTGCCAGTAGGAGAACTAGAGTGTCTATTGCGAGTCTCTATCGCCAACGAACACGGGGTTTCTACTTCTTCAGTCTACCGAGGATGCGGGTTGGAGATCTTTGGGGTGTCTTTCCCGATCGATTTGGTTTCGATCCCCATGAGGAACGTGTGTGATTGTGGGTATGGACTGGCTTAGTCTATTCGGTGCTATGATCGAATGTGAAGGTCAACAAGTGTTGGTTCGAACCCCAAGTGGGGGAGAACTGATCGTCTATGGTGAGGGTACCAGGCATGGATAAGGGTTTTGTTCAGCTGCCAGGGCTCAACAGTACATTCAGCATGGGTGTGCGGGTTATCTAGTGTATGTGGTGGATACGCGGGTCCGAGATCAGATTTCGGTATCATAGATTCCAATGGTCAGGGATTTTTGCGGATGTATTTCCGGAGGAGTTACCCGGAGTGCCTCCGGAGAGGTAGTTCAAATGTAGGATCGACCTAGTGCCAGGTGTGGCTCCCATCGCCAAGGCGTCATACCGTTTGCCACCACCAGAGATGTTGGAGCTATCTGTTGGGTTATGAGCATTCTAACACTCCTAAGTGTACATGCAACCCTAACTACCTTGGATCTACGTTTTCTCTATTATACATGGAAATATGGATATTCCAAGGTATTACCCTAAATAGCATACAATCTTTTGATACTTGAATAATAAACAAGATAGAAATACATGCCTTGTTGATGTAGCTTAACTCCATGAAGCTCGAGAGCCTAGTGCCCCAAGTGTGACACCTCAAATGGTTCACACAACATCAAATGCACTTGGAATAACTTAGAGAGAAATGATACACTTCATGAAATCGGCTATCCCTCACCATTCCCTCATAGTCTCTCATGGTCACCGATTTTGACAAGAATACGATCTTTATATAGTGTGTCAAAATTAGGGTTACACCATGTAAACCCTAATAGTCATGGCCTTTCATTTCCATGATCCATGGGTACAAAAAACACCATCGAGCATCTTATGGGTTTTAGCCCAACTTGATAATCCATGAAGCATTAGCCCACTATACAAGTATGGATGATTTACACAATCAACCCATATATTTAATTAGTCTCCTTTTGATCACTTAATTAATTCCAAAATAATTCTTGATCAATACTAATTAAATAATCTTATTAATATATTAGAACTTATAATATCTTACCAAACCTTAAGTGTTATTTCTCTCATTTTAGTCTATCCAAATGCATGATGCCATGCAACCCAAATGGACCATGTCGAGTCGGTTCAAGTACATACCAAATATAGTTATGGACTTAGACACTAATCCAACAGTCTCCCACTTGGATAAGTCTAAATGTATTATTGCGTATGACTTCAAAACCCAACTGGCAATCATAGCTCTCAAAAGCCGTTGTCCCACTCTGACCTTGTCGATGAACTCTGACCTTTGTCAATGACTTGTCAATAAGATAAGAGATCATATATTCCTCCGTTCTAGATATCATGTGGACTGAGACATGGATTATAAATCATTCTCTCTATCCATTTGTTGTTTCCCAATTTCCGATTCATGACAACCGACTAATTGAACAAATCAAATCAATCCTGGCTTGGCCAAGCACTTCAAGGTGTCATCACTAAATCATCGAGGGGCACACAAATATCGTTTTTATCCTGAAGGTAAAAGGAATGGATAAACTTCGACTCATATGGCTTGTTCTACTACTTGTTGAATCATACACAAATGCACGTTTTATAACATCGAGTTACCAATGCGGTTTCGTGCAATCAATCTATAACCAACTCATAGTAACAACTCATATTTCTAGGTTTGAAGAATATAAGATATTATCGTCTCATGATCACTCGTGATAACATCCATGAAGTGATTCCAATGAGCGTGGGTTGAATCCAATACTCAGAACTTATGAGCACTCATGAGTGATGTAGCACCACTTTGTCCAACATCTTAGACCTCCACAAGCCAACCTATGACATTCTTGATTCATATCTACTTCCAACATATTACCGATTGTGGATGGTTTGAATAACTTAGTCGTTCAGGAAGAACGACCTAGTTATTCTGGAAGTCAAAACATGCAAAGTGAAACACAAGAATAATCGAATCCAATATGGTCTCAGAACTTATGAATATAAATAAAACATCTTTTATTTATCACCAAATTGATTACCCATCATTCATTGCATACTGTTTCAAACTATCAACTTCATACTTGAATTAAAACAATAGTTGTCCCATGCTCCAAGCATGTACACTATGTTTTTCTAAACACAAGTCATGCCATACACCAAGTATACATACTAAGTTTGTCTATGATCTTTACATTTTGAAAGAGATCGATTGAACATAATTCCATTGATTCTCTTTTCACAATTCCAATTCCTTACTGCAAATGCAAGAATTCTAAATTCCTTCCATTTACCTAAATCTGTTAGATCCTAAACTTATATGCATTGGTCCTCTTGTTATGATTATGCACAAAGTCACAAAGACTTGTCAACATACATTACAAAGTATTCCAGTGGAGACCAACTTCATGGAACCGAAGTCTCATATTCAAAGTTCATGGCCTTTTAACATTCTTCTTGCATTTAGTTTCCTAATCTTACACAGATTTAATGAATAACTTCCACCTATGGGAACATTTCCATATTCCCCTTTTGACTATTACTCTTGAACAATAGTTGCCTCTTTTAAGAATATGTCAATATGGTCCTTCCAAAATTAACACTATACTTCCAACTGTCCCTGAGCAACCAGTCTTTGGTAAACCTTAGACTGTCCTCGACAATTGCTTAATCCTTTTAGTCATATCCAATTCTAGACATTTTCCCTTCTTAATGCCCCAGGCATTTGGAAAATTTTAGAAAGGATGAATATTATAGCACATGCAATCAATCCTATATCTGAAGCATATGGGAAACGATTCATGATGTCTCACATAAAGACATGATACTAGAACTGTCCTTTTGCTACAATATTTCTATGCCAAGTTCTCATAATTCAGATTATGAAAAGGGATGCCGTAATCATAATCAAATTTTAGAACGCAAATAATAGACTCATATATATAATTTCCTTATGTTGAGCCATTCCAACACAAAATTCATATATATCCTTGACTAAAGATGATTAAAACCTCAATCTAAGCTTTTAGAATTGAAATGAAGTATAATTTCCTCTCCCTTAATTATAGCAAAACAACTTTTTCCCAATTGAAACTTTGTTTTCTATAATTAACATTGCTAACTTGCAACACTTATCATAATTATCATGCTCCCACTAACATGATGATTATTAGCATAACACTTATGCTCCCACTAGCTTTGACATGTACTCAGAAATCAGTTGGACTTCTAGAAATCAATACTTTATTGACTTTCTTACCAAAGTTCAGACTTCCGATACGAAATGCTTTGATAAAACTTTATCAATATCACACACCTTTCCTTAGATAGCTCACATGTGTGTCTAAACAATTTTAGATTTATGAAAAAGGATGTTGTAATCATAGTCTCAATTGTTTAGACCATTACCATTTCTCACAAGTCCATGTTAGTGTGTCAGTTAACCACACACACTCTACTAATGACTTTGAGAATGCAAATATCACATTTGCTAACTCCCAAAAGTGTACTTAGTGAAAGTGTTCCCTCACCATCATTTTCATGAATCGGAGAAAACCCTTATGACACTTAGATTTTCTGGTGTATGTGTTCATATCCATGTGAATTGTCAAAACCATAATCACAAGACAAGGTTAGTGACAAATCTAAACACTTATAGATTAAACTTGTGCAAGCTTAACTTCTTGCCACTAGATAACTCAAGGGCCTGACATTGCTTCCAAGTTGTTATGCAACCAATTGATAACTCTCAGAACTCACATGCAATGCCAACTTTAACTGGAATGGGCTGAGAAATTTTAACACGATAGGTTATGAACCTCAAGTCGTGTGCTAGTGATAAACTAAATGTTTTTTTATTCTTGATTAGATCTTGAAACTTTCAGAATCTTTAAGACTCCCACTGTCCTCTTTACATATAAGACTATCTTGCCAAATATTCAAGAGATGGTGTGGATTCTTTATCAAGACAAACACTTCACACAATTGGCCTAAGTTGGTCTTTGTTTTATCCAAAACATCACAACTTACCAATTTCAAATATACAAGAGTAGGACACTTTTACTCTTACATTTGACAAGTGTTATAAACCTTTCTTTAAGATATGTCACTCAACTTAAATTCTTGGAGTATGATTCTAATACTTGTTTTGGAATGAAGTATGACTCATCTTCTTGATTTAAACACTTCAACAATTCAAGATTCCTCTTCTTAGTCACAAGAATGCACTAAGATGTCCTTAGAAGACCAATTGTGATATGGTTTCTTAATCATTGAGATGATCACAAAACATGATACTAAAGTACTCTCCCATCTTCTCAAATTTTAGAAACTTTTATCCTTCTGCCTAATTTGATTCTTCTCATTCGTTCTGCCATACATCCAAACTTTTCCAATGCTTCAGAATTATACTTAAACTTGTAAGTATAACCATATTTACTAAACTTTTGTAAATCATGAAAAATAGTCGTATTGATCTTTTGTGGTGGACTTGATCAGTGCACAAGAGTGTGTACTTGATCCCTTAGTCCTTCACTTGACTCACATATACATGTGAATAATGAATTAGTCTTAATTTTCCAAAGATGAAAATTCTCATTCATCATACTATACAACTTGCATGATTTCCAAGTTTCTATCCAACTGAAACCTTGGGTGATGAGAATCTTTCCTTATTTGGTAAATTTAGACACTGTCACAAATGAAACGAACAAATCCATTTTCTAATACTACTATCAATGGAATCATATAAGCAACAATTTTCCACAAACACCATTGTAAGGATACTTAGAATAAATGAAATGAAAATTTTTCTTTTATTTTAAACTTTGCGGAAAAACTTATCCTTACAGTGCAAAAGTATATGAAAAACTTTTTTGTTATCTATTCCTAAGCAATATATCATAACTCCTAAGTAACAGCTCAAAATTCTGATAACCGAACCATGCGATCGAAATCCATTTTCGCGATTAGAATCAGCATATACTTCCTTTAAGTTTATTCACTTTTCTTTGATTTTTAAAACATCAACATGTGACCTAATCACATCATGTAACAAGAATCTCAGAATAAAAACTTAACAAAGTTAGATAGTGGTCTTTACCTGAAGTAGAGTCAAACTTCTTAACTTGATCAACCTTATGATCTTTCAGGTATATAGGCAGCTTCGTAATCACTGCCCCATCCTTTGGCAAAATATATGAGCTCTTTGGGAATGGTGCATTGGACTATGTCAGACTTGCCTTTCTCTTTACCATTTGGTCAACCTAGTTGACTATGGTCAATCCCTTTCCTTGGGAAGAGAAGGCTTTTCTAGGTATCCAGTGTTACAATTGTCAATGTCCATGGTAGATTGGGAAGTTGATCTACTAATCAAATTTGTTTTACCAAAGCTCCAAATCATTACTGATTCAGCAGCACCAAGCAAATAGATAAGATCATTAAGGGTCATCTCATAGTCTATTTCATATTAGTCCCAGAGCTAATTCACTATGTGACTTAGAAAGTGATTGAACAACCAACTTTCTTAAGACTTTGACACCCAACTCTCCCGACTTGTCAATTTGTGACTTCATCTCCAAGATGTGAGCACACATAGACCTTGCTTGCCAATAAGGCTAGAGTGACTTTGAACTTGTGGGTTAGGGAGAATAATTTGAGGAGGTGGAGGAAGTGAAGTTCCAAGAGATTTGGGAAGATCATAGATGTCAGAACTAGGCATCTTTTGGGAGATATTCAAGATAGTTGATCTAAAGTCCTTAATATAACACCCAATATGAAATATTAAGGCTATGACCCAACACAATACTTTTATAACCTGGAAGAGGGATGCCGTAATCCAAGCTATAAAATATTTGATGGTAGGCGAATGACGATTCACCAATTTCCACTATGAAAACGAAATAATTTAACTAGGTTTTACTTGGATTTGAAACTCCTAGATATTTTGAGATTCATTGAACTTTCAATGGCATGTTTCAATCTTGAGTGTGCCCTTCAGGTTTTGTGACTAGGATGTCGAGGATCACAAAACAAGGTGTGAAGTAACCATGCAAATTACTTGGTACCCTTAATATTTACCCCTTAATCGATGTTCCAGGTTAACCACACTCACTCCACCGATACTATGATAAATATTAAGTTACCCTTTGCCTACCTTGTTAAATCCAGCTAGTGTGCAGGTTAACCACATGCGCTCCACTAACCGACTTAAGAAAAGTGCAAAGTGTAATTTCATGGATTAGCACCTTATTCACATTTTCATAAAGTAACTAACATTGGGAATTATAAAAACATTTTAGTTACTTTATATTTATCATTAATACTTTTAATGAAGGGAGAATTCTAGTCCTTGTCCTACCCGTTCGTCTAACGACCATCCACCAGTCAAGTAAGCGGTGGGTGAGAGTGGACACCCATTAAACTGCCATTTTATAGGCAGTAACCTTATACCCCCCCCCCTTTATAGAACGACTTCGTAAATGAGGCCTACTAACAGTAAGACTGACTTGCTCTTATATATATATATATATATATATATATATATATATATATATATATATATATATTATTGACTTATAATACTATAAAGTATAAGGGTTGAATTTTAACTTTTAAAATTCTAAGGGCTTAACTTGGAATTAAAGTATTCATATTTTAAAATTCCAAAACTTGAAGGCAAGTTTTGAAACTATTCAAAACTATTCAATTCCATAAATTATGTGTTTAAAGTAGTTTTCATCCAAAAACTCTTCAAGTTCCATAACTTGAGGACAAGTTATGGAAGACTTTAAATTATTAAAAGAATATGACTTTTCTTTATTCATAACTTATGCAAATATTTATAAGTTTTATGAATCTTTAATGTGACTTTTCATACAACTTGGGGACAAGTTACAAAAACACATTTTAGAACCAACACTTCGATTAATTTGGATTGAAAACTACAATTTCACATAACTTTTCTATTAATTTAAGCAACTCATAAGAACAAGATAATTCAATCAAACTTTTTCATGTAATTAGCCTAGCCATTAAACTAATACAAAACATGAATCTATTGACAATTATCTTGTAAATTGGATTAGCATGAACATTACCACACCAAAAACAGGTTTATAAGTTGAAAAACAGCTTAGGGTAATGTTCCTAGTCCATTTCCAGCCAAAACAGTTGAAGATATGTTGTCTAGGGGTCCAACTCGTCAAGTGCATGAATCAACTTGGCAAGTTGGATGAGTTTTGCCTTGGACTCGTCGAGTCCCTTTATGGACTCGGCGAGTCTGCTGTCCAGACAACATAAAAACTTCGATTTTCAGCCAATTTTGCAAGAATAACAAGAAAACAAGCCTAGTCTCTGATATTACTGTTGGGTTTTGAGCATTCTAAGACTCCTAAGTGTACATGCAACCCTAAATACCTTGGATCTATGTTTTCTCTATTATACATGCAAATATGAATATTCCAAGGTATTACCCTAAATAGCATACAATCTTTTGATACTTGAATAATAAACAAGATAGAAATACATGCCTTGTTGATGTAGCTTAACTCCATGAAGCTCGAGAGCCTAGTGCCCCAAGTGTGACACCTCAAATGGTTCACACAACATCAAATGCACTTGGAATAACTTAGAGAGAAATGATACACTTCATGAAATCGGCTAGCCCTCACCATTCCCTCATAGTCTCTCATGGTCACCTATTTTGACAAGAATACGATCCTTATATAGTGTGTCACAATTAGGGTTACACCATGTAAACCCTAATTGTCATGGCCTTTCATTTCCATGATCCATGGGTACAAAAAACACCATGGAGCACCCTATGGGTTTTAGCCCAACTTGATAATCCATGGAGCATTAGCCCACTATACAAGTATGGATGATTTACACAATCAACCCATATATTTAAGAGTAAATTACTGAAATCGTCCTTATGGTTTAGTCAAAATTGCACGTTTGGTCCCTAACATTTCTTTTGCATTTGGATCGTCCCTATGGTTTGATTTTGTTGTGTTTTTCGTCCCTTGCATACATAAAGTTAGGGACGAAATGTGCAATTTTGACCAAACCATAGGGACGAAAAACGCAACAAAATCAAACCATAGGGACGATCCGAGTGCAAATTAAAAGTTAGGGACCAAACATGCAATTTTAATCAAACCATAGGGACGATTTCAATAATTTACTCTATATTTAATTAGTCTCCTTTTGATCACTTAATTAATTCCAAATTAATTCTTGATCAATACTAATTAAATAATCTTATTAATATATATTAGAACTTATAATATATTACCAAACCTTAAGTGTTATTTCTCTCATTTTAGTCTATCCAAATGCATGATGCTATGCAACCCAAATGGACCATGCCGAGTCGGGTCAAGTACATACCAAATATAGTTATGGACTTAGACACTAATCCAACACTATCATCGCAACTATAGGAACTGCTGGGTAAGCAGTTCATCTGCCCGAGCAGTTCCCCATGGGGAGCGTCGATACACTTCGTTAGGAAGAATGATGGTTCACACCGGATGTGTATCGACTACCGGGAGTTGAACAAGTTGACGTTGAAGAACTGTTATCCACTCCCGATGATAGATGATTTGTTTGATCAGTTGCAGGGTGCGTCTTGATTTTCCATGATATACTTGAGGTCTGGTATCATCAAGTCAGGGTCAGAGAGGAGGACGTGGAAAAGACTATGTTCTAAACTCGTAATGGATATTACGAGTTCGTGGTGATGCCGTTTGGGCTCACCAACGCACCAGCAGTATTTATGGACCTGATGAATCAGGTCTGCAAACCGATGCTCGATCGCTTGGTCATAGTATTCATCGAAGATATATTGGTGTATTCCAAGACTCGAGAGTAGCATGAGGAGCATCTGCGGGAGTTATTGGGAGTTCTAAGGCAAGAACGGCTTTATGCCAAGTTCTCGAAGTGCGCGTTTTGGTTACGAGAGGTACAGGTCCTAGGACACCTCGTTAATCAAGAGGGGATTTTGGTTAATCTGGCCAAATTCGAGGCGGTCATGCAGTGGGAGGTTCCGAAATCTTCCACTAACATCAAGAGCTTTCTAGTATTGGTAGCATACTACCAGAGATTCATACAAGATTTCTCCAAGATTACAGTACCCTTCACTCGTCTGATGAGAAAGGGGGTGGATTTCCGGTGGGGCCCCGAGCAGCAGAGGACGTTTGAGACCCTCCGACAACATTTATTCGAGGCTCCAATGTTGACTCTTCTAGAAGGAGTCGAGGATTTTGTTGTGTTCTATGATGCATCCATCACGGGACTAGGATCGGTTCTCATGTAGAGAAGACGAGTGATAGCCTACGCATCGCGACAGCTAAAGTTGCAAGAGACGAGATACGCTACTCATGATTCGGAATTGGGAGGGTTGTATTCACTCTCAAGATTTGGAGGTCTTATCTCTATGGGGCCCGATGTACCATCTACACGGACCACAAGAGCCTAAGACACATCATGGATCAGCTGAACCTGAACATGAGACAACTCAGATGGCAGGATGTAGTCAAGGACTACGACTACGAGATCTTTACCACGCAGGTAATGCGAATGTGGTGGTGGACGCTCTAAGCTGCAAGTCAGCTGGGTCTTCCACACCAGTGACATGTATGAGGATATCGGTAGATTCTCCACTTGTGAGTTTGATTAGAGATGCTCAGGCTGAGGGTATCCGACCTTAGAACTGGTAACCAGAGAGGATCAGAGATTCATACAAGATTTCTCCAAGATTACAGTACCCTTCACTCGTCTGATGAGAAAGGGGGTGGATTTCCGGTGGGGCCCCGAGCAGCAGAGGACGTTTGAGACCCTCCGACAACATTTATTCGAGGCTCCAATGTTGACTCTTCTAGAAGGAGTCGAGGATTTTGTTGTGTTCTATGATGCATCCATCACGGGACTAGGATCGGTTCTCATGTAGAGAAGACGAGTGATAGCCTACGCATCGCGACAGCTAAAGTTGCAAGAGACGAGATACACTACTCATGATTCGGAATTGGGAGGGTTGTATTCACTCTCAAGATTTGGAGGTCTTATCTCTATGGGGCCCGATGTACCATCTACACGGACCACAAGAGCCTAAGACACATCATGGATCAGCTGAACCTGAACATGAGACAACTCAGATGGCAGGATGTAGTCAAGGACTACGACTATGAGATCTTTACCACGCAGGTAATGCGAATGTGGTGGTGGACGCTCTAAGCTGCAAGTCAGCTGGGTCTTCCACACCAGTGACATGTATGAGGATATCGGTAGATTCTCCACTTGTGAGTTTGATTAGAGATGCTCAGGCTGAGGGTATCCGACCTTAGAACTGGTAACCAGAGAGGATCAGGGGTGAGAATCCTCGATTTGTGTAAGATACTCGGGGATTTTTGACGCGATCCGGTCGGGTATGGGTTCCGATTTCTGGTGGGGTCAGGTAGATGGTTATGACGGAGGCTCATAAGTCTCACTTCTCTATTCACCCAAGGACCACGAAGATGTACCGCGATTTGAGTCTAAGCTATTGGTGGCCATGCATGAAGCGAGAAATCGCTTGGTACGTTGAGAGGTGCTTGACCTGCAGGATGATCAAGGCCGAGAATCAGAGGGCGCATGGAAAACTGCAGCCTCTATAGATTCCCATGTGGAAATGGGAACATATCATGATGGACTTCATCTTAGATAGATTGATGAAGAGTGCCCATTTCTTGGCCATACGGGAGAGTTCATCGGCCGAGAAGTTAGCCGACATGTATGTCCGCGAGATTGTTGCTCGCCACGGAGTTTCGGTCTCTATTGTTTCCGACCGAGACGTTAGATTCACCTCTTGCTTCTGGCAGAAGTTCCACGAGGAGTCGGGCACACGGCTGCATTTTAGCACAACATATCATCCGTAGACTGACGGCCAGAGCGAGCGGACTATACAGACCCTCGAGGACATATTGAGGGTTTGTGTCATCGATTTTGGTGGAAACTGGGATTCCCACCTACCCCTTGCGGAGTTCGTCTACAACAACAACTATCATTCCAGTATTGGTGCCCCACCTTTTGAGCTGTTGTACGGGCGGAGATGTCGCACCCCAGTCTATCGGGGTTAGGTGGGTCACAGAGTGATGGGGCGGACAGAGGTAGTTTTACAAACTATCGAGATGATGCAACAGATTAGACAGCGGTTGCAGACCGCACATAGTAGACAGAAAAGATATGCCGACCGACGTCGATCAAATTTAGAGTTCCAGGTCGGTGACATGGTACTCCTGAAGGTCTCGCCCTGGAAGGGTGTGATCCCTTCATAAAGAGGGGGAAATTGGGCCCCCGATACATTGGGTCATTCAGGATCATTTCTAGGGTTGGCAACATGGCATATAGGCTAGACCTTCCTGAGGAGCTCAGTCAGATCCACAACACATTCCACGTTTCGCAGTTGCGAAACTGCATCCTGGATGAGCTGGCCGTGGTATCATTGGATGATATTCAGGTTGAAGAGCGCCTGAATTATGTGGAGAGGCCATGGCCATTCTGGAGAGGAAAGTGAAGATTCTGCGGAATAAGAAGATACCTTTGGTAAAGGTTCAGTGGGAGCATCGTAGAGGGTCCTGAGTGGACATGGGAGCCAGAGGTTGAGATGCGGGAGCACTATCCGGATATGTTCACCGCAGCGGACTTCTAGGACGAAGTCTAGTTCAAGTGTGGGATAAATGTAACGCCCCGGCTCTCAGGTATTAATTTCAGTCTTAATCTTTCAGATTGAAAAGTCTACTCGACGATTTGGATTACCCGACTCGTCAAGTACGAACGTGGTTAGACCACAACCTTAAGTGACTAACTCAGCGAGTCGAAGGATAGACTCGACGAGTTTGAGCAGGAATAAGAAAACCTTAATTTCGGGGTTTTCCCCCTATTTAAAGGACCTTAAGTACCTTCTTTCAGCCTCCTTATCTCTAGTTGATGGCTAAAAGGAAACCCTAATCGATTTAGACTCCATTCTTGAGTGGGTGTGGAACTAAAGTGTGTTTTAGTGCTTTCATTAATAGAACTAAAAGATTTAGAGGCCTGGATTGAAAAAAAGGAAGTGGATCTGCCATCTACGTCGTTTTAGGAGCTAGCCTGAGGTAAAAAGCTTTTAACTTGATCTTTTCATACTTAGATCTCTTTATATTAAGATTAGGGCCATTTTACCTTGTTTGGTACTCAATTCGGGTAATGGTCATGATCTGAAGTAGGAACTTCAGATCTAGACTCATCTTGGTTCTTATGGTCATAAACTTCCAGCCTTTGGCAAGATAATGTCTTATCCTCACTTAGAACCTCTTCTCTAGTTTGATTTTGGCCATTTACACCTTCCATGTACGTAAAGTTTGCAACTTTACGTAAGAAGTATGCCTTAGGAGCTTAGATCTACGTTATGGAGCTTTGGAATAGCGTAAAAAGCATCTGAATGGAGAAAATACTGAAGGGAATCGACGAGTTGCATGGTCAAATTGGCAAGTCTAATGAAGATTGTCATGCAAGGTTTCTACATGGATTCGGCGAGTCAACTAGGGTTATCCCGATTTTTGAACATGCATGAACTCGGCGAGTTGCAGGGAAACTCGATTAGTCGATGAGGGATTTCACGACTTCTCGAGTACAGGAAGGACTCGACGAGTCGGTGGACTGCACTCGACGAGTCAGGTCAACATGGACTGTTGACCTTGACCATTTACTTGGACTTTGACAAAGGGTTGACTAGTTGACTTTTGGGGCATTTTGGGAAACTGGAAATTTATGGATAAGATTCTATGGTGAATACAGGTGGTGGAGTTTGTGGAGGTGATCTGAGAGTTGAGCTTATCACTTCAGCGCGACAATTGTGAGGTGAGTTATCCTTACTATATCTAATGGATCTAAGGCACCAATATCGGCCCTTATCAGATTTGTATCCTGGTTTATTGCATGGTATGCTCATTGGTTTACATCCTGGTAGTTAGGATGGTGATATGCTTAGTGACCTAGTTAGGTCGGTATCCTGGTATATAAGATGATGCTATGTTAGTGACCAGTTAGGCCTATATCCTGGTAATAGGACGTTGTTATGATTACTAATCTGTTAGATCCGTTTGACTGTTATATATGCTAGCGTATGATATGAATGTGCACATGTTTGTTAAATGGGGGTTGGGTTGAGACGGTCCTGCTTTGTGCTGAAGGCTAACAGAGCCAGGGCGGCCCTGCAAAGGGGCTCAGTTAGGTCGAAGGCCTAACGAGCGGTCCAGTTAGGCTATAGGTCCTACGAGGCGGCCCAGACGTGCCGAAGGCTCGGAAAACGGTCCAGATAGGCTGATGGCCCGCGAGGCGGTCCAGTCAGGCTGAAGGCTCATTATGCATGTTGTTTGCTTATATGTTTAAGTGATGTGGTTATATTTGTATGGTGTTGGTATTTTGGGGGTAACTCACTAAACCTTTGAGCTTACATTTATCAATTATTGTTTCAGGTACTTCGGATGATCGTGGGAAGGCGAAGGCGTGACCGTACACTTCCTCGATTTATGATTGTGATTTTCTGGGAACCCTGATATGATACTATTTTGAAAACAAATTGTAGTAACGTAATGGTCTTTAAGTGTTTTAAAAAGTTCAAATTTTGCATGATTTTTATGGATGTTACAAAATTTTAGGGTATATTTTACCAAATTGCATAGGACGCCCGAAATCTCATGGCCGGCCCTGTTGCATGTGGTTTTTTGCCATTTGAGAAATCAAGTATACTCTTATATTTTCTTTCTACTTATCCTCTTATTCAATAGATTAAGAAAATTGTTAAACTTAAAAGATAATATTAAGAGAGATAATTAATGGTATCCACATATCATATTTTTATATGACTAGGAGGATAACTAGGAAAGAAAGATAAAAGGAAAATCTCCAGAAAAATCCTAAAATTTTACCTAATTTATGAAAAAATCTCAAACTAAAATCTGTTTTAGAAAAAGCATGAATTACCAGTAAAAATAGCGATTTTAACCAATTTTTCCCGGTTTACCGGTTTTTATTATTTACCTGTTTCATTAAAGTCTCATTATTTTACGAATAAGTCTCAAACTAAAATTTAGTGATGATTTGACCATTTCTCCATGTAAGATACATTTTATCGGTTTTATTGCTGACCTAGACGCCTAGTCATTAAATGAGCTAATGAGATGAATATGTTGAGGATATTTTTTTGGATTATAAAATGCATCTAAAGAAGACTGCAATAATTACATAAACTAGCAACAACTACGTTATTTTTTACGTTTATTAGAAATTTCAAATTATCTATCTAATCTTATATAACCCAATGTACACATCTCATCAAACATGAGCTCGTTTCCTGCTATTTCTTTTCCCGGAAACATGCATTTTAGTGGTTTCATTGCCGACCTAGATACATAGTAATAAATGAGTCGATGAGATGGATATCAAATTTTATTGTAAATGTAGCATTATATAACTCATCATATCCATTTTATCAACTAATTTAATGACTAGGTGTCTAAGTCAGCAATGCAACCGTAAAATATATGTTACATTAAGAAAACAGTCAAATCATCACTAAATTTTAGTTTGTGACTTATTTGCAAATTAAGGTAAATAATGAAACTTTAATAAAACAGGTAAGTAATAAAACCGCTAAATCGGAAAAAATGTGTCAAATTGTCATTTTTACCGGTAATTCATGTTTCTTCGTAAATAAATTTTAGTTTGAGACTTTTGCGTAAATTATGATAAAATTTTAAGATTTTTCTAGAGATTTTCCAAGATAAAATGATATTTATTTATTTATTTCCATTTTATTTTAGGATTTTTTTAGACATCATATTTTGTAATATCCTGTTTAGCCATCAAATCCGAAAAGGACAATCTTGATAAAACAATCATAAAGACGTGATTTCCGAGTACCCTAGGAAAAAGATCGTTTTGGACTACATAGAAACAAGAATGTCACAACTTTCTTTTCTTCAAATCAACTTAAAGGCCTCCACGTTTAGTGCAATTAATATTGTTTTTAGGACATTAACGAAAACGCTTTAGAAAGAGTTATCATCTTTCGTTAATTACTAGGAAAGAGAAGACGTGTGTGGTCCACTTGGTTCGGGTATATTCAAGACAAGGGCTCCGGAAAGTGTTGTGGAACGTGCTCATGCAATGTACTTACATATCTGAAAATGCTTCTCTACTTTAATCTTTGGAAATGAATAAATAGAAATAGAAATATTAGTATATTTTTGAATAAATTCTATTAAAATATCAGTTATGGAAAAAATCATGGATATGAGATTATTTTATTAGTCTATGTAAAATCATTTAATATTATATAGATAAATAAAAACTTGGAAAAATACCGGTTATAGACATTTTTTGGGGTTGAATTTTAAAATATAGACACAAAAAATTGAATTTTCGGGTATACAAATGGAATACGCGGAGGTAGCTCCGAGGGGCTCCGTAGAATTCACTGTAGCTCCACGGAATTGCAAAATCGTAAATAAATCAGGGTATTAAAAAAACTCAAGATCCATTCCGCGGCGCTACCTCCGAGGAATGAGTTCATTCTTCGGAGGTAGCGCCGCGGAATGGATCTTCAGAAATATATTTTTTTTCACATCGATTTTTCGGGGTTTATATTGATTCCCCAACTAATTATTTTAAAGAAAAGATTATAATAGTATGAATTTTTCTTAACAATATTTAGAATGAATGTAGGTGATTTTTTTTCTTTCTGAAGATCCATTCCTCGGAGCTACTTCCGCAGAATGAGTTCGTTCCTCGGAGGTAGCTTCGTAGAATGGATCTTGTATTTTTTTTATTATTTAATACCCTGATTTATTTACGATTTTGCCATTCTACGGAGCCACAGTGCATTCCACGGAGCCCCTCAGAGCTACCTCCGCGAAATCTATATTTATACCCGGAAATCCAACTTTTTGTGTCTATATTTTTAATTCAACCCCCAAAAAACGGGGGTGGAGCTACATGCTGCAAGAGCAAGCCTTGACCCACCTCACACAAATTTAAGGTGAAATATGATATATAAAATTTATATTTCTATTGAATAAAAAATGCTAAGACTGTGAATTGTACCTTGTTCAAAACTTAAATTCATAATGAATGGAATACTTTACCTACTAAGACATGTCGATTAAAAAATTAAGACAACAATTTTTGAATAGATCAAATTGTATTTCAATCTTCAAGATGAATTCATCGTTCATCCGGTTAGTATATTCATATTTTTTATTATTATAGTTAATCAATTACTCCCAACTTAAACGAACAATTTACTTTAAAATCATATATTGTTACACGTTGTTACCATCTGAAGTATTTAACTACTTGTTCATATTTTGTAAATTATTTAGCCTACCCTAAAACAAAATCCTAGCTATGCCACTATCAAAAAATGTCTATATCCAGTATTTTCCCTAAAAACTTGGTCCACTTCTGTGTTTTTATGATATTTTGTATCAAGATAATTTACTAATGCTTTTCATTGATATCAGTGGTGACAGATACAACGCTGTATTTAATTTCAACATCGTATGATATTTGGCTATCATGATAAATATAAAATGTTATAAGGTTTATAAAATTTCTTGAGATGAAAATTATTAAATTCATATGGATTCCAACTTCATATTTTCAGTAATGTGATATGAAAAACATATTTTATAAATATATAAAAAAACATATATTATAAGGATAGAAAGAAAAATTTGTTTTTAGACCAACAAAATATATATATATATATATATATATATATATATATATATATATATATATATATATATATATACTTTGATAAACATTTAATCTCAAATGCTGAATTTTAAAAGGTACAATTTTTACTTCAATATTTACAACCATTTTATCCATTAACCGATTCAACAGATTACAACCATTTTATCCATTAACCGATTCAACAGAGAATTAAGCAAGTAATTTGGTCATAGACTCAATATTCCCTTATTTTAAGCAACTTGAATCCCAATATCTCGACAATTATCTCTTTAATCTAACCCGCTTCCCATTTATCTCTCTTCTGTAGGTCGATTTAAAGAAATATTACAACCCTCATTCACCACCGCTGCCACTGTCGTAACCTCTACTTACACAACCATGAAATGCATCGGTACTTTCTTCTTTTTTGCTGACTACCTATTTAGATCTACGGTATATTCTCACAAACGAGCTTTAAGTCTCTCTCTCTCTCTCTCTCTCTCTCTCTCTCTCTCTCTCTATATATATATATATATATATATATATATATATATATATATATATATATATATATATATATATATATATATATATATATATTCAAGCTTCTGGTTTTATTTTGTAAATTGTTGTTCCATCTCTCTTCCACTCTTAGATGATGTGTGGTATATGTAATTCTCGCCACCACCATCACTGGTTACCATCTATACCGCCATCAGCCATCACACCCACCTGCATCCTCGCATATTGGAGATCAAATACGACAATTTTGATCTTTGTCCTCATGTAGACATCTCATTTTGTTTTGTTTTGTTTTTTTTAGGTTTTTTATGGTGTCTGATCATGGAAAAAAGAAGCCGCTCCGAAGAAAGATTATAGGTAGAGTTTTTTTGTTTTCTATTTTAGCGTGGTTGAATTTTCGTTTCTTATAAAAAGCGGGAAATTCAAGAGCTTCAGTAAGATGTCTATAACCTCGGTAGAAAGATTTTACTATTTTGATAATGTTCAATATTCAAAATCTACAATTTCTTATAAGTAGTTACTATTTCCCATGTATTTTTTTCGTTCAACTAGGAATTTTTTGGGTTCTCGGCTTCAAATATTATCACAATGTACTATTGGCTTGTCGATGGATGTAAGAAGTATTAGGAAGAAGTAAAGATACCTGCTAACAAAGAGTATCCACCGGAGAAAACTTACTCAAACATAAACATTTTAGTACTTGACATCAATTCATATTTCTTTTTAGTGGGTTTACTTTACCTATTTTTCATATATTTAGTTGTTTGTTATTATCATATAAATTATTCATGATACGAAAATCAGTCATACTCATATCAGCTCGGATCAACAACATCTCTATTATAATTAGTTAGACCATTTTTGTGTTTCAGGTCTGTCGTTTTGTATGGTACTCTCTTTCTTGATTTGGTTAAGCTTGCTTTGGTATGTTTTTTTAATACCTTGACATATTGCTAAAGCTCTCCCAATCTTGGTTTATCTCCTTTAATTTCTCTTTCCTATCTATTTCTATATGTACATGATTTGAAAAAAATATATATCAAAATTTGATTTAAGCTCATTAAGATCCCCTTTATAGTTTATCTGACCATATATCTCAGTTTCTGGTCTCAGAATGATAAGATGAATACATATCTCAAATTATCCGTATTGTGAAACAAAAGAAAGGTGGTAACTATAGTGGTTAAGGTTTGTCTTTCATCATTTTTTTGTTACTTTTTAAAAGATCTATATCCTTCTTTGATTTTGCGATTTGGATTTCTAGAACTATTTTTTTTATCATTCTTGGCGGAATGGGAGTAATGAGGTTGTGATGAACTAATGCCTTATATTGAATTACAATGTGTATGTGTGGCTGTGCACCACAATACCATGTACTGCAATAACAATATCCATAAACTCCAGTCTGTTTTAATAATTTTAGTTCTTCTAAATTGGCCCTGACATCAACCTTTTTTTTATAGAACACAATTGCATAGAAAAGGTTTTTACTTCAAGGTAGTATCCGTACTACTCGCCCAACTACCGTAGAAAATAGGAAGATTCCATCGCCATTGCCACTATGGTTCATTCTTTATATCTATCGGTGTATGCTATAGATTCATGTGTATATCTTTGCACCATTTATGTTTGTTTTCAGAGATTGTTTCAGATGTTTTTAATTGATTGAGATGATACTGAAAATAAAAAGCTAATTTATTAGTGAGAAAAGTTTGAATTTGTTTAGTGGGAGCATTTTATCCTTGATTTTTCATCATTACTGGTTGGCAAGTAAAAAATAAATATATGTTTGTATAGACTTGATCAACATTAATTGCTTAAGAAGAAATAGACTAATTAATTGTTTAAGAAGAAATAGACTAATCAATGGTTAAAACATAGTTTTTGAATGTCTTTTACTCTTTTAGTATGTACACAAATGCTCTAAAGGCTTGTCCAAAGCAATGATAGGAAAATCGTTCAAAATTGATGTAGAAGATGACAAAAAATATGAAAAATAAGATGATTATAATATTTGCAGAAGGACATAGGATGTGAAATTTTGTTAACTTCATCCATGGCTACTGGATATATGTTCTTTAATGAAATCTGTTTCAGGTCGCATAGACAGGGTCAGTTGCTTATTTGATTTGATTCTTTACTTTTTAATTTGTATATCAATTGGAATAGTGTGGTACTGACATCAAAACTTGTAAGACCTGATTGGGCTCTAATATTGCCACAAATGGATCCTATACATTGACTGCATATCTTTTTCACTTTTATGTATTAAAGTGATCATATATATTTTTGTCATTGCAAGGTTTGAACAACTCTTAGAATGAGCAATATCAAAAGGAAAATGGAACTCATGAAACCCTTCTTGTTGTTGTTGATGTGATCTATGTACATACAAGAGATTGTTTAACTTTTGACATTAACATCACCTAAAATGTCAATTTTAGAGCATCTCAGTATAAAATAAATTGATATAATGGTTTTAAATTTACGTTTTTGTATCTTAATAAACTAACATTGCATTTTATTGCATTCAACGTTTATTACTAATATAGTAAATTACAATTTTGGTCTTGATATTGCTAATTTTTCAGAGGCATAATTTTAAGCTACTTTTTCAAAGAACCATAATGGTTTAATAAGTGGGGGATTTCAAAAGGGTTATATTTTTACTCCAGGTTTCTATTTTTTGTAGACATTCTTAGAAATTTATTAATGCCTTTTTTTTCTTGACAAGGTATGCATCTAATTCTCCTTTTAATGTTTTTGAGTAAATTACGTGGATGGTCCTTGTGGTTATGGTGATTTATGTGTTTGGTTCCTAACTATTTTTCTTAACTTGGTAGGTCCCTAAATTTGGGTTTCTTTTGATTTTAGTCTCACATCGACTTAAATGACTATATTACTCTTAATGATATATTTTTATTATTTTTATTGTTATTAAACAAAATTTATATTTAGATCTTTGGATACAACCATTTAATCATAGTGAATCTCGTATTCTCCAAATTTTTTCTAAAAACAAGGAGACTCCATTCGATCCGGTCTTCAAAATATCGGCCATGAAATGTGGAATTTGAATATTGAAATTCTATAATTGGTGGCCCTTCCTTGGATAACTAGCATCTAATCAACAGAATTTAGTTTTAAAATCCTAGAGGGTTATCCCAAACTATAATCGTTATAGTTTATTAGAGTTGATATAGAACTGCTTTGTAAAAACCTTTCTGAAAGCTATGAAGTTAGATTTCCAAAATAGTAGTTTCCCTTATTCTCAACATATTACAAAAAGAGATAAAATATCCGAAAATGCTATTAAACGTGGAAATCATTGGACTGCATTAATAAGTTTAAAACTTAATAAAATACTTTGAATTTGGCTTGTATTCCCCCTGAAAACATTAAAAACACGGAAAATGTATTGGTATGAACTCATTATTTGACGGATGATTCGAGCGAATGATTGGTTACAAGTGTAGAGTGTCAATTGAGGTTTCGCACTCAAGTGGATCCTAGTAACATATAATAGCACATATACGTATTAGATTTAGGTATTCCATGACAAAACATGATGGGAAACCACCATAAAGACTTGGAAATGCTTGTTGGGACCTTATGCGATCATACCAAGGAGGTGTATGGTCATTAGGGTGTGTGTGCGGCCAGGGTGTGTGGCCTGGCTGTGTGTGCGGTTGCACACAGGAGTGTGCGGCCGTACAAAGGGTGTGTGCGGCCGGAGTGTGCGGCCAGGGTCAAACTCTCACTTTGGAGGGTTTTTGAGGTGTGTAAGGCCACCTTATGAGGGTGTGTGGCCGTACACCTTCAAGTGACGATGAACATGAAGAATTTCAGGATTAGATTTAGGTGTTTTACTTGTATAACAAGCTAAATGATGGAATTCTTCACGTTTTTGAGGCCCTTAGAGTGTTCTTGGATGAAGTTTTTAGAGAGAGAAAGTAGAGTGCAGCCAAATGAAAGGAATGAGTGAAGGGGTCACCCTATATAAATAGGGATGAGTGTGCGGTCGGAGGATGGGTGTGCGGCCACACACTCATGTGTGCGGCCATACACTCGGGTGTGTAGCTACACACTCATGTGTGCGGCCATACACTCGGGTGTGTGTCCACACACTCATGTATGTGGCCACACACTCCTTTTGATGGAGTGTTTGGCCTATTAACAACCTTAAATCTTAAACCAACCCATCCCTAATTCAAACTTTGGTTGTATAACACTTTAGATCATCCAAACAGGCTCAAAACAATGCTACAAGATAGTTGTAACGAGTTTAACATTGATAGAATTGGCTATGTATACAAGATAAAAGTTTCGGGTTGTCACATATATTATTCATATAATATATTAATAAACCATATTAACCTCTTTCTCTATTATTTCTCCGGTCAAGTTGCTTTGGTGAAGGCATCCCAAAAGGACCATGCATAACCGGGTCAAGTACTTACCATATATGGTTACAGGCTTAGACACTAATCAGAGTCTCCCACTTGGATAAGTCTAGTAACCATAAATGCAAGTATAATCCGATTAGCAATCGTATCTCTCAAAGACGTTGTCGAACTCTGATCTTATCAGTAACCTGTCCTTTAGATAAGGGATCATATATTCCTCCATTCTAGATATCGTATAGACATGAGACATGGATTGAAATGATTCTCTCAGTCCATGTGTTATTTCTCGATTTCCGATTTACGATGACTGACTAAATGAACAAATCAAATTAGCCCTAGCCCGGCCGAGCATTTACGTTTTTCATCACTAAATCATCTAGGGGCCCACAGATATCGCTTTTATCCTACTTTGGAAAAAAGGATCGGATAAACTTTGACTCAATGCTCGCTTGCACTTACTCACCGAATCACATACAACAATATGTTTTATAACACCAAGCTACTGGTGCGTTTACATATTATGAATGTGCAACCGACTCACAAGATACAACTCCCACATCTCCGTTTCAAGAATATAAAATATTATCGTCTAACCAATCGCTCGTGATAAAATCCATGAAGCGATCCAAGTGAGCGTGGGTTTAATCCAATGCTCAAATCATATTCTTAAGCACTCATGAACGTTGCATCAAACCTTTGCCATGTTTAATACACTTTAAACAATCTACACACCAATTCACGACAATCTTCTTTCGTACCTACTCCCAAAGTATGAGTGAATGTGGAACATTCGAGTAATTTGATTATTCTGAAATAATTTAATTATTCAGGAAGTCAAAACATGCAAAGTGAAACACAATAATAATACTAATCCTATATGGCCCTAAACTTTTGAGTATAAATAAAACACCTTTTATTTATCACCATATTGATTACTCATTATTTGTCGTTTCGGGTAATCAACTTATTACTTGAATTATAACTATAGTTGTCCCATGCTCTTAGCATGCACACTATGTTTACCTATGGTCCTTACTTTTTGAAATAGATTAATTGAACACATTTTCAATCATACTCATTTCACAACTCCTAATCCTTACCACAAGTGTAAGAATACCAAATTCTTGCTACTTATAGAATATGTTAGATTCTAATATTTTATGCAGCGATCCTTTTGTAATGTCATAGCGCCAAGGTCACAAAGACTTTGCGAATGAAATTACAAAGTCCTCTATTGGAAATTTTTGTAAGACAATTCCATAGATACGAAGTCTCATATTCAAAGTACATTCCTTTGAACATCCTTTTTGCATAAAAGTTTCTAATCTAGACATATAGATTCTTAACGTCCAACTCCCAATATGGGCACAGTTTTATATTTTCCATATGACAACTCATTATTAATAGAATCATATCTAATAATAATAATAATGTCAATGTGTTCCATCCAATACTATACTTCCAGCTACTCACAAACAACCAATCCTTGGTGAACCTTAGATTGTCCTTTGATAGCTGTTTAATAAACTTAGTCATGTCCGGTTCTAGTCCTTTTTCCCTCTTAATGACCTAGGCATTTGGAAAATTTTAGAACGGTCAATTATTACAGCATATGCGATCGATCCTATACTCGAAGCGTATGGAATACGAAGCATAATGTCTTACATAAAGATGTGATACTTTATCAGTCTTCTGCCATAATATTTCAATTTTCCATGTTCTCAAAATTCGAATTAAGAAAAGGGATGCCGTAATCATAATCTAACTTTGAGAACACAATTCATATATTTGACTAAATTCGATTAAAATTTGTCGATCTAAGCTCTTAGATCTCGAAACGAAGTATAATATTCTCTCCCTTAATCATAGCAAAACAATCTCTCAACCCTTGCAACTTGGCAAAGTAAACTCTTGTTTTCTATGATTAATATTGTTAACTTGCAACCTACCATAATTATCATGCTCCCACTAACATGATGATTATATCCATACTAGCATAACACTTATGCTCCCACTAGCTTTGACATGTATTCAGAAATCAGCTGAACTTCTAGAAAACAATGCTTATTGAATTTTTTAAGTTCATATTTCTAATGCTAGATGCTTCGATAAGACTTTATCTAAGCTTCTCAAACTCATACACCTTTCCTTAGATAGCTCATATGTATGTGTCTAAACGATTCTAGAACTCAAAGCAATAAGTCTAAAATGTTCAGACCCATTTGCCATTTCCCACAATTCGAACTATGAAGAGGGATGCCGTAATCATAGTTGAATTTGAGAAATCCAAATTACACAATGCTATCTTCATAATCTTTCTTAGTGAAAGTGTTTCCTCACAATCATTTTCATGAAGGAGAGAAACCTTATGACACTTAGATTTTATTGTGTATGTGCTCTTATCCAGGTGAATTTGTCATAACCATAATCACAAGATAATGTTAGTGACAAATCCAAACTCTTATGGACAAAACTTGTTTTTCTTAATTTCTTTCCATTAAGGGTCCTACCATTGCTCCCAAGTTATTGAGCAGCTCACCCCTACAATTCAATGTACTTTCCATTGATCAAGGTGTCTTGCCCCTATGCAATCCATTGAGAACTCATAGAACTCAGATGCATAGTTGACTAAACTGGAATGACACAGAAACAAGTGTCAACACGATAGGTGACGAACCTCAAGTCGTGTGCTAGTGATTATTGATAGGTTTATTCTTGATTAGTTCTTGAAAACTTTTCAAGATCATTTAGACTCCCACTGAACTCTTGACATATATGATTCTCTTGTCAAGAAACATTCCTTGACAAAACAAATATTCAAGAGTTAGTGCGAAATTCTATCAAGACTAACACTCAACTTAATTTGTTCTAGTTGGTCTTTGTATTCTTCAAGACATCACAACTTACAAATTTTTAAATGTGTAGGAATAAGAAAACTTTTTCTATTCCACATTTAAGTGTTACAAACCTACTTAAGATGTGTCACTCGATGTCACAATCTTAACTTTATTATTTGATATTGGAACGAAGTATGATTCATCTCAAAGTCTTAACCACTATAGCAATTCTTGATTCCTCTTCTTAGCCAAACTAGTGTACTAAGGTGTTCTTAGAGGATGAATTGTAATATGGTTCTTTATTATTACTAAGATGATCATAAAACTTGATATACAAGTACTCTCCCTTCTTCTTAGATTGGAGAAACTTCTTATCTTTCTGCCTAATTGATTTTTCTTATTCTTTCTGCCATTCATTTAAACTTTTCAATGGTTCAGAATCATGCGTAATCCTATAAGCATAACCATATTCACTAATCCTCTAGTAAATATGACGAACAATCTTATTGTTATTTATGGTGGACTTTACTAGTGCACAACATTGTTTACCAGTTTTTCTAGTCCTTCGCTTGACTCTTTGTCAAGGAATTAGTCTTCAAATTTCTAAGTACCAAGATTTCCATACATCACATGATTCAAATCATATGATTCCAAGATTCTGTCCAATTGAAACTTGGGCAATGGGAATCTTTCCTTACATAGAAAATTATAATACTACCATAAATAATATAACCAAGAATCTCATCAACATAATATTGCTTATAATAGAAACACATAGACATCAATTCTCATAATTGCCATTGCAAGGAAATATAAATAAGACAAAATCAAAATTTATTTTATTGCAGAATAAATATATCTTTACAACGCAAATGAAAACTATGTTATTACATATTCCTAAGAAATCTATCATAACTCTAAGTAGCAGCTTAAAATCCAATAATCGAATCTATGCGATCGTAATCCATTTCTTCGCGATCAGACTCAGCTTTCTCCTTCCTTTAAGTTCCCTTTCTTTTCTTCGATCCTTTAAAACACCAAATGTACTTATCACATCATGTTATAAAGAATCTAGAAATAGGAACTTAATGGAGTTAGATAGTGGATTTTTTCTAAAGCAGAGTCATACATCTTGACTCTCCCATCTCTTAGAACTCTCAGGTAGTCAAGGCAGCTTCATAACCAATGCCCTTTCTTTTTGGCAGTAGAAACATATGGATTCTTCTGGAATGGTACACAGGACTATCTGAGACTCAGCCTTTCTCTTGCGTAGAGAAAACTTTTCTGGACTTCCAATGTTGCCATTTCCCATAGAAGGTTGGGATATTGATTTATCAGACAAAGTTTGCTCGACCAGTGCGCAAAAAATCATTTTTGATTCAGCAGCAATAAGCAAATGAGTCAAATAAATAAGGGTCATGTCATGGTCCATCATATAGTACTCCCTAACGAACTTACCATATGATTCGGGAAGTCACTGAAAAACCAAGTCAACAGCCAACTTCCTTGAGACATTGACACTTAACAATCTTGTCAATGTGTGACTTCATCTTAAGACGTATGTACACACAGACTTTCCATCTTTGTGTCTTATTGCCAATAGGGCTTGAGTGACCTTGAACTTTTCAAGTTTTTAAACATGTAGGTCATGGAGAATTATTGGAGGAGGTGGAGAAATGAAGCATGATTTCCATTTCCACAATCCAATCGTGGAACATCATCTTCATGTGGAAAACCTTTTCCAACGGATTTAGGAAGACCATAGTTGTCAGACTTTGACATCTGTGAAATGGGAGAAAATTCAAGTTTATTTGATTGAGTCCTTAATAAAACACCCAAATGAGATATTAAGGCTAGGATCCAACACAACATCCTACAAAATGGAAGAGGGATGCCGTAATCCAACTTGCAGAACATTTGAAGGTAAGTGAATGACGATTCACTAATTTTCCACCATGAAAAACGAAAAAGGAATTTAAGTTTTAAATGTATTGAAAACTCCTAGATCTTTTGAGATTCATTGAACTTTTCAATGGCATATTTAAATCTCGATATGCCCCTCCATTTGTGATTGGGATGCCGAGGATCACAAAGCAGGGTGTGAATAACCATGCAAATATACATGGTGCCCCCAATGTTACAGTCACCTTTTCGATGTGCCGGTTAACCACACACGCTCCATCGAACTATGACAACCATCGAGTCACCCTTTTCCACCTTTGCATAGAATACAATTAGTGTGCCGGCTAACCACACACGCTCCACTAACGTCTTAGCAAAGGTACAAAGTGTAATTTCATGGAATTGCATCAATTCACTTTTTCCTAAAGTAACTAAGATTGGGAATTTTGTAAAACATTTAGCTACTTTATTTTTTCATTATACTTTTAATGAGGAGAGGGTTTGCCCTATCCTACCCGTTCGGCTAATGACCCTCCACCAATCAAGGAAGCGGTGGGTGAGAGTGGACACCCATTAAACGGCCATTTTATAGGCCATAACCTTATACCCCTTTATAGATCGGCTTCGTGAATGAGGCCTACTAACAGTATGACTAGCTTTTAAGTTATACATATATCATATTAGACTTTTAATGTTATACATAGTATAAGGGTGTATTTTACACTTTTGAAATACTAGGTGGTTTAATTTTATAAATTACACTTTTAATTTAATTAAATATAAACCATATCATTATGGATTTATTAACTCTCTTTTAATTATACACTTAATTAATTTAATAAAACCATAAGGGTGTAATTTGAACTTTTCAAAATTAGGGTTTTAGAATTTAGACTTTCAAAAATTAAACTTTTAATCAAACAATTTAAATTCCAAAACTTGGGGGAAAGTTTTGAAACTTTTCAAAACAATTAGGTTTTAATTATATTTAAAACTTTCGAAAAATCAAACTTTTTAATTTTTTAATATCTTAAATATTAAAACATTGATTTAATAATTATCCAAAATTAAACAATTAATTTGAATTATTAAATCTTGGAGGATATCTATTAAATTAAACAATTAATTTAACCTAATCCCTTAAATCCCCTAAAATTCGAAATTATGGGATGGGATAATTCAAAATCTTTAATTACCAAATTTAAACACTTAAAAGATAATTACAAGATATGGCATTATCCAAATCCCTAGAATTTAGGATCTAATCTTGGGGAAGGAGGAAATTTTGAAATTCAAGGGTTGGATAACCCTAGAATTCGAAATCTTGGAGGCTAAGGTAAGGGTTTGGGAAACCCTAACCAAATTTCGAAATTTAAGGCTTATGAACCCTAAATTTGAAAATCATTCCTTCAGGGTTTATTGGCTATAAACCCTAATATGTTAAACTCATACTTTTGTATAGAAAATTAATTGAAAACAAAAACCAATGGCTCTGATACCACTGATGGGTACTATACAAACAGTCCTATGTGTGCATGCAACCTTAGAGTTAAATCTATGTTATCACTATTAGTTATACAACGTTATGAACACATAAAGAAACCTAGCATGCTTCTGGTAATTTTGAAAATCACAAAGAAGGATGAAATACATAACTCTTGTTGTTATATTGTAATAACAACTTGAATCTTGAATCTTCTTGTCTTTCAAAGCAAGTACCACAAGTGTAATACCTCTAATGGCTCACAAACACCAAGAGCAAATGGAGAGGCAAGCGAGAAAGAGAGAGAGAAAGAGAGAGAGAGAGAGAGAGAGAGAGAGAGAGAGGAGGTATGAAATTCGGCTCTAGGAACCCTAGGTATCAAGTCATGGACAAATTTCATATGCCAAGGGATGTTTATATAGGTGTAGGGATTAGGGTTTCAGTCATTATCCTTATCTGGTTGCTTGCCAACCAAGCAACCCAAAGGATAACCCTAGAAACCTTATCATGGACGAATTCTAAGGCCTTATCCCCTTGAATTTGTCCACCCTACCCTCGTAACACCCGAAATCAGAAAGGACAATAAAGGAAAGAAAACCCTAAGTTAAAAGGTCAACTCGTCGAGTCCAGGAAGGAACTCGACGAGTCAAAGCGGGATCCGGGGGAACGATTAAGTAACCGACTCGGCGAGTCGGCAAAGAGGACTCGGCGAGTGCGGTCTGAAGAGGGAAACCCTAAATCCGAGACTTTGTGCACTATTTAAGCATCTCATTCTCTCCCTTAGGGTTCCTTATAGCCTCTGTTAACCAAAATACGAAACCCTAACCCTCCATTGTTGCACATTCAAGCTTTCTTGCCATTTTGGGTGATTTGAAGGAAGAAGATAAATGGGAACCATTGGGGATTCCAGGATTGGCAGTGGATCCAGAGTTTGTGGGATTTTCCAGAGCATTTGAAGGTAATGAGTCGCTACCTTCACTCTTTTGCATATAAATCAACCTTTAGCATGAGATTTGGGGCTTTAGGGAAAGTTTAAGAACCATTTCGAGTTCGAAGCCCAGATCTGAAGTTGCTACATCAGATCTAAGTGTATCCTGGCCTAGAGAATCATAAACCATCAGTCTTTGGGTTTATTGTAAAGCCTCTTTGTCTTAAACCCTAGTTTATAGTGTTTTGAGCCTAGATCTCCTTAGCTACATGTAAAGTTTGCAACTTTACGTGAGGAATAGGCTTTAGAAGAGTGGATCTACAGTTTGGAGTCCATGGACGACTCAAAAGCATCTGAATATATGAAAGACTAAATAGACTCGGTGAGTCCTTCGAGTGGACTCGGCGAGTAGTATGAAGATGAAGATGAAATCGGTGAGTTGGATGAACAACTCGGCGAGTCTTTTGAAGATTGCCTTAGACTTGGCGAGTCTGTTCTTGGACTCGGCGAGTCAAGTCGCGAAACCCCAAACCCTTCGAGTTAAGACTCGGATCAGTGAGTTGAGTGGGGACCCGGTGATTTGGTCAGGTCAGGACTCAGAAATCGGTAGACTCGGAGAGTCGAGTCGCGAATGAAAGGATTCTAAGCGTATAAACTCGGCGAGTTAGTAGGCAGACTCGGCGAGTAGGGTTGACCTAGAAGGTTGACTTTCACCAGGACTTTGACTTTGTCAAGAATTGACTTAGTTGGCTTCTAGAGTTCTGTTTGGATCTAAGTGTTATATGTATTGATATTGGTAGCTCGGGGAGCTTGTGGAGCAGCAGTTCAGAGGGAGTTGTCAGACAGCGGCCAGAGGGATTACCAGCAAGTTCAGCAGTACCAGGTGAGTTTCCCTTTGTGTGAATGGGTCTAATGCCACAATGTTGGCCCATGTAGTTACGAGTAGGAAGACCCGGGGGTTAGCCCTAGGCATTGTATGCTAGTATGATATTTGGGACCAAGGTCCATCGATAGCGGGCGGGTGCCCAGGAATGGTTTGCATGTTAGGGTATACTTGTTGTCAGTGTGATACTTGTATGAGCCTGGTAGGGTGGTGAGTACGGGCGAGGTCCCGTATATCACCAACAACAGAGTGTGGACGGGGTTCCATATCTCTGTAGTAGTAGAGCAGGGGCGAGGCCCAAGTTAGGAAAAAATTGAGTGTGGGTCAGGCCCGTATCTCACTATTAGTAGGAGCGTGGACGGGGTTCCACGACTCAATAGTAGCAGGACAGGGGCGAGGCCCAAGATAGGCGAGGCCTTAAAAAAGGATTCAATAGTATTGTTTAGCTTATGGGTTGTGATATGTTTATGTGTTAGTATATGTTAGCAGAAGAGGCCCAATGACAGGTAAGGCCTAAGTGAATAGATCTATATCCGAGCGGGGCTTGAAGCCAGGCGGGGTCTGGAGCGGCGGGGCCGTTGTAGCGAGCGAGGCCCAAAGTAGAGGACGAGGCCCGAAATAACGGGCGTGGCCTAGTATGTGCAGTATGTGTTTATGCAGGGTATGTGGTAGGTTGGGGGAACTCACTAAGCTTCGTGCTTACAGTTTTCAGTTTTGGTTTCACGTACTTCCGATAGCGGAGGGAAAAGGTCGGGGTGATCGCATGGCACACACCATAGATTAGACAGCCTGGGAATGTTTTACTCTGATAATGAAAATATGTTTTGGAATTAATACTCAGATTATGTTATGGATTGATCATGTGTTTTAAGTAATGTTTCATAAAAGAAATTTTTAGTCTTGAAAATTGGGACGTTACAAGTTGGTATCAGAGCCTTGGTTTGAGGGATTCAGACATACTCTCGGGTGTGTCTGAACTCAAACTAATGGATTGCTTTAAAATTTTTGAAAATAAAAAGACAGTTTTGTAAAAAGATTTTTTAGAAATGAAACAGTTTTGGAAAAGCGAAAAGAATTCAGAAAGAAAAGAATTTTGATAAGAGAAAAGGGGTGTGGTGCATGCCATTGGCCGAGCTCAAGTAAGTAACCCAAAATACCCATACAAGTTTATGTTATGATTATCAGTTAGTAGAACAGCAAGCTAGATTAGGACTAAGGATCTAGAGAGGATGCCTTATGTGCCTGTTATATGTGCTTTGAGCTGTATGATAGTGCTGATTAGACAATAGTAGGATAGCCTGTTTAGGTTATGCCTGAGTTTATGAGCTTATGTTGCATGCTAGTACAGATTCTTGATATGAGATTATGATTGCTTGAGTATGTTATGGTTAGATTTTCCCTTATCTGAATGTTGCTTGCTTTGTGCATTGTAGGATTCTGAGTGATGGGACTTAGCCATTAGGTGAATACTTCACGTCGCATGTGATCAGGGTTGAATAATCTCAGAGTACTGGACTTGGCACTATTGCACAGCTCTTGTCTGAGTCCAACCATTATAAGGACGAGTCTTTTACTTGAAGGATTATCTGAGCCTCGTCACATGTGATGGTATTCAGGTGATGGCTGATTGACATCGTAAGGAGGCCTTCAGCAGCTAAGGATTGGTTTGGGTGGAGACAGAGGTTTCCCTAGGGTAAGCCTAGGATGAGATAGTGCTGGGAGCTATAGTAGTAGAAAAAGGGACCTGGTGGAGTCGAAGCAGTTCTTGAGGAAAGTACGGATAGATGTGGAAGGTAGTATGGGCCCGTACTACTGAAAGCATAGGATTCGTACTCGATTCGAGAAAGGCTGAGACGAGACCGGGAAACTTATAGTGTGTGTGTGTGTATGATCCCTCCGCAGTGATGAGTATTCTAGTAGTATTGCGATATGTTTTCAGCATGGTGACATTGCGAGAGAGACCAGTGGGCGGATCAGGCGCCAGAGAGGGATTAGGCTCGGGTTCCGGGGCCGAGCAGCTCGAGGAGCGAATGAGGGAGTTGATATCAACTGAGATTACGTACAGTATCTCAGATCAGACTCCTGTGATTTTTGGCACGGTCAAGGAGCGTATATTGGAGATCTTGGATGAGAGGCTGGGAGCCTTTCGTAACGAGATAACGGCTTTGATGGGAGCGCGTACTATGACTTTATGAGAGTTTAGAGCTTGCGGAGCGCCAGATTATCATGGGGCTAGGGACCCCATCGCTAGTAGCAGCTGGTTGGCCGATGTTGCCAACGCATTCCGTACGAGCAGGTGTCCCGAGGGGGACAAGGTCAGAATCGCCTCCTGTCTTCTGAAGGACAGAGCGAGGGATTGGTGGGAAGAGGTTGGTCATGGCATTGGTAATGATGTCGCGTTGGACGCGATGACATGGAGAGATTTTTCGGCCAGGTTCAGGGCTGAGTTTTCGCCGATTATTGAGGTGCAACAGCTGGCACGGGAGTTTCAGGATTTAACGCAGACTACTGAGACTGTGGCGGAGATCACCACCAAGTTCAGGGAGAGGGCCCTCCTTGTTTCGCAGTATGTCGCAGACGAGGAGATGAAGAAGGCCCGATATCACGAGATGTTGAGAGATGAAATCAGGCAGTTTGTGAGCAGGTCCAGCTGCAAAACGTTGGAGGATATGATCGCACGAGCTAGAGAGAGAGAAAGAGAGAGAGAGAGAGAGAGAGAGAGAGAGATTGATTTGGAGCAGATCCGGAAAAGGAAGCCGAGTGAGGTTCAAGTAGACACAGGTTTGGGCAAAAGGCCCAAGGGGTCAGATTCGAGATCGAGGGATTACCCGAGTCGCGGCCGATGCGGGAGGTGCGGCAGGACGCACAAGGGTGCGTGTAAGAGTGGTAGTGGTGGAGATTCGGGCTGCTTTAAGTGCGGCCGGACTGGTCATCTTAGCAGGGATTATACTGCTACCACCACCCAGGGATCAGAATTGATATGTTTCCACTGCAGTCAGCGGGGCCACAAGAAGGCCCAGTGCCCCATTTTGTTTTTGGCAGGACGGGTGATAGCACCTGCCCCTGCAACTCTGAGGATCACAGACGATCGTTAGGACCGAGCAGAGGCGCCTACGGTAGGAGGCAAGGCTTTTCAGATGACTACCATGGAGACGCGAGCAGCTCCGGATGAGTAATTTAGGGGGTGGTTCCTTATGGAAGTAGGTTACTTATGGAAGCAGGTTACTTAGGATGAAGTAACTATAGCATGCTTGCGTGGAACTTAGTAGTGACCGTTGGATTCAGAAAGGTGTTATTGAGTGGTAGATCAGTTAGATCCCTAGCTATGGCAAGCTTGGTTCTCCAGCAGATTGATTGCGGTATAGAAAAGAAGATTGGAAATTTTTCTCAAGCATTGAGTAGTGAGGTATAAGCGGGATCAAAGTGGGGGAGAACCCTCCGAGTGTACAATGGTAAGAGCATGCAGATCCAGGATGAGTACTCGACCTCTGAGAAGGAAGAGAAGTAGCACAGTGATGGATGGATTGAGGAGTTCAACGTTGGGAGTTTGAGAGACTTTTCAACAGTTAGTTCAGGATGGAGGATCGCCTGCTAGAATTGAAAGAGTTGGAATGAGGATTTTGAGAACAGTAGCATGGGATGCTTTCGTATTAGTAGTCAGTGGCAGAGACATCATGTAGAGCATGGTAGAGCGGTGGGAGAGCCGCAACATTTTGCGTCAGCAAGCCAGAGGTGGAAGGTGTTGTAAGACTACGGGTAAGCCATAGCATTCCCTAGCATCTTAGTAAGCAGAGTGTGGGAGGAGGCCCGTATCTCCTAGTTAGCGGGGTTGGGGCGAGGCCCTTACCTCCTAGTGATCCAGGTAGAAATCAGGAATGGGTAGTGGATGAGGATAGTATGGAGCTTTCCTGCATAGCTCTAGAGAGGTGAGACCTTGGGAGAGGCCGCTCCAGGATGTAGTTGAGTGAGGCCCGTGGGCGAGGCCCGTATGAGAGTAGCAGTATAAGTGAGACCTGAGAGCAGGATTGCTCAGTAGTATAGTCGGGTGGGACCCGTGGGCGAGGCCCGTGAGTTTTAGTAGCACAGGTGGGACCTGGTAAGGACCTCAGGGTCAAGTTGGGGGATCGAGGATCCCAGGACTTGTAGCCCTAGAATGGCAGAGTAGAGGGGGCAGTATTAGGTAGCCTAAGTTTCCTCAGAAGTCGATGGGAGCGACTAGAAGTTTGTGCTGGGGCTAGCGACCGGTGGGAGCCGGTAATCCAGATATTGATAGATCAGCAGGGACCCGGGGTGGTCTCGGTTCATGTTGAAGGCAGTTAAGGGACAACAAAATTTTTAGTCAATGGCAGTAATGGTAAGCAGTCTATGGTGGAATACAATTAGTTAATCGCGGAGTGCTATGCACATCACAGTAGGTTGGATAATCTCAGAGGGAAGGGTTTGACCATGTTGCGCAACTCTCTTTTGAGTCTAACCATTGCGGGGATGAATCTTTTACTCAAAGGATTATCCGAACCATTCGCTGGGAGGGGTGCTTAGCACTAAGATATAGCGATGAGAAGTGTCCAGTGGATACTGGTGGTAAGGACCCATACTGGATGTAGCGGGAGTAATGGAGATGGTGAAGGTTAGGACCTTCACAATGACAGAGGAAGTAGTTGGTTATGGAGTGTTGCCTTGGGGAGGCCAAAAAACGTACGAGGAAAAGTGAGTAAACCCCAAGAATGTTTAGCCTAAGTACTCGGGAAGTACCGGAAGGATTGTCAGTAGAGCAGGAGGTGTTCTCAAGAAGGTTGAGGATTAGGATGTACTCGGGGATTTTATCTGCAAGGATTATGCCATCCCGAATGATCGGGTAGGAGGTCGATAGGGCTAGAGTCACCAGGCAGGGTGTTGGTGGCGGATTGCAGGACAGTTGGTTGTAGCGAACTTCGAGGACGAAGTTTAGTTTAAGTGGGCAAGAGTTGTAACACCCGAAATCAGAAAGGCCAAGAAAGGAAAGAAAACCCTAAGTCAAAGGGTTCACTCATCAAGTCCAGGGAGGAACTCGACGAGTCAGAGCGGGATCCAGGGGATCGATTAAGTAACCGAATCGGCGAGTGGGCAAAGAGGACTCGGCGAGTCCGGTCTGAAGAGGGAAACCCTAAATCCGGGACTTTGTGCACTATTTAAGCATCTCATTCTCTCCCTTAGGGTTCCTTATAGCCTCTCTTAACCAGAATACGAAACCCTAAGCCTCCATTGTTGCACATTCAAGCTTTTTTGCCATTTTGGGTGATTTGAAGGAAGAAGGTAAAAGGGAACCATTGGGGATTCAAGGATTGGCAGTGGATCCAGAGTTTGTGGGATTTTCCAGAGCATTTGAAGGTAATGAGTCGCTACCTTCACTCTTTTGCATATAGATCAACCTTTAGCATGAGATTTGGGGCTTTAAGGGCACGTTTGCAAACCATTTCGAGTTAGAAGCCCAGATCTAAAGTTGCTACTTCAGATCTAAGTGTATCCTGGCCTAGAGAAATAAAGCATCAGCCTTTGGGTTTATTGTAAAGCCTCTTTGTCTTAAACCCTAGTTTGTAGTGTTTTAAGCCTAGATCTCCGTAGCTACACGTAAAGTTTGCCACTTTACATGAGGAATAGGCTTTAGAAGAGTGGATCTACAGTTTGGAGTCCATGCATAACTCAAAAGCCTCTGAATATATGAAGGACTAAATAGACTCGGCGAGTCCTTCGAGTGGACTCGGTGAGTAGTATGAAGATGGAGATGAACTCGGCGAGTTGGATGAACAAATCGGCGAGTCTGTTGAAGATTGCCTTGGACTCGGCGAGTCTGTTCTTGGACTCGGCGAGTCTGTTCTTGGACTCGGCGAGTCAAGTCGTGAAACCCCAAACCCTTCCAGTTAAGACTCCGATCAGTGAGTTGAGTGGGGACCCGGTGAGTTGGTCAGGTCAGGACTCGGAAATCGGTAGACTCGGCGAGTCGAGTCGCGAATGAAAGAATTCTGAGCGTATGAACTCGGTGAGTCAGTAGGCAGACTCGGCGAGTAGGGTTGACCTGGAAGGTTGACTTTGACCAGGACTTTGACTTTGTCAAGAATGGACTTAGTTGGCTTCTAGAGTTCTATTTGTATCTAAGTGTTATATGTATTGATATTGGTAGCTCGGGGAGCTAGTGGAGCAGCAGTTCAGAGGGAGTTGTCAGACAGCGTCGAGAGGGATTACCAGCAAGTTCAACAGTACCAGGTGAGTTTCCCTTTGTGTGAATGGGTCTAAGGCCACAATGCCAGCCCATGTAGTTAAGAGTAGGAAGACCCAGGGGTTAGCCCTAGGCACTGTATGCTAGTATGATATTTGGGACCAAGGTTAATCGATAACGGGTGGGTGCCCAGGAATGGTTTGCATGTTAGGGTATACTTGTTGTCTGTGTGATACTTGTATGAGCCTGGTAAGGAGGTGTGTACAGGCGAGGTCCCGTATCTCACCAACAGCAGAGTGTGGATGGGGTTCAATATCTCTGTAGTAGGAGAGCAGGGGCGAGGCCCAAGTTAGGAAAAGAGTGAGTGTGGGTAAGGCCCGTATCTCACTATCAGTAGGTGCGTGGACGGGGTTCCATGACTCAACAGTAGCAGGACAGAGGCGAGGCCCAAGATAGGCAAGGCCTTAAAATAGGATTCAGTAGTATTGTTTAGCTTCTGTATTCGAGCGAGGCTCGAAGCCAGGCGGGGCCTAGAGCGGCGGGGCCGTTGTAGCGTGCGTGGCCCAGTATGTGCAGTATGTGTTTATGCAGGGTATGTGGTAGGTTGGGGGAACTCACTAAGCTTCGTGCTTATGTTTTTCAGTTTTGGTTTCAGGTACTTCCGGTAGTGCAGGGAAGAGCTCGGGGTGATCGCATGACACACACCATAGATTAGACAACCTGGGAATGTTTTACTCTGATAATGAAAATATGTTTTGGAATTAATACTCTGATTATGTTATGGATTGATCATGTGTTTTAATTAATGTTTCATAAAAGAAATTTTTAGTCTTGAAAATTGGGACGTTACAATCCTATAGGGCATCCATTGCCCTACTTTGCGACCATCACATAATTACAGTTCAGCCCCTAGTTTAGTTAACTTCTTTTAAACACAAAATTAATTCTTAATTAATTCTTGACCAATGTTAACTAAATAAATATGATTTCTCCTTTAATATATTATTCATATAATACATTAATAAACCATAGTAACCTCTTTCTCTATTATTTCTCCAGTGAAGTTGCTTTGGTGAAGGCAACTCAAAAGGACCATGCACAACCGGGTCAAGTACTTACCAAATATGGTTACAGGCTTAGACACTAATCCAATAGAAACCAATTCCATTTTCTGGTGGAGTCTCAAGCAAAAAGGTGCGTAAACCTCAATTTGATGATGATCTCTAAGTTGATGTTCTATTATACTTTTATATAATTGTTTGTTCCCTAATTATTTCTGATCCGATTTCATCACACATGCATGTGTGGGTTGGAATATGGTAGTTAACGATGTTGGATCAGGGATTGTAATTTTGATCAATTTTTGATGGCGAGTTTGATAGACGCTGTGGGAGAACCTATTCCGACATCCTCGGTGCTTCGTCTGCGTCGAAGCACAAAGAGACTAGGTGCAAAGGTGAAAATATTGCCTTCCTCAAGTGTAAGACGTACAATCCCGATCCAGATATATGCCTCAATAAAGGCAGACAAGTGAGTTGTTATGTTATGTCCTTGTAAGTATAAATCTTTCTGTTCATCTTGGTCTTGTGATTTTTCAAAGGAGATGGAGAGACTTATGTAATTAGGCTATGCTTTTGTCTCATTCTCATCTATCTATATGCATAAAGAAAGAAGTTAGAATTTTGTAGTTGCTTCAATCTATGATTTTGTTGGGTTATATTTGTTTCTCATTGGCTAGGTATGAGAAGGGGGCTTACATGTTTGGGAGAGTAGATCTTTACGATTTTATCCTAGATCATCCAACCATATCTCAATTTCATGGTGGTAAGCATCAACTTTCATCTTCCTTAATACAACAAAACTATTAACATGACAACCTGTTGCTCTAATTTATTTATTTATTTTTTTTGCTTTTCAATCATTGAGTAAGAAATCATTATGATCTTGATAATGTCTTTAACATTAGTATTTCAACCTAATCAATCAGGGCTTATTGAAATCATGTTTTTCAAATTGTAGGGGTGGTGGTGTCACTGAATGGGGAGGGAGTTACCTGTTGAAAACCTCAATCTGAAATCTTCAAACCCAAGAACCTTTGGATTGGTTGAATTACTGGAATACTATATGTGATTATTGCGACATCCATTAGGATAACCGTACATGTGGCAACTGAATTCATGGTCATAAAGGCAAGATTTGTAAAACCCAAAAGCCAAATCCAAACATAAAAATTATGTTTGCTGGCCATTCTTGCTATTTACTCAAGTTGATACAGCGTCCCAAGTAGAAACTAAAAGACAAGCTGATGAGCCTTCCAAGCTGATGAAGAGTGTCATAACTAAAGTTAACCATGTTTTAATTTAGTATATGCATTAAAAAAATCAAACTATTGAAGCAGTGGTCAAATAAAGAGTCGAGTCATAAAGAAGATAACCTAATTATACTTTAATATTACATTTGTTAGATCTAGCTGGTTTTGAGTTTTATAAGCTCTTTGGTCACCTTAGTGCATAAATTTTAGATATTGAAATATTGTGACCGTGTTATGGATAAAGTTGGAAGCTTTATCCATCTAAAAATCATTTTGATTCAGATCTAAAGGTTGTAGACTTGGACTTAATGGATTAAGTTGAGAAAGATGCATTTGTGACAACCAGCAATTTTGGTCAAGTTAAGTCAACAAGTCAACTCATTCAACTCAGCTAGTACTAGTATGATAGGGTTTACTCTATGTCCCCTAATGTGTAATTTGCTATTATAATACAAAGTATAACTCGGAAGTTTCATATGTTTAAAATTCTAAACCCTAAATAGGGTGAGTGATGTAACAACTCGATAAAACATAACTATGTATCCTTCAAGGATGGAGAACACTCATAACATGGCGTAGTGAAGTTCATAATCCTAACACTACGGGGTAAAACCATAAGAAAAACTACAAACACCATATCTTTAAACTCTCTCTCTCTCTAAAATCTCTCTCGGTGTCTCAAATCTCTCCCAAATCTCTCTACAATCTCTCTCCCAATATTTCTCCCAAAATCTCTCCTAAATCTCCTTTGATAACAAAAATCACATTTTTAACCTTTCCCATAAACACCAACATCATCCCATCCTTTCCTTTGTTGAAAACAACTCAAAACAAAAGGAGAAAACCTAAAAGGACCCTCTTGGTCCGGAGCCCTCTCAGTTCGGAACACCTTCTCAATCCGGACAATTTCGCATCTCGGAACCCCTCTTGCTTCAAAACCTTCTCATCTGGACCATCTCTCTCTGGAACTACTGATTCGCTACTGAAAGTCTCGCATACTTCGGAAGACTTCGCACCGAACAATCTCACACTCCGGACCACTACTAGAAAAATAGCCTTTTAGGACGCGCAATTAATGACACACGCTGATAGAGGACGCGCATTTCTGCGTGATCTATAAAATAATGTCAGCTTACCAAAATTTGAAGGATAGAGGGCATGCATTTTTACGCGCCCTAAAATTAGTGTCCAACAAAAAAAATCAAAAACACGGAGGGCGCTTTATCTTAAGTGTGCGTCCTCTACGAATGTCGCTTTATAAATTTTACCAAAAGCGTGTTTAACTTATCACGAAATCGAATCGCAGGGACTATTAAATCTAGGGCTTTTTTTGAAGAACACTCAAAGCACTTTGATCATTCAAAACCATTTTCTTTTCCACACGAGCGCTTTGCAATCGACGACCAGATCAACATCGCGTAACCTCGTCGGCAACCTCTCTCTCACCTCATCTCACCGGCGACCTCAGGCTTACCTCTCCTCGCATGCGACTGTGAATCCTCAACGATTTAGTGTTGGGCTCAGTGCTTCTAAACAATTTCGATTCATGCGGCGTCGCTCCTATCTCATAGCGATTTAGGGTTTTCTGGGTTCAAGGTATCGCCTCTTAGAGACATGTGCTTTTTTTATATCTTTCTGATTATGTTTCTCAACAAAAAAGAAAACAAATAAAAAATGTATCGACTCTCTGCCACCATCGAATCCTCTCTTGATTATGGACTAGGAGATTGAAAAAGTGTTCACTCGTGTGTCGGTGTTGGCTTGAGATCAAGGGACAGATTCATCATTGTCTCTCCCTTAATGCCCAATCGGACTTCTTGTATGTCGAATCCTATGACTTCGCAGGGGAAGAAAAAGTCCACTATGTTAATTATTAGCGTCAATTGTTTCTCTCCTGCAATAGGTTATGCGCTCTCATCCCAAATTATGTTGGAATCTTGGTGAGTATGATCGTTTGAGAAGTAATTCTCGATTGCTTTTTTAATCTGGTAATTTCCTATCACATGAAACTTCCAATTTGCCTCTATAATCAAGTAAAGCTTCAAATACAGATATTATTCGCTAATTACTAGTCAGATGCGATCCATATGATTGTTAATGGTGATAGGATTTCGATTTTATGTTGTCAGATATTTTCGATAGATCATCTTTGATAAGGTGTTGATCTCTGTTTTGAGTTTTGAGCAATCTAAAATTGTGTATGCCAGACATGGACCAAAGAAGATACGGATGAACTGTTTGATTTGTGTGAACGTTTTGATCTACGATTCTCTGTAATTGCTGATAGATTTTTATCATCTCGAACAATAGAGGAACTGAAGAATCGCTACTATAGTGGTAAGTTATCATTTTCATTATTACAACTTAATATTTGTTTGTTTTCTGTAGTTTCTCATACAATATTGATTGGTCTGTGTTACAAGGATTGGTGTCAAAACCCTAACTTTGATAATGGATGCCAAGGACATTCTAGGAATACCGAATATTTCACTGCCCATACCACAGGAAAAGACATCGAGACCCCAGAAGGATTCTCGGAGAAAACCCGATGGCATTTCGCACGAGGTTTGTACATTACATACATACATACCTTTGAGATAATTTGTGTGGTTTCTTGATAGTTTGAAGCATTTATGGTTGTAAGTTTATGCGCTTACAAGTGGTGTGGCACCTCTTATGCCTTCCATTGATGCCAATCAGTTAAAAAAGCGTCATCAACCTGAAAATGAGAAGGTTGGCTTGTGACCTTTTCTAATTTCTCTCCCAAGTTGCTCAAGTAATCAAGTATAATTTATGTAAGTTTATTGGACTGGGGATTCTTGCTTGCAAAGTTGCTATTGTAGTTGGGTATTAGTTAATTATTCACTAATGTATCACCCCATCTGCAATTCAATTCGTATTTACTTGGACACTGTCAACAATTACAGCCCAATATTTCAAATTTGCCAAAAAAAACGAGTCTCGTCTACTGCAGAAGTGAACTATGTGCTCAAGTCTGCTGACCCTTTCATCAACACATGCTTTGAAGAATTACATCATGCATGGGTTGATTCTTTGATAGATCTCTTAGATAATTGAACTACTTAGTAATTGTAGTGGGAGGCATGGGATCAACTTTATTCAGCCTCATTCTTTTGTGTAGGATATTATATGTGAGATCACAAGTCACACGTGTCATACATATTGACTTCTGACTGCATTCACTCTTTTGTTCATCAGTTCATCACTTCCTATCTGAGATCCTCATTGATGTTCTTATCTCAGACACTTACTGGTGACTCTTTGTCATTGATCCATTCGTAAAATCAGCTTTGCGGTTTCTTTCCAATTAACCTTACCACCATGTTCACTTGAGTGTATCCTTTAACTTCTATTTTTCTGCTTTCAACTTGTTTGTCTTCAATATTTTATATTGGCTGCATTCTTTTAATGAACTTGATGTTTCTCATAACCAATTTTGGGATTTTCTAGCTGTTACCACTTACCAGGCTTCTACATAAGCTCATTATTCATTACTATTATTCATAGGTGATTTTTAAAGAACTTTTGTTGTGGCCTACTTTGCTGTCTATTAAATTTACATATATGATTTCAACATACTTTCATTAATTTTTTTCTTATTAACACGTTATTTTCTCCACATATACAATACAGGTAGAGAAGATGGTTTAAAGTTCCCAACCTGCAATGAATTTGTGCTCAACTGTCCTAACATAACCACTTTAGCACTAAAAGGATTCAAACTTCATGACTACAAGGCCCATATGCTGGTGAAGGTACACATAGTGTTTTTCCTATTTCCTACTTAACAACAAGTAACAAGTATTGAAGTATGTTGTTAATATTTTAGGGGCTACAAAAATTGAAACATATTGACCTTTCAACATCTTACTCATTCACGGGTTCCTTTTTAAAGTAAGAAATCATCAAAGAAAATTCTGTTATTTGAGTTGTTGATTGAAATTTTGGAATGATAGGAACCTTAGTGTTAATGGTGGTGGAGATAATTTGGAGGTGATGATTTTAAGGGACTGCATGCATCTCAAGGAAATTGAAGTGGAACGCTTTATGGAAGCTGTTCTTGCAGGCGAATTCAAACACCTCAAACACCTTGTACATAGTAAACCAAATTCATTCATTTTTTTTGTTTTTCTATGAGATGTAATATTTGATAAACGAAAATAAAATATTTTTGGAAAATAGGACATATCTAACCGGTAAGGTCTAACATGTGATGGTGACTGGTACAATAGATGTTACAGTGCTAGGTAGGCAGAATCATTTATTATTAGTTGAAAATATTTTGTAATGAAGAAATTTACAAATTGGTTGGGAATTATATGCAGTTTTATTCCTATAAAGGAAGTATTGGAACAGAGGCCAGATTTCTATCTGGTAGCAGAATTTCCAGTAGGAAGGTATGATTTTTTGGAGTACCTGTTCGTACGAATATGATAAATGATAAACGCACTAACGCTTCAGTCACATAATCTTTACTTCAATCTGTAAACTTTCAAGCCTTTCACTACTTCAATATTTCATTCTCCTATAATTAATTATTTTCTGTTTTTCTTATTCACGTGCTTGGGGCTATACCCTCTTATCAAGGGTCTGTTGGACCAGCATTACCGAGTTGTGTCTTGGTTTGCAATCTGAAGAAGTAACCATATTTTCTTGATTCCCTTATACATGTAAGTTTATATAATTTTCTTGGCATGTTCTATATCATGTGCTTGGGTTTTGGCAACTGCGGGCATTATGGGAATTTTGAAAAAGATTGGTAGGGATGGGACTGCAGGGATTACAAGTAGAAGGGTTAAAAGTGGAAAAAGTTGGAAAATGAGAAGAACAGTTGTAGCAATAGAAGGTGGATTATATTTAAGCTACAGGATTTTTAGGGAATATTTGAATGAAGCAGTTGCAGAAATATTGCAGAAATCCCAACAAACATTATTTTTAAAGGATTTTGATGGAATGGAATGACTCAATTCATATTCTGTTAGAGTGTGAGTTTTCTTGCATCGTTTGCTGTAGCACTTAAGTACCCTTATTTTCATCCTCTTTACCACACATTTTTTTTAGTTTCTTTCTGAAAATGCAGCAGAAAATGAGGAAGAAGAGAAGGGCAGAATGGTAATTCATGCCATAGAAAGGGCAATGGTGTTAGGTTGAGAATTTTAATGGGGTTTTCCATGTGGAAAGGTATATGCATGTCTATTACATTTTTTCTTTGTTTTCCTATCCCGATTCTGAGTTTAAGTGAGTTGTTTATCCCATTTTGTTTGATGTTGTCATGAAATGTTTCAGCATGTTGCTGCAATCTGTCCCTATCTTATAAAAATCATACAAGGCCATCAGATTGTCCAAAAATCGTGAAGTCTAGTTTTCTGGAAAGCTTAGTGTATCTAGTTTCACTGAACTTTGGACCACTTTTCCTAATTCCAATTCCTTTAAGGGTATAAGTACCAATCTTTGCAGACTGGTCCACGTAGCCTACTGTTTGCATCAATCAACTTCGAAAATTCATAACAAATTCATAAAGACTCCAAATGCTATGAGATAAAAGCCTATAATCAGGTATGGAAGTCTATTTTCATCCTTACCAAGGGCTTAACTTAATTCCAAGTACAAAAGTGCAGTTTAATACAAGAGTGCAGACTAGCCTGAAAATTCACAAATTTCATGTGCTAACTTGTCATGTGCACAAGTAATTCTACATGAAACAAAGGACAAGGTACCCTTTTGTGTTCTTTAAGTATAAAGGAGAACTTAATAGAGAAATTCAGCTCATCATGTGATAATTTCTTAATCTTTCTCTCAATCATTGTAGGTAATTTGTGCAAGATTAGTCTCCAAAGATTTTGCGCCCAAGGTACCCTTTTGTGTTCTTTAAGTATTAACACTCCTTGTGAAATATGATTTTAAAATTTTCAATAATTGATTTTCTTTTTTCTTGGATTTGACAGTGGGATATTCCAAATTTGGATATTCCTACTTCTGAGCCTGAACTAAACTTGCTCACAGCCTTAAGAGAGCCTTTCATGTGAACTTTCTAGGTTTATCATAGGAATGTCCGAATGACAGTTATGCCCTTCCTACCATAAAAAGCCATTTATCAATTGATTTTTATATCATGCAATTTATCTTACCTAAAAATTTCAGTTTTGGGATTTGTAAATTTAGTTTTTTGAGGTGATATATTCAAGTTCACAAAAGATGATAAATGATGATGGGTTTCAACGAGCACTTTATATGATTGACATTGGCAAAAATGACATTGTTGATGCATTTGCCAAGAAGTATTCATATGCCCAAGTTGTAAAAAGAATACCATTAGTTCTTGCAGAAATTAAGAATGCCATCAAGGTGAGATTAAATTGTTAAAAGAAAAAAGACAAAAATAGCCCAAACAGTTAAGATTTTGACTTATTATTTCCATTTTATATTTATTTTTTTGTCCAGAGTATACATGATAACGGTGGCAGTAAATTTTGAGTTCTTAACGCTGATTGGTTTCTTGTTATGCTTAAATCTTAACAGCTATCATGGCAACCTTCAACAATAGTTTTGGATTGACACCTTCTAGAAGAAGATATCGTGTACGTGTTCTTGTGCTGCTATTGTAGATTCGGGAACATCCTTGCTTACTGGTCCAACTGTATGTATCTCACGTGAAGTTTCTGTTAGAACTATTAATCTTAGGGATTTTAAGTTTTTCATATTTCTTATATCTAATTAGTTTGTAAATTTATGTTACAACTTCTATTGATTTGTTTTCTATAATAAATATTATGCAATATTAGCAATGTGTTACATTTACTTACTATTGGAATGATTATTTGTATTTGACATATTAGTGTAATGAATTATCTTTATTGTTTATGGTATTTTATTTTGTATTATTAGACTTTTAATGTGTTATTTAATTTGAAAATTAGTAAATCTATAAAAAAAATATATAATTTTAAAAACATTTAAAATTATGACACGCAAAATGTGTGTTGTCTTCCTTTATAACAGTGGCTTCCTTGATACGCATTGTGTGTCATAAACATGCGCGTCGTAAGATTACGACACGCAAATGCGTGTTGTCTTCATTTATGACAGAGCCTTCCTTGATACGTATTGCGTGTCATAACCGCACGTCGTAAATGCGCGTCATAAATGCGCATCGTCTCTCTTTATGATAGGACCTTCCTTGACACGCATCTGCGCGTGGTCTGAGCGTTTTACGACGCGCAATGACCGTCGTAAAAGGCTGTTTTTCTAGTAGTGGACGCTGCTGACCGACTCCGGAAGCTACTTCTTGACTCCGGAATTTGAAGACTGACTCTGGAACTTGAGGATTAGCTTCAGAATTCACCATTTGACTCCGAAAATGGCTGTTTGACTTCGGAACCGTCACAAATCCGAACCCCGTTCTGGATTTTTGACCATTTCAAACCTTTTTGTAATTTTAAGATTTTTTGACGTTGAAAATTTCCTCAAACTCGTATTTTTCATGACTTAAACCATCTAAACTCCTATTCTATGCCAGATTTGAAGGGTTAGAACACATTTTCTTAAGATAATATCTAAGATTTTATTATAAAGAATATCACCCACTTGGCTACTTATGTACCCACTTGGTTTGAGATTTACCTTCCCAAAGTAAATGTCACTTCTTATTACATCACCTTATCTCCTTCCCTTCATATATAAACATGAGTGAAGTCATTTTTCAATCCTCACTTCCATTGAACAAAAATCCTTCACTTTTACTCTCAAGATCAAAACCCACTTTCCTTTCAATACTCATATTCAAAATCGCCAGGAGACTCTTCTCTTACCTTCAACATTTGTTATTTGAACTTAAGGTAAGATCATCTAATCTAGTGTTATTACTTATACATTTCATGATTAGACCAAATAATCACACATTATTATGTGTTAAAAATATTAGGATCTGGCTACCATTACATATTCTAAAATCAAAGATTATCGTCTCTATCTCGTTAGCTAATCATGATCATCACAAAAGGTGAGTTCATACCCCTACACTTTTCAACGATTTTTTTCTATTTTTTTTTTTGGGGGGGGGGGGGGGGGGGAATACAAGTATAACACAAGGACAATTGTGTTAAAATACAAACCATCATTTATGTTTTCTTACATTTTATGTAACTTTTTACGTAAAAGTATCAAATACACGAAACGAAATTACTACCAAATTTATAAACGTTTACATGCAAAGTTGTCAAGATACAAAGGTGTTCATTTTATCGCTAGATACATTTTAAACTATAATAGGTATAGTTTGGGAATCATTGACGTTATTTTACCCTTTCGGGTTTTAGAAATAATTATATAAAAATATTATTATTTTCATACTATACATACACTATGAAAGGGTAATACTTACATTTAAAACAAAAACGAGTTTTCATTTCATTTGATGTAAACCTGTTAACGAATAAATTGTGAGACATTCGTCTTGACGGTACTTTTAAAGTACTGCATTAAAGTCCTGTAATTGTAATCAGAATCTCTTATAGAGAGAGCGTGATAGTTGTGTATAGATTTGTACGAGACTAACAATCCCACACTTAAACTGTTAGCTACAGTTAGACCGATAGGTCCGGGGTGACAAATGTCATAACATTTCCGATGCCTGAAGAACGTCGTTACAGGCCGACTAGGTCATAGCATGGTTATAATAACTCACATGGGATATTAACAATACATACAGTTTATAGGGATTAACAAACACATAAAAAGGAGTTTTATTTATATAAAACTACAACATACTATTATGTGACAACTGTCAAATTCCGGTCAATTCAAAGTCATATAAAGTCAACAAATCAAACTGGGCAACTCATCTAACCCTTGAATACTAGGGTTTATGTTAGGTAAATATCATACCACTCACTATTCTAATGAGGAGTCACACATTGAAAAGTTCGTACATCTAGATCTCCTTAACCTAAAGTTATGGTGCGTGGCGAGCCAAATCGATAAAACAATGTTGCATACTCATCGGGAGTGTGTAAGAACCTTAAACAAGGCTTAACAGGGTTTACAGACCCATCATTGCGAAGTCGGGTACTCAAAAAGGTCACAAATGAAACCTCTCCCAATCGTTTTCACCAAATCTCTCCAAGTATGTGAAATCTCTCTCAAATATCTCTTTGTATGAGAAATCTCTCCAATAATGTCAAATCTCTCCCAAATCTCTCCAAGTATGTGAAATCTCTCTCAAATATCTCTTTGTATGAGAAATCTCTCCAAGAATGTCAAATCTCTCCCAAATCTCTCCAAGTATGTGAAATCTCTCCCAAATCTCTCTCAAAAGTTTCCGTAACTTTTTGGAATCATTCGGGTCATTCCGACCCTTAACCGGGTAAAAAACGGCTCAAAACGGAGTAAAAACGAGAGAAATGGACCTTAGGAGCCGAAACCCTTCTCAAGGAGCCGAAGCCTCTTGGGGTCGAACTCCTTGGACCGAAAGTAATCAGGACCGAAACCGAGCCTCTGTTGGCCGAGACATGAGAACCGAGCCTCTGTGGCTGAAGCTGAAGAACCGAACTCCTGTAGCCGAGACCGAGCCTCGGTCCTCCTTCGCCTCTCGGTCTCTGCTCCTCTCCTCTTGGTTCCTTTCCCCTCTCGGTTCTTTCCCTCCCTTCTCTCGGTTCTTGCATCAGAAGACCAAAACCTCGGCCAGACTTCCGAAAAATGACACTTTCCGCCCATTTTTTGATATTTTTAACATTTTAAGCCCGTTTTTAATTATTTTAACGCGGGATTTTCACCCAAAATCATATTTTAGCATAATAAACCCTAAATATTCATAATTTAATCATATTTTCATGAAAATCCTTATTTAATAAAAATAAATCTAGTGGGTTAATAATTGAGGTGGAGTGTTGTCTTTGCTTTACCCTATGACACAAGCAACCACCCCCCACACCCACTCTTTGACCAGCCACACCTCCCCACCTTACCTAGGTCACTTCAATGTCCTTTCCACTCAATTATCACTCTTTCCCACATTTTAGAGCTAGAACAAACCATCCTCTCTCCTCACTTCTCTCATTTGCTCTCATTTCACCAAGGATTCAACTCCACTTTTCTCTCAAACATTCTCCATCAAAATTCAAGGTTCAAGGCTGATTATCAAGCTCTCTCACACTCTTGGTAAGAATAATTCATCCTCTCCATGATTACTACACTTTCCTCACTCTCAAATCAATGATTCCTTACACAAACATCATCACCTTCTTGTAGATCTTCGAATCTTCAAGTGATTCTTCAAGTGTTCTTGGATTGAACACTTCTTTTCTTCAACACTTATCTACTGAAATCACATAAGGTGAGTTCATACCCCTACATTTTCATGTTTTCTCAAGTTTTTTTAGGGGGGGAATACAAGTTAAAACACCAAGAACATAACTAAACTTTTCTAACAGCCTTCATCAGAAACGTTCAACTCCATTCACGGACTGTTTTGGACGACTTAAGCATTTTTGTTTTCAAAACTGTTTTAGTTGTAAGTATTTCAAGTTCTTATCTTTAAAATGACTACTTGCACATCTCCATAAGATTTTTCTACAATTTATGGTGAATTTTACAAAACTGCCTATCATTTCAAACACCAATCCGGACCAGTCTGTGATTATGGACTTTTTCACCCAAGTTAGAGATCATTAAAAATCATGATAAAAATTATGAGTAAACTAGACACATTTTGGGAACTCTCAGAAGTTACGGATTTAGTTTTCGACTTCGTATGATTTTTCTATGGCTTTTCTAAAACAGTGCAGGAAGGTCTAATTTAGTTAACATCATATAATTTTCATAACACTTTGTATTATGTTGAGCAAAGTGTATAATAATAAATTCTAAGTATTGAATGTGTTTCTTTGTTAATTTTATCATCATAAACTGAAAATAAGTCATTCATGATAAGATTATTCATTCATTTAGAACACGTATATAAGCTATAATAAGCATAGTCTAATGGATTTCATAACACTAACGCTTTTTCATAAAAGAGTTCTTATATATTACAAACATTTTGGATAAAACTATAATAGGTATAGTTTATGATACATCACATAACACACTCGTACAAAAGGGTTACATTCATACAGAAAGGTTTTACACTCACGCACACTACTCGTAAACTTGTTAACCTAAATTGTGAGACAATCTCTTTCCGTACGTCCGAGTGCGGGATATAATTCCTGGTAGTTATAATCAGAGTCTCCTGGAGGGAGAACGTGATAGTTGTGTATAGATCTATATTGGGTTTGACACCCCACACCTTGCTGCTAGCTACAGTGGGACCTGCAGGTCTACGGGTGACAAATGTCATTTCAGTTTTACGACGCCTGAGAAACGTCGTGGCAGGTTCATTTAGTCATAGTATGATTATAGCGACTAACATAGGGATATAACAATACATAAAGTTTATGGGATTTTTATAAAACCTAAATGGGTTTTATGTCGATTTTAAAATCACTTTTTATCACAATAAGTACAGATATTACTGTACACTTTCGGTTTTGGTATTTATGACTACACATCATTTGAAACCACATTTATATCTTTAAGTATGGACAATACTTGTTATTTTCTCAGTCCTGGGATTTAGGACTACATATACATAAAGTATTAACAAACATAAGAATTTACGGGAATTTCATTTAATTCAAGCGCATTTATGTCAATTTAAACACATATCATTGTCTATTAGTAAGAGAGGTTACTTATACATTTTGGTCTTCGGTTATAAGACTATATTACATAACTTTTATAAAGAAAATATCGGATTTTCTGGATACATATTCTATCGCTTTTACAAGGAAAACGGTTTACTTCTCCAACAAAATCTCTTATGAACTCACCAACCTTTGTGTTGACACTTTTTTCAAAACTACTTGTATTCTCAGGAAATCAATAAACAGGTAACCAAGTGCTTTTGAGGATGGGACGTTAAGGCGTCAAACATTTCATACTTATTGTCTACATATTGTAATTGATTTACAACATGTAATTCATACAATGATGTAACTCTTTCGAATAGATATATATGATTGGTTGCATTTACTTTGAGCACTATTATACTTGTTGTTGTGATACTATACATGAAGTCCTCCACCCCCGGACGTTTCCGCCATCCTTGGTTTGGGGGTGTGACAGATTGGTATCAGAGCATTGTTTATAGTGAACTCAGTATATCGAACCACATAAGATATAGAAACTATAAATGCATTGGGACTAAAGTCTCTGATTTAAAGTTTTCAAAACAACTATACTTTTAGAAATAAATAGTTCCTCATTAAAAGTATACATGCATGCATACATACTAAGGTCAGCATCATTCTAAAACAAAACAAAAGTAATGATTGTTGAATATCACAGGTAAGCTCGGGGATATATGGTCAGTCTTGGGAGTGGCATAGCCTGATCAACTATGCTAGTCCGAAGAGTGATTAGCACATGCCCAAGAATGCTTGTGATATGGCGACAAGTCTAAAAACTTACCGACACTACCAAAATGAGAACATTAGAACAGAACATGAGTTTAAAATACTATGGGAGTATTTTGTATTACTATAATTGCTTACATGAGAACTAAACAGGTCTCTATCAAGTAGGTCAACAGTTGTTAAGTGGATACACTCAGGTTACATGAAATTTAGGCATTATAGACTCAGAATCTGTGACCATTACTTTACTTCCTGTTCTTCTTTGATTGTGGATTTGAAGTTAGAGTCACCTATTCGAAAGACTATCCTGCCTTGATTTCATATAACTAGTACACACTACCCAAGTATTGATATAACTGATAAAGGTCATCTAATAAACATCTAGATAATTGTCCAATAATCATCTTCTTACTCCTATTCTCGCGCGTACAACATAGTAAGATCCTACTTACCGGACAACCCCTACTTTCGCAATCAGAGAAATGGTGGATGGTTATGAGGAGAATCAGAAGCGGAACCGGAGGTAATCAATCCTCCATGCATAGCAAGGGTTTCCGCGAACCGTTTCGACTACATCGAACCTGTGCCCCATTGGGCAATCGTGATCGAGGGTTGAATGTCGATAGCAATGACAACAACCAACATGTGGAGATCAACGAGGGTGCTATGACCTCAACCACGGGGGACCGACTGACAGAGCCCTCCCGGAGAAGACCCGGCAGATCGCGAACATCGGGGATTAAAGCAGGTAGACTACAACCCGAGTTCGGAAACTGCGCGCTACTACAGGCCCTACTGTCTCACGTACTCGTGACTCATAATTAGATTACCATTCCCGAGGCCAAATCTCTTTTTAGGACCTTATCGCCGCTCGTGAAGAGGAAAGAGAGTGACATGGTAGACACACGGTATTCAAAGAGAGGATGATCGCAGCCAAGCATCGATCGGCAGGGTTGTTAGGTGCATCGACTTTGACTCAGATATCACAAGGGATGGACCGTCGTAAGAGAATCCATACCACCCACGAGACCTTGTAAATAAAGATCATGAATACACGTTGGTTCTACCCTATTCTAGGTGTCAGCACAACACTGCGATTTGAGAAATGATGCAAATCAAGAGATCTAGTTACAACCAGAAGTTCTCCTTGCATGGATGTGAGGTAGCCCTGCGTCGGGATCAAAGACTTTTGCTGAAACCATAATTACTAGAATCATATTAACAAGATGGGCTTAGGACATACCTAACAGACTCGAAGGTTTATCTAGCCTTAACTAATATAACTAAGCATACATCATTGGGTCACCATAAGAGCCTTGCTTCGACCAAATTACAAGGTTCCACTTGAATGCTGAACTACTAAAAATTCATAAGTTTACCATTTACAGGCTTTCGTTATGAAATGTTTTCAGAACACCATAAAACAACCGAAATACACAACAAAATGGACTAAGATCGATAAACTTAGTTAGAAAACTCGCGACGTATAGCCATTCTAAAGACTCGTTATCGTTTCTCCCCTTTAACCCTTATGATTGAGGGGATGCCTTCTTTATAGACCTATGGGGTGCGATCATACCAGCACTAATGCACCGGGTTCCATCAAAACTCCTCAGCCAAGTGTGTTCGATCAAACATGATTCTAAGATGAGGAAAGCTTAACGCCCATATGAAACCTATTCCTACTCACTGCCATAACTCCATCTTAAGAACATTAGCGGAAAACACTAGGAATGGTACAGTAATGTGCAAAATTTATATGTGTAAATATAAATCGTAATGATGCACTTAAGATAATCATTTCCACTAACAAAGTCGTATTTCATCGTGAAACAAAGCTATGTCTTCACCAAGAGGCAACCAACCAACTAGTAAGGCGCAAACTCTGCAGATTGATGCTGCTACTTTTCCGGCTGCAGTCACGGCAGCCGTGACAGCCGTCATGGCGCAATTTGATGCTAACAACGCCAGCAGGAGTGGAAGCGGTACTGACAATACAGATTGTGGTAACAATCAGGAGCACCAACGGGTGCCTGCCAGCGAAAATACCTCGTGCCACAACCCTATGAGCAAGAAGCGGAAGTTCTGGACCAAAAAGAAGTGTAACCTATCTCAAAAACTTGTTGGAAGAAAGCAATCTGTAGCTGCACCAGCCACTGCAACAGCAGTCACGACGAATGTCGCGACACTAGCCACGGGGTCTGCCACCCATATGTCGGCCAGACCATATGAGGGATCACTCCCAAGGTGTGTCAAGTGTGATTTCCATCACCATGGGGCTTGCCGAGAGATGCACTGTAAAAACTGCAACAGGAAAGGGCACACCACTCGTTTCTGTAGGACCCCGACTCAGTACATCACACCAACCCCCATTACCAAAGTAATGCCAGTGTGCTTCCTATGTGGTGAAACGGGATACTTCAAGAGAAACTGTCCAACTGAGAGGAATGACGGGGAAAGCGGAGGAGCATAACAAACGAACCAGCAAGGGTAATAGGGAACCATATTAGGACTTTTGTAATGTTTCCCAATGACAAAAACGTTTAAGTATCATATGTTTGTAATGAATTTTTATATGCTTGCGAAAATCCATGTCTTTCTATAAGTATTTAAAATACTCCCTCGTTCAAATCAAACCAAAGACATTCATATATGATCTTAGGATTATTACGTGTAAGATGTGATGACTTGTTTATGCATCGGGGTTAATTATAATCAAATTGTTGAAGTCATGAAACAAATAATTCCACCTTGACCCCTATTCCGTGTCTAGTAGTAAGAATTAAGTAGGGCCACCCACTCGACGATTTCACCAACATCAGATCACATACGACGTTCATATACCGTTCGATCATAGGGAGACCTGTCAGGGATCACGATGTCAAGTATCATTACTGATTATCGAAACACACCCACTACCAGTGCTAGACACCGTGGTATAAATCATCTACAGTAATAATAACATCAAACAAAACGAAATACGGAAAAGAAACACAAGATACTTATTCACTTTAGTGATCTCTTCTTATGAGTACAGCTTGGCTCGTGTCATCTAAAAAGATTCGGTTGTCTCCATTCAGTTTCAATTAGTATAATCCTCATCTTCCCGATTTAACAACTACAAAAGGGCTTTTCACCTAACCCTCCGAATGTCGTGACCTTTTCCTCTCATAAGAACTCAGCACGGACCTCCGGGTCATCTCTCGTGGTGAGATCCCAAAACACACACCAGAGGAGTGTTATACTTCCTGAAAACCTACCACAAGTATTTACAGGAGACTTTCGGGAATGTCACGCATGTAGCAGACAAGGTTCAAGCACAGAAGCTTGGGACGTATATGGTTAGTCTACCACTACTACGTGTATACGCGAGGATAATGTATAATTAAGATTCTACAGACATCGGATGTGTGTTTCTGCCTTATTTCCTGTTCCATGTCTGGTTGTGGATTTGGGGCAGAGTCACCCATCCAACTGTCTTGCCAATCTTAAATACATACGACCTATATGCGCAAGTTAATGATAGATAGACCAAGTACGAGTCCTACCTTGAACTTCGGGCCAAGGTTGCCCAGAGGGACGAGTAAATGTCCTACCATCCAAAAAGGAGCCTAGTCGCATAAACCAAACCCACATGCCTTCTACCGAGCTACAAGAGCTGTCAGGTCAAACCTGTCAAGCTACTCAACAATGAAATTAAAGAACCAAGCCTCTCACCATGGAAGGCTCCGTTCTTATTCTTCAAATAGAAAGGCAAATTGATCGTAGTTCCATTGATGTCAGAGGCCCCGACAATATCTCCAGTAGAAACCTTTACTATCTACCTCGCAGAGACGAATACACAGACCCACCGCAAGGAACGAGATACCCTTCAAAAATTGGACCTGAGATCTGAATATCACCAGTCGGGAGTGTTGGAGAAGGATGTACGAGGACAATCCTCCAAATTCGATACGGACACCGCAAGTCCGTAGTGTTATGCCTCGGATAGGACCAACCCACTCGCAATATTCATAAACTTAACGAATAGGAAATGCCATTCTTACTAAGATCAGTTCGTCATTGTCATTGTAAATGACTTGCTTATCTACCCTCGTAGTAAGAAGGAAACCAAGGAGAACAGCTGCAACGAACCGCAGAAACCATATGATCAAAGAAACCTTACCTGAAGTTCTCTAGATACGAGTTTTGGAATTTAGGGGTCAAATTCCTAAGGTACATCATTAATAATGTGGAAATTCTTAAGGACCCTTACAATTGATAAAAAAAAAACCGTTGAGAAACAGTCAGCACGAAAGACGCCAACAGGAATACGCCAAAATTTTGGGTCTCGTTGACCTGCCGTCGTAGCTCCCTTAGCATTCCTCCTAAATTTCGAAACCCCCCCCCCCCCTTACGACTTTGACCCTGAAGGGGGCAACCCTTGACAGGGAAGAGAAGCAAGAGGGAGAAACCCTTAGGAGTCCAGAATAAGAGACCAATTTCCATTGGAAGCTTCACTCTGGGAAGGCTTAGTGCGCTTCAGAAGGAGTGGAAAGCTAAAACCCAGACATTTATGCCTTTCGAGATATTGGTCAGAATCAGCCCTGTAACTCGCAACTTCAATCTACTCCCGTGAGTGTGGTAAAGTACATTCTACCCAACACGTCCCTAACTTGCAGAAGTACCTATCCGACGAGACTCTTGTAATCCCCCTCGACGAGATCGAGTTCCACAAGAGCCTCACCTTCGTAGAAGAACCGTAGTAACCATGGACCAAGAGGTCAAACGGACGAAGCAACGTCGCTTCCCATTAAGCGAAGGTTCGTTGGATTACTAACCAAGAACCTGGAGTCACTTGGGAGCGCAAGAATCAGTTGATCAGGAAGTATCCCCACCTCTTGACCCGATTATTCATGCCTACTCCTTGCCTAAATTCAAATTTCGGGACGAAATTCCCTCTAACGGGGGGATGATGTGACAACTGTCAAATTCCGGTCAATTCAAAGTCATATAAAGTCAACAAGTCAAACCGGGCAACTCATCTAACCCTTGAATACTAGGGTTTATGTTAGGTAAATATCATACCACTCGCTATTCTAATGAGGAGTCATAAATTGAAAAGTTCGTACATCTAGATCTCCTTAACCTAAAGTTGTGGTGCGTGGCGAGCCAAATCGATAAAACAATGTTGCATACTCATCGGGATTGTGTAAGATCCTTAAACAAGGCTTAACAGGGTTTACAGACCCATCATTGCGAAGTCGGGTACTCAAAAAGGTCACAAATGAAACCTCTCCCAATCGTTTTCACCAAATCTCTCCAAGTATGTGAAATCTCTCTCAAATATCTCTTTGTATGAGAAATCTCTCCAAGAATGTCAAATCTCTCCCAAATCTCTCCAAGTATGTGAAATCTCTCTCAAATATCTCTTTGTATGAGAAATCTCTCCAAGAATCTCAAATTTCTCCCAAATCTCTCCAAGTATGTGAAATCTCTCCCAAATCTCTCTCAAAAGTTTCCGTAACTTTTTGGAATCATTCGGGTCATTCCGACCCTTAACCGGGTCAAAAACGGCTCAAAACGGAGTAAAAACGAGAGAAATGGACCTTAGGAGCCGAAACCCTTCTCAAGGAGCCGAAGCCTCTTGGGGTCGAACTCCTTGGACCGAAAGTAATCAGGACCGAAACCGAGCCTCTGTTGGCCGAGACATGAGAACCGAGCCTCTGTGGCTGAAGCTGAAGAACCGAGCCTCTGTTGGCCGAGACATGAGAACCGAGCCTCTGTGGCTGAAGGTGAAGAACCGAACTCCTGTAGCCGAGAGCGAGCCTCGGTCCTCCTTCGCCTCTCGGTCTCTGCTCCTCTCCTCTCGGTTCCTTGCCCCTCTCGGTTCTTTCCCTCCCTTCTCTCGGTTCTTGCATCAGAAGACCGAAACCTCGGCCAGACTTCCGAAAAATGACACTTTTCGCCCATTTTTTGATATTTTTAACATTTTAAGCCCGTTTTTAATTATTTTAACGCGAGATTTTCACCCAAAATCATATTTTAGCATAATAAACCCTAAATATTCATAATTTAATCATATTTTCATGAAAATCCTTATTTAATAAAAATAAATCTAGTGGGTTAATAATTGAGGTGGAGTGTTGTCTTTGCTTTACCCTATGACACAAGCAACCACCCCCCACACCCACTCTTTGACCAGCCACACCTCCCCACCTTACCTAGGTCACTTCAATGTCCTTTCCACTCAATTATCACTCTTTCCCACATTTTAGAGCTAGAACAAACCATCCTCTCTCCTCACTTCTCTCATTTGCTCTCATTTCACCAAGGATTCAACTCCACTTTTCTCTCAAACATTCTCCATCAAAATTCAAGGTTCAAGGCTGATTATCAAGCTCTCTCACACTCTTGGTAAGAATAATTCATCCTCTCCATGATTACTACACTTTCCTCACTCTCAAATCAATGATTCCTTACACAAACATCATCACCTTCTTGTAGATCTTCGAATCTTCAAGTGATTCTTCAAGTGTTCTTGGATTGAACACTTCTTTTCTTCAACACTTATCTACTGAAATCACATAAGGTGAGTTCATACCCCTACATTTTCATGTTTTCTCAAGTTTTTTTAGGGGGGGAATACAAGTTAAAACACCAAGAACATAACTAAACTTTTCTAACAGCCTTCATCAGAAACGTTCAACTCCATTCACGGACTGTTTTGGACGACTTAAGCATTTTTGTTTTCAAAACTGTTTTAGGTGTAAGTATTTCAAGTTCTTATCTTTAAAATGACTACTTGCACATCTCCATAAGATTTTTCTACAATTTATGGTGAATTTTACAAAACTGCCTATCATTTCAAACACCAATCCGGACCAGTCTGTGATTATGGACTTTTTCACCCAAGTTAGAGATCATTAAAAATCATGATAAAAATTATGAGTAAACTAGACACATTTTGGGAACTCTCAGAAGTTACGGATTTAGTTTTCGACTTCGTATGATTTTTCTATGGCTTTTCTAAAACAGTGCAGGAAGGTCTAATTTAGTTAACATCATATAATTTTCATAACACTTTGTATTATGTTGAGCAAAGTGTATAATAATAAATTCTAAGTATTGAATGTGTTTCTTTGTTAATTTTATCATCATAAACTGAAAATAAGTCATTCATGATAAGATTATTCATTCATTTAGAACACGTATATAAGCTATAATAAGCATAGTCTAATGGATTTCATAACACTAACGCTTTTTCATAAAAGAGTTCTTATATATTACAAACATTTTGGATAAAACTATAATAGGTATAGTTTATGATACATCACATAACACACTCGTACAAAAGGGTTACATTCATACAGAAAGGTTTTACACTCACGCACACTACTCGTAAACTTGTTAACCTAAATTGTGAGACAATCTCTTTCCGTACGTCCGAGTGCGGGATATAATTCCTGGTAGTTATAATCAGAGTCTCCTGGAGGGAGAACGTGATAGTTGTGTATAGATCTATATTGGGTTTGACACCCCACACCTTGCTGCTAGCTACAGTGGGACCTGCAGGTCTACGGGTGACAAATGTCATTTCAGTTTTACGACGCCTGAGAAACGTCGTGGCAGGTTCATTTAGTCATAGTATGATTATAGCGACTAACATAGGGATATAACAATACATAAAGTTTACGGGATTTTTATAAAACCTAAATGGGTTTTATGTCGATTTTAAAATCACTTTTTATCACAATAAGTACAGATATTACTGTACACTTTCGGTTTTGGTATTTATGACTACACATCATTTGAAACCACATTTATATCTTTAAGTATGGACAATACTTGTTATTTTCTCAGTCCTGGGATTTAGGACTACATATACATAAAGTATTAACAAACATAAGAATTTACGGGAATTTCATTTAATTCAAGCGCATTTATGTCAATTTAAACACATATCATTGTCTATTAGTAAGAGAGGTTACTTATACATTTTGGTCTTCGGTTATAAGACTATATTACATAACTTTTATAAAGAAAATATCGGATTTTCTGGATACATATTCTATCGCTTTTACAAGGAAAACGATTTACTTCTCCAACAAAATCTCTTATGAACTCACCAACCTTTGTGTTGACACTTTTTACAAAACTACTTGTATTCTCAGGAAATCAATAAACAGGTAACCAAGTGCTTTTGAGGATGGGACGTTAAGGCGTCAAACATTTCATACTTATTGTCTACATATTGTAATTGATTTACAACATGTAATTCATACAATGATGTAACTCTTTCGAATAGATATATATGATTGGTTGCATTTACTTTGAGCACTATTATACTTGTTGTTGTGATACTATACATGAGGTCCTCCATCCCCGGACGTTTCCGCCATCCTTGGTTTGGGGGTGTGACATATTACAAGTACATGAGCATTCATACATTTTCAGGTCTTAGGGTAGCTAAGACTACAATACATTTTACAAGAAAATATTGGATTTTCTGGAAATCACACTCTATCAATTTTACAAGGAAAAATAGCATATTTCTCAAACAAAACTCTTATGAACTCACCAACTTAATTGTTGAAACTCTTTTCAAAATTACTTGTATTCTTAGTGAATCAATGAACAAGTTGATGGGTTTTTAGCCATATGAACATTCCTATGTGCACATGCAACCCTAATGCTTGGATCTAGGTTTCTCTAATTGAACATACATTGAATCCAAGACTTCTAATGGCTAATAGAGTATAATAACAATATGAAATCAGAGATTAGAAGTTTACCTTGAATCACTTGCTTAATCTTCTTCTTCTTGGAGCTTTAGAGTCACAATTGTCACTCCTCTAATGGCTTACAAACACCAACTAGCAAGAGGATGATTTAAGAGAGAGGAGAGGAGATCAAATCGGCCAGGGTTTCTTCTCTAAGCACAAGTGCCGATTTCCCTTGACCGTTGGGGTCTATTTATACTTGTAAGGCTCCTAGGGTTTCACCCTTAAACCCTAATTGGATAACTTAGGCCCTAAGCAATCCAATACCCTAATAGATAACTCCTTGGACGATTTTAAGCTTATCCTAAGCCCTAGAAGTCGTCCACTATTATCCTTAAGGGATTTATAGCCCAAAGTCTAACTATCATACAATTGACAGTTTATACCCCTTTATTTAATTAATCTCTTGAAGTCACCAAATTAATTCCTAATTAATTTATGACTTATATTAATCAAATAACAATATTATTATTCCTTATATTATTCTCATAATATATCAATAATATTTCTTCTCTCATAATAAATCATCCTGTCAAGTTGCTATGGTGAAGGCAACCCAAAAGGACCATGCACAACCGGGTCAAATACTTGCCTAATATAGATGCAGCCTTAGACACTATTCCAATAGTCTCCCACTTGGATAAGTCTATTAACTATATATAAGTATATTCCGATTAGCAATTGTAGCTCTCAAAGACGCTGTCAAACTCTGATCTAATCAATCTTTGTCCTTCAGATAAGGGATCGTATAGTCCTCTGTTTAGATATCATGCTGACAATTCTATGGAACAATTTGTCTAGCAATTGGTTTCTCGATCTCCGATTTATATGACATAGAACTTAATCGAACACATCAATTCAGTTCTGACCGGGCCCAGCACATAAGTCAAAACAAATCATCGAGCGACCGAGATATCGCTTTTACCTTCTTAGGATAAAAGTAACAGATAAACTTCGACTTATATGCATTTACTTATTCATTAATCAACTATACACAATAATGCGTTTTATAACATCAAGTTACTGATGCGGTTTCGCATTATCAATGTACAACCAATTAACAAATAACAAACCATATATCTTGGTTTTAAGACCATATGATATTATCGTCTTGCGATCACCCTTTTATCACATTCCATAAGGTGATTCCAGCAAGCGCGGGTCTGTTCCAATGCTCAAAACTAGTTCATAAGCACTCACGAACGTTGCAGCAAACTTTTGCTATGTCTAATACCATTTAGACAATCTACACACCAATTCATGACAATCTTCAATCATATCTACTTCCAACATATGAACGATTGTGGACAATTTGAACAATTCGATTATTCTTAATAAACTCAATTATTCTCGAAGTCAAAACATGCAAAATGAAACAATAGTTAAAAAATTAACATAAGACAGTAACATTACTCATAAATAATACTCTTTTATTTAATCATCAAATGTTAATTACATTTATCTATTACATGTTTCTACTACTATCTAATCTATACCAATATCATCCTTCAGCCCAATACTCCTAGCATGCTGCAAGTGCTTAACCCTGCTCAGTCCCTTCGTAAGCGGATCTGCTGGGTTATCTTCTGATGATATCCTCTTCACTATGCGTTGTCCTTCTTCTACACGATGTCTAATAAAGTGATATTTTATGTCGATATGTCGAGATCTACCATGATCTCTCGGTTCCTTGGTCAAGGCAACCGCTCCTTCATTATCACTGAAAATCTCCATGGGCTCCTTTATGGCAGGTACAACTCCAAGATCACCGATGAAGTTCTTTAACCATATTGCCTCCTTTGACGCTTCGCTCGCTGCTATGTACTCTGATTCACACGTTGAATCATCTACGGTTTCCTGCTTGGAACTTTTCCAAGTCACTGCTCCTCCATTCAGGGTAAAGACCCAGCCCGACTACGAACGGTAGTCGTCCTTGTCGGTCTGAAAGCTGGCATCACTATACCCTCGCACCTTTAAGTCATCACTCCCTCCGAGGACTAAGAACCATTCCTTCGTCCTCCGAAGGTACTTAAGGATATTCTTAACCGCAATCCAATGGGCTCTTCCAGGATTCCCTTGATATCTGCAAAACCATGCTCAAAGCAAAGGCTACATCATGGTGAGTACAAGTCATAGCATACATGATTGAGCCAACTGCGGAAGCGTATGGTACTCGGCTCATTTATACTATTTCAGCTTCGGTACTCGGACTTTGAGTCTTACTCAATCTGGCATTACTTTGTATCGGTAATTCTCCCTTCTTTGAGTTTTCCATACTAAAACATTTTAGTACCTTGTCTAAGTAAGTGTTCTGACTAAGTCCTATTAGTCTCTTACTTCGTTCTCTCACTATCCTTATTCCCAAAATATAGGAAGCCTCTCCGAGGTCCTTCATAGCGAAGCACTTCCCTAGCCAGGACTTAACTTCCTGTAGAGTTGGGACGTTGTTTCATATGAATAGTATGTCATCGACATACAAAACGAGGAAGCTTACTATACTCCCACTGGCTTTGACATATACACAAGATTCATCTTCGCTGCGTACAAATCCAAACTCTTTGACTTTCTCATCGAAGCAGAGATTCCATCTGCGAGACGCTTGCTTAAGTCCATAAATGGACTTGTCAAGCTTACACACTCTATTTGGATGCTTCAGATCGACAAAACCCTCTGGCTGAGCCATGTAAACATCCTCAGCCAACTTCCCATTAAGGAAATCGGTTTTGACATCCATTTTCCAAATCTCATAATCATGAAATGCGGCAATTGCTAGCATCACTCTAATAGACTTTATCTTCGCAACTGGTGAGAAGGTCTCATCATAGTCAACTCCGGGAGTTTGAGTAAAGCCCTTCGCAACCAATCGCGCCTTATATGTGTGTACATTTCCATCCACGTCGGTCTTTTTCTTGAAGATCCATTTGCACCCAACGGTCTTACGTCTGGGCACATTATCAACCAAATTCCAAACTTGGTTGTCATACATGGACTGGATCTCATTGTCCATTGCCTCTTTCCATTTCGCAGACTCCGGGCCTGCCATGGCTTCCTTATAGCTATTAGGTTCATCTAGATTTATTAGTGTACCATCACTAATATACGTATCCCCTTCGGTAGTAATATGAAAACCATAAAACTGGGGTTGAACTCTAACTCTTTCGGAACGTCTAAGAGGTAATGACTCGTCAATCGGTTCAACTGGAGTTTCCTCCTCGGGTTGAGTGCCAGCGGTAGAGGTTCCTTCATCTATCGACTCTTGAATCTCTTCAAGCTCGATCTGCCTCCCACTGTCTCCTTGGCTTATGAGTTCTCACTCTCGGAAAACTCCTCTCCTCGCAACCAAGACAACATTGTCCTTCGGTCTGTAGAAGAGATATCCAAAGGATTTTTGTGGGTAGCCGATGAAAATACATCGCTCACTACGAGGTTCGAGCTTGTCGTGAGTATCTCGTCTTACGAAAGCCTCGCAACCCCAAACCTTGATATGTGCTAATGAGGGAGCTTTCCCTTTCCACATCTCGTGAGGTGTTTTGGCAACCTTCTTAGTAGGGACTCGGTTAAGGATGTGGGCGGCAGTCTCTAAGGCATACCCCCAAAAAGAGATAGGTAGTGAAGCACGACTCATCATAGAGCGAACCATGTCCAACAAGGTTCGATTACGCCTTTCTGCCACACCATTCAACTGCGGTGTCCTAGGTGGCATAATTGTGAAACTATTCCACACTCCTTGAGATAGTCGTGGAATTCAAGACTTAGGTACTCTCCTCATCGATCGGATCGAAACATCTTGATTTTCCTGCCCAATTGATTCTCCACTTCATTCTTGAACTCTTTGAACTTTTCAAACGTTTCTGACTTTTGCTTGATTAAGTAGATATACCCATATCTACTATAGTCATCGGTAAAAGTCACATAGAAGCGGTTCCCATCCTTCGTGGTTGATCTAAATGGTCCACATACATCGGTATGTATTAGGTCCAATAGACCCTTACCCCTTTCACATGTACTAGTGAAGGGTGACTTAGTCATCTTTCTAAGCAAACAAGACTCGCATGTGTCATCTTCCCTAAGGTCGAATGACTCTAACACTCCATCCTTTTGGAGTTGGGCTATGCGCTTCTTGTTGACATGTCCAAGACGACAATGCCATAAGGATTCTCTATCCATACCATTGGAAGAATCCATGCATAAAACATCATTTCCTAAGTTATCTACAATCATAATAGTTTCATAAATTCCATTACACGGTATTGCTTCAAAATATAAGACACCATTTAGATAAGCAAGAATAGAATTATTCTCATTATTAAAAGAAAATCTAAAACCTTGTCTAAACAAACCATGAAATGAAATGATGTTTCTTGCCATTTCTGGCGAATAGCAACAATTGTTCAAATCTAAACATAAACCATTCCTAAGCACTAAAGAATACACTCCAATCTTGGTCACAGGTGACGATCTTCTGTTCCCCATGATTAGATTTATTCTTCCATGCTCCACATCCCTATTTCTTCTTATTCCCTGCAAATCAGAACAAATGTGGTAACCACAACCGATATCAAGGACCAAAGAAATAGAATGAGATGAGTCGTTAGATTTAATTGTGTATATACCTGCGAAAGACGGCTTGATCTTTCCTTCCATTATGGCTTGCAGGTAGTCTGGGCAGCTTCTCTTCCAATGCCCTATTTTATGGCAATGATGGCACTCTGCCTCCTTAGGGTTAGGACAGGGTTTAGCAGGATCAACTTTGGTCCCACTAGAAGAGGAACCATCTCGGGACTTTCCCTTGCAGTGGGTCTTAGACGGAGCCTTCCTCTTCTTGCCTCTTCCTTGCCCTATGGCCAAAACAGGAGCAACAGGTGGATTGGTAGCGGGTGCAAAAGACTTGTCCTTGAGGTTGCTTTCAGCAACCCTAAGGAGACCTTGGAGCTTACTTAGGGTGACCTCTTCTTTGTTAATGTGGTAGGTCATCCTAAATTGATTGTAACATGGAGGCAAAGAGTGAAGCACCATGTCGATCGCCAAGTCTTCCCCAAAGTCAACATTCAACTTGCGAAGACGGTCGACATACCTTTGCATCTTTTTCAGGTGCACGGTAAGAGATTCTCCATGACCCATTTTGGCGTAAATCATGTTAGTGAAAATCTCATAACGCTCTTGCCTTCCGTTTTGGTGGTATCTCTCCAACAAGTCTTGGTGCATTTCGTACGGATACATGTCCTCGTAGGACTTTTGGAATTCAACGTTCATTGTGGCTATCATGATGCAATGAACCTTCGTCGCATCACGTTCATGAGTCTCAAAAGCAGTCATTTCAGCCGGAGTAGCGATTTCTGGGTTGATCTTCTCGAGCTTCTCATCGAGGACATACTCCTTGTCCTCGTAGCGAGCAATCGTGCGAATGTATCTTATCCATTCGCTAAAGTTCGTCCCATCGAAAGTCACCTTTTGGCAAAGGCTCATCAATGTGAACGAGCTAGCAGCAGCGTTGTTCGCGTTCGACATCTACAAATAGAAAGGACAAAGATAGATTAGAATTTAAATCCCTAATTATCACCCAATAAGAAAAATTAGGGCTAGGATCCAACAACAATATTTACATAATAGAAAAGGGATGTCGTAATCTAACATGCAAACAATTTGAAGGTAAGTGAATGACGATTCACTAATTCTCCACCATGAAAACCTAACTTTAAGTTCTAAATGTATTGAGAATTCCTAGGTTTGGATGAGATTTATTGAAACTTTTCAATGGCATGTTTAAATCTCGATATGCCCCTCTCGTTTGTGACTAGGATACCGAGGATCACAAAGTGGGTGTGAATTACCATGCAAATTCACATGGTGCCTTCATTGTAACAGTCACCTATTCGATGTGCCAGTAAACCACACACGCTCCATCGAACTATGATAAACAATGAATCACCCTTTGCCACCTTTTCTTAGAACCAATTAGTGTTCCAGTAAACCACACACGCTCCACTAACTTCTTAGCAAGGGTGCAAAGTGTAATTTCATGGGATTGCATCAATTCACTTTTCCTAAAGTAACTAGGATTAAGAATTTGTTTTGAAAAACATGTAGTTACTTTGTATTTCATATTATACTTTTAATGAGGGGATGAGGTTGCCCTATCCTACCCGTTCGGCTAACGACCCTCCACCGATCAAGCAAGCGGTGGGTGTGAATGTACACCCATTAAGCGCCATTTTATAGGCAGCAACCTTATACCCACCTTATAGATTGGCTTCGTGAATGAGGCCTACTAACGGTAAGACTAGCATGTTAATTATATATATATATATATATATATATATATATATATATATATATATATATATATATATATTATCTTGTAATATTATATTAGTATAGGGTTGAATTCTAAACTTGTAAAAATTCTAGGGTTTGAAATTTAAATTGTCTAAATTAAACTTTTAATTACAAAACATAAATTTCAAAACTTGAGGGCAAGTTTTAAATCTTTTCAAAACATAGAGGATCAAATAACAAATAATCTAAATTAACAACTAATCACATAATTATCCATATTTGATTTATTTAATGATTTCTTGCAAAACAATTTATCAATTTAATTAAAATAATTAATCTATTATCACATAAGGAAATAAATATTTTATTAATTGATAAATATTTTCAATTAGGTCAAGAATATACTCATATATATCATAAAATCGGATTTATATTGATCTAATATAATTAAGGCAAGTATCTCAAAGATAAACAGCAAGAAATCCCGAAGATTGCTCTTCCTGACGCTTGGACTCGCCGAGTACCCCAATGGACTCGCCGAGTCGAGCCTACTCGCCGAGTCCACTATGGGACTCGCCGAGTCCATCAGACAGAACCACAAAAAACGAATTTAGCAAGCATCGAACAAGCAACCAATGCATCAATTCAATAGAAACCAATCTAGGCTCTGATACCACAGATGGGTTTTTAGCCATATGAACATTCCTATGTGCACATGTAACCCTAATGCTTGGATCTAGGTTTCTCTAATTGAACATACATTGAATCCAAGACTTTTAATGGCTAATAGAGTATAATAACAATATGAAATCAGAGATTAGAAGTTTACCTTGAATCACTTGCTTAATCTTCTTGTTCTTGGAGTTTTAGAGAGGAGAGGAGATCAAATCGGCCAGGGTTTCTTCTCTAAGCACAAGTGCCGATTTCCCTTGACCGTTGGGGTCTATTTATACTTGTAAGGCTCCTAGGGTTTCACCCTTAAACCCTAATTGGATAAGTTAGGCCCTAAGCAATCCAATACCCTAATAGATAACTCCTTGGACGATTTTAAGCTTATCTTAAGCCCTAGAAATCATCCACTATTATCCTTAAGGGATTTATAGCCCAAAGTCTAACTATCATACAATTGACAGTTTATACCCCTTTATTTAATTAATCTCTTTAAGTCACCAAATTAATTCCTAATTAATTTATGACTTATATTAATCAAATAACAATATTATTATTCCTTATATTATTCTCATAATATATCAATAATATTTCTTCTCTCATAATAAATCATCTTGTCAAGTTGCTATGGTGAAGGCAACCCAAAAGGACCATGCACAACCGGGTCAAATACTTGCCTAATATAGTTGCAGCCTTAGACACTATTCCAACACAAGTAACCAACCACTTTTGAGGACGGGACGCTAAGGCGTTAGTTCAAAAATTATTTTGTCATGATACTAAAATTTATTGGGAAACATGTAACACTATCAACAATGTAACCTTTTAAATTATATCTATGATGGTTGTGTTTGCTTTCTTTACTATTACACATTTGTTATGATACTATACATGAAGTTATCCGCCCCCGGACGTTTCCGCCGTTCTGGTTTAGGGGTGTGACAACATTTTTGGCCCCTTTGAGACTTAAAGACAAGATATTGTTTGTTTGGACCATCCTAATGGATAAATTTGGAATCTTTATCTATTATAGAGCTATTAGGAGTGATAAAAATGTGATCTTGGTCCCTTCCCTTTCTTCATGCATGAGATATGAGGTTTTGGTTTTTGTAATAAGTTAGGTCTTAGTTGTTGGACCCTTTTCTAGCCTTAGAAAGTCATAAAGTTGGAAAGTGTATGACTGAGAACGTCATTTAGGGTTTAGACGAAGTGTCTTAATAGATTAAGAACTTATTATAAAGGAGAAGGTGGTAGCCGAGTACGTTGGGTGTACTTGAAGGTACGTTGTGCGTACCTAGTTGAGACCCCATTTTCTGGCCAAGAGAAGTGCATTATGCAGGGCGTATTAGCTGATTACATCGAGCGTACTCAACCTGAGTTGACTCGTTGACTTTTTGACTTTTGACCAAGTTTGACCTAAGAACATTTTGGGTAATTTGAATTATATTCTGAGATTTGGGTCCCTGTTAATTGTATAGGTGACCTGTCGAGATAACTTTTGGTGCAGTGATCGGTGCAACTATTCTTTCTGACTGTGTGGAAAGTCTTCTCACTGTACTGATAGGTCGAATGCACCAATGCCAACCCATTATTTTGTTATGTAGAATTCTAGCTATTATGTGACTCTTATATGTTTGTATGATCGGGTTGAAATAAACCCCAGGGATGGGCCCATATTTGTTTGATCAGGTTGAAATAAACCCCAAGGTTGGGCCCATATTGTTTGATCGGGTTGGAATATACCCTAGAGTTAGGCCCAATGATATGTATGGTATGTGGTACTTTGGGGAAACTCATTAAGCTTTATGCTTACAGTTTATGTTTATGGTTTCAAGTATCTCCATTTTAAAAAAAGAAGGGCCCGACTTGATCGCAGTGCATCCTCTGGAGTTTTATTCCACACAAAATGTATACAAATTAATGTGTTGTTTTGAAATTACTTTGACTCTGATCGCCTTTCAGAACAATGAATGAACGTATTTAACTTATTTAAAAGTGAAATTTTTACTCGACATTTTTGGGATGTTACACATGCTAGATTGATTGATTCATTCTATTATAGCGTAGACGTGGAGTGTCAGTGTGGTGACTAAGCCACAAAACCAGCAAATAACTTATAAAATACAAATAAAACCAAAAGTCATAATGAACTTCCATATGGGTAGAAAGTTCCCAAACTTGCATTGTAATGTGATCATACATTACATACATAGAATTAAGCATGACATATGTTTTTAGCAAAGATTTATTATATATGTTTTTAAAAGATTTATACATATATTGTTTTAAATACTTTGTATTCCAAGTTCAATTTCCAATAAATTAGAGGATTAGTCATAAGAGTATGGACCTTTGTGAATGGAATAAAGATAGATTTTTTATGCTAGATGGAGTGAAGCCATGTAGATGGACTATTTACTTTTGAACTTAGCGTTTAAATTATGACTTGCTTCATTATGGTTTATGTTGATATGAAGTTGGATCCCAATGATGAACTCGTATTTCCAAAATGTTTTTGTTCCGACTACCTCTTTGTAAGACACAAAGACATTATTTCACATAATATATCATTTTCATTTTATTTAAATGTATAAAAAGATGGGGCTATTACATGCATCATATATTATTAGGGTTCGTTCACGGCTTATTTACTATAGTTACATAAAATAATCTTCATTTGAATTTACAAGACACATTTCTTGACTTCAACAAAGCGATACCAAGCTCGCTGATCCGAAAGGCTAATAGAATGATGTCGAATATAGATTTTCTATAAGATATAGGTTGGAAGTAAAAAGGACACATATCAACAATTCTAAGACTACACATATTTGTTGCAATTTAGTGGGGTGCACAACAACGGGGGAGAAGAAGTCTGCATGGAGGGAATACTACACCCACATGAGAGGTTCAAGTACTCGAAGTCTTTGATACACAAGGAAGGGTAAGTAAGTGAAGATATTGCCCACATCAAGGGGAGATAGTTAAATAACAATGTGAGATAATTCTCATTGATATTGAAAGGGAACTTCTACAAAAATGTTAATTAGGTTTGTATGGCACCGCATGTTGGCTATCAACGAAGGTGCATGAGAGGATAATGGAAGTTCTAGAAATGAGGATGTTATGATGGACATACGATAAAACAATTATAGCAAAAATTAGGGTCATGGAGTAGCATTTAACCCACGGTTAATTATATTATTTTTATGCATAGTTCAATATTAACATCTTATATAGTTCACATATGACTATCATTACCATTTCTAGTATTAGTATCCTATTTAGTTTCGTCTTTTAGGCGTTATTACTTTTGGCATGAACTTCCACAAGCCAGAGATCTTCTATGTAAGCAGTCTTTCCACCCCCACGTGGAAGTAATAATCTCTACGTCTATCCTCCCCCTTTACTCCACAACTTGATAGGATTTAGGTTCTATTGTTAAATTCTCTTCGACGGATGTAAATGAAAAACTAGAAACTATTTACAATTTTATATTGATACCATACTATAGCACAATCATAAATGATTGGATACATATTGTCATATTCTGATATTTGTTTGCTTGTCTCTATATATCTAACATTATACAATTACCTATGATTTAAACACAAAACCACAAGTAATATTTTACGCCACAAATATGAAGTCCTTCCTATATGTGAGCTTTTGGAGAAGATATTCCCAATTCAAAGTTGATTAAATTGGCCTACATGCATGAGGATGTTGAATCACTACAATAATCGATTCCTTCATCATCTTGTCATCAGAAGAAGTTGGCTACCAATACAATGATCCATCATCAATTGTAAAGATAGAAATTAAAACGTATGGAACAAGATTTAATCATTTAAAAACCACTTACCACTCCAATTTGCCATTCATGGCTACCAAAATCTTTAAAAGATTCCGCATCCAGTTCCTAAAATAACATAATTGTGTCGATTATTTATTAATAGTTAAATATAATTTTATTATGTTTAAAGAAATATGAACTTACAATGCTGTAAATTGGGGGAACAATTCTGTCTCTTTTAGATTTGTGAGTTGGCATAACAGAGAACCTTGGTGCCAAATCTTGTGACCTAAAAATCCATCTGTCATAATTTGAAAATTATTAGTATTGGTTTTAAATAAGAAAATCATTAAAGAAACCATTTTTTTTGCATACCCAATATAAAGAAAGATACAGAAATGTGCCCATTCACGAACTAGCAACTTCATCCAATAGGTATCCACAGAACTATCCATGCTCATGAAAATCTGAAATCAATATATATGTTGAATTAATATTTTTTTCAACAATCAAAACTGGTAATCATAAAATATGAAGTGTAAAGAAATTCACCGCAGTTTCTGCTATAGCAACAATGTGCATTGCACCTTTGAATTTTCTGTGAAGAAAAGAAAAAAAAAGTCAGAAATGGATTCAGATGCTACACTAAGTGTTTTGTTAATGCCATGAATGATTTATGGGAATTGGGAAGTGCATACTTGAACATGAGGTATTTGGTGTATACAGCATCATGCATTTCTTGGACATCTTCATCTTCTATAAAAGTCAATTGATGACGTAGGAGTGATAAGTTTTGTGTTATATGATGAAATATCACAAAGAATATGAGCAAATAGTCAAGCACCAGAAGGATCTGCATGATATTACATTCAAAAGATTAACATCTTGAAAGCGGAATTGTTATTGTTGTTGTTATTATATATGTTGAGAAGCTGGAAGTGTGAAGTGAACTTACAGAGAAGTAAGGTATGGAAGCTCTGTGGCCAACAAGAATTAAATAGAAGACACAACTAAGAACAGCCATAGCTCTACGTTCAGGGATAGAAAGGCGTTCAGAAGTGATGGAGTAGCCATGAGCAATTAGCAGAAATGATATAATTGAAGCTGTCTCAAACAGCAATCCAGTTACATAAACTCCAAATGACATCCATAAAGAGCATGTTTGGTAATAAAAACATGAATACCTGCAAGAATAACAATTTGAAATGATTTTGGAAAAAAATTAATACTATGAATCTTTCCTTTCAGCAAAACAGAGGGGTTGAAATCAATAGGAAAGTTAGGGCAAATCAATTAGCAGTCAAAAATCCCAATTCCAAACCTCATATAGCTAAATCAGTAAGCCCTACTTTATGATCTGTAATTACTGTCTCCCGATACTTCTATAGAAGATCAGATTTATGAATTCTTATAAGATACATGATTAAGTATCGATGGTTGGGAAACATACCAAAAGGTAAAGGAAAAGGCAAGTTGCAAAGCTTTAACACAAGGAACTGAAGCAAGCGTCCACTGCAAATTGTTCACCTGCTCTAATATCATCACAGCACAATCAAACAATTAAACACAATTAACTTCGACAGGATAGCATCGATCCTGCTCAAATCCAAAAGTTTATATACAAACAAAATCTAGACATTTAGGATTCCGATAGTAATCAACTAGTTGAATGTAGACATAACCTGAAAACGGCGATTGATGTAAGTGTTGATGATCCAGCAAGAAGCGAAAACGAGCCAGATTGACGTGAATGTCGAGTAAAGATAGGGGAGAGGCCAGTACGCTTCATTGATCAGAGCATTTGAAGCCTCCATTGTTGCAATTGATAGGATTATCGTTTAGTAGAATTTTGGTGAACAGGTGAGGGTTTATGTATATATACAGGCGCGCATTTTAGAAACAAACGTCTCTTTTTGAAACTTTTCATTGTTGAATGCTAAGTTTCATGGTTGGGGTGGTGTTGGGGCGGTTGGCCTAATTAAACTGACGTAATTCTTCTTTTATTCCATTATTACACTTACCTCCCCTCATCTTTTAGATTTAACAACATTTTCCCATCTTTGGCACTTTTGACTTTTGTGTATTTTTTTTCTTGGCAACATTTTTCGGTCTAATGATTTGTCATGGTGACTTTTTCTATCATGTAAACTTTTAGATAGCGTTTGGCTGCACAAAGACCGGATGGAATTGGACATGCACTACAAGAAAGGGGAGCATGTCGCTACTAGTTAAAGGCGTCGCCGTTAATGTTGCTATAGTGTCGATCCGTGTCATATGAATCCTGTCCGTCCGATCTGCTTTTCATCCAACGGTGGGAAATGAGAAAAAAAGGGTGATGTGTTTTCCCTCCAGGGTTGTCGCAGATAATATCCTAGTGTCGCCGCTAAAACCCTAGTGTCGTCGTTAATATGCGTCGTCGCTAAAGGCTGTCGCATATACCCCCCCACACACAGCGTCTCTTTCCTTTTCGTTCTGTCTCCTTTCATTCTTCCAATGATTACCGGCGACTACACCATTCAATCGTCCGTCGACCTTCGTTTGTCGCTTTATATTTTTTATAATCGATTAGCAAAATCTGGTGATTGCATATTTTTAATTGACTAAATATTTTATCTCCTACAATCGATTTACGAGACTTGCGATTATTTTTGTCTAAATAATTTTGTTTTCCATCTGGTTCTCCGATTATAGGTAAAATCATAGAAAAACTAATTTCAATATGGGTGTCAATATTCTGTAAGGACTTATGAAGTGATTAGATTGAAAATTAAAATCTAAAATAAAGATAATATTGTAATGTTACAAGTTTGATTATTTTCTTAATAATAAAAAAATAAATTTTAGGATGGTGTTTTTTTAATATATTAAATATGATTAAATTAAATATTTGGATATATGTTAGTATTGGTTTTATTACGATATATACGTAATTTTAAATTTTATAAAAACATAGACATACTTAATACAAGTTTATAAAGATAAAGATGGAATTCTCTCGAAGTTAACATAGACTTCATTACGTTCATAACAAAAAAAGGAAAAAAATGACATAACAAGAAAAGGTAAAAGGATATGTGGTAACACAATTGAAGATCAAATGGATATCGTGAAGTATAAAATTGTAACGTGAATATTGGAGTTGCATAATGTTCGGTGAAATAGACGATAATATAATAACATATACTATGTTTTTTTGAAAGAAATTAAGTATTATAAAAAAAATATAACTGTAACTTATGTTTGTTTACCATAGATAGTTCCAATGCTCTTTTTAAAATATTAATGAACGGGGAAAAATCGCAAAGATTATGGTTAAGAATGGGGTTGGTCGCGGTTAAGAGGTCATGCAATACAACAAAACCACTCTCATTAGCATGTTTTAATATTAATGAAAACTTATGTTTCATGCGTACATGTAAATCTATCCATTAATTAATTCCAAAAATAATTTTATAGTGAACACCTAATGCGCAAAAGGAAAAGTGGTAGTAAAATATTAGCAACAAACTTAGGAACAAGATTGTTTTGCTTACGAACGGAACATACAAGAACCAACACCACATTGGTTGACCAAACTCACTAACAAATGCCTCTTCCCTTGACTCCAAATTTAATAACGACCTCTCTCTCTCCATATATACAATGTCCATTATATATATATATATATATATATATATATATATATATATATATATATATATATATATATATATATATATATATATATATTGTTTTTACTAACTATTGTCACTACAACAAAATAGACCTTCATCCATGACCCTGTTTGTGGGTAATGGTCTTTATCCACGGATTGTCTACGAAACCAAATTTGTGGGAAAAAGCTTGTGGGTAATGTTTTCCCACGGATTACCCTCAGAATTACCCACAGTTTATCCACGAACATATTAACCCACAGATTTACCACAGAAGGTTTACCCACATAATTACCCACAGTTTATCCACCGGCAAAGTTACCCACAACTTATCCACGACTAGATTACCCACGGAGTATCCACAAAAAGATTTCTCACATCTTTTCCACGACTTTGTTACCCACAAATTTTCCACGGATGTTTACCCACAGATTTTCCACAACAATTAAGAGTTTTTTCATTTTTTGACCATTTAACGTTGTTGTCTTTGTTTTATCATTTATAATGTATAATAAATCAATGTATTTCTTTGTTTTATCACCATATTACAAACATACATGCATACATACTTAATACATAAATGTATCTTTTGTTTTATTAACTTATTATTCATATACATATGTATATTTATGGGTATAATAAGTTGATGAAACAAAAAAATGCATTGATTTAGTAAATTGATATAAATATGGAACGAAAAAAAATGTTGAAGGATCGAAAATAGAAAAACGATTTTGTTTTGTGGGTAATCTGTGGCAAATCACCCACAGATTATCCATGGACCATAATCCTTTTTTTCAGTTTTTGATCATTAAATGTTGTTCTGTTTGTCTAATCTTTTACAAAACTTAATAAATTGATGTATTGACTTGTTTGTTCAACTTATTTCACAAATACACTTAAACATACATAAATACTTTTATACATGTATACATAACAGATAATTCAGTATACTCCTTTAATTCATCAACTTAGTAAACTCGTATATGCATGTGTATGTATATGTATCTACTAAATTGATAAGACAAAGAAATACAATGATTAATTAAGTTATGTTAAGCATGGAAAGAAAAAAAACGTTGAAGGGTCAAAACTTGAAAAAACAAATTTGGTGTGTGGGTAATCTGTGGATAATCACCCACATATTTCCCACAACAATGAAGAGTTTTTCCATTTTGACCATTTAACGTTGTTGTCTTTGTTTTTATCCTTTATAATGTATAATAAATCGATGTATTTCTTTGTTTTATCGACATATTACAAATATATATGCATATATAATTAATATATAAATGTATCTTTTGTTTTATCAACTTATTCACATACATATGTACGAGTATGGGTATAAGAAGTTGATGAAAAAAAGAAATGCATTGATTTAGTAAATTGATATAAATATGGAACGAAAAAACAACGTTAAATGATTGAAAATGGAAAAACGATTTTGTTTTGTGGGTAATCCGTGACAAATCACTCACGGATTATCCACGGACCAGAATCCTTTTTTCAATTTTTGACGATTAAATGTTGTTATATTCCTCCAATCTTTTACAAAACATAGTCAATTGATGTATTGACTTATTTGTTCAACTTATTTCACAAATAAACTTAAACATACATAAATACTTTTATACATGCGTGCATACTTAATATTTCAGTATACTCCTTTTTTTCATCAACTAAGTAAACTCATACATTCATGTGTATGATATGTATCTAATAAATTGAAAAAACAAAGAAATACAATGATTTATTAAGTTATGTTAGACATGGAATGAAAAATACAACGTTTGAGGGTCGAAAAATAAAAAAAAAAAACGATTATGGTATGTGGGTAATTTGTGGATAATTACCCACATATTTCCCACATCAATAAATAATATTTCCATATTTGACCATTTAATGTTATTGTCTTTGTTTTAAACCAATACATCATTTGTTTTTCAACTTATTATTAACATACATATGTACATGGATGAGTATAATAAGTTGATGAACCAAAGAAATGCATTGATTTAGTAAACCGATAGAAATATGGAACTAAAAAACAACGTTTAAGGGATGAAAATGAAAAAACAGTGTTTTTCTGTGGGTAATCTGTGGAAAATCACCCACACTTTACCCACAGATCATAAGTGTTTCCCCATTTTTCAAAATCTGTGGGTAAGCCGTGGGTGATGGCTATATTGTTCCCATGGATTTTCCACAGATTTCTTTTTGTGGGTAATCAAAGTGTAATCCGCGAGAAATACTTTGTAAATTAGGGTTTTTTTAAGTCGTGGAAAATTTGTGGCAAATGTGTGGGTAATTACCCATGGACTTTTTCCCTGGGTAATTTTTGTGGGTGAAGGTCCATTGTGTAGTAGTGTGTGTGCTAGAATGCACAGATTTGGACCAACGAATGGAATTAATTAATGAGAATGATTTGAGAGTGTATAATATTACAGTGGGATAACATGTACCATATAATCACACAAATTTTTGCCAAAGGGTATTTTGGACAATTAACTACATTTATAAAAGAAAATTTTCGATTTTTAGGGATAATTAATTCTCCTAATTTGAAAAATCTGAATTTTTTTAATTAATTAATTTTAATTCTAACATAATTTGTAAACATAACAGATTTTATTCTGTCAGAATATTTTTTTTATTAGAATGATGTTCTTTCAGAATTTTATTCTATTAGAATATTATTGAAGAAAACAAAATTCTTGAATCTGAGGTTGAAAAATAACAACATTCTAATATATTTTTATACATCCAAACTTAATTACAAATTCATATGTATTCATAGAGACTAAAAGTCTTATACATTTTAATATAATTATACATATTCTACAAGAATATCAACAAAAATGAATAAAATTCATAAAAAATAACAACATTCTTAAATTGTGAGTATGATCATACTTTATTCTTTCTTCCGTTGTGGTGGTTTTATTAGGCTTTTTCTTATTATTTTGGTGCTAGTGTGTGTGTGTTTTGTAAGAAATTGTATGTGTATTAGATTGTTGGAATTATTACTCAAACCGCCGCACGTGTGAGGGTGGCTGCCACCTCCTGCCGCTATGGACCGCCGCCGACCACTACTGCCCGAGGTAGCAGTGGTTGGTGCCTAATTTATCAATTATATATTTATTGAATTAGATAATCATTCAACTTTAGGATTTGGAAACCCTAATTAGGGTTTAGAAAACCCTAATATCAAGAAAACCCTAATTTGGAGTTGGTCGGGACCCGCCTTAAAACTATTAATTAAACCTAAAATAATAACTTAATAATTCCCCAAAATTAACTTGATGATATATTGGACTTAATGGATTAAGTCCTTACTGGGTTTAGTGAGGAACACTAACCCTAGTTATTATTTTATGTAGAAACCCTAGAATCGAGGAGCTTTATGTTGGGCAATAATCGGGCTCGTATTTGGGCTGTTGACTAGAGTATTATTTCAACCGAAAATGACTAAGTCAAACCTTAATCAATCATACCCTTAAGTGATTAAGTCCTTAATGGGTTACATGTTCTTACTTAACCCTAATCATCATTTCATGTGAAACCCTAATTGTCATTTCATGTGAAACCCTAATCGTCATTTCATATGAGGTTATCACTGTTACAAGTGACTATGACTTGTGATTGGGTATCGACTCAAGTATCTTCTTGTAGGTGATTGGAAGTGAGATGAAGCTAGTAGATTCCTTCATTGCTACAGTGGTTTCCACACGCACGTTGAGGTGAGTTTCACCTCACTATACCCATGGATCGAAGGCACCAATGCCGACCCACTAGTATTGATTATCTTCTAGTAGAGGGATACTCTAGGGACTATATATAGTCATGTAGGATAGACTGAGGACTCTTGATCTAAACTCTCTTACCTGTTCCTTGTTATGTTGTGGTTTTAGAGTAGGATAACCTGTCCGAGTGACTACTTACATCTGAGTATATATGATTATGCATTCCTTGGATTGTTGTTATTTAGTATGTTGTTATGTTATAGTGATCTGCTAGATATGTGTTATGATATTGAGTATGATGATATGATGTGGTGATCAATTAGATATGTCTCATTGTATGGAGTTTGTTGCTTTGTGGTAATAACCTGTAGAACTGTATGTTATATGTGCTTGCTAGTTATCATATGTGGAGTGCCCTTAGGGATTGTCAGTGGTTATGTAGGATAGCCTGAGAACTCTTGGTCTAGGCTCTCTTTCCTGTTCCTCGTTTGGTTGTGGCTCTAGAGTAGGACTATTTGTTCGAGTGGCTATCTCACCTCTGGTTACTTATGGTTATGCATTCTATGGGGGTTAGCTTGTAGCAGGACTGTATGTTGTGAGAGGATTAGTAGGCAGTAGTGAGTTGTAAGGTTGTTGTTTGCCTATATTATGTGCCTACTTGATCATGATTATTTATATGTGGACATATTATGTTTGGTTAGGTTGAGGCGGTCATGCTTTGTGTGGTAGGCCAAGATACCCGGTGTGGGTTGGTTGTAAGTCGTAGGCACGGAGGCTCAGGAGGAGCGGTAGGGTTGAGGCGGTAGGCCAACAAACCATGGGTATTCCAACCTGATGGTTGATTGGACCCGACATATTAGTATTCCATCCGGAGGTTGATTAGGCCAATATGCTTATGATATGAGGGTATTCCATCCCGAGGATGACTGGACCCATCGTGGACATGCCTGGTATTCCAGCCCGAGGATGATTGGGCCAGGCATGAGTATTTGTGTTTATACTTGTTTTGTTCGGGGGTTTTTAAGGGAAACTCACTAAGATTTGGACTTATAGTTTTGGATTTAGGTACTTCAGATGATCGTGGGAAGGCGAAGGCGTGATCATGCACCTCCTCACATTTTTATGATCTTGATTGCTGGGATACTCTGATATGAAACTATTTTGAAAACATTTTGTAATAATTAAAGGTTTTTGAATGCATGAATTTTTTTTAATTGGCTTGAATTTTATGGATGTTACATGTTGGTATCAGAGCCTTGGTTTGAGTGAATTGTAGGAACACTTGTATGAATCTAGTCTCCAACTAAGGAAAAAGATTTTTAAAACTATTTTCAAATGGTTTTCAAAATAATGAAGGAGGATGAGATGTGTACGATCAGCCGAAGCCAGTAAGTAGACCGCAAATTACCACACAGTTATTTGAGATTATATTATGTTATGTTAGAACAACATGCTACTGATAGGATAGGGATCCTCAGGAATAGTATGATAGAATTGCCTGATATTTGATGCCTTATGTCACACCCCGAAAACCGAAGGCGGAAACACTTACGGGGTTGACTCCACGTTGAGTATCAAATCCAATGCACATAGTAAGTAAAGTAAACAACCATTACATTACATATATATAAAAGTTTACATTTGTTTCAAAAGTAAAGTTGTACAAATGTGATACATAGTATATATAAACAAAAATGAGACGAGTCTTCCACGCACTCCGTCTTCGCCAAAAGGGATCATCGGGTACCTGTCTAATGCGGACCTGAGAATACAAGTGGTTTGAAAATCAGCATAACGCTGGTTAGTTCATAAGCTGTGACATCCCCAAAATCTCGGCCAGAAAAGACCGATTTCATTTATGCTTTTTAAACATTCTCAGAGTAAATCCTTTTAATTTTATAAGAGATGCGAAATTTGTTCCCAAAAACAAAACATGATAAAATAGATATTTATCAAAACATTTCACAAAGAAATATGATTTCATTTCATAATCAAAAGTCGGGATGTCATGTTCCGATAGAGATCATAAAGCATAAACGATAACATTACAAGTCATTCAACAAAGATATACATATACAGACTTGTACACAAAACAACTTGATGATTCATCCATCTTAAGCTCTTGCGCCACTTCTTGTAATACAAATAAACTGAGTGGGTCAGGCTTGGGAGCCTGGTGAGCATATAGGGTTTTCAACCCACAATAATTTTTAATTTCAACAACCAACAATAAACCCGATTACCCATTCCCGTTATCCTCACTTTACGTTCCTAAAAATAACATCTATTATAAGGAACCTAATTCAGGATTTTCATCGGGACGGACATTACTGCAGAGGGGCTTCCTCAACAATAAGTGTCCTAAAGGCAACCATGTGGGGGATAGAGTACACCGGTGAACACGTCGTTCACAACACCTACAGGTTATGAGCCTGCTAGTGTTCCACATGACAGTCTAGAATAGTTCGTGGTCGTCATCGATACTCTGCTGAATGACTAGAATAACACCAACAACACCGAGGCCTTTCATCTGTTTATTACACACCAACTATCTACCCATGTTCTATCCAACATATTAGTAGAAAAAAATATATATTTTTATACATAGTTTAAAAACATGTATAGCATGCTTTAATCAGTACATATTCCACATAACAGATGAGGCACACACACATAACACGTATTTCATAGAGAATAAATCAGATCTATGAGATAGAAGAAAGTGAATATACATTCACACATATAACAACAAAATATATAAACATAGCACGTATTTTATATAAAATACTTCATAATATTGCGTTGGAATGAAAGTGACTACACACTCACTTGATCAGAAGATGATCGGGCAGCACTACGGCTTGCAGAAGTAGTGTTTCTCCGTAGATCTGGAAGATCTTCACAAAAACCGGGCTCCTCGCAGTTAGGGCTTCGCCTCGGGAATAATGCTCTTCGGGATCCTCGGGGCTTCGTACCTTGCTTCGGGGCTCGGGAATATTACCGGGGCTTCAGGGTATAAATGGCATGCTAAACGAGGCAAAAGATGAGAGAAAAAGGAAGGGTTTGTAAAAGGAAGAAGCTAGCTTTGCATCCCCTTTTATAGGGTCTGATCCTCGGGGTTACGCTGGGCGTAACTTCAGGGTACGCGGGGCGTAATGCTTCGGTTGCCGTCATCCCTTGCGTCATCGGCTCCACTACGTCATCACATACGAACTCAGAACACTCGAGTGGTACGCTGGGCGTACACCAGTACGCGGGGCGTACTTCGGATGAGTCCGGTGACTCCTCTTTGGATAATACCAAGATTTGGAATTAAATTTAAATATTAAATATTTAATAAAGTTCAAAAATTCGTATCTCCCTCATACGAACTTCGTTTTCGACATTCTTTTTATCCACTCGTAGGTGAGATTACGCTCTACAACTTTCGTTTAGACTCCGTCGGCTAATTTTGACTTTATTTTTATTATTTATTTATAGTAGGCCGGGACAGAAAAACTTCGTTATAATTTCATAACTTCGTCGTCCGACGTCCGTTCTTGCCTAACTTTTCATAGTTTCGCTACTAACAACGAGATATTCGATTCTCATTTAGATTGTTTCGGCTAAAAACTGCTCGATCTCAAATCGAGTATTCGGGCTGCATTCTGCCAAGTCGAAACTTCAGAAAATCATAACTTCCTCATACGAAGTCAGATTTGGGCGTTCTATATATATTCGGAAACCTCGTTTCAACTACTACAACATTATCCAATGATATCAAGTTTATTTTACACTTAGATTTTGACGCTCATTTTATTCTTAATTCATCATATCACATAATTAAGCAATTAAGCACGAAACACATAATACTTAAATAATATGTTCTTATTATTTCAAATTGGGTTACAAAGGTTAACCTAGACTAGTACATTGCTAAAAACGGCACGCCCAGAAACACGGGCATTGCAATTCTCCCCACCTCAGGATGATTCCGTCCCCGGAATCACACATCAGCAAACAAATGCGGATAGCGACTCATCATGTCACTCTCCGTCTCCCAGGTGAGATTCGGCCCATTCGCGTGTTTCCATCGGACAAGCACTAACTCAACCATCTTACGTCGCAATTTCTTAGTCTTTCGGTCAACGATTGCCTCTGGTTCTTCAATCAACCTTTTGTTCTCATCGATTCTCAACTCCGAAAGTGGTATCATGTCGGGAACTTCTCCCGTGAACTTCCTCAAATAACACACATGAAAAGTGTTATGAATTCCATTCAGTTCTTCTGGTAGTTCAAGCTTGTAAGCTTGGTTCCCAATTCTCTGAAGAACTTTAAACAGTCCAATAAACCTTGGACTTAATTTTCCCCTTTTACCAAATCTTATAAGTCCCTTCCACGACGAGACTTTAAGCAACACCGAATCTCCAACTTCAAAAGTCATCGGTCTTCGCTTTTTGTCAGCATAGCTCTTTTGACGATCCTGAGCTGCTAACATTCTCTCCCTAATTATTTTCAACTTTTCAACAGTTTGATGGACTATCTCCGGTCCCATAAACTGCTTTTCCCCAGCCTTAAGCCAACAAGATGGCGTACGACACTTCTGCCCGTACAAAGCTTGATAAGGTGCCATCTTAATGCTCGAGTGAAAACTATTATTGTAGGAAAATTCTACCAAAGGTAAATGTTCATCCCAATTACCTAGGAATTCCAAGGTACATTCTCTTAGCATATTTTCAAGTGTTTGTATCGTTCATTCGCTCTGACCATCAGTCTGCAAATGGTAAGTTGTACTTAAACACAACTTGGTACCCAATTCATCTTGTAGACTTTTCCAAAATCGCGAGGTGAAACGACTATCACAATCTGACACAATCGTTAGCGGAACACTGTGAAGCCTCACAATTTCCTTCACGTAAGAAGTCGCAAGCTTATCCATAGACCATTCTCCTTGGCCGCTATGAAATGCGCACTCTTAGTGAATCGATCAACGACCACCCAAATCATGTCGTGACCATTCTTTCTTCTGGGCAGTTTAGTGACAAAATCCATAGCAATGTCTTCCCACTTACCCATAGGCACAGGCAAAGGTTCTAAACTCCCGTATGGTTTCTGATGTTGTGTCTTGACTCTCGTACAAGTCACACACTCGGCCACATACTTTTCAACATCAAGCTTCATCGTCGGCCACCAGTAGTAGGGTTTCAGGTCCCTATACATTTTAGTGCTACCAGGATGAATCGAGTACATGGTTTTGTGAGCTTCTTCCATCAGAAGATCTCTGATTCCTCCTGTCTTAGGTATACAAATCCGACCTTGGAACACCTTCAGTCCATGACTGTTTATACCGAACACCAATGTTTTGCCCAAACGTTCCTCCTTTTGGTCATTTTTCTCAGAAGCTTCCTCTTGAGCTTTCTTTATACTTTCCAAAATAGTCGAGACAACTTCGATTCTCAACGCTCTTGGCCTTTTCCTTTCAAGATTGACTTTCCGACTGAGAGCATCAGCAACAACATTAGCTTTACCGGGGTGGTAAAGTATCTCGCAGTCGTAGTCTTTAAGTAATTCTAGCCAGCGTCGTTGTCTCATATTCAATTCCTTCTGATTAAAGAGATATTGGAGACTCTTATGATCAGTGAAAAGTTTGCACTTCATGCCATAGAGGTAATGCCTCCATATTTTCAGAGCGAAAACTACTGCTACTAACTCCAAATCACGAGTCGGATAGTTCTTTTCATGCTCTTTCAATTGTCGAGACGCATATGCGATCACCTTATCCCTTTGGGTCAGTACACAACCCAATCCAACCCCAGACGCATCGCTATAAACAGCGAAGTCTTCAACTCCATCGGGTAGAGAAAGTATCGGTGCCTCGCATAGTTTCTTCTTTAGCAACTCGAAAGCTTCTCTGTGCTTATCATTCCAAGCATAAACGGCCCCTTTATGGGTCAAAGCTGTTAATGGACTAGCGATCGAAGAAAAGCCTTGGATCTCCGTGGGACTTTTCGGTTGTTCCCACTTCATCACAGCTTCGATCTTCGCTGGATCAACCATTATCCCTTCTTGGTTGACCACATGACCCAAGAATTGGACTTCACGAATCCAAAAATCACATTTGGAGAACTTCGCATACAACTTCTCCTTCTTCAAGACTTCCAAAACTTCTTGCAAGTGTCTGCCATGCTCTTCTTGGCTTTTTGAATAAATCAGAATGTCATCTATGAACACTATCATAGATTTATCAAGGAATGGGTTACAAACTCTGTTCATTAAATCCATGAATGCTGCTGGAGCATTGGTCAGTCCAAACGACATAACCAAGAATTCATAGTGTCCATATCGCGTTCTGAATGCAGTCTTCTCTATATCCTGCTCTTTCACCTTCAGCTGATGATATCCTGACCTTAGGTCGATCTTTGAAAAATAACTTGAACCTTGTAGTTGATCGAACAGGTCATCAATCCTCGGCAATGGATATCTATTCTTTATTGTTGCCTTATTCAGCTCTCTATAATCGATGCACATTCTCATACTTCCATCTTTCTTTTTCACGAATAACACCGGAGCTCCCCAGGGTGATGAACTAGGTCTAATGAAACCCTTGTCCAATAACTCCTGAAGTTGAATCATCAGCTCCTTCATCTCCGTCGGTGCTAATCGATAAGGTGCTTTTGCAATTGGCGTTGTTCCGGGAAACAAGTCGATACGAAATTCTACTTGCCGATCAGGCGGTAATCCAAGAAGATCTTCGGGAAATACTTCCGGATAATCACACACAACGGGAATATTCTGCATCACCTTCTTTTCCTTCTTAGCATCGATCACGAATGCTAAGTATTATGTACACCCCTTGGTCAAACATTTTCTTGCTTTCATTAGAGAAATGATTCCAGAATTTACTCTGCGTTTATCTCCGTACACCATAAACGATTCCTTCCCAGGCGGGTTCACTTTCACTATTTTCTTCTTGCATAAAATTTCGGCATCATTGGCGCTAAGCCAATCCATTCCCAAAACGATGTCGAAACCATTAAGTTCAATAGGCAATAATTTCTCGTGGAACTTATTCCCATTCAGATCAATTATGATGTTTTTTCATACGATGGCTAACAGGTACAAACTTGCCACTAGCAACTTCGACTAATAAAGCATTATCTAGTCTATCAATAGGCAAAGCTAGTTTTCTACCAAATTCATGCGATATAAAGGAGTAGTTGGCTCCAGAATCAAATAAAATTTGGGCAAGCAATTTGTTAACGAGAAAGGTACCTGAAGCGACATCAGCTTCATCTTTAGCAGCTTCCAGTGTCATCTGGAATGCTCTCGCCTTTGGTTTTGGCGGAATGTTGGGTCTTGCTGCTTCCTTCTTTTTTGAACAATCCCTTGAGATGTGCCCCTCCTCACCACAACCATAACAAACATTCTTGGTGAAGGTGCAGTCGTTGGCATAATACCCTGGTTTTCCACATTTGAAGCATGTGGTTTCCCCGCCACACTTCCCATGATGTTTCTTCTTGCACTTGTCGCACCATTTCGCCTCGCCTCCTTTTCCTCCACCAAACCTTTTCGAATCAGATTTCGAAAATTTTCTTTTCTTACTGGAACTAGATGTTCCCTCAAACTTTCTCTTCTCACCAACCTCAACCTTGTTGGTGGTTCTCCCGTTAATCATGTTCTCAACAGACTTGGCAGCCCAGATAGCTGCCTCTAGAGTATGTGCCTGAGGTACCGGCACCTCGTACTCCCATGGGAGTCCTTTTGCGTATCGGTCAACCTTTGTCAGCTCATCTGGCACGATGCGCAAAGCAAACTCCATCTTATCGGTATAGTTATTAGTGTATTCATCAACTGACATGTTGCCTTTTGTCAATGCCAAAAACTTATTTTCCAACTCCAACAGATTTTGAACCGAGCAGAACTTGCGCTTGAACTGCACCAAGAATTCTGCCCATGACAATTGTAGTGGCTCATTAGGGCTTAAAGTCTTTCCTAGAGTGTTCCACCATCGAACGGCTCCACCTCGGAACTGGCGCACTACATAGATAGTCTGCAACTTACCTCTGCAGCCACAAGTCATAAAGGCTAACTCTATTTCTGAGATCCAATCCATAACTCCAATCGGATCCTCCTTTCCATTGAAGGTCGATGGTTTGCAAGTTAGAAAGTCCTTGTACTTGCATCCCATTCCATCATTCCCTCCATCATGGTTGTTTTGCCTAACTATCGGTGGATTGACTTGACCAATAGACCCACTGGAGTTTCCACCTTCCGAGTGCCCTTCATTTAATTCAGGCTCTTCCACACGAATTGACAGTTCTTCACGATTCTATTGAAGCAAACGTCTTGTTTCTTCCATCTGACGATCCAACATCGTTTGAATCATCATTTCTACACCAGCCATTGTTATCGGCTCAGGTGCAGCAGCTACAATAGGTACTTGTTGATTTATAGGCGGTTGATTCCTGTTTTCATCAACATTTCCAACTCCGCTTCTCGTTCTCACCATTTTTGATCTATACACCGAATAAGGTGAAATTAGATCCTCTTTCACGATAAGATTTCAATTCATCCTTAGTACTCCAAACGATTACATGCTAGTTCTAATATCGTATACATACACTTAGAATCCTAAACACATAAACCTTCAGATCCGGTTGGCAACAAACCGTAGATCCGAACAAATAATATCATATATGGCAACATATAACATGTAGCACAAAAAGCATTTTAGGCAACTTTCCTAAAATAACTAATGCTCGTGTCCAAAATTTAACAGACACACATCTCAAAATCTCCACTTAACATACTAAGTTTAAGTCTAGAAATCCTACAAATTCCTAGTTCGCTTAAACTAATGTTCTGATACCAACTGTGACATCCCCAAAATCTCGGCTAGAAAAGACCGATTTCATTTATGGTTTTTAAACATTTTCAGAGTAAATCCTTTTAAATTTAGAAGATATGCGGAATTTGTTCCCAAAATCAAAACATGATAAAATAGAGATTTATCAAAACATTTCACAAAGAAATATGATTTCATTTCATAATCAAAAGTCGGGATGTCATGTTCCGATACAGATCATAAAGCACAAACGATAACATTACAAGTCATTCAACAAATATATACATATACAGACTTGTAAACAAAACAACTTGATGATTCATCAATCTTAAGCTCTTGCGCCACTTCCTGTAATACAAATAAACTGAGTGAGTCAGGCTTGGGAGCCTGGTGAGCATATAGGGTTTTCAACCCACAATAATTTTTAATTTCAACAACCAACAATAAACCCGATTACCCATTCCCGTTATCCTCACTTTACATTCCTAAAAATAACATCTATTATAAGGAACCTAATTCAGGATTTTCATCGGGACGAACATTACTGCAGAGGGGCTTCCTCAACAATAAGTGTCCTCAAGGAAACCATGTGGGGGATAGAGTACACCGGTGAACACGTCATTCACAACACCTACAGGTTATGAGCCTGCTAGTGTTCCACATGACAGTCTAGAATAGTCCGTGGTCGTCATCCATACTCTGCTGAATGACTAAAATAACACCAACAACACAGAGGCCTCTTATCTATTTATTACACACCAACTATCTACCCATGTTCTATCCAACATATTAGTAGACAAAAATATACATTTTTATACATAGTTTAAAAACCTGTATAGCATGCATTAATCAATACATATTCCACATAACAGATGAGGCACACACACATAACACGTATTTCATAGAGAATAAATCAGATCTATGAGATAGAAGAAAGTGAATATACATTCACACATATAACAACAAAATATATAAACGTAGCACGTATTTTATATAAAATACTTCATAATATTGCGTTGGAATGAAAGTGAATACACACTCACTTCATCAGAAGATGATCGGGCAGCACTACGGCTTGCAAAAGTAGTGTTTCTCCGTAGATCTGGAAGATCTTCACAAAAACCGGACTCCTCGCGGTTAGGGCTTCGACTCGGGAATAATGCTCTTCAGGATCCTCGGGGCTTCGGACCTTGCTTCGGGGCTCGAGAATATTACCGGGGCTTCGGGGTATAAATGGCATGCTAAACGAGGCAAAAGATTAGAGAAAAAGGAAGGGTTTGTAAAAGGAAGAAGCTGGCTTCACGTCTCCTTTTATAGGGTCTGATCCTCGGGGTTACGCTGGGCGTAACTTCGGGGTACGCGGGGCGTAATGCTTCGGTTGCCGTCATCCCTTGCGTCATCGGATCCTCTACGTCATCACATATGAACTCAAAACACTCGAGTGGTACGCTGGGCGTACTTCAGATGAGTCCGGTGACTCCTCTTCGGATAATACCAAGATTTGGAATTAAATTTAAATATTAAATATTTAATAAACTTCAAAAATTCGTATCTCCCTCATACGAACTCCGTTTTCGACATTCTTTTTATCCACTCGTAGGTGAGATTACGCTCTACAACTTTCGTTTAGACTCCGTCGGCTAATTTTGTCTTTATTTTTATTATTTATTTATAGTAGGCCGGGACAGAAAAACTTCGTTATAATTTCATAACTTCGTCGTCCGACGTCCGTTCTTGCCTAACTTTTCATAGTTTCGCTACTAACAACGAGATATTCGATTCTCATTTAGATTGTTTCGGCTAAAAACTGCTCGATCTCAAATCGAGTATTCGGGCTGCATTCTGCCAAGTCGAAACTTCAGAAAATCATAACTTCCTCATACGAAGTCAGATTTGGGCGTTCTATATATATTCGGAAACCTCATTTCAACTACTACAACATTATCCAATGATATCAAGTTTATTTTACACTTAAATTTTGACGCTCATTTTATTCTTAATTCATCATATCACTTAATTAAGCAATTAAGCACGAAACACATAATACTCAAATAATATGTTCTTATTATTTCAAATTGGGTTACAAAGGTTAACCTAGACTATTACATTGCTAAAAATGGCACACCCAGAAACACGGGCGTTACATAAGCGGTTTTGTTTTGTGAAAATGTACAGGTTCCTTTCTGTTTCTAAAAATGTTCCACACCAAGAAAATCCCATATGTTCTTAAAAGTTGGTTATTGAATCCCAAAATGTAATGTAAGTTGTACACTGAAAACATGTTTACCCTTATGAAATGTAAAGTTTAGTTATCTTATTTGTTACACTTTTCTAGTTATGTACAAATGTTTTTCCCCGGGAAAATCCCATATTTTCCTGAATGTTGGTTACCAAATGTGAAAGATGTATACTGAAAACCTAGTTATCCTTGTGAAATATATTAGTTTTAACACATATATAAAACTGATATATATAAAGTAAATTAATTACTTTATTCATTATTATTATTAAGTAAATCTCTGTTATCCTAATTGCGAGTTCCATAACCATATAATAGACTAGATATGGCAATAAGTAGTCCACATCACCTTATGACTTTCATCACCCTTGAACCATTTCGGTTCGACTGTAGCAAGCAGCCAGGTGTGGGGTAGTCAGCCCCGTATAGATCTATACACTCAAGTCACGCTCCCTATCTAAGAGATTCTGGTTACAGATGCGGTCCTCCACTCGCGTATCTCTGTGGAGTGTTCACCGAGGACGTGTCTCCAATTATATAGGATTAACAAATTTACTAGTAATAATACAATAATCCTCCACTCGCGTATCTCTGTGGAGTGTTACCGAGGACAAAACTGATGGGTTTTGAGCATTCTAACACTTCCTAAGTGTACATGCAACCCTAATTAACCTTGGATCTATGTTTGTCTAAGATACATGCAAATAATTATTTTTCCAAGGTTCATATCCTAACTAGCATGGCATGGGGAACATGATTCAAATAAATGTAGTAGAAATACTTACCTTGTAGTTGTAGTTGCTTCCTTGGAGTTTTAGAGCCTAGCACCAATAGTGTGGATGCCTCAAATGGAAATCACAAATCACCACAAACTTGGAACTTTGAGAGAATAGTTACTACTATCTTGAAATCGGCCCTCTTGCTTTACTCACCTCAACTAGTGTGATTTCAAGAACCAAAGCCTCCTTTATATAGTGTAGTGGACTAGGGTTACATCCATGTAAACCCTAATACCCATGTCTCTTCATTTCCATGAGATCCATGGGTTAAAGCTCCATGGAGTATCCATGGACTTTCCATGCAAGACTAGCCCATTCCAAATAAGCATTAGCCCACACTATATAAATATAGAAGCCCATATTTAATTAGTAATATTTTTGATCTCTAAATTAATCCTAGATTAATTATAGATCAATACTAATTAAATAATATGATCTTATATTAATATATTAGAACTTATAATATATTAATAAATCATAACTTGTACTATTCTCAAAAGCTTATCCATAAATTGTTCGGGTGAAGTGCAACCCAAATGGACCATGCTGGGTCGGGTCAAGTACATACCAAATATAGTTATGGACTTAGACACTATATCCAACAGTCTCCCACTTAGATAAGTCTAATAACTATGGTTGAAAGTATGACTTCAGGAACCGATCAACAATCGTAGCTCTTTAAACTCTGTTGAACTAGAATGCGCCATTTTAGATAAGTGATCATATAATCCTCTGTTCTAGATATCAGCCGAACAAATACATGGAACATGGTCTTACTTATTGTCCAACATTTTTTTCCCGATTTCCAATTTGTTTGACATAGAACTTAACTGGACACATCAATTTAGTTCTGACCGGGCCCGGTACATAGGTCAAAACAAAATCATCGAGGGGCCCAGATATCGTTTCTAATCCTAGAAGGAATAGATAAACTTCGACTCATATGTTTGCTCTACTACTTGTTGAATTACACACAAAGGTACATTTTATAACATCGAGTTACCAATGCGTTTTCGTACAATCAATGCATAACGAACTCATAGGTAACAAATCATATCTCTAGGTTCGAAGACTTATATGATATTACCGTCTCACGATCACTCGAGATAAATTCCACGAAGTGATTCCAGTGAGCGTGGGTTGAGTCCAATGCTCAGAACTTATGAGCACTCATGATTCTTGTAGCCTATGTCCAACACCTTAGACCTCTGCAACCAATCATGACAGTCTTGATTCATACCTACTTCCGACGTATGACCGACTGTGGAGATTTGAATAATAAGATATACCAAACATAATTATTCTGGAAGTCAAAACATGCAAAAGAAATATAGTAAACAATTGACAAGTGATAGCAACACTTTACTCATAAATAACAGCTTTTATTTATCATCAAATGTCAATTACAATTTTACAAATTTCAAGATTATCTAACTACTAAAACTGATATCATCCTTCAGCCCTATGCTCTGAGCATGCTGGAGATGCTTAGCCCAAGTCAGTCCCTTCGTGAGGGGATCTGCTGGGTTCTCATCCGATGATACCCTCTTTGCCACGAGGATTCCTTCTTCTATTCGATGTCTGATGAAGTGATATTTTCTGTCAATGTGTCTGGATCTCCCATGATCTCTTGGATCCTTGGCTAAGGCAACCGCACTATTGTTGTCATAGAAAATCTCCATTGGCTCCTTTATAGCTGGTACAACTCCAAGGTCTCCGATGAAGTTCTTTAGCCATATAGCCTCCTTTGCTGCCTCGCTTGCTGCTATATACTATGATTCACAAGTGGAATCAGCCACTGTCTCCTGCTTGGAACTTTTCCAAGTAATTGCCCCTCCGTTTAGGGTAAAGACCCAGCCCGACTGAGAGCGGAAATTATCCCTGTCAGTCTGAAATCTAGCATCACTGTACTCTACAACTCTCAAGCTATCACTCCCACCAAGGGTAAGGACCCAGTCCTTAGTCCTTCGCAGGTAATTGAGGATATTCTTTACCGCAATCCAGTGTGCCTTGCCAGGGTTCCCCTGATACCCGCTAACCATGCTGAAAGCAAAAGCTACATCAGGTCGAGTACACGTCATAGCATACATGATCGATCCTACAGCTGAAGCATAAGGTAGTCGACTCATTTCTGCTATCTCAGCCTCAGTACTAGGGCTTTGTGTCTTACTCAATCTGGCGTTACTCTGAATGGGTAACTCACCTTTCTTGGAGTTATGCATGTTGAATCTTTTCAACACTTTGTCCACATAGGTGCTTTGACTAAGTCCAATTAGTCTTTTACTCCTGTTTCTCAAAATCCTTATCCCTAGGATATAGGCAGCTTCACCAAGGTCCTTCATAGCGAAACACTTCCCAAGCCAGGACTTTACTTCCTATAGGGTTGGGATGTCATTTCCTATGAGTAGTATGTCATCCACATACAGTACTAAAAAACTGACTATGCTCCCACTAGCCTTGATATAGACACACGATTCATCTTCACTCCTTGAAAAGCCAAATTCCTTGACTTTCTCATCAAAGCAAAGATTCCATCTGCGAGGTGCCTGTTTTAATCCATAAATGGATTTCTCAAGTTTACACACTCTATTAGGGTACTTTGTACTGACAAAACCCTCTGGCTGAACCATGTAAACATCTTCAGCCAACTTTCCATTAAGGAAAGCGGTTTTGACATCCATTTGCCATATTTCATAGTCATGAAATGCAGCAATGGCTAACAGAACCCTAATAGAATTAATCTTGGCTACTGGTGAAAAGGTCTCATTGTAATCAACTCCCGGAGTTTGAGAATAACCCTTTGCGACCAGTCATGCCTTATAAGTGTGTACATTACCATCCATGTCGGTCTTCTTCTTGAAGATCCATTTGCACCCAACTACCTTTCGATCAGGTACATTGTCAACCAAGTTCCAAACTTGATTGTCATACATGGACTGTATCTCCCTATCCAGATTTACCAGTGTGTTATCACTGATAAGTGTCTCACCTTCTGCAGTAATATGAAAACCATAATAATGCTCAGGTGCATTCCTAACTTTGGTGGAATGCCTCAGAGGTATAGATTCTTCAGTTGGCTCAACAGGAGTTTCCTCCTCAGGTTGAGGGCTAGGGTTTGAAGTTCCTTCACCACTTGACTCTTGAAGTTCTTCAAGGTCAATTTGCCTCCCACTGTCTCCTTGGCTTATAAACTCTCTCTCTCGAAAGAGTCCTCTTCTTGCTACAAATACCACATTATCACTAGGTCTGTAGAAGAGGTAACCAAAGGATCTTTGTGGGTAGCCGATGAAAATACACCTCTCGCTTCGGGGTTCTAGCTTATCATGAGTCTCGTGCCTCACAAAAACCTCGCAACCCCAAATCTTGATGTGGTCTAGTTTGGGTACTTTACCAGTCCACAACTCGTGAGGAGTTTTGGCAACTTTCTTTGTAGGGACTAGATTAAGGATATGGGCGGAAGTCTCTAAGGCATACCCCCAAAATGAGATTGGTAGCGAAGCTCGACTCATCATGGAACGAACCATATCCAACAAGGTTTGATTACGCCTCTCAACTACACCATTCAACTGTGGTGTCCTGGGAGGAGTCAATTATGAGACAATCCCACATTCCCTAAGATAGTCGAGGAACTCTGAACTAAGATACTCACCACCTCGATCAGATCGAAGCATCTTAATGTTCCTGCCCAATTGATTCTCGACTTCCTGTTTAAATTCCTTAAACCTTTCGAAAGTCTCTGACTTATGCTTGATTAAGTAGACATATCCATATCTACTGTAATCATCAGTAAAAGTAAAATAATAACGATTAGCATCCCTTGTGGCATGTTTGAATGGTCCACACACATCCGTGTGTACAAGGTCCAACAAACCTTCACCCCTCTCACAAGAGCCTGTGAAGGGTGACTTTGTCATTTTTCCAAGTAAGCATGATTCGCAACTATCATCTGACTTTAGGTCAAACGACTCCAAGACTCCATCTTTTTGGAGTTGGCCTATGCGTTTCTTGCTTATATGTCCAAGACGACAATGCCATAATGATGATTTATCCAAGTTATTATTATTTATAGAATCAATACACATCACATTATTTCCTAAGTTATCTACAACAGACACAGCTTCGTACACACCATCACAAGGTAATGCTTTAAAATAAAGAACATTATTAAAGAAAGCATCAATAGAACCAACTTCATTATTAAATGAAAAGGTAAACCCTTGTTTATACAATGCATGAAAGGAAATAATATTTCTTTCCATTTCTGGCGAGTAACAACATTTATTCAAATCTAAATTAAACCCACTACTTAGCGATAAAGTATAAACTCCAATCTTGGTGACAGGTGTAACTTTCCTATTCCCCATGATTAAGTTTATCCTTCCTTGCTCCGCATTCTCACTTCTTCTTAGTCCCTGCAAGTCACAACAAATATGAATACCACAACTGGTATCAAGAACCCAAGAGTTAGAATTGGGTGAGTTATTAGAAATGATAGTGTAAATACCTGCATGGTTGGGTTTAACTTTCCCATCCTTCACATCTTGCTGGTACTTTGGGCAGTTCCGCTTCCAATGTGCCTTTTCATGACAATAGAAGCATTCAGCCTCTTTAGGGTCAGACGAAGGAGTGATGAAACCTTTCTTGGTTCCACTTGAAGAAGAGCCATCAAGGGTCCTAACCTTGGTACCCTTCGAAGAACTCTTTCTCTTCTTCACTCGTCCTTTCCCGATTGCCAAGACAGGGGCGGAGTTTGTAGGAGTAGGAGTAACAATCGCCTTACCCTTAAGACTACTTTCCGCGGTCTTTAAGAGTCCTTGAAGTTTGCTGAGTGTGACCTCTTCCTTGTTCATGTGGTATGTCATGCGGAATTAATCATAACATGAAGGTAAGGAGTGCAAAATGATATCTATTGCAAGCTCCTCGGGGAAGTTCACATTAAGCTTCAGCAAACGGTCCACAAAATTTTGCATTTTCTGCATGTGGCCCGTGATGGGTTCACTATCCTTCATGCGAGTTGTTATCATGGAGGAGAAGATTTCATACCTCTCTTGACGAGCACTTTGATGGTATCTCTCCATCAAGTCTTGGTGCATCTCATAGGGGTAGAAATCTTCATAGGATTTTTGGAGATCTGCAGTCATAGTGGCCATCATGATGCATGCCACCTTGGTGGCATCCCTTTCATGTGCCCTAAACTCAGCGATCTCTTGAGGAGTAGCAACTGTCTCATCAATCTCCTTAAGCTCCTTATCCAGGACATATTCCTTGTCCTCGTAGCGAGTGATCATTCTGATGTTTCTGATCCATTCATTAAAGTTGTATCCATCAAAAATGACTTTCCCACACAAGTTCAAAAGAGAAAAGGAGCCACTAGGATTAGAGCCAGAAGCATCGTTGTTTGCAGACATCGAAAAAGAGAAGAAAGAAAGGATTAGTTTAGATATAGAGATAGTCTTGAATAAAACATCCAAATGTAGTATTAACGCTAGGACCCAATCACAATATATTATACTTAGAAGAGGTATGCCGTAATCTAAGTAATAACATATTTGAAAGGTAGGTGAATGACGATTCACCAATTTCCACCAAAGACGAAATATTAAAAATATTTAATTTGGTTCTTAGAAACTCCTAGATTCTTTTGAGATTCAATGAACTTTTCAAAGGCATGTTTCAATCTCGAGTGTGCCCTCCAAGTTTTGTGACTGGGATGCCGAGGATCACAAAACGAGGTGTGAAGTAACCATGTAAATTACTTGGTAGCCTTAATGTATTAACCCTCAATCGATGTGCCGGTTAACCACACACGCTCCATCGATACTATGATAAATATTAAGTCACCCTTTACCTACCTTGTTAAGTGCAAGTTAGTGTGCTGGTTAACCACACACGCTCCACTAACGACTTAGACAAAGTGTAAAGTGTAATTTCATGGATTAGCACCTTATTCACATTTTTCCTAAAGTAACTAAGATTGGGAATTTAATAAAACATTTAATTACTTTATAATATTCATCATACTTTTAAATGAGAATTTATAAGTCCTTGTCTTACCCGTTCGGCTAACGACCGTCCACCAGTCACGTAAGCGGTAGGTGAGAGTGGACAACCATTAAGTTGCCATTTTATAGGCAACAACCTTATACCCACCTTATAGACTAGCTTCGTGAATGAGGCGTACTAGCAGTAAGACGACTTTGATCTTATACATATATATTATTATTAAATTATAATATTATAAGTATAAGGGTTGAATTTTAACTTTTAAAATTCTAAGCGTTGGAACTAAAGTTTTTAATATGACTTTACTTGTTCCAAAACTTGAGGGCAAGTTTTGTAAACTTTCAAAACTTTTCATTTCTTGTAACTTATGAGTTAAATAGAGTAATAAAAATGAAGACTCTTCATTTTTCTAACTCTTGTGTTCTTTTAATGGTTTTAATTCAAGTGTGACTCTTGGTTTTCCATAACTTGAGGACAAGTTATGGACTCCATTAAAACACATTATGATCAAGAATTAAACTACCAAGTAGGTTACAAGTAATTCCTATGATCATCTAAATTCATAAGTTCAAGAACATGAATATCCATATCAAAGTTTCAAGATCATATGAACACATATAATCATGAAAAATTGATATTAGCCATTGTAAATGGATTAGAACAAACATTACACCATCTAAAACAAGTTTTATAACACCAAAACAGTTTAGGGTAATGTTTCTATTCCATTTCTAGCAGCAAAACTCGAAAATCTGCATTCTGTGGCTCCTACTCGTCGAGTGCAAGAACCTACTCGCCGAGTAGGATGAAGATACACATGAACTCGGCGAGTCCCCCATGGACTCGGCGAGTTCATCAGGCAGACAACAAGTTTTTTTTTTGACTTTTTCCAATATTTTGCATCAAGTATCAAACAAACAAGCCTAGGCTCTGATAACACTGATGGGTTTTGAGCATTCTAACACTTCCTAAGTGTACATGCAACCCTAATAAACCTTGGATATATGTTTTTCTGAGATACATGCAAATAATTATTTTTCCAAGGTTCATATCCTAACTAGCATGGCATGGGGAACATGATTCAAATAAAGCTAGTAGAAATACTTACCTTGTAGTTGTAGTTGATTCCTTGGAGTTTTAGAGCCTAGCACCAATAGTGTGGATGCCTCAAATGGAAATTACAAATCACCACAAACTTGGAACTTTGAGAGAATAGTCACTACTATCTTGAAATCGGCCCTCTTACTTTACTCACCTCAACTAGTGTGATTTCAAGAACCAAAGCCTCCTTTATATAGTGTGGTCGATTAGGGTTACATCCATGTAAACCCTAATACCCATGTCTCTTCATTTCCATGAGATCCATGGGTTAAAGCTCCATGGAGTATCCATGGACTTTCCATGCAAGCCTAGCCCATTCCAAATAAGCATTAGCCCACACTATATAAATATAGAAGCCCATATTTAATTAGTAATACTTTTGATCTCTGAATTAATCCTAGATTAATTATAGATCAATACTAATTAAATAATATGATCTTATATGAATATATTAGAACTTATAATATATTAATAAATCATAAGTTGTACTATTCTCAAAAGCTTATCCATAAACTGTTCAGGTGAAGTGCAACCCAAATGGACCATGTCGGGTCGGGTCAAGTACATACCAAATATAGTTATAGACTTAGACACTATATCCAACAAAAACAGTGTACTAAAGTTTATGTTAAAGGTTCAAATGTGATGCTTTTAACTGATATGATGTGAAAAACCATTTGTGAAAATATAAAATATAACATTTTATAACGTATTTCACAAATAATATGTTTACGTGTTCTGTATGTTCAAACGGTTATCTGTTATGACTATCAGTGTTAAAAGCATATGTAATATGAAACACAAAACATGTAAAACAAGTTTTGAGTACAAGTATCCCTTTTACTTTGCTTGTATTCCCCCCGAAAACAGTGAAAAACAGTGAAAAAGGGTAGGGGTATGAACTCACCAGACAAGAAAATGCGACGTTTCGGATGCTAAGTGTTGGTTCGGGGCTTGATAACATGCGAGGTTCCTATGTAATATGAAATAATATCCAAATGTATCTATTTAGATTTTTAAACCACTAATTAGATATGATAATACACTCCAATGAGCGAAAACACTTCAAAACAAGTGTTTGGAGTGACCCGTGTGACATCTATGGACGTGTGGGACTTAGGAAATGAGTTTACTCTTCAAGAGTAAACTCCTTATGGAGTTTACGGCCCTATACACTACACACACATGAGTTCACGGCCGTGAACTCATGGTTGAGGCATTTTTGATGCTAAATGGCATGATAACACTTGGGAAAATTAGCTAGGATTTAATCTAGGGCCTTGGAATGGATTAAACTCACTCAAGGACCATTTATTGGAGTTTACAGCAGTAAACGTGGAGTTTATGGCCGTAAACTCCCCCATACTCAATCCTTAATTTATTTGGTGATGCTAGGACAATCACATGTGATTCAAACAATTTTTACAAGCAAAGGGATGAATTTAGGGCACCATTTAACATGTTTTTATGAGCTTACGGCCCTGGAACAATTTCTCGGGGTGTTATGGTAGTAAAATCTCAAATAAAGGGATTTCATCATGTTTAAGGCCCCTAAATTGATTGTGGTTGGTTCTAGGATTTATTCCAAGGCTAATGGTGTGTTTAAATGGCTTTTAAACACTTGATTTTGAGTTTACTCTCCATGAATGATGAGTTTACGGCCCAAGCATGTTCTTGGGCAGTAAACTCATGTTTGCTCCTCAAAATTCATGTTTAGGGTGTTCTAAGTCCAAAATGGTAAGCCATATAGTCGTATCTAAGTCCCAAAATTTGTTTGGAGGGGTTTAATGGCATAAAAACCCTCTTATTATGTGTTTACGGCCCAAGCATGCTCCTGGGCTGTAAAATCATGTTTGAGGTCCAAAATCAAAGTTTAAATTCGGATTTGAAGGCTAAGGAGGTTGAATAACAAGTTAGGGAAGTTACCTCAAGGATTTGGAGCCTTAAATCAATGTTTTTGGACTTACATCTTTGGTTGAGGAGAGAGGTTAGAGTGAGAGAGTAGTGAGAGAGAGAAAAAGCTTCAAATGGAAGCTTGGATCACTTTAAGTAGTGTCTAAGGTTTGGACACAGTGGAATTCTACCCGATACCGATGTTAGACGGGGCTTTTGGTCGCACCCGATCAAGTTGCCGTAACCCGATATGGTTGATTCTAAAAATATTCCGATTACTAGAATGGGATGTTAAAATGAGTTCTAAATGTGTTTGGACACCCATTAAGTCATAATATCAAACTCAAATTAATGACTTAATTAAATAGCGAAATCGGAAACGAAATTGGAAACGACGAATGGATTATCGAAATGTGTTACGAAAAGGATTACAAATAATGATATGAACTTTGGGTTGTTACATTATCCCCCCGTTAGAGGGAATTTCGTCCCGAAATTCAAAATTAAGATACAAATCATGGATCTGGAAAGAGATGCGGATAGTTCTGTTTCATCGTGTCTTCACACTCCCAAGTGAAGTCCGGTCCCCGCTTGGCATTCCAGCGAACCTTCACTATCGGGATGCGGCTTTGCTTTGAGCGTTTGATCTCTCGATCCATGATTTCAATCGGTTCCTCCACGAAGTTCATGTTTTCATTGATCTCGATCTCGTCTAAGGGAATCACTAGGTTTTCATCGGATAAGAACTTCTTGAGATTTGAAATGTGGAAGACGGGATGAATGTTACTGAGCTCATGGGGTAAACAAAGTTTATAGGCTTCCAGACCGATCCTGGCGAGGATCTCGAAGGGTCCAATGTACCTCGGATTAAGTTTCCCATGCTTTCCAAAGCGTACCATGCCTTTCCAGGGTGAGACCTTCAACAGGACACGGTCTCCAACCTGGAATTCCAGAGGTTTCCGTCTGTTATCAGCGTAACTCTTTTGGCGATCACGTGAAGCTTTCAATCGTTCTCGGATTTGGATGATCTTCTCGGTGGTTTCACGGATGATTTCAGGACCAGTGAGAGCACTGTCGGGGACTCGACTCTTGGCTAGCTGCGTGTCCCCTACCTCGGCCCAGCACAGAGGGGATCTGCACTTGCAACCGTAGAGGGCTTCAAACGGAGCAGCTTTGATGATGGTGTGATAACTGTTGTTGTACGAGAACTCGATCAAAGGAAGATGTGTGTCCCACGACTTTCCGAAATCGATGACACATGCCCTGAGCATGTCTTCCAAGGTTTGGATAGTTCTCTCACTCTATCCATCGGTCTGAGGATGATAAGTCGTGCTCATGTCTAGTTTGGTTCCAAGAGCCTTCTGGAGAGACTGCCAGAATCTGGAGGTAAACCTGCTATCTCGATCAGAGATAATGGACGCAGGTACACCGTGCAGTCGGACTACCTCTTGGATGTAAATTCGTGCGAGTCTTTCCATCTTGAATGATTCTTTGATCGAAATGAAGTGAGCGGACTTTGTCAAACGATCGACAATTACCCAAATGGTGTTGTGCCCACTCGGACACTTGGGTAACTTGGTGATGAAATCCATGGTAATCATCTCCCATTTCCATTCGGGTATCTCGGGCTGCTGGAGCAGACCCGAGGGTTTCTGGTACTCGACTTTCACTTTGGTGCAAGTCAGACACTTGCCCACGAACGTAGCTATCTCAGCTTTCATGTTTGGCCACCAGTATTGCTTCTTGAGATCCAGTTACATCTTATCCGAACCTGGGTGAACAGAGTATCTGGTCTTGTGTGCTTCCTCCATAACAATCTCCCTGAATCCTCCGGACTTTGGAATCCAGATTCGGTCCATGAAACAGTAGACTCCGTCACCTCTGATCTCAAGTTTCTTTTCCATTCCCCTCAAGGCTTCGATTGACACGTTCTCGGGTTTGAGGGCTTCTAACTGGGCTTCTCGGATTTGCATGGATATGTTGGAATGGATGGTCATCGTCAGGTTCTTCACTTTTCGGCTTGTACTCTCCTTTTGGCTAAGGTCATCTGCTACAACGTTGGCCTTGTCAGGATGGTAACGGATTTCACACTCATAACCGCTGAGTAGTTCTACCCATCGCCGTTGCCTAATGTTCAAGTCTTTCTGATCAAAGATGTGTTGCAGGCTCTTATGGTCAGTGAAGATAGTACACTTGGTCCCGTAGAGATAATGTCTCCAAATCTTCAGTGTAAAGACTATGGCTCCTAATTCTAAGTCATGTGTGGTATAGTTGACCTCGTGTTCTTTCAGCTGTCTAGAGGCATAAGCAATTACTTTTCCTCTTTGCATAAGCACACAGCCTAAGCCTTAATTAGACGCATCGCGGTAGACAACGAAGTCCTCTGTCCCTTCGGGTAGGGACAGAACAGGCGCGCTGCACAAGGCTTTCTTCAATGTCTGGAATGCGGTTTCTTGCTTTTCACTCCAACAAAAGGGTACACCTTTCTGTGTCAGAGTGATTAAGGGTTTGGCGATTCTGGAAAAGTTCTGGATGAATCTCCGATAATAGCCGGCGAGACCCAAGAATTGACGGATTTCTGTGGGTGTCTTTGGTGCCGACCAATTCTCTATCGCCTTAATCTTGGAAGGATCCACGTGAATACCCTCCTCGCTTACCACGTGACCGAGGAAAGTTACCTTCCGAATCCAGAATTCACACTTGGAAAATTTCGCATACAACTTCTCGGACCTAAGGGTTTCCAACACTAGCCTCAAGTGCTGTTTGTGATCTTCTTCGCTTCTGGAGTAGACAAGTATGTCATCAATGAACACAATGATGAACTTATCCAGAAAAGGGCGACACAACTGGTTCATCAGGTCCATGAACACTGCCGGTGCATTGGGTAGACCGAAGGGCATCAGTACGAACTTGTAGTGTCCATACCGAGTCCTGAAAGCTTTTTTGGAAACATCACTCTCATGAACTCGTAGCTGATGGTACCCTGACCGAAGGTCTATGTTGGAGAAGTAACTGGCTCCCTGGAGTTGATCGAAGAGGTCATCTATTCGCGGAAGAGGATATCGACTTTTGACGGTCAAATTGTTCAGCTCGCGGTAGTCGATAAACATTCGGAAGGATCCATCTTTCTTCTTAACAAACAATATCGGATCTCCCCAGGGTGAGGAACTCGGTCTAATGAATCCTTTACTGAGCAACTCATTGAGTTGACTGGATAACTCCTGCATTTCTTCTGGAGCTAAGCGATACGGAGATTTCGCTACGGGGTGGCTCCAGGAATTAGGTCAATACGGAATTCGACCTGACGCTCGGGAGGGATTCCTGGAAGCTCTTTGGGAAATACATCAGGAAAGTTACAGACTTCGGGGATGCTCATGAGGTCTTTAACTTCCTGTTTCTCATTGTTTACATGGGCTAGGGATGCTTGACATTCCTTTCGCAAAAGTTTCTGAGCTTTGATGCAGGAAATGATGCGGAGGTTGGAGCTGAGTTTATCGCCATAGATTATGAGAGTCTGGTCCGAAGGAAGGTTGAGACGGATGGCTTTTTCGAAAAAAAGAATATCAGCATGATTGGGACTCAACCAATCCATGCCAATGATGACATCAAAGCACTTTATGGAAACTGACATAAGATCGATGGGAAATGAATGATCAGTCAGGGTAAGGGTACAACCAACGAGTACCTCGTTAGCGCTTTCTTTCTCACCGTTTTCCATATCGACAGAAAACGTTTCGGTTAATGGTTGGGGATTAGATTTAAGATTATGTTTGAACGCATGACTAACAAAGCTTCTTTCAGCACCCGAATCGAAAAGAATACTAGCATATGAGTTGTCGAGAAGGAACGTACCCGAAACAACGGTGTGATCGGCGACTGCCTCCTCCCGTCCCATGGCTAGGACTCTTCCAGTGCTATCAATTGTCGCCTTCTTGGGGTAGTTCCTTTGGAAGTGCCCGACCTCTCCACAATTATAGCAGGTTTGACCAACACCTGCTCCAGAAGTTTGATTGGCTGATTGGGCTGGTGCTTTGCATAATCGGATCGTGTGCCCATTTTTACCACAATTGGTGCATGACAGATCATGGCTGGAGCTGGGGTTGTGGTGGTATTTGCACTTGTCACACAGGGGAAGGTTACCAACATACCTGCTAATAGGTGTTTGAGCGGTAGATCCCACAACAGAAGCAACATCAACGGGGGTAGTAGCAGCATGGACTGCTATAGTCTGCTGTTTCTTTGAGGATCCTTGGAAAGATTGACCCTTCTTCTTCTTCCAAAATTTCCTTTTCTCACCACTCCTCTTAGTCGGTTCAGGAGTGGTGGTGGTTTCCTCAACATCCTCACTGTGATCAATCAAGGTCTAGGCTACACTCTTGGCACTATCATAAGTATCCGGCCGTGCAGCTAAGACGTTTCGTTTGGTTGGCTGGGTCAGCCCCCAAATGAACCTCTCTATCTTCTTACTTTCCGGGGTAACCAATCCCGGGCAGAGGAGTGCAAGATCATCGAATCTAGAAGTGTAGCAGCAATATCAGAACCTTTCATCTTCAGGTTCTAGAGCTCGTGCTCTAACTTCTGCATTTCGCCCCGAGGGCAGTATTCAGCTAGGAGGAGTTCTTTCATGGCTTCCCAGCCCATGGCATTGGCTACATGTAGGTTCAAGGATTTGACTCGGCCGTTCCACCAAGTCAGAGCTTTATCAATGAAGGTACATGCTGCGAACTTTACTTTATCGGATTCCGAACAAGCATAGATTTCAAAGATGGATTCGATTTTCTCGAACCATCGGGAAAGGGAAATGACACCTCCAGTGCCATCAAAGGATGTAGGCTTTGCATTCATGAAATCCTTATAGGAACCCTCCTTTCGGTGTCCCTGACTGCTTTCTTGGTTTTGAGTTTGAGTACCACCTCCCGAACCACCGGAACCACCAGTGTTCAATTGAGACATGGCAGCTGCCACCACGGCAGTAACAGCTGCCTGAAATACCATGGGGTCAATTTCAGGAGGAGGTGGTGGTGGAGGGTTGTTGGTCTTGGAGCTGGGTCTCTTTCTTGGAGGCATCTTGATCTAATATGATCAAGAAAGAGAGAGGATGGTAAGTCCTCTGAATTGAATCAAGAGATATTAAAAATATATTCTGAATAAGCGATAAAGCAGGAAAGAGTTATCGAAGCAGATAAATTATCGCTAAAGGAATGATCAAGGAACAATGCATGAACGGGGGTTTCTACAAAGGATTGGCTCGAGAAATACTCCTATAGTATTTCATGATTCGCTACGACACTGGCTCGATGTTTGTGGTATTAGGGTAAGTTTTAGGCATGCCGCATACCATAGTCACTCCTAAGCACATGTTGGCCGTGTCTCGAATAAATATAGTTGGCCAGGCTATATTGATCCTAGACACGACTACATAACTGCCCAGGTTTAACCGCAATACACAACACCCATTTACTTATGTTTTGGTCTACTTGTTGTTATGGATCTCGACGGTTCGGTATACTTGTATACTTTTGAATATACTTGTATTTGGAAGTATACTTTTAGTTCAGAGCACTTAGGCCCTTTAGTGTTTATAGTTTTATACCATGTAAGGTTTGGTATACTTTATTCACTATAAACAAGGGCTCTGATACCAATCTGTCACACCCCGAAAAACGAAGGCGGAAACATTTCCGGGGTTGACTCCTCGTTAAGAATCAAATCCAATGCACATAGTAAGTAAAGTAAACAACCATTACATTACATATATAAAAGTTTACATTTTTTTTCAAAAGTAAAGTTTTAAAAGTGTGATACATAGTATATATAAACAAAAATGAGACGAGTGACGCACTCCGTTTTCGCCAAAAGGGATCATCGGGTACATGTCTAATGCGGACCTGAGAATACAAGCGGTTTGAAAATCAGCATAACGCTGGTGAGTTCATAAGCGGTTTTGTTTTGTGCAAATGTACAGGTTCCTTTCTGTTTCTAAAAATGTTACACACCAAGAAAATCCCATATTTTCTTAAAAGTTTGTTATTGAATCCCAAAATGTAATGTAAGTTGTACACTAAAAACATGTTTACCCTTATGAAATGTAAAGTTTAGTTATCTGATTAGTTACACTTTTCTGGTTATGTACAAATGTTTTTCCCCAGGAAAATCCCATATTTTCCTGAAAGTTGGTTACCAAATGTGAGAGATGTATACTGAAAACCTGGTTATCCTTGTGAAATATATTAGTTTTAAAACATATATAAAACTAATGTATACAAAGTAAATTAATTACTTTATTCATTATTACTATTAAGTAAATCTCTGTTATCCTAATTGCGAGTTCCATAACCATACAATAGAATAGATATGGCAATAAGTAGTCCACATCACCTTATGACTTTCGTCACCCTTGAACCATTTCAGTTCGGCTGTAGCTAGCAACCAGGTGTGGGGTAGTCAGCCCCGTATAGATCTATACACTCAAGTCACGCTCCCTATCTAAGAGATTCTGGTTACAGATGCGGTCCACCATTCGCGTATCTCTGTGGAGTGTTCACCGAGGACGTGTCTCCAATTATATAGGATTAACAAATTTACTAGTAATAATACAATAATCCTCCACTCGCGTATATCTGTGGAGTGTTACCGAGGAGAAAACAGTGTACTAAACTTTATGTTAAAGGTTCAAATGTCATGCTTTTAACTGATATAATGTGAAAAACCATTTGTGAAAATATAAAATATAACATTTTATAACATATTTCACAAATAATATGTTTACGTGTTATGTATGTTCAAACGGTTATCTGTTATGACTATCAGTGTTAAAAGCATATGTAATATGAAACACAACACATGTAAAGCAAGTTTTGAGTACAAGTATCCTTTGTACTTTTCTTGTATTCCCCCTTGAAAACAGTGAAAAAGGGTAGGGGTATGAACTCACCAGACGAGAAAACGCGATGTTTCGGATGCTAAGTGTTGGTTCGGGGCTTGATAACATGCGAGGTTCCTATGTAATATGAAATAATATCCAAATGTATCTAATTAGATTTTTAAACCACTAATTAGATATGATAATACACTCCAATGAGCGAAAACACTTCAAAACAAGTGTTTGGAGTGACCCGGGTGACATCTACGGACGTGTGGGACTTAGGAAATGAGTTTACTCTTCAAGAGTAAACTCCTTATGGAGTTTACGGCCCTATACACTACACAAACATGAGTTCACGGTCGTGAACTCATGGTTGAGGCATTTTTGATGCTAAATGGCATGATAACACTTGGGAGAATTAGCTAGGATTTAATTTGGGGCCTTGGAATGGATTAAACTCACTTAAGGACCATTTAATGGAGTTTATAGAAGTAAACATGGAGTTTACGGCTGTAAACTCCCCCATACTCAATCCTTAATTTATTTGGTGATGCTAGGACAATCACATGTGATTCAAACAATTTTTACAAGCAAAGGGATGAATTTAGGGCACCATTTAACATGTTTTTATGAGTTTACGGCCATGGAACTATTTCTTGGGGAGTTATGGTCGTAAACTCTCAAATGAAGGGATTCATCGTGTTTAAGGCCCCTAAATTGATTGTGGTTGGTTCTAGGATTTACTCCAAGGCTAATGGTGTGTTTAAATGGCTTTTAAACACTTGATTTTGAGTTTACTCTCCATGAATGATGAGTTTACGGCCCAAGCATGTTCTTGGGTAGTAAAATCATGTTTGCTCCTCAAAATTCATGTTTAGGGTGTTCTAAGTCCAGAATGGTAAGCCATATAGTCGTATCTAAGTCCCACAATTGGTTTGGAGGGGTTTAAAGGCATAAAAACCCTCTTATCATGTGTTTACGGCCCAAGCATGCTCCTGGGCTGTAAACTCATGTTTGAGGTCCAAAATCAAGTTAGGGAAGTTACCTCAAGGATTTGGAGCCTTAAATCAATGTTTTTGGACTCAGATCTTTGGTTGAGGAGAGAGGTTAGAGAGAGAGTAGTGAGAGAGAGAGAGAGAGAGAGAAAAAAACTTCAAATGGAAGCTTGGATCACTTTAAATAGTGCCTAAGGTTTGGACACGGTGGAATTCTACCCGATACCGACGTTAGACGGGGCTTTTGGTCGCACCCGATCAAGTTGCCGTAACCCGATATGGTTGATTCTAAAAATATTCTGATTACTAGAATGGGGTGTTAAACTGAGTTCTAAATGTGTTTGGACACCCATTAAGTCATAATATCAAACACAAATTAATGACTTAATTAAATAGCGAAATCGGAAATGAAATTGGAAACGACGAATGGGTTATCGAAATGGGTTACGAAAAGGATTACAAGTAATGATATGAACTTCGGGTTGTTACACCTTATCCTTTGTATAATACCTTATTGATTGTGGTATGACTCTTTCAAGTGTGAACTAACTATTGAGTGAATGCGCTAAGTCACATACTACATGAGTTAAATGGTCTTAGGGTGGGGAATTTGGTCCTGCAGCGCAACTCTCGTTTGAGTCCAACCGTTGTAGGATTGAATCCGTTAACCTAAGATTGTTTAAGTTGTGTAGTATGTGATAGTGTTTATGCAATAATTATGTGGGGTCAGACGGTTAGTCGTGATATGGGTAGCTTTCCTCTAGGAAGTGAGGATAGAGTGCACGAGCATGCTTGAGTGTAGTGTATTGTTAGGGTGATCGTGATGATCCTTTGAGACAACTACGAGTAGGTGTGGAAGGTAGTATGGGTCCATACTAATGGAAGCACAGGACCCGAGCACGTATCAGGGAAATCACAAACCCTAGAGTTTTGTTGGGAATTCGTTCCCCTGGTGTTATATGTGTTTTGTCTAATATCTCCCTGTTTTGTTTTCATTATGGTGAGTACGAGACAATTTGAGGATGGATCCAGATCAGGATCAGGAGCAGATGGCCAGGATGGGCCAACATTGATTGATGACCATGTCAGGGAGATCATGTGTGAGGAAGTTGTTTCTTTTATCCCGGGGCGGATATTGGAGTTGGTTGAATTTGTCAAGGTCGATATGATGGAGTACGTTTATGACCGATATGCTACACTTTCTGAAGTTGTTGTTGCTGCAGCAAGTGCAACTGTTGCTGCTGTTGGGGCTCGAGGGGAGAAAGATTTCCAGTATCTGGATTTTGATCGTACGAAGCCCCCAAAGTTTGATGGTGTCTTAGACCCGATTGTGGCGATGAGATGGTTGTCTGACGTGGAGGGTTGTTTCTTCACGTGTTCTTGTCCAGATGACCAGAAGGTCGAGTGCACCCTAAAACTACTCAGGTTGGGGGGGGGGGGGGGCAAGGGATTGCTGGAGACTGACGACTAGATCTTATAGTCTTGAGCAGAAGGTCATGATGACTTGGGAACAGTTATCGAAAATGTTCCATGCAAGGTATGTTCCCCCGGTAGAGAGGGAGAGACTGACCCAAGACTACCTAGATCTGAGGCAAACGACTGAGTCAGTGACGGAGATCACCAAGATGTTCATTGAGAGGGCTTTGTTCGGTCTTGAGTTTGTTGTTTCAGAGCAGGCTCATATGAGTCGGTATTTGAGCATGCTTAATACGGATATTCGACAGTTCGTGTCCGTCCAGCACTATAGCTCTCTCATTGAGCTTCAGGATGCCGTGAAGAAGTGAGAGATTGGGAGAGAGACCCAGGGAGGAGAGAGAGAGAGAGAGTCGCATCAGAATTTGGATCAGTCACAGCCTAAAGCGAAGCGGTTCAAGTCCGTCGGCAAGAGTTCATGATCAGTTGGAGGGAGACGTAGATCTGTTGCATATCGTTGGTGTGGCAAGGAGGGTCATTTTAGAAGAGACTGCGAGTGTAGCGTACGAGTCTGTTTTCATTACGGTCTGGAAGGCCACATTAAATCTCGTTATCCTTTTCTCAGTGAGGTGTTGGATCCTACGCCCTTAGCTTGATAGTTACCTGATGGTCGTCAGGGGATCGCCGGGGTCCCAAGGACCGAGACTTGAGTTGGAAGTTCTTTATTTAGCAATTGTGGTAGTATTGGTATTTATTTGTAGTTTTGTTTGTGTTTCAAGGTTCAACGGTAATTTTGGATGATTAGAGAAATGGAGTTACCTTATTTATCTTTGCTACTATTGATCTCTTGTTACATACGGATTAATTATCTTTGGCCTCGATTGTATGCGAGTTGGAATGTATGAATTTGGTGTGAAGTCAGATTCTCCTATATGGGTGGATATCAGTGGTTGAGATCAAGTAATAGAGATCGAGCCAGTTGGAGTATCGAATGACTATGAAGTCCTCAGTTTCTAGCATATCTCAAGTAGGGGAGGGTGGAGACTCACAACAGGAATACTTGTGCCATGATTTGGTTCAAGTCAGATTTCTCTGAGTTCCAGACCTCTGTACAACTGCTAAGTCTTCCGATTTCACAACAAGATCATCAACAATTGTTGGATTTTTCCGTTGGATTCATATTAGTCTTAGTCGTGATAGCATATGTAGGGAGTGTTTGTGCTTAGAACCTAAGGTGTCAAGAGCTCAAGTTGAGGGTCTGCTTGTTGTATATTGACTGATCAGGAGTGATCCCAAGTGTTATTAGTGGGTAGTCGGAGCAAAGAGAGAGAGTGTGTGGTTTAGTTCAATATGAGATCAATTAGTTTCCATTGTGGTGATGCCCCTTTTGGCGCGGGATTAAGGTATCAGAGTTGCCCGAGAAGCTCGGAGACCGACTGTTTCCATGGATTTTCATTCACCTTGGTTGTTGTGGGGAAGTGCATCTTAAAGTAGAAGAAAAAGCTGATTTCGAGGACGAAATCTATTTTAAGTGGGGGGGGGGGGGGAATTGTAACATTCCGTTTAAAAATAAATAAATAGATAAAGATAATAATAATAATAAAAAAATAAATAAATAAATAAAAATCCATAAAACCTCGAGATATATTTTATATTTTAATTTAGCCCTAAAGTGGTATTAAGTTGTTAGGAGTGTTCGCTACCTGGACTTAAATGTATTAAATTCTGGAAATCGGGGGTTAAAGTGTAAATTCCAAACCAATTATGAATAGAATTCTGATGCTAGGGGCCGATTGGTAATTTTTCGGACTTGTGTTGGAAGGATTTTTAGAGTTAGGGTGCTAGAGTGTAAATATTGGACTAGAATTGAAAGGATTTGAGGGGGGAGGGGTCGGAATTATCAATATGGCATCAAGTTTGTTTTGGACGGGGTCTAATGCCCATCACCTCTCTTTGGCCTTGCATATCACCAAACCCTAACCCTAAACATCCTCCCATTCGCCACCCTTATACCTCCCATCCTCCATCCCCCACCACTTCCTTGACGCCGCCTTGAACGACTGAGAGTCGCCGCTGCTGTTGTTCGCTGTCGAACAAGATCGGTGTTGGATACCGTATCATTGGTGAGATTGAAGGATCTGAAGGCTCATAACTCTGATGTTGCCGTTCTCAGTTGGGGGTTGCGCACCTCCCTTCTCCACTTCGTTCTCGGTCAACGCCGCCATTGTCACCGCTCGGCATGGATGTTCTTTTCTTGGGTTCTTCAGTCGTCATTCTCCTTCTTCGTTTCTATACTACTGCTATGTCGCCGCTGCCACTCCGGTGGCTGTTCAATTGCCGCCATATCTTCCAGCTGTCGTGCGCCACCGCGGGGGTGGCTGAGTCTTGGTGTGTGTTTTTGTGTCGGGTGCTCATGTGTCAATGTGTGTGGGTGTGTTTCAGTCAATTTCATGTAGGTATGTGTTTGTTTGGCCAGAACCTGAAAGAGAACCCACCACCACCACCATGAGGTAGTGGCTGTCATCTCCGACCACTGTCTGCCGCCGCACAGGTGGATTTGATGTGTGTGTTTCATGTGTGTGTGCGTGATTCAGTGTAGGTCATCGTGTGGATGTTGTTTGGTAAAAAGAACCGATGAGAAGAACCACCATTACAAATAACCATGGTGGATGCCGCCTTTTGCCACCTCCTGCCGCCGCCGGCCACCATTGTGGTTATTGTATTAGGCTTTTACTTATTATTTTGGTGCTAGTGTGTGTGTGTGTTGTAAGAAATTGTATGTGTATTGGATTTTTGGAATTAGTTATATATTTATTTAATTAGATAATCATTCAACTTTAGGAGTTGGGAACCCTAATAAGGGTTTAGAAAACCCAAATTTTGGAGTTGGTCGGGACCCGCGTTAAAACTATTAATTAAACCTAAAACAATAACTTAATAATTCCCCATAATTAACTTGATGATATATTGGACTTAATTGATTAAGTCCTTGATGGGTTTAGTGAGGAACACTAACCCTAGTTATCATTTTATGTAGAAACACTAGAATCGATGAGTTTTATGTTGGGCAATAATCAGGCGCGTATTTGGGCTGTTGACTGGATTATTATTTCAACCGAAAACGACTAATTCAAACCTTAATCAATCATACCCTTAAGTGATTAAGTCCTTAATGGGTTAAGTGTTCTTACTTAACCCTAATCGTCATTTCATGTGAAACCGTAATTGTCATTTCATGTGAACCCTAATCGTCATTTCATATGAGGTTGTCACTGTTACAAGTGATTATGACTTGTGATCGGGTATTGACTCAAGTATCTTCCTGTAGGTGATTTGAAGTGAGTTGAAGCTAGTAGAGTCCTTCATTGCTACAATGGCTTTTGCACGCACATCGAGGTGAGTTTCGCCTCACTATACCCATGGGTCGAAGGCACCAATGCCGGCCCACTAGTATTGATTATCTTCTAGTAGAGGGATACTCTAGGGACTATATATAGTCATGTAGGATAGACTGAGGACTCTTGATCTAAACTCTCTTACTTGTTCCTTGTTATGTTGTGGTTTTAGAGTAGGATCACTTGTCCGAGTGACTATCTCACCTCTGAGTATATACGGTTATGCATTCCTTGGATTGTTGATATTTAGTATACTGTTATGCTATAGTGATCTGCTAGATCTGTGTTCTGGTATTGAGTATGATGATATGATGTAGTGATCAATTAGATATGTCTCATGGTATGGAGTTTGTTGCTTTGTGGTAATAACCTGTAGAACTGTATGTTATATGTGCTTGCTAGTTATCATATATGGAGTGACCTTAGGGACTGTCGGTGGTTATGTAGGATAGCCTGAGAACTCTTGGTCTAGGCTCTCTTGCCTGTTCCTCGTTTGGTTACGGCTCTAGAATAGGACTATTTGTTCGGGTGGCTATCTCACCTCTGGTTACTTATGGTTATGCATTCTATGGGGGGTAGCTGGTAGCGGGACTGTATGTTGTAAGAGGATTAGTAGGTAGTAGTGAGCTATAAGGTTGTTGTTTTCTTGTATTATGTGGCTAATTGATCATGATTGTTTATATGTGGACATATTATGTTTGGTTAGGTTGAGGCGGTCATGCTTTGTGTGGTAGGCCAAGATACCCGGTGTGGGTTGGCTGTAAGCCGTAGGCACGGAGGCTCAGGAGGAGCGGTAGGGTTGAGGCGGTAGGCCAACAGACCCTGGGTATTCCAAACTGATGGTTGATTGGACACGACATATTGGTATTCCAGCCCGTGGTTGATTGAGCTAATATGCTTATGATACGAGGGTATTCCATCCCGAGGATGACTGGACCCATCGTGGACATGCCTGGTTTTCCAGCCAGAGGTTGATTCGGCCAAGCATGAGTATTTGTGTTTATGCTTGTTTTGTGTAGGGGTATTTTGGGGGAAACTCACTAAGCTTCGGGCTTACAGTTTTGGATTTTGTTTCAGGTACAGCAGATGATCGCTGGATGGCGAAGGCATGATCGTGCACCTCTGTGACAACCCGAAACTTTTATCTTGTACACTTAGCCAATTCTTTCAATGTTAAACACATTTCAACTACCTTTTTAGCATTGTTTTGAGCCTGTTTGGATGATCTAACGCCTTGTACAACCAAAGTTTGAATTAGGGATGGGTTGGTTTAAGATTTAGGGTTGCAAATAGGCCAAACACTCCATCAAAAGGAGTGTGCGGAAACACACATGAGTGTGTGGCCGCACACCCAAGTGTATGGCTGAACACATGAGTGTGTGGCCGCACACCCGAATGTATGGTCGTACACATGAGTGTGTGGCCACACACCCGAGTGTATGACTGCACACATGAGTGTGTGGTTGCACACCCGAGTGTATGGCCGCACACATGAGTGTGTGGCCCTACACCCGAGTGTATGGCCGCACACCCGAGTGTGTAGCCGCACACCCATCCTCCAGCCGCACGCTCATCCCTATGTATATAGGGTGATGCCTTCACTCATTCCTTTCATTTGGTTGCACTCTACTTTCTCTCTCTAAAAACTTCATCCAAGAACGCTCTCAAGGCCTAAAAAACGTGACTTTTCCACCACCTAGCTTATTATACATGAAGGAACCATTGATCTAAGCCCTTAACCATCAAAGTTCATAATGTTCTTCATCACATGAAGGTACACACCCTCTATACGGCCGCACACTCGTGTGTGCAACTGCACACACAGCCTGGCTGCACACCCTGGCCGCACACACACCCTAATGACCATACACCTCCTTTGTTTGATCACATAAAGTCCCGACAAGCATTTCCAAGTCTTTAGGGTGGTTTCCTGTCATGTTTTGTCATGGAATACCTAAATCTAATACATATATGTACTATTATATGTTACTAGGATCCACGTGAGTGCGAAACCTCAATTGACACTCATAACCGATCATCCGCTCGAATCATCCATCAAAGGGTGAGTTCATACCCCTACTGTAACACCCAAATTTTCAAATAATTTTTCACAATTTTAAAACATACTTTCATTCATAAAATAATAATAAACATAATGTATCCACAGTCATCATAGAAAAACATATCCCATAATCATATAAACAAAAGCTCCATGAGTGTGTACAGATCATGTCGGCGCCTTCCCGTGATCATCACTAGTACCTAAAACACATACACAAAACTCTGTAACCATAAATGCTTAGTGAGTTCCCCAAAATACCACATAAACACACATCAGCCACTCACGGCTGTAACTCTGATGACCCCCTGGTCGAATATCTCTGTGGGACCCTCATGGTCCCATAACTTTGTGGACCCACTGGTCCTAACTCTGTAAACTCTGAATCATGCATATCATATATCACATAGAATCGCATCACATAAATAGCATACAAGATACACTGTCACATAGCTCTGATTATCACTATAGGTAAGGTATAGTGAGAAGACTCACCTCAGGAATCTCCGTAAAATCTCGATATCAGAATACTGACCTAGCCTCCGCCTAGTCACAATAATAAATTTAACTAAATAAATGGCTCTTCATATTCTCTCATGCAGATCCCTAGAAGGGTAAAAGACCATTCTACCCTTCTACAGGCCCAAGGCCCATTTGTTGACAAACCCTAAAAGCAACCCAAAAGTCAACTGCCATTTTGACCAGACTCGCCGAGTGCATACGACGACTCGGCGAGTCCCATCGTCCCCACAGACTCTTCCCTTTCTAAGCCTCACTCGACTCACTGAGTCACCCCTCAACTGACCGGGTCACCACTGGAGTCAGACCCCGGGGCAACCCGGTCCGACTCGTCGAGTCTACATATGGACTCAGCGGGTTTCCTCCATGGACTTGCTCATAGAACCTCCTGAGGTCAGATCTGCTTAGCCAAATCATAGATCTAACCGTTAAACACTCAAAAGTCACGTAAAGGTGCAACCTTTACGTGCATGCAACCCAATTCAAGTCTCAAATGGAGAAATAACACTAGAAATGGCAACGTAGTCTCCAATTGCTTATTTTCTTCCAAAAAGCTAGAAGGTAATGACTCTAGGGACCTCTCATGGTCCAGATCTGATGTCATAATCTCAAAGAGGACCTCATACTCACTAGATCTTCCATAAAATGAGGGTAAAAACCCTAAAATCAAGAAGTCCATCAATATAACATGAAATGGAAAGGATTATACCTCCAAAGATGATATCATGAGATGATTAGCTCAGATCCAGTCCCCTTCACTCTCTAGATTTGTGCTTCTCTCTTCCTTCAAGCATAACCACACAAAAAGATGAAGGAATGGCCTCCTCTTTCCCTCAAACTCACTATCTCAGCTCTCTAGCGTTTCTCTGGAACAAGGTGGCCGCAAATGATGGCCATAGAGGTCTTTAAATAGGCTCCCAAACTCGGGGATTAGGGTTTTCCTAATCAGCACCGACTCAGCGAGTCTGGTCACGAAAATGCGCCAATAGATCAGACTCTACTCGACGAGTTGAGGCATCAACTCGTCGAGTTCCTCAATAAAGCAATAAATAATTAATTAAATTGACATACCCGAACTCAGGATGTTACACTTACGCTTTTTCCGAGTTTTTCATGTTTTCAGGGGGGAATACAAGCACATGTACAAGGAAACTTGTGCTCAAATATATTATTTTGTTTAAGATAATTATATTTTTAGTATTATTTTAAACACGAAAAACAGTTTTACCAACCAATTAAGAAATCAACACGTAGAAACAGTTTTCAAAACTAGAACAATGAACTAGTGAATCATGTAGTAAAATGTATTATTTTATAAAGGATTCATGCAAATCATAAAACAGGATTTTCTATATTATTACTTGTAAATTTGTTAGGCTAAGTTTGAGACACGTCCTTGGTAACACTCCCACAGAATCAGAGTGTAGGACTAGCACTTGTGACCAGAGTCTCTTGTAGGGAGAGCGTGACTGCTGTGTATACATCTATACGGGACTGAAAATCCCGGACCTCATTGCTAGCTACAGTTGGACCGGTAGGTCTGCGGGTGACAAAGTCATTAAGGATACAGGCCGTTGCGGGCTATTTCCAGTCAGTTATGGTCATGAAACTCAAAACCTAGATAACAAAGATTTACTTTTGTAATAATGAATCAAGTGAACTAACCTCAAAGTAATAATCGATTTAATTACTAGAGGGTATTAATAATAATATCTTCAGGACTTAGTTCATCACGATTTTCTTTTATTTAGTTTTAGGACTAATATATTCCTCTGGGTGTAACCAGGGTTTTTAAAAGAAAACTGCTTTTATATACACGAGTATGGTAGATACTTGCAAACCTCAGTTTAAAGCGGATAATCAACCTTCAACCTTCAGGGAAAATATTAGATTTTGCCAGGATAAACCGGCTATTCAAAACGGATTGTTTTACAACCAACAGATATTCATATTCATTCCACGACACATTGGATTGTACATGTTCTGTACGGACCCGGAAGTCATGGAATGAATGGTTTTTCATAAGAAAATATAGCATTTTCTTGAGGAACACTTTTCAAAAGGATTCAAAGAACACTTTTCCACCCAAACTAAATGCTTATGTATTCTTAGGGAATTAGTAGACAGGTACTTCCAGGAGTTCAGAGAAGTCGGAGCATTAGTGTCACGTTTTTTACTTTTGATATGAACAAAACTATGTATTAAACAATGTAAACCTTTTTCATATATGTATTCAATGTCTGGTTGTGTTTACTATGCTTGCTATGATACAATTGTTGTGATACTACCCATTACGTCAGCCACCCCCGAACGTGACAGATTGGTATCAGAGCCCTTGTTTATATCGAACTAAGTATACCGAACCTTACGTGGTATACAACTATAAATACTAAGGGGCCTAAGTGCTCTAAACTAAAAAGTATACTTTAAAAAAAATACAAGTATTTTTATATAAGTATACCCGAGTATCAGAATCCGTGTCGTAAGTAGAACAAAACAAAAGTATTTGGATGTTGGACATTGCAGTTACACCTGGGCAGTTATGTAATCATGTCTAGGGTCAATATAGCCTGATCAACTATAATCATTAGAGACATTACCAACATGTGCTTGAGAGCGACTGTGGTGTTATGGCAAGTCTAAAACTTACCTAGATACTAGAGGAGTTCTAGAGCCAAACATAAGGATTAAAATACTATAGGAGTATTTCAGGATGCTATAACGACCGAACTGAAAACTTACCCAGGAATCCATCCCTCGAGAATCAATCATGAAACTATAATACATTAGAAGTATTATAGATTTGATTCCTATTAACTATTCCTTTACCCTCGCCCCGCGTAGATAGCATGGTTGGATTCCATCTTCCTGGCGACCCTTACTTTCCTAACCAAGGAGATGATGGATGGATTGAACTAGAGCCAGAAGGAAACCTTGAAATCCCTTTTGATGATGGCATTGTCGAACCATTTCATGAAGAGACTGAATCAAAACAAGAAGTCGAGAACTTACCCCTAGTAGCCCCAATACCAAATCCCAACCCTCAGCTCGTACTCGAAGGCCCAAATCCTATGTTGGTCGGAAGCCTGGATAGGTGGAGTCACAAACAAGGCCAACCCCGCCTGTATAATGGGGATTGCCGCTTCTACAATGTAGACGGAGGAGGCTCCGCAGATAGAGCCCTTCCAATCATAGTCCGCCGGGTGGCCCGCAATGTCGAAATGAACGTGGCGGCCATTCAATGAACTATGGAACTCGAGGTAGAATTGGATGCCAACACAAACTGTATTCGCAGTCTTAAGGTTGCTTATGGGAGGATTTTGAGAGACAACGAAGCCCAACAGTGAGAGCTAGCTGCAACTCGAGCTGAAGTCGTAGAGCTCCGAGCACTGCCAATCAGTATACGAGAGTCGCCTGCTTGAAATGGAGCACTAATTGACTAACCTAAGGTTCCGCCCTAGAAGTGCCCGTCGCCAGTAGGAAATATTCTACTTGTCCTTCCTTTTGGTCTAAAGAATAGCTTTCCTATTTATGTTCCAAGTAGCTGCTTTCTCTGTAGACATTCTTGCCTTGCAAGTACTGATTTGCTAGTTCTTTATGTTGTCAAATTGTTCCTCTGTTGGTATGTGGTAGACCTACTCCTAGGTCAAAATTTTCAAACTCTATGTAATCTTGATATTGACGATGGTGGCAACTATCATATTTCAGTTAAAGATTTTCATTGTCAAAAGTGTACTTTAGATTGATAGCATGAAAAGTAAGCAACTTTATCAAGGTCCCATCACTGTTTTGTCCTCAAAATGTGAATCATAAAATGTACTTAGACGATTATTCCTTTTCCCCATCAATTTTGTATCAGCTTCGATATCCTAATCGGCACGAAATGGTTAAGCCTCAAATTGTGCAGATATCCTTTGCTTCAAGGAAGCGATTTGTCTCAATCTTCCCTTCAACGAAATCCTCACTGGTCTCAGTGATAAGTTTTTTTCGAACCTCCATATCATTTCCTGCGTCAAGCCTAGGAGCATCTGCGGAAGGAATGGTATGCATTCCCGGATCATGTTGACAATGAGACGCAAGAAGTTAAAGACCTTGAGAGCATCTTCGAAGTATGTAACTTTCCCGATGTCTTCCCCAAAGACACTCCAGGGTTTTCTTTCAAGCATCAAGTTAAATCCTGTATGGACTTGATCCCCGGAAATATCCTTATAGCTAAATCTCCATATCGTCAAGAGCCGACAAAAATGTGAGAGTTATCCAGCCAACGCAATGAGCTGAACAACAAGGTGTTCGTAAGTTTATTGTATGAGAACTTTACTACATTCAAAATTTTCTATTCTTGCTAAGACCACATCATGGGGATGTGGGTCGAATCAATGAGAGTCAGATAGCAAAAAAGGAAATCTTAATACATAGATAAACATTTAGGATACATCCATAGGTAACCATTGTTGCTCACAAGCTTCTTTCTTGACATGTAGCAGATCATGCCTCCGAAGAAACAGAACCAATTCACCGGTAAGGCACCAATCCTCCAGATGGACTCAGCTACATTCCAAGCTACTGTCACAGTAGCTGTAGCAGCCGCTCTCGTTGTTCTTAATGCTGACAACCAAAATAGGAATGAAACAGTTTCCACACCTCGAAATGTAGCAGCACACCAGAAAACCAACAAGGACTTATCCGGGAGGACACTCCAACTCCCAGACCGAAGAGCGCCAAACGAAAATTCTGGATAGGGGTGAAGCGCAAGTCATCTCAGAAACTAGCTAAGAGACGACAACCCGTGATAACTCCTACAGCCACCACATCCGCCAAACCAGTGCCAACGCCAGAGCGGCAATATGCTGGAAAACTTCCAAGCTGCGAGAAATGCAACTTCTACCATGTAGGAAAATGCCGAAAACTTTAATGTAAGAACTGCAACAGACAAGGACACACCACCCGTTACTGCAGGACACCTGCACAACCAAACACCTCAAAGATGGGTCAGGTTTGCTACAATTGTGGCGAACCCGTAAATTTCGAAAGAAATTGTCCAAGTGCTAAGGATGGCTAGGAAGCCCGCTTCGCAAAGACCTCGACCTAACACATCACTTCCACTACTGATGCTAGCATAGTCCAAGTGTGTTGCGTATGTGGCAAAATGGGACATCTCAAAAGAGACTGCCCAATAGAGAAGAACAATGAGGAAACAGGAGGAGTCTAACCTCAGGGAATGAGGAAGCATCAAAGTAACCTGCTGTGTATTGGTATGTTTCGAAAACCTCAATAAATATTCATAATCGTGATTTTTTTCACGTCCAAATTTAATCACAACGTATTTTTAAAAGTTGATGCCCTAATGGGTAAATTATGGTAGCCTAGTGTTACATTAGATTCAGTTGTGTTTATTCATGACTTGTATACGCCAAGAAATCATAGGAAAATCTAGTGAGACCCATTCCATCAAGAGTTCATAGTTTCAAAACATCAGGACCCTCGCATTAGTAGTATCCACCAAGCTCAAATGAAACACAGAAAACACCAGAGACGTTCATCTAGGAACATCAATGTTCTAACAAAATGATCCTCCTAGACTAACTTAACGCACGATTCTACGACATCATCCTGTCTAGTTCGACTGAGTCTATGTTATATCAAACCCTTTTTTCTTAAATCGTTCGATCGTGAAACTCCCGTCGCTCGTGACGACAAACTAGATGTGAACTTCGAAAAGTTCATCTCTCTTCAAAACTCAAAAGTATTCATACGAAGAGTATCGTCCACAAAGAGAAGGACAAAGTAAGCAAACCATCAGGATAATTGAAGATACGTCGTGGGACACACATCTACCCTTAATTGAACTTTCTTGCAACAACGGCGACCTTTCCAGTAGCAAGGTTGCGCCATTCGAAGCCCTCTGCAGCCATAAGTACAGACCCCATCTGCGCTGGGCTGAGGTGGGCAACACACAGCTAGACAAGAGTCAAGTCCGCAATAGGACTCTTGCAAGTCATCATCCGAGAGACGGCAGAAAGGATCGTACGAAAGGGCTACACCGATGAGAGACAAAAACCCTTGAAATTCCAAGTTGGTGACTGTGTCCTTTTAAAGGTCTCACCCTGGAAAGGCCTGATACGCTTCGGAAACCATAGAAATCTAAATCCAAGATAAGTTGGACCGTCTGAGATCCTATCTAGGATCGGTCCCGTAGCGTAAAAACTCCAGTTACCTAGAGAACTTAGCAACGTACATCCTGTCTTTCACGTGTCAAACCTAAATAAGTCTTTGTCTGATGAGACACTTGCGATTCCCCTCGACAATATCAACTTAAACGAGAGTCTACACTTCATGTAGGAATCATTTTAACTCATGGACCAGGAAGTCCAGCGCACGAGACGAACGTCGTATCCGGATAGTGAAGATTCACTGGGATACCAAACGAGAACTTGAATTCACTTGGGAGCACAAGAATCCAAGGAAACAAAAGTACCCCATCTTTTCCAAGCCCACGAGTTACAACTTTATTCTTGAATTTTGGGACGAAATTCCCTCTAACGAGGGGATGATGTGAGAACCCGAAACTTGTATCTTGTACACTTAGCCAATTCTGTCAATGCTAAATTCATTTGAGCTATCTTTTAGCATTGTTTTGAGCCTATTTGGATGATCTAAAGCCTTGTACAACCAAAGTTTGAATTAGGGACGGGTTGGTTTAAGATTTAGGGTTGCAAATAGGGAAAACACTCCATCAAACGGAGTGTGTGGCCTCACACCCTAGTGTATGGCTGCACACATGAGTGTGTGGCCGCACACCCGAGTGTATGGTCGCACACACAAGTGTGGGGCCGCACACACATCCAGCAGCAGCACACTCATCCCTATTTATATAGGGTGTCCCGTTCACTCATTCTCTTATTTGGCAGCACTCTACTTTCTCTCTCTACTTTCTCTCTCTAAAAACTTCATCCAAGAACGCTCTCAAGGCCTAAAAAACATGAGTTTTCTATCACCTAGCTTATCATACATGATGGACCCATTGATCTAAGCCCTTAACCATCAAAGTTCATAATGTTATTCATCACATGAAGGTGTACGGGTGCACACTCCTATGTACGGCCGCAAACATCCTCTGTACGGCCGCACACTCCTATGTGCAACCACACACACAGCTTGGCCGCACACCCTAGCCGCACACACACCCTAATGACTATACACCTCCTTTGTTTGATCACATAAGGTCCCGAAAAGCATTTCCAAGTCCTTAGGGTGGTTTCCCATAATGTTTTGTCATGGAATACCTAAATCTAATACATATATGTACTATTATATGTTACTAGGATCCATGTGAGTGCGAAACCTCAATTGACACTTGTAACCGATCATCCGCTCGAATCATCTGTCAAACGGTGAGTTCATACCCCTACGCTTTTTTCGAGTTTTTCATGTTCTCATGGGGGAATACAAGCAAAAGTACAAGGAAACTTGTGCTCAAATATATTATTTTGTTTAAGATAATTATATTTTCAATATGCTTTTAAACACGGAAAATAGTTTTACCAACCGGTTAAGAAATCAACACGTAGAAACAGTTTTCAAAACTAGAACAATGAACTTGTGAATCATGTAGTAAAATGTATTATTTTATAAAGGATTCATGCAAATCATAAAACAGGATTTTCTATATTATTACTTGTAAATTTGTCAGGCTATGTTTGAGACACGTCCTTGGTAACACTCCCACAGAATCAGAATGTAGGACTAGCACTTGTGACCAGAGTCTCTTGTAGGGAGAGCGTGACTGTTGTGTATAGATCTATACGAGACTGACAATCCCGCACCTCACTGCTAGCGAAAGTCGGACTGGCAGGTCTGTGGGTGACAAAGTCATTAAGGAGACAGGTCGTTGCGGGCTATATCCAGTCAATTATGGTCATGAAACTCAAAACCTAGATAGCAGAGATTTACTTTTGTAATAATGAATCAAGTGAACTAACCTCAAAGTAATAACCGATTTAATTACTAGAGGGTATTAATAATAATATCTTCAGGACTTAGTTCATCACTGTTTTCTTTTATTTAGTTTTAGGACTAATATATTCCTCTGGGTGTAACCAGGATTTTTAAAAGAAAACTGCTTTTATATACACTAGTATGGTAGATACTTGCAAACCTCAGTTTAAAACAGATAATCAACCTTCAACCTTCAGGGAAAATATAGGATTTTCCCGAGATAAACCGACTATTCAAAACGGATTGTTTTACATCCAACGGATATTCATATTCATTCCACGACACATTGGATTGGTCATGTTCTTTACGAACCTGGAAGTCATGGAATGAATGGGTTTTCAAACACGTTTTTCATAAGAAAATATAGGATTTTCTTGAGGAACACTTTTCAAAAGGATTCAAAGAACACTTTTCCAGCAAAACTGAATGCTTATGAACTCACCAGCTTTATGCTGATATTCTTCAAAACTGCTTGCATTCTCAGGGAATTAGTAGACAGGTACTTCCAGGAGTTCAAAGAAGTCGGAGCATTAGAGTCACGTCGTTTACTTTTGATATGAACAAAACGATGTATTAAAAAATGCAAACCTTTTTCATATATGTATTCAATGTCTGGTTGTGTTTACTATGCTTGCTATGATACAATTGTTGTGATACTACGCATGATGTTAGCCACCCCCGAACGTTTCCGCCGTTCCGGTTTAGGGGTGTGACAACCTCCTCACATTTTTATGATCTTGATTTCTGGGATACTCTAATATGAAACTATTTTGAAAACATTTTATAACAATTAAAGGTTTTTGAATACTTGAAAAAGTTTTAAAATGGTTTAAATTTTATGGATGTTATATATATATATATATATATATATATATATATATATATATATATATATATATATATATATATATATATATATATATATATATGATCAAGTAAGAACTCAAAAAATGGTAGGAACCATGAGGACAATTTTTGGTCTTAAGATTGAAAAAATAAATAGTTAGCATTTGATTTTATTTATCGTTAAAATATCTTGAGATGATATGGTATTTTTCGTAATTAATTGTAACATTTTAATAATTTACGGAAGGTTAATTGTTTGGAGGATACAAGTGACAAAAGCAAAAAGATTAAAAGAAAAAAGAAAATGAAAATTCGGCCATGTGGCCTCTCCGGGAGGTGAAACGTGCTCCCACCCCAACATGACAAGTGTTCGGTCCTTATTGACTTTTTTTTAACTAAATATCGGTTTGAGTTTTTATTGTTGAACATTGATAAAATTTTAAATAAGAGGAATATTAAGGATCATAATTTTTTCCATTCATACTTTTTTTATTCATATTATTTTTGGATCATAAAATTTTGAATCATAGTATTTGAATCATAATAATATTATACATCATATATTTGTGGATCATATTAAGTTGGATCATATTAATTTGGATCATAATATATTGAATTAAATAAAGTTTTTGTTCAATACAACATTTGGATTATTATATATTTTGAATCATAAAAAATATAATAATTAAGGATCATTAAATATTTGAATCAAAATAATTTTAGATCATAACAAGTTAAGGATCGTAAACATATTGAATTATAACATTTTTTAATCATAAATATTTTGAATTATCTTTATTTGCATCATATTATGTTCAACATTTTTTTAAAAAAATTAATCTTCTAATATCAAGTTTAGTATCTAAAACACCTTATTTTTTTAAAATTTCTTTTTACAAAGTCATTAGAATAGAGAGTAGAAGTATTCCTTAAATTTTTATATATTTTGGAGATTTGTTTTTTTCTAGGGTTTTTTTATAAATATATAAATTAAATATTGCTATGTCTTTGACAAGCGTTGCATTTTTGTGAATGAATGAATAAGTCTTTCTTCATTGTTGGCCAGTAGTATCCTATCCTTAATGCTTTGGGACATAAGGATCTGCCACCAGTGTGGTTGTCATAGTCTGCTTCGTAGATGTCCTTCAGGACCTCTGCAACTTTGTGATCTTTTAAACACCTGAGGTATGGTCCTGTCACATATTTTTTATACAACTTACCTTGGATTATAACAAACCTTGAGATCCTTGTTCTGAATGCTCTCTTGCTTTTCACTTCCTTAGGGATCATGCCATTTTGAATGTATTCCATGATGGGTTGGATCCAAGATCCTAAAGTTAGGGAAGGATCCTAGATGTTGGGATCCTGACGTTAGACCGTTGAGTCGGGATCTTCGATGGCGGAAACGTCAGTCGTCTCCGTATGGTCGTGGAAGTCTTTAAGTTTCTTGGTGGGATCCTCAATTTTCGGGATTAATATGTGGGCTATAGGGTGTGTTTCAAAATAATGTCTTAATTTAGTAGAAGTTGTTACCAATGAAAGTATGAGTTTTTCAAGGTAAGAGTACCTAGTCTCAGGATCCAGGAGACTTTTACTTACATAGTATATGTGATGTTGGCCCCCATAGAGATCTTTAGCTAGTATAGCACTTACCACGTTTGAGGATACTGAAAGGTAAAGAAGGAGTGGTTCCCTATTGTCACACCCCGCTAAAGCGGAAACACGGGGCGTGGCTGTACAAAGGGTTTCATATGAAAAGTTAAAAGACAACACCAACCATAGTATTAAAAATCATTACAAATTTACAATAGGCTTGAACAACTTTTAAAATAATTACAATGTAAATTGAAATACAACACGTGCGAATGCTCCTAAAAGTGATGTGTCCCCAAGTGCCACTTACTTGATGATTCCTGAAAAAGAATGTAAAACGAGCGTCAACTATAAAAATAATTGGTGAGTACTCACAGATTAAAATAATAATATTGGATTCATGAATTAAAATCAAATTTTGATAAAAGTTTCCATAAATTAAAATATGTTGTTAAAATGAGTAATCAAGTTCATTGCTATAATTAATAAACAAGTTTATTGCCATAATTAATAACAATTTTTGTATGTGTATGAGTGAATAATGAGTTCACAACCAAGCCTATGACTGATCCCTATCAAGATCTATGCTTATCGTTCCATAGATTATATGGTATCATGCACTCAAGCAATCAGGCGAGTGAGGAGTTGTCAATTCCTAATAGCACTATCCATAATGACCATTGGCTCAAAGAGTTAATGGTTGGATTAAAGTATAAAGGAAAGGGACTTAAGATGATAAGGCCTCATGTTTTGTGTTGCATAGACATACATAGAGAGATATAGCAAAATATAGCAATCAAGTTTGATACAAATCAATTTAAATACAACGAACAAATAATAGTTTTTCGGACATGTTTTTCCACCCCAAAACATAAAAACCGAAAATAGGGGAGTCATGAATACTCACAATATATATTGAGATGATGCAAATGGTGCCTTGAACTACGCTCCACTCATACCACTATCGTTTTCCTACAATAATGTTATTCACTAGTGAGCCTTTAATCAAAATCTAACACTAGTATAGTTACTACTACAATAGAATTATGTCAATATTGTGTCAAAATTTAATATTGATAATTTACAAACATTTTTCTATGAAAATTAAATTTCAACGAATCAATTGTTATATAACAATTTAAGTGGAAAAATTCTTATTATTGAAATGCTAATATTTAATATTTTAAAAGGTGTTCTAATGATTAAATATTTAAAAACCAAGTCAATTTAGTTCTAAAAATTCCCAAACTTTTCATTTCAATTTTAATTGAAATCAAAGACCTTAAGATTAATTTTCCTGAATTTTTTATTTGTCTAACTATTTTTCACCATTTTAATTACTTGAATGATCGTAAAATCATGCAAAAATAGTGTTATCATGAAAAATTCTTATAATTTTTTTGTAACTGTTTTACATTGTACTTAATTCTTAAAAAATAATAACATGTGTTTTCAAAAAGTTTAACATGATTTTTCTGATTTTTGGGTATTTATTCTATCAAAATAGAGATAAACAGAAAACAGTTTCTAAAATTACCCAAACATTTTGTACTTGTGTTATTAGACATATACAAACTGGAAAAAATATAAAATTTGGTTTCCATGCAGTTTAGATATTTTTCTTGATTTTATTCACTTAAATAATCATTAATTCATGAGTAATTATTACACTGTTAAAGTAAATTACCAAAAAATTTTGTAAACTTCATTTACAGTGTACATAATCCAGGAAAAATACCAATGGTGATTTTTATATAGTGTAATCCGGTTTTGTGGATTGAAGTGTATTTAATCTTAGAAAATATGAGAAAAATAGTATACTGAACAGAAAAATCATTAAAATTAATATTTAGAGGTTTAATATGTTGTAAGGTCTTCTGATAAATTTTCATAAATTTTGGATGAGAAAAACTATTTTTCCCATTATTATTCCATTATAAATACAAAAATCATGGAAAAATAGGTATGCATTATAAAAGAATTCTGAAAGTATTTTTCTGAGTCTTCCATATAGGGTAGGAGCTGCGAAATTTATTAGATAAACTTTTCAAATTCCTTAAAGTGGTTTTATGATTTATTTGAATAAAACAAAAAGAAAATTCAAAACCATAGCAAACAGTAACAAAAGTCGATGAAACTCACTGAAATGTCATAATTCACCGTAGGGTTAATCCAAGAATTTACCTAGGATTTATAGACCTCAGAAAATATTTTATATGAATTATTGCCTTATTTTCTTGCAATAATTATAATAATTCGAGAAAAATGAATTATTTTCTGAAACTTTGTAGAACATCTCATTTTGTTGATGGAATTCTGGAAAAAATCGGATTTGCTGAGAAAAAAAGATTTAAATATTTATTTGAGAATAAATCCTTTATGAACCTATTTGAATGCTTTTTAACAACAACCTTTGATAATCAAGCCTCTAAGCTTTAAGATCATCACATGCATGTTGGTTTTTGGAGGCCATTCATAAGTTTTAAATGGTCAAAAATCTTTTTGAAAAGAAAACTTAGGGTGCATGTGGTGTTTTTCCACAAAAACATGTAGAAAAGTGCATTTCCTTGAGTTTGACTTAGGTTTAGGTCATGAGACTTCACAGTCTACAACATGCATGTTGTTTTTGGATAAAATCCTACCACCACCATCATCAAAACCGTGAGTAGGTGCAAGTGTTCATGATTTTACCATAGAATGGAGTAGAAGAAGAAGAAAGTGCAAGAAAATAGCAAAACATGAAGGAAAAGTGAAGTAGAATGAAAGAAAATTCGGAATTACCTTCAAGATTACTTCAAATGATGAATATTTAGAGTTTAATGTGTGTTATTGGGGCCATTTTTCTGTAACATTTCTTGGTTAGGGTGAGGGGAAGAGAGAAAATGTGATGGTGATGAAGAGTGTGAGAGAGAATAAGAGAAGATGATTAAGTGTAGAAGAAAGGAAATTGATTTAATGTGTTGGGAAGACAATTTTTGAAGGAGGAGAGAGGGGGAACGAAGTTTAGGGGATGAGAAAGGGTTTCCCTCTCAACCATTTTCATAAATTTCATATCTTTTATAAAATTATGAATTTTTTATAAAATATGCACCTTAACTTATATATTATTCATAAAACCTTGATTTTTGACTTATAAATTAAGGGTAAATGTTAATGGATTATATTTTTATTTTCCTAGAATGAATTTTCATAATTTTAGTTATTATAAGATAATACTATAAGGTTCATAATTATTTTTATAGAATTTTTAAGGTTAAAGTTTATAAATATGTGTTTTTAGGGCTTTTTAGGGCTTTTTAGGGTTTTGAGAGTTTGTAAATCTTTGGATATCAAAATAAATAGAATCTTTGAGACTTCAAACTATTTTAGAGTTTCATAACTCTTATTCAAATTAGAAATAATGTTTTTAATTTATTTTTATTGGTTTATTGGCATTTTATGTAGTGATTCCGAGATTCAAGCGAAATTAAGGAATTAAGTATATTAGCCCTAGTTTTCAACTTTAACTTAAGTTCCTACAAGACTCGGACCTAATTTATACCACTAGGTCAAGTGCATGATGTGTTGTATATGATTCATGAAAAGGTGTTCGAGTCAAAGAGTGACCCGAATATGGATAGTCTCTACAGTTAAGTAGTTATGGAATTCACATATCAATGTGAAATCTAAGTACACCATCCATTGTTTTTATCTGTTTCCAAGTTTTTAGTAGGTTATAACTTAGCCTCTAGTTACTAAGTAGAGTATGTGTCGTGCCTATATGTGAAACTAAGTTTAGTCAAATCTAAAACTGACTTGAATTTTGACGGTTGTCACACCCATCTAGTGGTTTAACCAAATAGGGGTACTGAGATTAAATATTTTTTAAGATCTTGGAAAGCATCTTCATGTTCCTGGGTCCACTCAAATCTTTTGTTCTTCTTCAAGATGTCGTAGAAAGGTTTGCATCTTTTTGAGGATCTTAAGATGAATTTCTTTAGGGCTGCCACTCTTCCTATTAATCTTTGGATATCCTTTGTCGAGGATGGTGATTTCAGATCAAGGATGGGCTTAATTTGTTTTGTTCTTGCTTCGATTCTTATTTTGGTCACCATGTATCCTAGGAACTTACCCGATCTCATCCCAAAGTGGCACTTGGAGGGATTCAACTTCATGTTATATTAGTCTAGGATGTCGAAGGCTTCCTCGATATCCTTGATGTGATCCTCAACTTTTTTGGATTGGACTACCATGTCATCGATGTACACCTTCATCGTGTCCCCCAGTTTCTCCTTGAACATCTTATTCACCAATATTTGGTATGTTGCTCCTGCATTTTTAAGACCAAATGGCATAACAGTGTAACAATAAATACTTGTTGGGGTTATGAACGTTATGTCCTCTTGGTTAGAGTGTTCTATTTGGATCTGTTGGAATCTTATTGATGCGCTCATGAATGTCAGTAATTCGTGGCCTGCTGTTGCGTCTATCATGGAGACAATATGTGTTAAAGGAAGGGATCCTGGGGATAGGCCTTGTTAAGATCGGTATAGTCCACACACACTCTCCATTTTCCGTTCTTCTTTTGTACCACGACCACATTATCTAGCCATCTTGGGAACTTCACCTCCTTGATCATGCTGGTTTTGAGAAGCTTTTCTACTTCTTCTTTTATAACTTGGTTTCTTTCATGTGCAAATTTCCTTCTCTTTTGGTGTATTGGCCTAAAAGATGGGTCATTGTTAAGTGTATGAGTTATTATGGTTTTGTCAATACCTATCATGTCCTCATCTCTCCATGCAAATGTTTTGCTTCTAGCCTTGAGGAACTTTATGAGATCCTATTCGATTTGTTCATGCATTGAAGATCCTATGAAAACTTTGGCTTCAAGATCCTCAAGGTTTTGGGGTACTTCTTTTATGTCATGCTCTCTTGCTTCCGGTACGCCTAGTGACCCCTACCTTAATTGCTATGCTTTTTGTGGTATTGTTGAGGATTCCATCGAGGTCTTGTATCATTCCTTGGATTCTTATTGGTATCCTATGATCTTCATTATCCCCCATGAGGTGGGCATCTTTACACATTGATGATACGTTGACGAAACTTCCTTCATTTCATGGATCCACAGTCTACCTAATATGACATTATAATAAGATAATGTGTCAATCACAGAAAAATGTTGAACATAACTTACTCCCTCTATGTATATTAGTAGTTACATCTTATCAATGGTGTGTTTAGTTTCTCTGCTAAATTCGATTAATGCTGAGGATCTTGCAACTATCTCAGACTCCGGGATGTTTATTCTTTTTTGTGCATCCAAGAGTATGATGTTAACTGAGGATCATCCATCGACGAGGATCCTTCTGATGAAGTGGTTGGCAATGTAGAGAGTAATCACTAGTCCGTCGTGGTGAGTGTGACATCCCCATTTTTACGACCAGAAAACACCGATTTTGTTTATGCTTTATAAAAATCCGAGTATCTCTTTTAATAAAAATGTTGCGGAATTTGTTCCCAATAAAACATGATAAGTACGTTATCAAAGCGTTTCCGAAGAAAAGTATTTTTATTCATTTTAAAATATTTGGGACGTCATTGTCAATACAAAAACATAAGCATAAACAGAACTTACATTCATTATCACTAGTGATCTATATCTCTTTTAAGTCTCTCAGTGTAATGTGACTTCATCTCAACACCTATGATATAAATAAAGTGAGTGGGTCAGGTTGGGAAACCTGGTCAGTACATAGGGTTTTCAACCCACAATAATATAATTATTATGTTTAAACAATTAAACAATTAACCCAATTACCCATCCCCATTATCTTCTTTATTCTTAAGGATCTACCCTAAGAATCAGATATTCCTCGTTCATTTATTCCTAAGGATCATCCTAAGGAATCGACACAAAGTCCATCGTTGCCACGATTTACACAACGGGCACTAAGTCTACATAGTCGCCAGGGTTTAGGCACTAAGTCTGCATAGTCGCCAAGGTTTAGGCACTAAGTCTGCATAGTCGCCAAAGTTTAGGCATCAAGTCTGCATGATCACCAAGGTTTAGGTATCAAGTCTGCATGATCACCAAGGTTTTAGGCATCAAGTCTGCATGATCACCAGGGTTTAGGTATCAAGTCTGCATGATCACCAAGGTTTAGAGTACACCGGGTGAACACATCGTTCACAACACCTACAGGTTGCGAGCCTGCTAGTGTTCCACTGGACTGTCTAGAATAGTCTGTGGTTGTCATCCATACTCTGCTGAATGACGAGGCCATCGTTTGGGAAAAGGCTTCTCACATCTTCCACCTCTCACCCTCACCTCGTGGTCTATAACACCTCTCAACTCATCATCCAACTCATATTCCATCTATTACATCTACCCATGTAGATAAAAAACATGTATACAATCGTTCATTTAGCATAGACAACAAGTACTCAGATAATATGCACACATAGCACGTAATTTATATAAAATACTTCATATATATGTGTAAGATGAAAGTAACTATGCCCTCACTTGATTAGGTGGTGATTCCGAACTTAGAAAACACTTCGTTATCTCAAAACAATTTTCCTCGTCAAAACGTAGTATCAATACCACTAGGGTTTAGTTTTTAACGTTAACCACGACTAATTAATAGTCTAGCTATTATTACTATTATATAAGCATTAAATAACACTCAATATAACTCATAATAATAGCCCAAATAATTATTTTAAGTTCCTAATAATGTTACTATAATTAAATAAAAGCTATATTAAATGTAGTATAGGCGTAGCTCACTTACAGCGGGTTTTTATTAAAAACCGGGCTTCGCTGGAGCAGCGTTTCCGAGCCGAAAGCTTTTCTTCTCGGAGCCGTCGGGCGCTCCGGGGCTTTCTTCTCGTGCTACGGAGGTTCCCTAGACTTGGGAGGGGTTTAAGGAGGCTAGAGAGAAGTTAGAGAGAGAAAGAAATGCTTATGGTGTGAAGAAATAATGAAGGGTTCACCCTTTATTTATAGGGATTTTTTAGTAAAGTAGCTGCTAAGTTTCGTCCGTATCTTCCGTGTACGAGCTCCGTTTTCTATGTTCTTTATATCCACGCAATTGTATTTACGAGGACTACAACTTTCATTTAGACCTCGTCGGCTAATTCTCCTTCTATCTCAGATTTACAAAAACTGTATCGTATTTATCGCGCTCGAAGAGTAGCGACTAAGCTTCGTTCATATCTTTCGCATACGAGCTCCGTTTCCGACTTTATTTATATCCACACATTGGTATTTACGAGTACTACAACTTTCATTTAGACCACGTTGGCTAATTCTCATTCTATCTCAGATTTATAAAGCTGTATCGAATTTATCGCGCTCGAAGAGTAGCAACTAAGCTTTGTCCATATCTTTCGCATACGAGCTCCGTTTCCGACGTTATTTATATCCATGTGTTGGTATTTACGAGTACTACAACTTTCCTTTAGACCTCGTTGGCTAATTCTCAATCTATCTCAGATTTACAAAACTGTATCGAATTTGTCGCGCTCGAAAAGTAGAGACTAAGCTTCGTCCATAACTTTCGCATACGAGCTCCGTTTTTTACTGTCTTTTTATCGTTTAAATCCTATTAACAATATCTTCATTTCTCGTTTAGATTATTTTGGCTGAAAATCGACCGATCTAAAATTCGAATTTTCAGGTCGTGCACTGTTGTGCTAAATCTTAGAAAAATCATAACTTCCTCATACGAAGTCAGATTTGGGCGTTCTTTTTATGGACAATCTCGGTTTAACATTTTCTATGACTTTTGTTTAGATCGTTAAGGCTAAAAGTTTCTCTATCGTAAATTCAGTATTTATACTTTCCGGTGTCGTGTCGGTTCCGTCGCGAAACTTTGACGGGTCATAACTTCTTCGTTATAACTCGGATTTCGGTGCTCTTTATGTGTACGGAAACCTTGTAACATATACTACAAATTGGTTAAGATTATTTATTCTAAATAATCTTTCGCCAAAAAATTGTTTTCGACACCTATTATCTCTAAATTGACTAGCCCGGATCTACAAGCGTTACAATTATCTCCCCCTTAGGATGATTACGTCCTAGAATCATCAAAGAAACAGGGCTCACATGATGAATCCATATGGTATCTCTTCATCCTAAGTAATAACTGTAACTTTGATGTTTCTTCAAACGAGTATCTAACTCTAAGATTTCCTGACTACAGGCGGTGCCCGATCTTGGACCCGCTCCCTATCTCACGTTAGACTCCCAATTATGACCTTCAAGTCACGATCTCGATCCTTACTGGAGACTGCTTCTTCCTCTTAACAATCTTAGGATTACTACCATGGACCGATGTGTCGTATTGTAATGACCTAACATCGTATGTTGCAATGTTTAGACTCGGGTCTTTTAGAGTCAAATTTCCAGAACAAACTATACCTTCCTTTATGTTCTAACCACATCTTAAAAGGTAGCATTTCTAGCTACAAGCAACTTTTCGCGATACCTCTACAGATCATCATTTTTTTTATTTCAATCTTCCGTCTTAAGTCAGATGTTACATCGAACTTGATTCTCTGAACCACATAACATACTCAGCATAGTCGGACTCAATTTGATATGACCACTAGGGTCAGAATAATAATCATCTTCTTAGTCATTACCGAAACGATGATAATAACATACTTGAATAAAACGAAATCGATTACTAGCTTCTTTGTAACCTTGTGACTTTCCCTGATCCAAGCGTGAGTCATGTGCTTCCAGTAGTATATGCATCTACTACCTTTCACACCTACACATACTCGTCCCAAGTACTGTCTCGCAGTCCCCAAGTCCTAAAATCACAAAACAATTTAACACATACGAGTGTGTCCAAATAATCATAAAAATTTCCCTAGACTCTACTAGGACTTCTTCCATGCGTATCTTCAATCATCAATTCTGCTTCAACTCGGTTGGTGATGGAAATTCCAGATGATAGAAAAACTTTAGGAATTACACCAATCATTCTATCATCCCGCCAATCAAATCTGTACATTCAGATGTACTGTACTTCTCTAGACATATTGCTATTTTATCAGATGTATTCTAAAGGCAAGATACCTCTCTTATGATATCTTCCGATAGGTATTGATGTGTGTAGACTCACTTAGTTTTAAACCTACTTTTAATTATCAAATAACACACAAAAGGTAGTGAACCTATCAATTGTGGTATAGCTAAATAAGTAGGGTATCGATCACAGGGAAGGAAAAATTAAATTAAAAACTAATTTATCTAAGTTAATTAAGAAGTAGGGGTTTTCTCTAGTTTTACAAGACTAGAAACTTTCTAACTATTACTAATTTAAGACTAGAAAATAACGACTTAACTAGATTCAATAATTGGAAAGGAACTTCTGTTTAGTTCAACTTGGTTAACTCTATGGTTGATTTCAAGGTAATGGTGCAATGGATTAATTGTTTCGTTGGTTACCGATTCAAGTGATTAGATTCGTGTTCACTACCCTAATCCTTAGCAAATAAACTAACTTAAACAGTGGCCAATTGTCTAATTTAATTATATTCACTAGATTAATTATTCGGGTTAAGTTAGACTTGCAATAGTTAACTAATTTATTCTTTTAATTAACTCCTTGTTTGATGGTCATCTTACAAGTTTGCACATGAATTTACTCAATTTTCTTATTAATTCTAGTTTCATATTCATTAATCCTAGACATATAGCATAGTGATCACATAGCATATGAGGTCAATAATCAATAGATGTTCATGCTAATCAATTATCTTCCTATTAACAGAAAATTAATTATTATTCACACACAAGGTTCTTTAGCAAGCTAAAATAACAAAAATTCACCAACTTGGAATTAATCCTACCAATCAATCAAACCATATTGTCAACTTTGTATCCACAAACAGAAGTCTAAAGGTTTTAGCTCATAATTGAAGTAAGTAACAGCAAACAAACAAAGTCAAATTGCTTAATCATAATGATAAAACAAAAGAATAAATGGAATGATGAAATTTTGCCTCAATTACTCTTCGGAATTGAATTCTAGCTTCTTTCGTCGTCTTCTAGGGTTTCTCTGGCTTCTCAATCGTAGCAAAGTACTTCTGAATCATCCTAGAACTCTCTCCTATCGATCTGTGGAATTATCTTTAAATATACGAATCGACTCGTCGAGTCCCTTTCACATTCCCCGTATTGTGATAACTCTCTGGGATCCCGAGTCATTATCTTCTCGATTCTTCGATTGGACTCGCCGAGTAGTCGATCTGACTCGCCGAGTAAGTGCCATTTTTAATGTTTTTTCTTCTTTATTCCATTCTCGATCTTCTAACAGTTTCTCCCGCTTCCTTTCGCTTCCGAGCTTCATCTTTGGATTGAAAAACATAATTTAACACTTTTAAGTACCATTTGTCCATAATATGCAATAATTTAGCTAATAAATGAGTAAAAATGTATACTTAATATGAACTAATTATGCACATATCAAAATACCCCACACTTGTCTTTTGCTTGCCCGCAAGCAAAACTAAATTTTACTACACTAATATTACATAAGACAATCCCAATCGAACCCAGCCATTATGCCAAGACCGCAACGCATGCATTTGTGTCTAAAATTTTTCTAATAACCCCCATACTCCAAATACTCACAATCCTCATAAACATTCACCCACTTTTTCCGAACAATGCTCATTTTATGCATCCCTCCGAATCCATCCGCAGAAAACCTCCTAACCTCAAGGTATTTTTGGTTGAGCAACCCAAGCGTACATAATCTAGACAATTACAATTTATGATACCACATTGGATCTCTTTGGAATTCTTCACTTCTTTGACATTTGATCTTTAATTTCTTTGAATTCAACACCTTGTTGTTTGATTTTTGGTATCCTCAACTTTTTGAATCTTCGGAATTTTGATCTTTTGATCTTCACTTTGATTGCTCCAAAATTCTTACAACTTTTCTTGTAATTCTCTTTTTTTTACATGTACCTCACTTTTTTTTTCACTCACAACCTACATGCTTATGCAGGGGCGCTCAACCTCAACCTTTATTGGCTAATGATAACAATCTTCCTGGATACATTTCAAGTTTAGGCTGCTAAACATATTGCATCCCTCGGGCCGAGCAGGGTCGTGTTTTTGTCCCATGATTTCACTAGAATAAGGAAGCCACAAATGCACTAGAATGTATATAGGCTCAACTAAACATTTGGGTTTTCATGCAATCATCAACACAACTCTAACATGGAGTACTAATTTTACTTTTACCAAAATTTTCTAATTTAGATCCTAAGTAATACTTTTGGTATGCAAAATTTTAAAATTAGCCTAAATTAAGACTCTAAATTTTCTAATATGTAACCAACCCCCTAACCCACACTTATTTAATGCAATGCCCTCATTGCATATTATATATGACAAAAACATAAAAAAAACTAAAGAGGGAATTGGAACAAACTCCCCTGGGATAGCAGTGGATAGGTTGATCACTTCCTTTTCAGCTCCAACTTCAATTGACTTTAGACATGGTATCCATGCCTTGGGTGTCTCGTCTCGTGTGGGTCACTCCAAATACGCGGATAACAGTGTAAGATCTTCAAGAATAAATATGGAAAGAATATATAGTCAAGTGGTACTCCAATCAGCATCAAATCAGCAGCCCCTTCAACATGAAACCAAACGACTCGTCGAGTATATAACAAACTCGTCGAGTTACTTCGGGAAATCTTCGGATTGTTGAGAATTAAGGGCGACTCGTCGAGTCAGTTTAGTGCACGCGACAAGTTGGTCACTGAATGAAAATAATATAATTCTGCATCTGATCCAGCTTCCAATAAACTCTCTATACTTTCTATTCACTTCTAGACTCCCTTGCCAACATCTCTAAGGACCGGACTCAATACTTTAACTCTACCGCTCCTCCTTTCTTGACTCTCTTTCTCACTTTGATTCTATAACTCTAAACCCTTTTTGAAGCTAGCACCCCTAATTCAATTCTGAAAAATTGTCAAAGCATCAAACATCTATTAAACATCAAAAACAAGTTTTTAAAACATCAAACAAACCAAAAAAAAAAAACAAACACAAAATTAAAAATTGTTCAATAAAAATGCATAAAAAAAATCAATCCTCCTCATCATCATCATCAAGCCCTACTCCACTTCCTCCAGCACCACTTCTTCTTGCACTTATCACTTCTTCCCATGATGGAATGTATGGAAAGTTACCACCATCTATGTGTGGAATGTTAAAGTGTTCAAAAAGTCGGATATGAGATTGGTTGCTAAAATTCAAGCCCCTCGCCATTTGATCCTGTAGTCGCCTCATCTCGACATTGTACCAATCCATTGGTACATCTTCATTCTCAACCAGAATCACCGGCGGCTCCTCCTCAATATCCTGCTCTCTCCTTGAACAAACCCTCCTCCCCGGTGCTTCGGGACCAACAACCGGAGCATCATTCGGGATGCCATAGTGGCCACCACCATAGTCTTCAATGATTCTCGCTCTCCGGAAAAGAATAGGATTGAATGGAGGTGTAGGGATCATCGTCATGAAATTCCATGCACCGCGGTTCATCAACCCGAATGAGTTAGCCAACCGGGTGACAAACATCCCACCATTAATTCGGGAAGTTTTGCGATCCTCGACCGCACCCTCCGAGAGATATGAAGCTAGACACCAAGGAATGTTGCAAAAAACGCCGGGTGTAATGATGCTCCATAAATAAAAGACGTCAAGGTTGGAAACCTTGTCATCATCCTTTCGTTGATTGATGGTGGATGAAATGAGGCGGTGTATGAGGCGGTGTGTTGGGGATCGAATGCTCCCTTCGTGTGCCGACTTTGGAATGTAGACTTTGTTACCAATAGTATTCCACCAGCCCGTACTCGTAACTCCTTCGGGAAAGACCATATGGGTTTGTGCCAAAAAGGCCCGAAAGATGGGTGTTGAGACCAAGGGCTGATCATAAACCCCTAATCGACAGGCAAGATCCACCATAGAGCATTGATGAAACTCTCCCCCAAGACAGAAACTGAAGCTGGACGGGTGATAAGCATCCACCCCCCCGGTGAAAGATACCGTGGAGAAAAACTCCAAACAAAGCTCCAAATAAACCGGCTCTTGAATACGGAAGACCCGGCTCCACCTGTCACAAACCATTGTTTCGCCTTCATGATGAAACTCCTTCACAAGATAAGGAGCTAACTCCTCCTCATAACGAACATTCTGCAGCCAATCCCAATCTATCCGGTTGGGCACATAGACCTCTTTCTTCTTGATATCAGCCAGCTTCTTCTTCCATTTCCGCAATGTCGAAGCGAACTCGATTTGTGGGAAGTTTAGCCACGGAAAATCCCCTTGGTGGCCACTGGAACTTTGCCCCCTTCTGAACATGATTTCTGCAACACAGATACACAAAACCCAGAAAACACAGAATATCATTAAAATCATCTCGCGTATGTTCCCCGACTCGACTCGTCGAGTCCAGGTACGACTCGGCGAGTCGCGCGAACTGCACGAGTCAGTCGACGGGTCAATGAAAATTAGACCATGAAACCTGGAAATTTCGTCAAGGGTTTTGTCTAGGCATACATTATTAAGGTATTAAGGCCAAAATAAACATTCAAAACAACAAAAATCATGAAAAATCAAAACCCTAGAAATTCATTACTTTTCAAAAACGGGTTTTTCATGCAATTGCTACCATAGATGGCCTTATAATCACGTTCTTAACAGAAATCAAGAAGAAATTTGTTACCTTTTGAGTTTGAACTTGAGAGATTTGAAGAAAACTTGAAGAAAAAACAAATATGAATGCTTGAGAGGAAGTTAGAGAGGGGCACCCGGCGAGCGTGTGTGAGAATAAACTGATTCTTAGGATTAAAACCCTAGTTACCGGATGTAAAAGTAATTTCGAAATTATTTTTTTTTCTGTAAATAATACCGACTCGTCGAGTCGGAGTCAGACTCGGCGAGTCTGGTCGCGAAGTCAAGCTTTTTTTGAAATCCATATTTACTCGTCGAGTCGTGGTCAGACTCGGCGAGTCTCTTGCAAAAATTCATAATTTTCGAAATTTTGTTATTTATTTAAAATCACTATGCACACTCTCAAGCAGACCTGTCTAATGATTTGGAAGATTAAAAAAAACGAAAAAAAACTAAAAAGTAAAAGAAAGCAAACTCTATATAACGGGTTGCCTCCCGCCAAGCGCTTCTTTTTAAGGAGTCATTAGCTAGACTCCTTCCCATCTACGTTTCATCATCTTCAAGTATCGGGAATGCACGCCTAACTTTTTGTGGTTTATACTTGGTCTTGTAAGCGTGAATCTTTTTCTTGTAAGCCCTTTTCAATGCATCTCTTTTCTTTTTCACAGCATCCTCCTCAGCTGCTTGGGCTTCTCTTTTTCTCTTTTTCTTTTTTAACCCATTCTTCTTTACCTTCTCTTGTACCTCCTTCTCTTTAAATCTAATCACTTCATATTTTGTAATGGTTCGTGCTTTAGGTTTAGTAGTGAATGGTCGATCAGCTTCCACCCTTCTTCCCTTTATGTCTTCATCCTTTTCTGTGTTCAACCCTTCTCCAAATGGAATTGTATCAAGGCATGCCACCTCGACGTCTTGGACTTCCATTCCTTCTCCTTCTTCTGCTGTTTGTTCTTCCAAAGAATCATAAATAGTAACTAAATCCAGGGTATGTGAAGAACTATCAACAAACAGATCATCATTGGCCAAGTTTTTATCAAATTCGACTGGACTCGTCGAGTCCATCAAGGTGACTCGGCGAGTCTGATCGGGTTCCATCAATTCTGGAGTGTTTTCTGAGTTGGCTCCTTCCAGTAGCTTTTCTAACTCCTCCAAGTCTTTGCTAGCATCTCCACCTTCTTCAGAGTGTAGCAAAAACTTGCTTGGATCTTCTTTTAGCAAAATTTCAAGCTCTTTTTGTAATATCTCATCATCCAATTGGATAAATGATATTTCTTCTCTCTTTTCTTCTTCTTGCTTGGCTTCTGGAATAGCTTTAAACATCACCGACTCATCACCCACTCTCAATGTTAATGTAGACTCACATATATCAATTAGAGCACACGTGGTGTTTAAGAATGATCTTCGCAAAATAATTGGTATTTCGGGGTCTTCTTCCATATCCACCACCACGAAGTCTACTGGAAAAATAAACTTGTCCACTTTGATAAGGAGATCCTCACAAACGCCTTGTGGATGAATTATCGTTTTGTCCGCCAAATGGATCCTCATATTTACCGGCCTTGGTGCTGGTAAATTCAGCTTTTTAAAGAATGAATAGGGCATCAAATTAATGCTTGCACCTGAATCAGCTAATGCTCGGGTAAAAACTTCATTACCAAATTGGCACGGAATCACCATATTTCCCGGATCACTCTTCTTTTCAGGCAGCTCATTCATCAATATTTCCGCGACTTCAGCCAAATCTTTCCTAGCAGCAAAAAAGCTTTTAAGCAAGTTGAAGTATTTAGGTGTTTGGAGCATTGTTTCCATAAATGGCATATTGACTTGTAAAGCTTTAACATGCTCTATGAAGGTTCTGTATGCTTTTACTTTTTCTGCAGGCATGGCTTTGATTGGGTATGGCAGAGGGGGATTATAAGGCTTCAAAGTACTGGCAGTTTTATTATTTACATATGGACTCGTCGAGTCCATTGGAGTGACTCAGCGAGTCGGATCGGGTTTTGCTGGATCCGATTCTTCTTCCTTTTCTGCCTTCTTCTTGGAGATTTTCAGTGCTTCTGTGAATGTTTCTTCACTGCTGGAGGTCATTACACTTACATTCTCCATTCTTGGATTGGGTTCGGTGTTACTCGGAAGTTGACCCGGTCTTCTATCATTCACTTGATGCGCAAGATGCCCCAGTTGTTTCTCAATGTTGAGAATTGATGCTTGCTGATTCCTAAGCATGTTTCTGGTCTCGTGTATGGCAGCATCGTGATCACTGTGTCTTTTTTCGGATGCGGCTATGAATCTAGTGAATAACTCTTCTAAATCGGCTTTCTTTTCTACCGGTTCTTCCTTTTGGTAAAGTCCCCTCTCCTTCTGCTTGTATTTCTCCTCCTTTGCCTTCTTATACTCCTCGTATGGTAGCCAATCCTTCTTAGGTTTCCGCCAATTATCATCATATCGATCACCACTCGAATAGAAAACTTGAGCTTTCTTATTTCCATTTTCATCCAAATCACAATCCTTTATGAGATGGGGCCCTCTACAATTTTCGCATCCTACTCTAATAGCATGGATTGTTTGATCCATTTTAGTCATTCTTCAATCTAGACTATCAAGCTTAGCTATCACCGCCGCCATGCTATCATTTGCTGTGTTTACTACTCCCCGACTTACTTCGTTTCTCGGATTGTGGTATTCTCTAGAGTGCTTAGAGAATTCTTCAATTAATTCTTTAATTAACGGGGGCCCCTTCTTTGTGAGCGGGCCTTGAGAATCAAGCAATTGCCTTGTGGTGACATTGACTCCATCATAGAAGATGGAGACCTCTTGTTGGCTATTAAGGTCATGGTGTGGGCAATTTCTAAGTAGGCTCTTGTATCTTTCCCAAGCTTCATAAAGAGATTCTCCGGGTTGTTGCTCGAAGTTGGCAATGGCTTTCTTAAGCTTGGCTATCTTGGAGGGCGGGCAGAAATGGTCTATGAATTCTTCTTTCATCTTGGCCCATGTGGTGACCGATCCGGGAGGAAGTCACTTTAACCAATCTTTTGCAGCTCCTTTAAATGTGACAGGAAGCATGCGAAGAAGCTGGGTCTCGCGTGGAACATTCGGGACGTTGAAGTAATCGGCCACATCATTCACTTCGTCCAAGTGCTTGTAAGCGTCTTCGTGATCCTTCCCGTAAAAAGGAATCTCCTTGAGTTGGGCGAGAATATGGCCTTTTAGTTCGAATGTAGCGGTCGCGGGAATTGCGGGTTGCACAAGTCCCGGCCCGATGTCATCACACATCCTTTTCTTCCATTCCCCCATGGGGACTTCATCAATGTTAGCCATTGTGATAGCTAACTCTTCTTTGGAATCGGTTTCGTGCTCGTAAGTATGCTCTTCTTCTTCCTCGGTCTCATACTCGATATCTTCTTGAATTGGTTCTTCAATTGTTAACGAGGCACTGGATGCTCCTGATTTGCTGCTCCTTTTCTTGCTGAAAACGGACTTTAAATTTTTGAGTGGTGGGTTCTTTGAAGTTGCGGTTTCTCCAACGGCTTTTCCTTTGCTCCTTCTTAGTGCGGATTCCGGGTCTTCCAAAGGAGGGACCAGAGGTGTATCAGATCCTCGGGTCATGAAACAACTGTAAACAAACAAAATAAAAGAAACAGAACGCGTAAAAAAGAACAAAAACGAAATAAAAAAAATAAAGACTGAAACAGCGATGTACTCGCCGAGTCGGCACGAGTGCACTCGGCGAGTTCAAGGCAAAAACAGAAAAGAAAATTTCTTGTTATTCTGAAAAAAAAAACGATTTTTTCTATAAACTAATTCTACTTACTGAATTACTTTGTAAATAACTTTGTGTAAGATAAATCCCACACAAAGGATCGATTAAACTAGAATTTAATATTAATTTTAGAACCGTTCCCCGGCAACGGTGCAAAAAACTTGATGTGTGTAGACTCACTTAGTTTTAAACCTACTTTTAATTATAAAATAACACACAAAAGGCAGTGAACCTATCAATTATGGTATAGCTAAATAAGCAGGGTATCGATCACAGGGAATGACAAATTAAATTAAAAACTAATTTATCTAAGTTAATTAAGAAGTAGGGGTTTTCTCTAGTTTTACAAGACTAGAAACTTTCTAACTATTACTAATTTAAGACTAGGAAATAACAACTTAACTATATTCAATAATTGGAAAGGAACTTCTGTTTAGTTCAACTTGGTTAACTCTATGGTTGATTTCAAGGTAATGGTGCAATGGATTAATTCTTTCGTTGGTTACCGATTCAAGTGATTAGATTCGTGTTCACTACCCTAATCCTTAGCAAATAAACTAACTTAAACAGTGGCCAATTGTCTAATTTAATTATATTCACTAGATTAATTATTCGGGTTAAGTTAGACTTGCAATAGTTAACTAATTTATTCTTTTAATTAACTCCTTGTTTGATGGTCATCTTACAAGCTTGCACATGAATTTACTCAATTTTCTTATTAATTCTAGTTTCATATTCATTAATCCTAGACATATAGCATAGTGATCACATAGCATATGAGGTAAATAATCAATAGATGTTCATGCTAATCAATTATTATCTTCCTATTAACAGAAAATTAATTATTATTCACACACAAGGTTCTTTAGCAAGCTAAAATAACAAAAATTCACCAACTTGGAATTAATCCTACCAATCAATCAAACCATATTGTCAACTTTGTATCCCCAAACAGAAGTCTAAACGTTTTAGCTCATAATTGAAGTAAGTAACAGCAAACAAACAAAGTCAAATTGCTTAATCATAATGATAAAACAAAAGAATAAATGGAATGATGAAAATTTTGCCTCAATTACTCTCCGGAATTGAATTCTAGCTTCTTTCGTCGTCTTCTAGGGTTTCTCTGGCTTCTCAATCGTAGCAAAGTACTTCTGAATCGTCCCAGAACTCTCTCCTATTGATCTGTGGAATTATCTTTAAATATACGAATCGTCTCGTCGAGTCATGTGGTGACTCATCGAGTCCCTCTCACATTCCCCGTATTGTGATAACTCTCTGGGATCCCGAGTCATTATCTTCTCGATTCTTCGATTGGACTCGCCGAGTAGTCGATCTGACTCGCCGAGTAAGTGCCATTTTTAATGTTTTTTCTTCTTTATTCCATTCTCGATCTTCTAACAGTTTCTCCCGCTTCCTTTCGCTTCCGAGCTTCATCTTTGGACTGAAAAACATAATTTAACACTTTTAAGTACCTTTTGTCCATAATATGCAATAATTTAGCTAATAAATGAGTAAAAATGTATACTTAATATGAACTAATTATGCACATATCAGTATCATTCACTATCATAAGCCATCTCATTTCCTCTATTTTATCAGTCTATCATGGTTCGCATCACTTCCTGAACTTCTGCCATTGTGCTAGGTTCAGGTGCAGGCGCAACGACCGATGCATGGCCCATCACATTCTTAGGTTCAGGTTGTCATCTTCCTCGGATATTTCCTAGTATATCTTCACCATGACGTTTTGTACACCCAAGCAGACGTTCGGTGTACCGAGGCAAGAATTTTAAGATAGGAAAGATTTTATTTACGATAGACGTATAGATCTCCTTGTCACACCGAAAAGTTATATGTCAGTTCTAATATCGTAATTAAATGTTTAGAAACCTAAGCACATAAAATTTCCAGATCTGGTCGGCAACAGACCATACATCCGATCAAACAATAGCAAAAAACATCACAAATCATTTAGCACATAAAAGCATTTTAGGAATCTTCCCTAATTAAGCTAGTGCTTGTTGTTGGGTTTTGAGCATTCTAACACTCCTATGGTGTACATGCAACCCTATAAACCTTGGATCTATGTTTTCTCTATTATACATGCAAATAAGAACTTTCTAAGGCTTTAATCCTAACTAGCATATTATGAAGCTATTATACTACAAAGTACTAGTTAGATGACATACCTTTTGATGTAGCTTGATGTCTTCAAGCTTTAAGAGCTTAGCCCCAATAGTGTGGAAGCCTCAAGTGGAATCACAAATCACCAAAAACACCTTGGAAGACTTTAGAGAATTTGAATACTTGGATCTCTCTAGTGAAATCGGCTAGCCCTCTTAGTGTAACCACACTAGTGCCCATTTCACCAACCAAGGACATCTTTATATAGTGTGGAGGATTAGGGTTAAACCCTAATACCCATGACCTTTCATTTCCTAGGATCCATGGGTTAAAGCTCCATGGACTATCCATGAAGACTTAGCCCAACCTAAATGAACTTGGCCCACTACACATATATATCTAAGAGTCCATATTTAATTAGTTCATTTTGATCACTTAATTAATTATAAATTAATTCTTGATCAATACTAATTAAATAATATGATTATATTAATATATTAGAACTTATAATATATTAATATAAATCATAAATATACTATTATCAAAATACTATCCATATAAATTGTGCCGGTGAAGTGCAACCCAAATGGACCATGCTAGGTCGGGCCAAGTACATACCAAATATACTTATGGACTTAGACATTAATCCAACACTTGTGTGTAAAATATAGCAGTCACACATCTCACAATAATCGCTTAGCATTCTAAGTTTAAGTCTAGAAATTTCCTATAAATTCCTAGTTCGCTTAAACTAATGCTATGATACCAACTGTGACATCCCCATTTTCACGGCCTATAAACACCGATTTTGTTTATGCTTTATAAAAATCTGAGTATCTCTTTTAATAAAAATGTTGCGGAATTTGTTCCCAATAAAACATAATAAGTACGTTATCAAAGCGTTTCCGAAGAAAAGTATTTTTATTCATTTTAAAATATTTGGGACGTCATCGTCAATACAGAAACATAAGCATAAACAGAACTTACATTCATTATCACTAGTGATCTATATCTCTTTTAAGTCTCTCAGTGTAATGTGACTTCATCTTAACACCTATGATATAAATAAAGTGAGTGGGTCAGGTTGGGAAACCTGGTCAGTACATAGGGTTTTCAACCCACAATAATATAATTATTATGTTTAAACAATTAAACAATTAACCCAATTACCCATCCCCATTATCTTCTTTATTCTTAAGGATCTACCCTAAGAATCAGATATTCCTCGTTCATTTATTCCTAAGGATCATCCTAATGAATCGGCACGAAGTCCATCATTGCCACGATTTACACAACGGGCACTAAGTCTACATAGTCGCCAGGGCTTAGGCACTAAGTCTGCATAGTCGCCAAGGTTTAGGCACTAAGTCTGCATAGTCACCAGAGTTTAGGCATCAAGTCTGCATGATCACCAAGGTTTTAGGCATCAAGTCTGCATGATCACCAGGGTTTAGGTATCAAGTCTGCATGATCACCAAGGTTTAGAGTACACCGGGTGAATACATCGTTCACAACACCTACAGGTTGCGAGCCTGCTAGTGTTCCACTGGATTGTCTAGAATAGTCTGTGGTTGTCATCCATACTTTGCTGAATGACGGGGCCATCGTTTGGGAAAAGGCTTCTCACATCGTCCACCTCTCACCCTCACCTCGTGGTCTATAACACCTCTCAACTCATCATCCAACTCATATTCCATCTATTAAATCTACCCATGTTTTACCCCAACATTATTGTAGATATAAAATACGTATACAGTTTAAATCCTTTAAAACATGTATACAATCGTTCATTTAGCATAGAAAACAAGTACTCAGATAATATGCACACATAGCACGTAATTTATATAAAATACTTCATATCTATGTGTAAGATGAAAGTAACTACGCACTCACTTGATTAGGTGGTGATTCCGAACTCAGACAACACTTCGTTATCTCAAAACGATTTTCCTCGTCAAAACCTAGTATCAATACCACTAGGGTTTAGTTTTTAACGTTAACCGCGACTAATTAATAGTCTAGCTATGATTACTATTATATAAGCATTAAATAACACTCAATATAACTCATAATAATAGCCCAAATAGTTATTTTAAGTTCCTAATAATGTTACTATAATTAAATAAAAGCTATATTAAATATAGTATAGGCGTAGCTCACTTACAGCGGGTTTTTATTAAAAACCGGGCTTCGCTGGAGCAGCGTTTCCGAGCCGAAAGCTTTTCTTCTCGGAGCCGTCGGGCGCTCCAGGGCTTTCTTCTCGTGCTAGGGAGGTTCCCTAGACTTGGGAGGGGTTTAGGGAGGCTAGAGAGAAGTTAGAGAGAGAAAGAAATGCTTATGGTGTGAAGAAATAATGAAGGGTTCACCCTTTATTTATAGGGATTTTATAGTAAAGTAGCTGCTAAGTTTCGTCCGTATCTTCCGTGTACGAGCTCCGTTTTCTATATTCTTTATATCCACGCATTTGTATTTACGAGGACTACAACTTTCATTTAGACCTCGTCGGCTAATTCTCCTTCTATGTCAGATTTACAAAAATTGTATCGTATTTATCGCGCTCGAAGAGTAGCAACTAAGCTTCGTCCATATCTTTCGCATACGAGCTCCGTTTCTGACTTTATTTATATCCACGCGTTGGTATTTACGAGTACTACAACTTTCATTTAGACCCTGTTGGCTAATTCTCATTATATCTCAGATTTATAAAACTGTATCGAATTTGTCGCGCTCGAATAGTAGAGACTAAGCTTCGTCCATAACTTTCGCATACGAGCTCCGTTTTTTATTGTCTTTTTATCATTTGAATCCTCTTAATGATATCTTCATTTCTCGTTTAGATTATTTTGCTGAAAATCGACCAATCTAAAATTCGAATTTTCGGGCCGTGCACTACTATGCTAAATCTTAGAAAAATCATAACTTCCTCATATGAAGTCAGATTTGGGCGTTCTTTTTATGGACAATCTTGGTTTAACATTTTCTATGACTTTTGTTTAGATCGTTAAGGCTAAAAGTCGCTCTATCATAAATTCACTATTTATACTTTCCGGTGTCGTGCCGGTTCCGTCGCGAAACTTTGACGGGTCATAACTTCTTCATTATAACTCGGATTTCGGCGCTCTTTATATGTACAGAAACCTTGTAACATATACTACAAATTGGTTAAGATTATTTATTCTAAATAATATTTTTCCAAAAAGTCGTTTTCGACCCCTATTATCTCTAAATTTACTAGCCCGTATCTACGGGCATTACAGTGAGGATCCTTGACGTCCATTCTGTCCGCTTTGCCGAAAATGATCTCCTTTTAGTTAGTGATCATTGTGTTTTTCCGTTGTCCATTTTTCTTCTCCATTTTGGATACTTTGGCATGCCTCTTTGCTGTAGAGTAGGAGGTACCACAAAAGTCAGATCCTCTAGAGATCATGTTGATCACCATGGCATCAGCCGGGGGGGATCCTGGTCTTTCGAGGATCTTATGAGGATCCTGGTCTTTTTCTTTGGATTTTTCCTTTTTGTCTCCCAAGTATTTCTTTGAGGTATCCTTTGCCCAGGAGATAGTCGATTTCCTTCCTGAAAGCTATGCAATCCTTCGTGACGTGACCAAAGCCCTCATGATATGTACACTATTTGGACTTGTCCTTCCAAGCAGTGGATTTTTCTCATTTCCTTGACCATCTAGCTTTGTCTCCAAGATCCTGCATGTCAAAGATCACACTTGAAATGTCCACATAAAAACAATAGTTAGTAATTTTAGGGAAATCCTCTTCCCCCCTCTCGCCCCCTGCCCTCCTCTTTTAGGGCATTAACCCTGTGATGATCGGGTTTGAAGTAAGGCTTCGACTTATAGGGTCTTTGGGCCGAGGAGTCGGCCTACAAGTTGGGGTGATCATAAGAGGTTGGTGGGTTCAACTGGCATCGTCCATCCTATTTCATGGAGTCATTATGATATCTTTGTAGAAGGGAGAATCCTTCTTTAAGCCCATTTTAAAGGCTTCAACTGCAGTCGCCATGTTGATGTTGGGGATACTTAGAGCTTCCTTGCCAAACCTATTCACAAAAGTCCTAAGGGATTCCTTAGGATCTTGAACCACTCGATAGAGATCGCTAGTGATCTTGTTAAATGTTGTGCTACAAGAAAACTGATTATTAAATAAATTAATCAAATGAGAAAATGATGTGATAGAATAAGGAGGAACGTTAAGGAGCCATTTTAGAGCGGATTCTATGAAGGTGAAACTAACGCCCTTGCACATGCAGGATTCTTTCAAGTGAGTGGGGATGGGAATAATCTCCATCTTCTCCCTATACTGTGCCACGTTCTCCTCAGGATCTGCAGTTCCATCGTAGGGCTTCATGCTGGGGGTCTAGAAGCATTTTGGAACTTCAGTATCAACTATCGCTAAAATGAATCTTGAGATCCCGTGACTTGTGGGGGATACTTCTGGTACCGATTGAACTACTCTGGGTACGCTTGAGATCATCTGTCTTAGTTTTTGCAGCTCCTTAGCCATGATCGAGCTTAAACCTGTGTCAAGATCCATTGAGTTAGTTGTAAAATTATTATTATTGATAGAGTTATCAGGATCCCTGTTATTAGGAGTAACAAAGGTTTTGTTTTGATCCTGAATCTCCTGACGAATCGCTGTGGATCCTGGGTTGTCAAAGCTCGGGATCTTGGGCTGCAAAACCGAGGGCCCTGCCTCCTGAGCCTTGTGGAATTCCATCCTTATTCTCTCTAATTCCTTGAGAATCGTCGTGTTATCCTCTTGCTTTTGGGCGACCTGTCGCTCCAGTCTCTTCATCATAACAAAGATCTCGCTAATAAACACAGGAGGATCCTAAACACCCAGAGTAACCGGAGAGGTGTTCTTCTTCGGCGTTTCAGGTACTTTCTTGGGATCTCCATCCAGTGGTGGTGGAAGGTTTTAAGAGGAATTGGGAGGAATCGATGAGGAGGAGAGAGTCGATTAAGTAGACATGATTTTCTGAAGGATTTTGTGCACCACGGCCCCACGGCAAACAACAAATTGTTTTGGTCAAAAAATAATTTAACTAAGATAGAACAAAGTGTATGAGAGTCTGTGATGTTCAGTATAAAGCAAATATGTAATGTAGATTAAAGCAACACAAATCTTTTGCAAGGAAAGCCCTTGATCCTTACTAGGATCACTAACATAAAACCTTGGGAGGTGATAATGATCACCTACCTTGATGTTTTTATTGATTGAAATGAATGATTACAAAGTGAATGTAATGAATACAAGAACAAGTGCAAATATTCGGCCATTAAGTCGTGTGTAGTGGGATGAATACAAGTGTTTTATATAGTCAAAACCGAACAACTAGAACTCCAAAAATTTTGGGATCTTCCGAGATTACTTATAGTCGTTGCTTGACTTGGACCTCTGGGTCTTTGGATGGTTGTGACTACTATACGTTGAGAATGTGAATTTGACTGGTTATTTATGCACATGTGAGAAAGACAAAAGAACATATAGTAGTTATGAATAATCAAAGATATTAGTCAGGATCCTGGAGTATATTCGGGATCCTGAGGTTTGAGGATCCTAAGCCTTTGAGGATCCTTAGACATGAGGATCTCAAACTAATTTCGAGATCTTAACCCTAACATATATATATATATATATATATATATATATATATATATATATATATATAGATATAGATATATATAGAAATGATTAATCGAGTGTATGAAAGAAATCAGAGTAAAACAACGTAATTTGAACACGAGAAGTAAATAAGAGCTGGTTTCAGCTTGATTATACTTTCTACATACAAAGAGAGAGTTTAGACAGAAAATTCATCCAGAGTTCTATCTATCTCAGAGTACATCTCCTATTAATAGGAGAACTGAAAGTACACAAAAAATACTAAGGACTCGACATTCAGACTTCGTTACTAAAGATGCCTCAGTAAATAGATTACATAATTATCGAAACTAACTCAACAACCTTTGACACATTACAATAAATTTAACTCAACATTCTCCCCCTTCGTAATCAGTGTCGAATTTTAGTTTGTGAGAATTTAAGCAGCAAAATGCATCTTCCTTTGAATTTCGGTGTACCAGCTCGTCACCTTCTTCAATTCAGCTTTATCACCTTCATTGTTCTTTTTACAGTTGTTCATACGAACAATAAAGTTCGTATATCGAGCTGTTGTATATCTTTCAACTTCCGAAGCTTGAAATAAAAATCTCTTTTCTTTTCCCTTCTTGTCTTTTCCTGAAAAGACTAACCCCAATGGCTTTAGATAAATTTCTCAAACAACAAACTTCTTAAGTTTAGCTTGTGACTTCACAACTTCCATATCTACTTTTACTTCTTTTCCCAATGCAGAAGATAACTCTATAGCATTCAAGGCTAGACAATCATAGTAATTGTGTATGAAAATTTTGATATGACCAAGCCCAAGTCTCAAAATTTCCTTGACTGTTCCTTGAAGTTTCGAAGCATCCATATCCTTAAGAATTAATGAAACTTGAATATGATCATTCAAGTTCATCAATGGGAAATCAACAACAGAAAAATCACATGCCACTTTGTTTGCCCTGACCACATGATACCGAAAATTTTGGATCGTGTATTCAAATATAACATCCCTTGTCACACTTATCACTTGAACTATCTTGATAAGGGACCATACCTCCTCCTGATCTTTTCCAACCACAACATGAAACCTTAATTTCATATGAAGAAAATCATCTTCATTCTAAAACTTCTCAATTATTTTGTATTGTGCTGTGATGAACATCATTTCATTTACCTGAAAATCAAGCTAATTCATATTAGTATTTTCGATAGAATAACTTCTTCTTGGCTTCTTTTCGAGTGCATACATGTGGTTGTATGACACTCTGGCTTCGATATTTTCATAGCTGTGAAGTTTCCTTGGATCTCCTTTATCCGTTATTGGTGGATCATTTTCCTGAAGCCTCAGAATACTTTGTATCTATCTTTGCTTTTCCATTTCCGCTTCAATTTCTGCCTTCTTCTCATCTTTCGACTTTTCAACAACAACCCCTTTCGCTTATCTCTATCAGCTTTAGTTGTTTTTGGTTTCTATGAGCTTGAACTCCCTCCAACAACTTCCAAACCAATAACAATCCCCTTCTAAATAGGTCTTGTTGTTGTTTTCGTTGCCATTATTGTAGTGACTTTCAGAACAATGGGAATTCGAATTTTGAGTTGAAATCACCTTGTCAACTGTTTTTGCTTTCTCCTCTCCTCCTTTTCTTACTTTACCTTCTTTATCAACAAACTCCTTTTCTCCCCCTTGCACCCCTGTGACAACAGGTGGGGCACCGGTTGGTAAGATATTTGCGAAGTTTGATAGAGGAGCCACTACTTTCGTTATTGCTGCTTCAAGATAATTAAGTTTCTGAGTTAAAAACTCAGGAGTGAAAATAGAAGTTGTAGTAGGTTTTGACAAAATTTCCTTTAATTCTTTAAGTAAGACTCCGAGCTTTTTGAAATTCAGAACATCTTCACTCGCCTTTGCTTCATTCTTAGAAATTAAGGACTGATAGTATTCCACAACTTTCGTAACAGCCCCAAGAATGATATCAACTTTCAAATGAAGAGAAGAGTAATTGATACTCAAGTCGTGGATTTCTTTCGAATCTTCAACCTTCATTTCCTCAAGCTTGCGATTCACATCCTCTCGCACAGTCTTGACATCTTTAACAAATAGAACATGATGTTCTTTTGTTACCATCCTAAGATATTTGATTTCGCTATTGAATGAGTCAGCTTGAACCTTGACTCTGAGTTCATTGTTTTTATCCATGACATCCAACTTTTCTTGAAGACGTAACTCATGTGCCTTGAGAATTACATCTACCTCTATACCCGGAAGTGAATGTTTTGCCCCTAAGTCAGCTTGTGATTAAAGAATAGATTTAACCTTTTGACTAAGTATCTTGAACTGTTTTCCAGACATTAGCATATGATCTGTAATGTTTTCTTCCTCAGAATCAAATTCTAAATCTGCAAATGTTCCTCCAAAACCTCCTCCATCAGTTTCATCAGCGGAAGTAGGCTTTGGTGGATCAGTGGATTATGATGTGAACAAAGTAGTGAAGAGTTGTTGTAAGATGGTTTCAAAAGTGGGTGAAGTTGTGGTAGTGATAACTTGAGAAATATATAGTGGAAGTGAAGTGTTAATGACAAAAGTGGGTTCGACAGTAAATGAAGTGATTATACCTAGAGAAGTAGCTGACATCGTTACATCCTCACCCATGTTGACATTTGTACCCGTATCAGATACGTTTACAAGAATGCTTGAAGTTGCAACCTCCTCAATAACTGACTTAGTTATCACAACTTCGGGTGGAATTACTACAACTGTTGTAGGAGTAGATGTTTTGATTGGTGAATTTGATCCCAAAGGTGTTTCTGGGACAATCTCACTATCTGATGGCTCTTCTTGAATGATCAACTTTCTTTTCTTTCTCTTATTAGTTATATGTTTCGCCACATCTTCAGCTCTTTATTTCTTTGATGATGGAGAAACTGGTGCTGGGATTTGTCGAACAATAACTCCCTTCCTATTCAATTGTGCTTTTCGAACTAAAGGAGAGTGATCATCAGAAGATACTTTGGACTTGTGTGATAACTTCCTCAATATTTTAAATACCCCTGATTTCGAAGGTATTACTTCCTTCAAGGAAGCAGTTTTAGACACTTCAATTTGCTTGACCACTTTCTTCTTTTCTTGTTCTTTATCATTAGTCCGCTTCTTTGGTGATTTAACCATGATCTTCTTAGGACTTTCTTTCGAAGGAATGTCATCATTTGCCTTCTTTGACTTCTTGTATTTCTTGGAAGACCCCTCATCACTTCTTGGTAAAAGAACTATAGTTTCCACTGAAGGATTAATCTTCTACAAATATGCCACCAAAATAGGATTCGACGGATCTATCTTTTTGAGCATAGCATCCGGAATTCTTGCAATGTTTGGAAATACCTCTGCATCATCTTCAACTGTCTTTGGAAAATGATACTTCAAGAATTCTGCTTTGGGTTCATCAAATGGAACTTGAATTCCTTACTTTTCATACGCATAATCTATGATCAAACTCAAATATCGAGCACACAATATCCATTGAACCACATTCGTGTATTCTACACTTTTAAGAAATTTCCTCCACATCTGCGAAGCATAATCTACATTGAGATCATAATATATTCCAGCCACCATCGCATACACTTCCATACGACCCCTTTCAAGCCCTACACTTCGACCAGTTAAGCATCGAAGATAAATGCCAAAGAGAAAGTTCCAGATACAAGGCAGGCTTGATTTCTTGATGTCACTGATCTTGGTAAGAGGTGGTTGATGATCCATCTCATTGAACATATGGATGACCTGAGCATTCGTAACCTCGTAGAATGGCGGTGAATTAGGGATTTCAAGAATTTGAGTGAACAACTTCTTGGTGAGACGAATCTTCTTGTCATTTACCAGATTGAAGGTAACGACATCCATGGCCTTTCTATAACTTGCAGTGGAACCCGCCATTGACAACCAAGACATGGGAACATCGAAAGAGTTGAACATCGCAGTGGACAAGCCTGAGTGGTTGAGAGCGACAATTAACATCTGGAGTTCATCGGGATACACTGAAACATCATATTCAACTTGGTAATTAGTGCTCTGAAGCTTCATGATCAGCTGGGATGAAACATCTTTAGTGGTAGTAGTTTGAGCAGCGGCCATTGATTAGGGCTTTGAAAGTTTTAAAGATCAGAGAGAAATTAGGGCTTAAATCATCTGAGAGAATTTTGATCGCGTAAAGTGTTAAGGATAACCCAATTTCCTTTTATATGTATCCTTAGTTGAATACCAAACGATTTAATCAAAGCACTAGCCACGTCTCTCCTTAAAACTTGCACAACTAGCCGTTATTATCGCCACGTCAGATAAAGTAACCTTGAAACTGGCACCATGTTGCCAAACGGTCACATCAGACTGTTCGTGGGTATGAAGTAGATAAGAACAAAAACGTTCGACATAGTGGTTGGGCTCTTTCGCTTTTGGGTTTAGAAGCGAAGTCATATGCCAGACTTTCGAAATCTTCAGCCTGAGTTGGTAGTAATCAGAACCTCAAGGATTTCGTGACTGCAGTGTGCCAATGAAATAGGATAAGAAGCAATAAAAAAAATTGGATATGTGATGTCGAAAATAAAATTTCAACATAAAGGCAGTTAAATCCCAACCAAAGATTGCTTCGTTAATTATCAAGAGAGATAATCAACTGCTTGTGTGGTTTCGGATGAACTACAATCGAATACTTGTAAATAAGTATCGAAGGGCTTCTTATAAAAGGCTTTATGGGTGATTAGGAATTTCGTTACATTTTAGCACTAAACATAAGTGTGATCAATTGTAACCTAAATTAATTGTTTGACCAGTGTAGTCAGTGACAAGTATGCTTTGGAAAACTTTTAATGTGACAAAGATAATGAATGATACTCAAACATAAATCATATTCAAAAAAATTTCAGCTAGATCCTGTTGAGAAATAAATGTCATGGGTTTCGAACATTTGATCAAGATCACTCATAACGCAAGAATATGATTTTGAGTTTCAAAAAATGGGTACTAAAACAAATGTTTCGTGAAAATCTGGAACAAAGTTCCCTGTTAATTCCTTAAAAGTTTTCAAATTACTGGGTTTCACTTTCATCACCGCCTCATGAATCCAGATCATAAACACAAATGTTTTATATGTCTAAATCTTGATTGGTTTCGATCAAAGATCTCTTGGACATACGTCTTTGTGTGTGAATGTGTTAGAAATTTAGGATGAAAAAGACTGGTTTTCGAAGCGATTGTACCTCTGTTATCTATGGACCAAGCAGTAAACTCTTAACTCCAATGAGAAGAGTAAGGTAGCTCAGGGACTAATGTGAATACAACCTAATTCGGAAAAAAATTTCATTAAGGCTTTCGAAAATACACATTGAGTCAATGGAGGCTTGAGTGAACATGCTGCATCATTCTTCTAGGGATAGCCTAACTAGTTTAAAGTTTGTCGAAAGAATACCTGACCCCAAAACTGTAAGCATGATTCTTCAAAATCTTCATTTTAATCTGCATGAACTAATTAGAAACAAACTACAAACAACAAAAATCTTTTTAGATTTTATATTTTCGAAAAGAAAGAAGAAAATATTTTTGTGATTTTTGATTTTTCAGAAAAATAAACAAGAAAAAAATATTTTTGGTATTTTTGATTTTTCGAAAATAAAGAACAACTAACGAAAATATTTTTGAGATTTTTGATTTTTCAAAAATAAAGAACAAATAACGAAAATATTTTTTAGATTTTTTGATTTTTCGAAAACAAAGAACAAATAACGAAAATATTTTTGAGATTTTTGATTTTTCGAAAACAAAGAACAAATAACGAAAACATTTTTGAGATTTTTGATTTTTGAAAAGAAATAACAAAGAAATTTCAAAAATTTAAATGTACCAAAATTGCAAAAAAATTTCATTCTAGATGTCGAAAGCGAAGCGTGTCTAAGTGCTGAATATGAACAGTAACCTCTAAATGATTAACCCTAGCAACCTCTGAATGATTAACCATTACCTCTGAATTGACACTTGTCCTCAACACCTTCTTTTCATTCTTTCGAAATTTGTCCTGGAACAGAACTTGTTTCTATCATTCCCAAACCTGTTAAAATTCTAACAAATGACTTTTCATCCAAGGGCTTTGTAAAGATATCAGCTAGCTAATCAATTGTCTTTACAAAGTGAACTTCGACATTTCCATCTTCCATATGATCTTTTATGAAATGATAACGAAGTGCAATGTGTTTCATTGTTAAATGTTGTACTGGATTATGACAAATGTGTATTGCACTTTGAGAATAACAATACAATGGAATCTTTTTCATATTTATTGCATAATCTCGCAATTGACTTTGGATCCATATGATTTGAGAAGTGCAAGCAGCAGCCGCAACATACTCTGCTTCAGCAGTTGAATTTGCAACACAAGTTTGCTTTTTCGATTGCCAACTAACAAGCTTCTCTCAAGACTGCAACCTCCAAAATCTGAATCTGAGTATGCTTGAATGAAAAAGCCTGATTTCGAAGGATACCACAATCCTAACGAAATTGTTCCTTTGAGATAACGAAAAATATTTTTCACAGCAGTTAAGTGAAGTTCTTTGGGATTTTCTTGATACCTAGCAATTACAAACAAAAAACATGATATCAGGTCGACTTGCAGTTAGATAAAGCAACGAACCAATCATGCTCCTGTATATAATAATATCAACAACAGGTTTATCTAACGAAGGTGTAAGCCATGTTCCAACTGCCATTGGTACTCTTAACTTTGTTCTATTCGTCAATCCAAACTTTTCAAGCAAATTCTTGGTATATTTTTTTTTTGATCGATAAATATACCTTCTCTGCTTTGACTAATATTTAACCCTAGAAAATTGTTAATTTTTCCCATCATACTCATCTCAAACTGACTTTTCATTAAATTTTTGAATTCAGTAGACAATGTAGGGCCAGTGGAGCCAAAAATAATACCATCAACATAAATTTGAACAAACATTAGATGATTCCCAACTGTCTTTCGAAACAACATTGGGTCAACTGATCCTTGTTTAAATGTCGATTGTTTTAAGAAATTTGTAAGAGTTACATATCAGGCTCTTGGTGCTTGTTTTAACCCATAAACAACTTTATCTAAGATATAACAATGATCAGGATATTCTTCATTTACAAAACCTAGAGGTTGTTCAACATAAACTGTTTATTCAAGTTTTCCGTTGAGAAAAGCACATTTGACATCCATTTGATATACATCAAAATCCTTTTGAGCTGCATAGGCCAAAAATATTCGAACATCCTCGAGTCTCATTCTTTGCACGGATTTGGGCTCTTGTCAATACTCCATCTTGTGGATTTCCAATGACTTGTTCTTTTGGATGATTTCATGTCCATTTTTCCAGTGGTGGATATGCTGGATCAAAATCCAATGGTGCATCTTCATACATTTCATCATTTTTAACTTGCAACAGAAACATTATCAGTTGAGTCAAGAAAAAATTCATCTTGATTCACATTCTACATATTTGTATGAATATGCTCCCCCTCGACATCTCCATTCATTCTCTTATTCTCCCCCTCAAAAGAATGCTCCCCCTCAACTTGAGAAGTTGAATGCAAGTACTCCCCCTCAACTTGATCATTTGCGATACTTTCGACAATTCTAGGAGAATTTGATGCTGAGTTAAAATCTGAACTTTCTTGTGTTAATGTCGAGTTTTGATTCTTCAGATATTCGATTGTCTGCTACATTAACTTCAACATCAGCAACCCTATCAGGAACACCAAAAATTAAATCATAATCAAAATATGTTGAATTAACATTTGTAGATTCATCATTTGATTCATTAATAATTGGATGTTTTCCAAAGCATTTTTCAACTCTTTTAACATAATAATCATCAAACGTGAGATTAAATGTTTCTTCCACTTTTCTTGTTCGTTTATTCAATACTTTATATGCAACCGAATTATGTGAATATCCCAAGTGAATCGGGAAAAATCATCAACCTGAGAAAACAAACCCATGTGAATCGGAAGAAATCATCAACAATGACTAAAATGTACCGTTTCTTATTGAGTGTTTCAACAGTTGATGGTCCACATAAGTCAATATGAAGAAGTTCCAACGGTTCAACAATGTTCGAATCTATGACAATTGGATGCCCTTGACGATGTTATTTTCCTTGTTCGCAAGCTGCAGATAAGGTATCATTGTCAAATTTTAAAACAGGTAAACCTTGAACAAGATCGTTTACCACCAATTTGTTTAGATTTCAAAAATTCAAATGAGAAAGACTTCGATTCCATAACCAGCTAACATCTGTTGGAGCTTTCGAAAGTAAGCACACTGAAGGTTTCCCAACAATTGGTTTGATATCAAGAGTGAACATGTTACCATGTCTCTTAGATTTTAACAAAACCTCTTTTGTTTCGACATTTGAAATAATACATCCTTCTTCATTGAACAACACTTGATTGCCAGTGCCTACAACAAGTTGCGAAACACTTATTGTGTTATATTGAAGACCTTCAGCATAAGCAACTCGGTTGACTGTAAAATTCCCATTCATGACTTTACCATAACCTTTCACTTGACATTTATGATTCTTTCCAAACTTTACGACTCCTGCATTATCCAAATTTCTGAAGTCTCGTAAATTTTCCTTCTTTCCAGTCATGTGACGCGAGCAACCACTATCAATATACCATTTTTCATCATATTGCTTGTCACACAAACCATGTAATTAATGAAAAAATTTAGGTACCCAAGGTTGTTTGGGTCCTTGGTGATTAGATTGAAAAACAGAGCGTAAACTTGAACTTAAGACCTAATTTCGAACTTTTGATTTGAAACTATCAATTATGTCCACATCATGAGTTAAAGTCGCAAAAACATAAACTTTCGAAGATTTAGGATTGTCACTGACATTCTCCTTTTTCCTCTCAGTTAGATTCTCAAATTTCTTCACTTTCAAAATTGGTCTCCAAGTTTGAACAAACGGAGTTGAACCTTTCGCAGAAGAGCTTCCACTTAAAGATTCATTCACATATTTCTCATAGGCATCTTTTATTTGTTGTTGAGAAAATTTTCCAGATTGAGAGATTTTAGTTTTTCCTTCAAGCCAATGATCTAAGCTATTCATATCGGAATGATACTTTATGTATGAAACTTTCGAAGGTTGTTTCACAGATAGATTCGGAAAATTTGGTTTTTGTGGAGTGAATTTTATATTTGGTTTTGTTCGAACATTTTCAAACTTTTGAATTGCATCATTTGAGTGAAAACTTGTTTTCGAAGAAAATCGATTTTGAAAATTCAATGATTGTTGTGTAAAAGAATTTTGTCTTGAAAAATGATTTTGTGAAAACCTTTGTTGATTGTGGATTCTAAAATTCCTTGAAGATTGAGATGTAGGAAACTTCTTTGTTTGATCATGTTGATTAAGATTCTATGACAAAGATTTGGTTGTTTGAGATTTAAACTTCATAGAATGTTCTAGTGGTAATAATTGATACAAATACTTTTGTGCTTGAGTTGGATTTTTGTTAATATCTGAATTTGTTGAAGACATTGTCTTAATAGATTTAGACACTTTGTTTTCAGTCTTTTTCTTTGTCAAAACATTTGTTTTCTTACGATTATCCACAATTTGCCAAAAAAATATTCTTTCTTGTTTGTCTTTTCAAAATTGCATTTTCTTTCGAATAACTTTCAATTAGTTCCTTAAAATCTTGCGAATTGATTTTAACCATTTGATTTGTTTCAACAACATTTGGTTTTGAAACTTCTTTGAAATTTGTTGATTTTCAACCCATTTTCGTTGTGGTTTGTCTTTGAAAAATGTAGAAATTCTTTGTGAGATTATTTTTGACAGTTCTTTGATTTGAAAAGAATCTTTCATCTGATGTATTATTGTTATCTTCTTCAACCATCTTGTTAAATTCCAGTTTAATGTTATCAATATTCCCAGTAGTGACAAACACTTGATTTGGAAAAATGATATCATCTGTGCACTAGAAATTTGGATACACAACCGTATTTGTTTCAAGATAATGATCACCTTTTTCAGTCATCACTTTGTCGAATTTTTTAGTATCTCCATACACTTGATCAACAACAATTCGAGGAATAATTGTTTCTTTCGAAACATTCTTTTCTGACTTTGGATTTTTCGAAACCTCATCCTCGTCTTCATCGTCACTACTATCAGTTTGACTATCTCTGACACTCACATGATCGAAATCATAAACTTTCGAAGTAGAGGGTTTGTTAGTGTCAATCTTAACCATCGAATCATTACATATTTCTTTGCCTTTAGACTTAGATGTGACATTAATGAAAGACAACTGAGAACAATCAACACTTTCCTCTTCCTCAATTTCACCGATTTCGCTAACACTATCAGAATTATCATCGATATTAGCGAAATTAGATTGAGAGTCACATTTCGAATTCTCAGTTCTTTTCAAAAAATTTATTTGTTCACTTTTGGTCAACATGTCATTCACAATTTCAACAAGTTCATTAGCATCAAGATATTCATTTATTTTAACATTACTATAAACAAAGTGATTATCAGGAATTATGTCGGATTCTGGTATGGTTTTTTCACAGTCATAAGATATGCTATCAGCCTTTTCTCTTTCGAAAGCTAGAAAAGGTAATAACTTCCTATTTTGTTTTTTGCTTATATCAGATGAATGACGCAATGCAGTTAATTTCGCATATAGACGTTTAGCAGAATTACAACAGATGTTCCTTTGTGTATATAACATCCTTACATCATTGTCCACATTTTCCCTATCACATCTAAGATTTTTCAATTGAAGTTCTAGATACTCATCCCTCCCTTTTTTCGAATCCAATAGCGTTTCAGTCTCTAGCAATTGTATACTATATTTCTTAGCCTCATTACTAGCAGACAAAACAGGAGTATCGAAATAAGCAACAATATCATCAAAAGCAGTTATCTCATAATCATATGCTTGTAAAGGAATATTAAAAGATTGAAGAATAAACGTACCTTAGTAGTCATTGGTGATTTATCTCTACTCTTGGTCACGAAACAACGACCAGTCACCACTTCTTCGTCTTTTTCCTCAAACCTTGCATACATTTCACCATGCGTAGGATTATGCATCTCCTCATCATCTGATCCAGATGACTAGATTTGATAAGTTCCTTCATCTTCACCTTCACCTCTAGCAACCAAAGACATTCCCTTAGCTTTTGCTCGAACTTCCTCTAGACGTTCAACATAATATGATGCGTCTTTCACCTTGTTCTTCTTTTCATCCTTCTTTCAAAGCATATAGTCATTATCCATGTTATTTATAACGTGGCAATAATGACAATCGATTCCAGAGTCACCTTTGAGCTTCTTTTCGAGTTTTACTTCATCAATCTTCACATCATTCTTTTCGACCTTTTTCTTATCTTCACTCACAACTTTGTTGACAAAATTTCCTTTACCATCATTTGGTTTCGACTTTGGATTAAAAGGTTTCTTGAAAAACTTCTTTACTCTGTTGTTAGAGTAAAAAGTAACAGCCTCATCGTCAGAATTCATTAAAAATCCTTCTTCATCAGAATTCTCTTTCTCAAGGAGTCTCCTTCTCAGTAACTTTCGAAACCAAAGCTAGTGAACTACCCAGACTCATTTTCGTCTCCTCAGATATTTCATTAACTTCTCTATCGTGAGTCTTCAACAAGTTGTATAGATCATTCAAGGTTGAATTATCGAAACTCTGTTGATTTTTCACCACCATGCTAACGCTTCTCCATTCCTTACGAAGTCCCATAATGAATGTGAGATTGAACTCCATGGTTGACCTTGTGATTCCATAACGAATGCATCTATAAATGATTTCGTTCAAACGATCATAATATCCTTTTATGGATTCACCATCTTTTTGTTTGAAATCTTTCAAATCAACCAAGCATTTCTTCACATAATTAATTTTTGTTTTCTCACTTCCTTGAAACTTCTCTTTGAGAGTATTCCAGATTTGATTAGCAGTTTTACAACCACACACATATTTGTAAACAACAAGTGGCAATGCACCTCGCAGTCCCCTCATGCATGTTTTCTCATTGTTCTTCAACCTTGTAGGTTGTTCATTAACAGCTTGAGTTGAACCAGATGAACCAATGGTCTGAACATTCAAAGGAGGATGAACATTTCTAGAAATGAAATTCCAAAGCTCCTCATCGAGTCCATTCGGATAATCTTCCATTCGATTAGCCCACTGATCATAATAATCCGGAATCAGCATAGGAATCTTCGTTGAAGATCCTAGCAGATGAGAAAAAGAGGTCATCGTATTCATGTTAAAGCTTTCCATGAAAGTACGGATGTGAATTTTAAAAAAACTTGATGAATTTCATAGATGAATGAATGAATTGATCAGGAATTTCAAATCAATCACTCGACTAAGCAAGTCAAATGCAAAATCAAATCACAACTGAAGATCAAAGATGATTTTCAAAACCAAAAAGTGCGGAAACTTTTGAATCAAAATGGCGAATCAAAGACATATGATTCAGAATGAAAATCAGATCAATTGCAGTAATGATTCATGCTCTAATACCAGTTGTAGAAGTGATTAATCGAGTGTATGAAAGAAATCAGAGTAAAACAACGTAATTTGAACACGAGAAGTAAATAGGATCTGGTTTCAGCTTGATTATACTTTAACATACAAAGATAGAGTTTAGACAGAAAATTCATCCAGGGTTCTATCTATCTCAGAGTACATCTGCTATTTATAGGAGAACTGAAAGTACACAAAAAATACTAAGGAATCGACATTCAGACTTCTTTACTAAAAATGCCTTAGTAAATAGATTACATAACTATGGAAACTAACTCAAAAAACTTCGACACATTACAATAAATTTAACTCAAGAATATACATAGTTTTCTCCAAAAATCAACCAGAAGGATATCAACCAAATTGCATGAGAGGTTGTGGTGTTCTTATTAATGTGAATATGGAATTGAGATCAAAATAACACATATGGTTTACAAGAAAAGCCATTGATCCTTGCTAGGATCTCCAGCATAAACCCTTGGGAGGTGATAATAATTACCTGCCTTGTAAGATCTTATTGATTTGAACGTAAATTATAGAGATGAGCTCGATAATACAATTACAAATGATAAAGTGAGTCTAGATGAGGAAGGCGTCAAAGAATTGTCCCTAATGTGCGTGTTTTATAGGTGTATAGATATTCTATGTTATGTGTAACACTTGGTTTACAATATGAACTTATTTTTCTGAAATGTTTATATCTTCTTTGGGACACGGCGTGTTGAAAAAGCCTCAACACGGTGTGTCGAGATGACTTTGGCCGCAGATATTAATTAACCAACACGGTGTGTTGGTATGTCTCAACTCGGCGTGTTGGCAGGTGGGAAGGAAACCCAAATTTTTAGGGTGTTGCACCCTATTTAAAGGCCTTAAGTCCCTTGTTTAACCTCCTTATCAGCCTCCTCTATCCAGAAACCCTAAAATCGAGTATCTTCTTCCTTTGTTGAGTGTATGTGGTTGTGGAGAACCATGGGTGTTCATTTTTGGTGCTTTTTGAAGGAGCTAAAGAAGCTAGGAGTTGCTTGGCTTGAAAAAGAGGACTTGGATCCAGAACCACCATCTTATTTGCCAAGTTTTGGAGGTATCAAGTTCTCACCTTGCCTGTTGGTCGCTTAGATCTCTTCTTAGGTTAGATTGTATGCTTTTAGTCATGGATGGGTGGATGTTAGAGATTAGGATGTCCCAAATGCTTATTTTTTCAGATCTAAGATCTACATGAACTATTTTAGCATAAAGGTGCTAACTTTATGGACTTAAGGGCTTTATGTATTCATTAAGTCCTTTATTTTGTCCCTTTTGAGCATTTGAGCTTCTCTTAGCCATGCATGAGCGTAAAGTTGGAAACTTTATGTGGCCTTTTAGCTTTAAGGGACCAGATCTACATTTTGGGGCTATGTCTTTGATGATTAACTGCTTAATGATTATGTCGTCACTCTTTTAAGCCCAGGATTTGGGTTTTGGACCCATTTCAGTGGTCTGTAGGGGTAAAGTCGGAAACTTTACCCTTCTAGATTTCATTTTGGTCAAGATCTGAGTTTTGGATCTCTCAGATTCGTTAAAAACAGATCAATGCATTAAGATGTTGGACTTTAAGCGAACACGACGTGTTTGTTGGCAAACATGGCGTGTTGGCTTGGTTTTTCCCCGATCTGATGTTGGTAAAGAAACATAGTGTGTTCAAGAATAACACCACGTGTTGGGCCTTCAGGGACTTTTTTGACCTTTGACTTTTATCTTTGACCAATTTTGACCTGTAAGGGGGTGTTGAGGTGTTTTGATTTGTATCTAAGGAATTGTTATGTTTTAGGGGTCGAGTAGAGCTGATTTTCGGAGCCGGGACATATTCAGCTATCGTTCTGCATCGAGGTGAGTTTTCTCACTGGGTTTTGCGGGTCGAAGGCACCAATGTTGTCCCATGTTTATGCTATGTTAGTATGCTAGTTGTCTTCGTCACTCTTGCATACGTATGTGTTTATATGCTTACCGGGTTAGGGCTCGATGGCGAGTAGGACCCAATGACCATTTGTATGCTATGTATCTTTGTGATTATTGCATGTGTATGTGATTATTTGATATACTTTTTATATATATGTAACAACCCGAAATTTCATATCACTTCTTGTAACTCAAATTGTAATCCAATTCGATCAACCAAACGCCGTTTCCAAATCCGTTTCTGATTTCGTCAATTAATTAAGTCATTAGCTTGTATTAACCTAAAATGACTTAATGGGTGTCTTAATGCCATTTGAAATCATTCTAACACCCCATAATAGTCATCGGAATAATTCTAGAATCGACCATTTCGGGTTACGGCAACTTGGTCGGGTACGACCAAAAGCCCCGCCTAACGCCGGTATCAGGTAGAATTCCGTCGTGTCCAAGTCCCGAGCACTATATAAAGGATTCAAAGCTTCCATTTGAAGCTTTTGTCCATCTTTCCTTATTCACTCTCCAACCTCTCTCCTCATCCATAATCAAAGGTCCAAAAACAAAGATTTAAGGCTCCAAATCAAAGAGGTAACATCCCTAACTTGTTATCTAGCCTCTTTAGCCTTCAAATTGATGTGTAATTTGAGTTTTAGGACCTGGAACATGTGTTTACGGCCAAGGATCAAGCTTGGGCTGTAAACACTTAAAAATGGGGTTTTTAAGCCAATTAACCCTTCCAAATCATTATTCGGACTTAGATACGACTTTGAGGCTTTCAATCTTGGACTTGTAACACCTTAAACATGAATTTTGTGAGACAAAAGAGAGTTTACGGCCAAGGCATGTGGTTGGGCTGTAAACTCCTCAAACATGGGGAGTAAACACATTTTTACATGTTAGTTTGCCTTGAAACTCAACCAATAGCCTTGGAATAAATCATAGAACCATCTAAAACTAGTTTGGAGGCCTTAAACATAACAAAACACTACATTTAGGAGTTTACGGCCATAGCACATATTCTTAGGCCGTAAACTCATAAAAGTGTGTCAAATGATGCCCTTAAACCACCCCAAGGCTTGGAAAAATTACTAGAATCACATGTGATTGTCCTAAGCACCTCAAATGAATTTTGGTTTAAGCTTGGGAAAGTTTACGGCCGTAAACTCCATGTTTACAGCCGTGAACTCCCATAATTGGTGTATAGATCATTTAAATCATTCCAAGGCATTTTAGTAATTCATTCCAACAATCCCCAAGTCCAAACAAGTCATTAAACCCTCAAAATCACACCCACATGAGTTCACGGCCGTGAACTCATGTATGTGGGTGTTATATGGCCGTAAACTCCCTAATATGTTTACTCTTGGGGAGTAAACTCAAATCCCAAGTCCCTAGAGTCATTACACGTTCGAAGATGTCACCCGGGTCACTCCAAACGCTCGTTTTGAGGTGTTTAACCTCGTTGGAGTGTAATGTTCCATATGATTAGTGATTGTAAATCTAATTAGATATATATGGAAATTATTTCATTTTACATTGGGACATCGCGAGTAATCAAGCCCCGAACCAACGTCTAGTATCCGAAACCGTCGCATTTCCGAGTCTGGTGAGTTCATACCCCTACCCTTTTTCACTGTTTTTCACTGTTTTCAGGGGGGAACACAAGCAAAGTACAAGGGTTTCTTGTACTCAAAAACTTGTTTTCGTGTGTGTGTTTCACATTTTATATGCTTTAAATACTGGTTGATACAACTGGTAACCATTCGAGCATGCAGATCACGTAAACATTTATTTGTGAAATGGGTTTTATAAACTGTTATGTTTTATATATTTCACAAATGTTTTCTACATTTTATCAGTTAAAAGCATGACATTAGAACATATGAACATGAAACTTGTACACTTTTGTCCTCGGTAACACTCCACAGAGATATGCGAGTGGAGGACTATCATATTATTAGTAGTAAAATTGTTATTCCTGTATGATTGGAGACACGTCCTCGGCGAACACTCCATAGAGATACGCGAGTGGAGGACTATACCCGTAACCATAATCTCTGGGATTTAGAGAGCGTGACTTGAGTGTATAGATCTAGACGGAGCTGACTACCCCACACCTGGCTGCTAGCTACAGCCGAACCGAATTGGTTCAAGGGTGACGAAAGTCATAAGGATGTGGACGACTTATTGCCACAGGTTCAGTCTATAGTATGGTTATGGAACTCGCAATTAGGATAACATAGATTTACTTATAGTAATAATGAATACATCTTTTACATTGATAACCGACATTCAAGAAAGTATGGGACTTTCCTGGGAAACCTTATACATAACCAGGTCTAACCAGAATACATCTTTTACATCTTTTACAAATGGTAACCAACATTTAGGAAAGCATGGGGCTTTCCTGGGGAAAACATTTACATAACTAGAAAAGTGTAACAAACTGGATAACCTTACATCTTTTACAATTGGTAATATACAATCAGGAAGGTATGGGACTTTCCTGGGGATCCATTGGTACATAACTAGAACAGAATAACAAAACAGATAACCTAAATGTACATTTTCACAAGGGTAAACATAATTTCAGTGTACAACTTTACTTTACATAATGTGAAACAACCAACCAACCTTTTTAAGAAAATGTGGGATTTTCTTGGCGTGTGTTACATTTTCAAAAACAGAAAGGAAACATGAACATTTTCACAAAACAAAAACCGCTTATGATCTCACCAGCGTTATGCTGATTTTCAAACCGCTTGTATTCTCAGGTCATTGATAGAACAGGTACCTGAAGATCCACATGATCCAGATTGGAGTGCATACAAGACCCGTTCGTTTTGTTTCTATATACATACTATGTATCACAAACTGTACAACTTTACTTTTGAAACAATTGTAAAACTTTTTATATGTAATGTAATGGTTGTTCTACTTTACTTACTATGTACATTGGATTTGATACTCAACGTGGAGTCAACCCCAGAAATGTTTCCGCCTTCGGTTTTCGGGGTGTGACAATATATGTTAGGCGGGGCCTGATCTATTTATGAGCGAGCCCCGATGCCAGGTGAGGCCCGATTCCGGACAGGTTCTGATGTCGGGCGGGGCCCGTTATATGATTATTGTATGTATGGTATGTGGTAGTTTAGGGAAGTCACTGAGCTTTGTGCTTACGGTTTTCAGTTTATATTCCAAGTACTTCCAGTACTAAGGGGAAGAGCTCGTGTTGACTGCATTGCACACACCATTGGGATTCCGCACTTGCTATTTACTCTGATTTTGATATGTCACACCCCCAAACCAGAATGGCGGAAACATTCGGGGGTGGATGACTTCACGTAGTATCACAACCTTTGAATATTGTAAAGAAAGTAACACAACCATCACATATATAATGAAAATGTATGTTGTTGCGTTATACATATTAGCAAAAGAATATTACAATAAGATGGTAAATGTTCAATAATAAAACATCCTTAGTGTTTCCTTCTCCAAAAGCTGGTGGTTACCTGTATTAGTGATTTCCTGAGAAATACAAGTGGTTTCGAAAAATTGTCAACAATTAAGTTGGTGAGTTCATAAGAGTTTTGCTTTGAAAAGTATGTCCTTTTTTATAGTAAATCGATGAACGAGGTTTTCAGAAAATCCAATATTTTCTATAAATGATTTGAAAAGTTTCCTGTGTTGGAGTGCGTTAGTGTTTTCCATACTTGAATAATAGTGATAAAATTTGTGTTAACAATAAAATGGAAAACTATAATGCATAGATGAATCTCGTAAATCAAACTTGTTTTTATACTTTTATGTGAGTTTTATAACCATACTATTGACACTGACGGCCTGTAACAACATTCTTCAGGTGTTGTAGTGTTATGACATTTGTCACCCCAGACCTGCCGGTCTAACTATAGCTAATAGTTTAGGTGCGGGGTTGTCAATCCCGTATAGATCTATACACAAGTATCACGCTCTCTCTCCAAGAGATTATGGTATATAATACAGGACTTGAAATGCATACATACGAGTACGTTGAAGTTTAAATGTCTCACATTACTTAGTATAAACAGATTTACGATAATAAAGACTTTACTTCTTTTGAAAGCATTTCATTTGTCGAGATGTTTATGTAAAATGTATGAATCACTTGAATACTACACTCATTATAGTTTCTCAAAAGTATGTTTCCATTTAGTAAGAACAACTTGGTGATATATTAGCCCTTTAAATATAACGTTATTTTTGTATCAAAACCCTATAAGAACGATATTGTCATTATGTTTATGAAATGATACTTTGACTTGTAATGTACTTGTATTCCCCCCCCCCCCCTAAAATGTGAAAAGAATTGAAAAGTAGGGGTATGAACTCACCCGTTAAGTTTGAAGAGGGAGGCTAGAGTTGAGCAGAGCTTCGACCACGGAAAGTTGCGTCTTCGGGCTCTCGGGAATCTCTGCAGCGTAGATCTTTCGTCGGGGGCTCGAGTGCGGAAACCGAGGTCGTCGGGAGTGGTCTCTGGGGCTTAGAAGTATGGGAGAATGACTGATGAATTGTGAAGGTGTGCCAAAACTCGAAGCTCATGCCATCTATTTATAGTGCTGGAACTTCCTCGTACGCGGCGCGTAATCTTGGAGTACGCGGGGCGTAATATGGCGTCATGGCTTACGACTCCTGGCTAGCTAAGCGTAGCTTGGGCGGGCCGATGGGACTCGACTCTGGGTCTAGTACGCGGGGGGTACTCCCAGAGAACGCGGGGCGTAATCTAGTCTGTCCTCTTCTAAATTCCGTAACTTTCGCGTACGAGCTCCGTTTTTCGCGTTCTTTATATCCACGCGTAGGTGAGATTATGCTCTACAACTTTCATTTAGACTCCGTCGGCTAGTTTTGACTTTATTTTTAATGATATATTTTTAATAGGCCGGGTCTTCTAAAGTTCGTTAAAAATTCATAGGTTCTTTATTCGACGTCGGTTTTCGTTTGTCTTTTTATCATTTTATTACCACTGAGGAGATCTTCAACTTCCATTTAGGTGGCGATAGCTAAATAACACTCGATCTTCAATCCGAGTTTTAGCCCTCTACTACTGTTACGAAACTGTGAAAATTCGTAACTTCTTCATACGAGGTCCAATTTGGGCGATCTTTTTATGCACGCTCACCTTTCAACGAGATCTACGAATTTTGTTTAGATACTTAAGGCAAGAATGTATTTTATTGAGATTTTACCTTTTTACGTCAAATAATGTTTTAACGTCGTGTCGTAAATATACGAGTGGTTATACTTTCTTCAATATAACCCGGTTTTGAGCGTTCTTTATGTTTTTGGAAACCTTGGCATGATATCAAATATTTGAGGCATCCCAACTTAGATACTTGAACACTTTATTTTTTAGGTTAATTCCGTTGTATTTGGCTTTCGAGTGTTACAATGCTTTTGGAAAATATAGGGTTGTCACATCATCCCCCTGTTAAGGGAATTTCGTCCCGAAATTTAATCTAAGATAGAGTTTACAGTTTTAGGAAAAAGATGCGGGTACTTTTGTTTCATCTGATCTGCGCGGTCCCAGGTGTATTCAGGTCCTCGCTTGGCATTCCAGCGGACCTTTACAATGGGTATGCGGCTTTGTTTAGTCCTTTTGATTTCCCGATCCATGATCTCTACTGGTTCCTCCACAAATTGGAGGTTTTCATTTATTGCAATTTCGTCTAGAGGGACGACAAGGGTCTCGTCGGATAAGCACTTCTTTAGATTCGATACGTGAAAGGTAGGGTGTACGTTGTGGAGCTCCTGAGGTAGTCTAAGTTTGTAAGCCACTGGACCGATCCTGGCAAGGATCTCGAATGGTCCGATGTATCTAGGGTTCAGTTTTCCACGATTTCCAAAGCGTATTAAACCTTTCCAAGGCGAGACTTTGAGTAGGACATGGTCTCCAACTTGGAATTCCAAGGGTTTTCGTCTCTTATCTGCATAACTCTTTTGTCTATCCCTTGATGCTTTTAGACGTTCTCGGATTTGAACAATCTTCTCCGTAGTCTCCCTTATGATTTCTGGCCCAGTGAGCGTGTTGTCAGTTGCTTGCCCTTTTGCTAGTTGTGTGTCCCCCACTTCGGCCCAGCACAAAGGTGACCTGCATTTGCGGCCATAGAGGGTTTTGAACGGGGCAGCTTTGATACTGGTGTGGTAGCTATTGTTGTACGAGAACTCGACCAAGGGTAGATGTGTGTCCCATGCCTTGCCAAAATCGATTACGCAAGCTCTCAGCATGTCTTCCAGGGTTTGTATAGTTCTCTCGCTCTGACAGTCGGTTTGTGGGTGATAAGCGGTACTCATGTCTAGTCTTGTCCCCAAAGCTTTTTGTAGCGACTGCCAGAACCTTGAGGTGAATCTACTATCTCGGTCCGAGATAATGGATATGGGCACACCATGCAGTCGTACAATTTCTCTGAGGTATGTCCTTGTTAACTTCTCCAATTTATCCGTCTCTTTGATTGGTAGGAAATGCGCTGACTTAGTTAACATGTCGACAATTACCCAAATGGTGTCATGTCCGCTTGTTGTTTTGGGTAATTTTGTTATGAAATCCATGGTTATCCGTTCCCACTTCCATTCGGGTATTTCTGGTTGTTGTAATAAACCCGAGGGCTTCTGGTATTCCACCTTGACTTTGGCACATGTCAGGAATTTGCTCACGTAGGTAGCAATTTCGGCTTTCATGTTTCGCCACCAGTACAACTTCTTGAGGTCGAGATACATCTTATCGGAGCCGGGATATATGGAGTATCGTGTTTTATGGGCTTCATCCATAACGATTTCTCTGAACCCACCAAACTTCGGTATCCAAATTCGATCCATGAAATAACGAATCCCGGTGCTCTTGGTCTCAAGGTTCTTATCCATCCCCCTTAGGGCTTCTCCTGTCACATTGTCGGATTTCAAGGCTTCTATTTGGGCTTCCTTGATTTGCGTGAACAGGTGTGATTGGATCGTCATAGTTAGGGATTTTACTCGGCGACCTAAGTACTCCTTCCGACTGAGTGCATCAGCCACTACATTAGCTTTTCCAGGGTGATATCGAATTTCGCACTCGTAATCACTTAGTAATTCTACCCATCGTCTCTGTCTCATGTTGAGTTCCTTCTGATTGAGGATATGTTGGAGGCTTTTATGATCAGTGAAGATGGTACATTTTGTGCCGTAGAGATAGTGTCTCCATATCTTCCGAGCGAAGACGACTGCTCCTAGCTCAAGATCATGCGTTGTGTAGTTTGCTTCGTGCGTCTTTAGTTGCCTTGAGGCGTAGGCGATGACCTTCCCTCTTTGCATTAAGACACACCCAAGTCCTTGGTTTGATGCATCACAATAGACCACGAAGTCCTCCATTCCCTCTGGCAGGGTTAAGATGGGCGCACTACATAAGGCTCGCTTTAGTGTCTGAAATGCGCTGTCTTGTTTTTCTCCCCAGTCGAAGGTCACATTCTTCTGGGTTAGGGTGGTAAGTGGCTTGGCAATCTTTGGAAAGTTCGGTATGAATCTTCGGTAATACCCGGCGAGTCCCAAAAATTGCCGGATTTCTGTAGGGATTCTTGGAGTAGTCCAACTATCTATTGCCTTTATCTTGGAGGGGTCCACGTGTATTCCTTCTTTGTTTACAACATGTCCTAGGAAATCCACTTCCCGAATCCAAAATTCACATTTGGAAAATTTTGCGTAAAGTTTCTCTGCCCTTAATGTTTCCAGTACTTGGCGGAGATGTCGGCTGTGTTCTTCCTGGCTTCTTGAATAGATGAGTATATCATCTATGAATACGATAACGAATTTATCCAAGAAGGGACGACATACTCGGTTCATCAAATCCATGAACACTGCTGGAGCATTCGTCAATCCGAAGGGCATTACCACAAATTCGTAGTGACCATAACGTGTTCGGAAAGCCGTTTTGGGGATGTCTCCTTCCAGCACTCGCAGTTGGTGATAACCAGATCTTAGATCAATCTTTGAGAAGTAGCTTGCTCCCTGTAGTTGGTCGAATAGATCGTCTATGTGCGGTAAGGGATATCGGTTCTTGACCGTCAGTTTGTTTAGTTCCCGATAATCGATGCACATGCGAAAGGATCCGTCCTTCTTTTTCATGAATAGGACTGGCGCTCCCCATGGTGAGAAGCTCGGTCTGATGAATCCCTTACTCAGCAGCTCGTTTAATTGACTGGATAGTTCCTGCATCTCGGCTGGGGCTAAACGGTAAGGTGACTTTGCTACAGGGGTAGCTCCGGGGATTAAGTCGATTCTGAACTCGACTTGACGTTCCGGTGGGATTCCTGGAAGATCTTCTGGGAAAATATCTGGGAAGTTGCAGACTTCCGGAATATCTTTAATGTTTTTCAATTCTCGTTTCTTGTCTACTACGTGGGCTAGAAAGGCATGATATTCCTTACGAAGATACTTTTGTGCTTTAATACAGGAAATGATTTGTAAACTTGAACTAGGTTTGTCGCCATAAATGACAAGAGTTTCGCCGTTTGGCAGATTTAGGCGAACAACCCTTTCGTGGCAAAGGATATCGGCATGGTGAAGGCTCAACCAGTCCATACCGATGAAGACATCGAAACTTCTTATGGAAATGGGCATAAGATCGACTCGAAACAAGTGCTCGTTTAAATTTAGTGTGCACCCTACGTACAAATCGTTTGCGTGTTCTGTTTTACCGTTTTCCATTTCTACAGTGAATATTTTATTGAGTGGTTGGGGTTTTTGATTAAGTAGGTGTTTGAATTTATGACTCACAAAACTTCTCTCCGCACCGCAGTCAAAAAGTATGCATGCATAAGTGTTGTTGAGTAGGAACGTACCCGTAACCACCGTGGGGTCCGCTATTGCTTCATTCTGTCCTACTGCCAGCACTCTCCCCACACCGCCAATATTCCTTTCCTTGGGACAATCCCTCCTGAAGTGTCCAGTCTCCCCGCACCCATAACACGCCCGGCTTACTCCAGTGCCAGAAACTTGAGTGATTGGTCGTGCCGGTGCTTTACAGAAACGGGCTGTGTGCCCCTTCCTGTCACAGTTCTTGCAGTGCATCTCGCGACAAATGCCATGGTGATGGTAGTTGCACTTGTTGCACTTGGACAGATTCCCCGCATATGGTTTTGTTGGTGCAGAGGTAGCAGGAGTTGTGGTGGGGGTAGTAGCAGCATGAACCGCAACCATTTGCTTCTTTGAAGGTTCTTGCGAAGTTTGCCCCTTCCTTTTGTTCCAAAATTTCTTGTTGTTGTTGTTGTTGGCATTGATCTCATTGTTGTTGTTCCCTTTGGTTGGTTCAGCCATGATAGCCGTGACTCCTTGACAGACACCATGATCAACAAGAGATTGCGCTAGTTCTTTGGCGTTGGCGAAGGTCAAGGGTCTGGAAGCTAGCACACTTCCTCGAAGTTGGGGTGATAGTCCCTAGATGTATCTCTCGACCTTTTGTCTTTCTAGGGTTAACATTCCTGGGCAAAGTGTTATTAAGTCACTAAACCTATTGGTGTAACCTGCTATATCCGAACCTACCATCGAGAGGTTCCACAGTTCCTGTTCAAGTTTCTGAATCTCGCCTCTTGGGCAGTATTCTCGAAGGAGCATTCTTTTCAGGTTTTCCAAACCCATGGAGTTCGCCACCACCAGGGTTAGTGTCCGGACGTGGCCGTTCCACCATGTTAGGGCGCGTTCAGAGAAAGTAAAAGCGGAAAACTTTACTTTGCTTTCTTCAGGACATGCACAGATTTCGAATACAGCTTCCGTTTTCTCTATCCATTGAGATAGAGCCAATACTCCCCCAGTCCCGTAAAAGGGAATAGGTTTTCCGTTGGTGAAGTCTTTGTAAGTGCATACCCCTGAACGGCTTTGACCTTGGCCATTTGTAAAACTGTTTGTTCCTCCCCCCGATCCGTTGTTGCTCATTTGTGCCATTGCTGCAGTTACAGCAGCGGTTACAGTAGTCTGGAACATAGCGGTGTCCATAATTGGAGGAGGTGGTGGAGGTGGTGTTGAAGTTGAGTTTCTGCGTGTTGATCTACGAGGAGGCATGTTCTGGTGGAGAAAAATAAGAATAAATACTATAAGTTTCTAATGTTTTGACAATCGTGTGTTAGTTGTATCTTGTAATTTGTTTTGACTTTAGTTTATGGTTTCAAGGTAGGCATAGAAATTTAAAACTTGTAATTTTTGAGAGGTATAAGAAATACTTCATATTCATACATATAGGTCACACCTGAGGTGTGTTACATTACATGTTTTTGGTTTGGAAAATTTGATCCTCCTAGAGATTTCCGATTACGGATACAATAGGGAAAAACAAGGGAATTAAGGGAAAAACTTTTATCCGAAATCCTAATCTATAACAAAATTGTTGGGGCTCGAACAAGTTCTACTTGCGGCGTTTGGAGCTAGATTCGGCATCCGACCGTTTGACTCCCATCAGTCGCCTCTCAAGATATGCTTGTTGTTCCTTTATCTCTCTTATATCTGCCAGAGCCGTTATCATTTGGTTCTGAAGTGTCCCCGTGTAGATTTGGGTATTCTCATGTAGTCCTTCCAAACGGCGGATGTCAGCGGCCTTACCTTGGGTAGCAGCATTGACCTCGCGAACTCTGGTTGCTTGCCTGTCTGTCTCGTAGTTCTGGGTAGCTATAGCGTTCACAATAACAGGAAGTGCTCGATCAGCTGAGCTTCCCCCACTGACATTGTAAAAATCTCGGCACATGCCGAAAGGAGGGCGTACACCTTGCTGGCGGCTCCAGTAGTAGAGGTGACTTCCCCACATGGGAATGGGCCCCGGTTGATATGGTCTGATTTCGGGAGGATGAGGGATGGGAGGGTCGAACACTTCTGGCTCGGAGTCTGTCCCGCTAGAAATCTCCTCGATCTCTTCGTCGACTTCGAATTCCTCTCCGACTTCGACTTCGAATTCTCCCTCGATAACCCCTTCGGGTTCTTCCTCGACCTCTTCTTCGATTTCCTCTGGGTCTTCCTCCGGGTCTTCTTCTATCCAACCGCCGTTGCCTTGGTTTGGGTAGTAGGGATCTCCTAGTAAATGGAATCCGGCCATTTGTCTGTACTAGGATAGATGTATGAGAACTTTTATAAGAAAAGAAAATTCTATTTACGACTTACTATTTTTAACTATAATTTGTACAACTATTTTTAACAATACTCCTATAATATTTCAATTTGGCGAAACTAAAATAATTTGTATTTGGTAAGTTCTTGGCTTGTTGTCCACTACGACCATTCCTCGACATACGTTGGTCAAATCCAGGATAAATATAGTTGATCAGGCTATATTTATTCTCGACCTGATTACATACCTCGGGGCTCAATCGTAGTGTCGTAATTTGCCTTAATACTTTTTAGTAAAACTTGTTATGATACGAGATTAATGCATGCTTGTAAAAATGTATATCTTTAAAAGAAGGTATTTTGTTCATGAAAATGTTTCGTCAGAGGGTTTTTGGTCCCCTTTGCATTTATAGTTTGTATATCGTATGTGGTTCGATATACTTAGTTCACTATAAACAATGCTCTGATACCAATCTGTCACACCCCCAAACCAGAATGGCGGAAACATTCGGGGGTGGATGACTTCACGTAGTATCACAACCATTGAATATTGTAAAGAAAGTAACACAACCATCACATATATAATGAAAACGTATGTTGTTGCGTTATACATATTAGCAAAAGAATATTACAATAAGATGGTAAATGTTCAATAATAAAACATCCTTGGTGTTTCCTTCTCCAAAAGCTGGTGGTTACTTGTATTAGTGATTTCCTGAGAAATACAAGTGGTTTCGAAAAAGTGTCAACAATTAAGTTGGTGAGTTCATAAGAGTTTTGCTTTGAAAAGTATGTCCTTTTTTATAGTAAATTTATGAACGAGGTTTTCAGAAAATCCAATATTTTCTATAAATGATTTGAAAAGTTTCCCGTGTTGGAGTGCGTTAGTGTTTTCCATACTTGAATAATAGTGATAAAATTTGTGTTAACAATAAAATGGAAAACTGTAATGCATAGATGAATCTCGTAAATCAAACTTGTTTTTATACTTTTATGTGAGTTTTATAACCATACTATTGACACTGACGGCCTGTAACAACATTCTTCAGGTGTTGTAGTGTTATGACATTTGTCACCCCATACCTGCCGGTCTAACTATAGCTAATAGTTTAGGTGCGGGGTTGTCAATCCCGTATAGATCTATACATAAGTATCACACTCTCTCTCCAAGAGATTATGGTATATAATACAGGACTTGAAATGCATACATACGAGTACGTTGAAGTTTAAATGTCTCACATTACTTAGTATAAACAGATTTACGATAATAAAGACTTTACTTCTTTTGAAAGCATTTCATTTGTCGAGATGTTTATGTAAAATGTATGAATCACTTGAATACTACACTCATTATAGTTTCTCAAAAGTATGTTTCCATTTAGTAAGAACAACTTGGTGATATATTAGCCCTTTAAATATAACGTTATTTTTGTATCAAAACCCTATAAGAACGATATCGTCATTATGTTTATGAAATGATACTTTGACTTGTAATGTACTTGTATTCCCCCCCCCCCTAAAATGTGAAAAGAATTGAAAAGTAGGGGTATGAACTCACCCGTTAAGTTTGAAGAGGGAGGCTAGAGTTGAGCAGAGCTTCGACCACGGAAAGTTGCGTCTTCGGGCTCTCGGGAATCTCTGCAGCGTAGATCTTTCGTCGGGGGCTCGAGTGCGGAAACCGAGGTCGTCGGGAGTGGTCTCTGGGGCTTAGAAGTATGGGAGAATGACTGGTGAATTGTGAAGGTGTGCCAAAACTCGAAGCTCATGCCATCTATTTATAGTGCTGGAACTTCCTCGTACGCGGCGCATAATCTTGGAGTACGCGGGGCGTAATATGGCGTCATGGCTTACGACTCCTGGCTAGCTAAGCGTAGCTTGGGCGGGCCGATGGGACTCGACTCTGGGTCTAGTACGCGGGGCGTACTCCCAGAGAACGCGGGGCGTAATCTGGTCTGTCCTCTTCTAAATTCCGTAACTTTCGTGTACGAGCTCCGTTTTTCGCGTTCTTTATATCCACGCGTAGGTGAGATTATGGTCTACAACTTTCATTTAGACTCTGTCGGCTAGTTTTGACTTTATTTTTAATGATATATTTTTAATAGGTCGGGTCTTCTAAAGTTCGTTAAAAATTCATAGGTTCTTTATTCGACGTCGGTTTTCGTTTGTCTTTTTATCGTTTTATTACCACTGAGGAGATCTTCAACTTCCATTTAGGTGGCGATAGCTAAATAACACTCGATCTTCAATCCGAGTTTTTAGCCCTCTACTACTGTTACGAAACTTTGAAAATTCGTAACTTCTTCATACGAGGTCCAATTTGGGCGATCTTTTTATGCACGCTCACCTTTCAACGAGATCTACGACTTTTGTTTAGATACTTAAGGCAAGAATGTATTTTATTGAGATTTTACCTTTTTACGTCAAATAATGTTTTAACGTCGTGTCGTAAATATACAAGTGGTTATACTTTCTTCAATATAACCCGGTTTTGAGCGTTCTTTATGTTTTTGGAAACCTTGGCATGATATCAAATATTTGAGGCATCCCAACTTAGATACTTGAACACTTTATTTTTTAGGTTAACTCCGTTGTATTTGGATTTCGAGTGTTACAATGCTTTTGGAAAATATAGGGTTGTCACAACATTTGACATTGGTTTTGTTGAGATGTATGGATGACACTGGAAATACTATTTTACTTATGATAAAAAAAAATTGGGACCATATTTATGGATGTTACAAGTTGGTATCAGAGCCTTGGTTTGAGAGATTCTGGCACACTCTCGGGGGTATCTGAACTTAAACTAAGGATTTGATAAATTTTTAAGAGATAAACATATTTAAGAAAAAGTTTTCTAAAATAAGAATGGGTGTGGTGCATGCAATCAACCGAGGTCAAGTAAGTTTACGCAAAATACCCACACATGTTATGATATGTTTTAAATTGTGAATCTGTGAATTGTGATCACATACTAGTTTAGGGTTAAGGATCTAGGAGAGATGCCTTTGTATTACTGCTATATGAGCTTATAGATTTGCATGCTAGTACTGATCAGTCGGTAATAGGATGGCCTGATTCGGATATGCTTGATTATGATTACTTGATGCTCGAATACTGCTTACTTTGTGCTTTTAGGAGTTCTAACTAACTTCAGCTAACTGGTAAACGAATATGCTAAGTTACATATTATGGGAACTAACTAATTTTAGAGGGTTAGGTTTTAACTCTATTGCGCTGTTCTTGTTTGAGTCCAACTATTGTAGTTTGAGACCTTTTATTCGAAGAATTATCTAGTTTTTGGTAATATGTAACTGTATTTGTGGACTAGTTAGAGGAAGTTAGCGGGAGCCCCTTCTACAGCTGATGGTGGAGAGTGGTGTGGATTTCGCCCTAGGAAAACCTAGGATGAGATTTAGTGTTAGGAGCCTGATTTGTGAGGAGATGTTGGCTATAGAGTAACTTGGCTGAGTTAAGGCACTTCTTGAGGAAAGTACGGATAGATGAGGAAGGTAGTATGGCCCGTACTATTGGAAGTAGAGGATCCGTACTCGATTCAAGGAGGGCTGCAATAAAGACAGGGTGCTTGTAGAGTTGTGATTATCCTCATAAGTATATTTGATGCGTAATTTGATATTTTACATTGATCTATTTTCAGTATGATGGTATTGCGAGGTAGACCTGTGGGAAGTTCTGGTATTGGAGAGGGCTCCGGCTCAGGTTCTGTAGCCAGGCAGCGGGAAGACCAGACGAGGGAGTTCATCTCTTTTGAGATTACGTGCAGTATCCGTGAGCAGACTCCTGTGATTTTTAGCTCGAATAAGAAGGGTATTCTGGACATCCTTGACGAGAGGTTGAGCGCCTTTCGCGCTGAGATTGTGGCATTGGTTGGGATGCGCTCTCTGGCTTTCAGAGAATTTCGGGCATATAGAGCGTCGGATTATCATGGGGTGAAGGATCCCATTTTGAGTAGTAGGTGGTTAGCAGATGTTGCTAACACTTTCCATACCAGTCGTTGTCCCGAGGGGCACAAGGTCAGACTAGCTTCCTGCCTCTTGAAGGCTAGGGCACGAGATTGGTAGGAGGAGGTAGGGAATGCTTTGGGAGATGATGCTTTTATTGTGACCTGGTGTGATTTCTCGACCAGGTTCCGAGCCGAGTTTGCACCGGTGATCGAGGTGCAGCATCTGGCATGAGCGTTCCAGGATCTTTGTCAGACTATTGAGACGGTAGCTGAGATCACCCCTATGTTCACGGAGAGGGCACTTCTGGCTCTGCAGTATGTGGCGGACAAGGAGATGAAGAAGGCTCGGTACCATGAGATTCTAAGGAGTGATATTCGGCAGTTTGTTAGTCGATCCAGCCGCAAGACACTAGAATACATGATAGCCAGGGCTAGGGAGAGGGAGATTATTTGGAGATGGAGAAGAAGAGGAAGCCAGATTATGTGACGAGTATTGAGGGTTCGGGCAAGAGGCTCAAGGTATCTGATTCTAAATCGAGAGGCCAGCATGGCTATAGCTGCTGTGGTAAGTGCAAAAAAAAGCATGAGGAGATGTGCAAAGTGGGTGGTTCTGGCTGTTTCAAGTGTGGCCAGACTGGTCATATCAGCAGGGATTGTACTATTGCCACCTCCACTGCTCAGGTATCTAATCTAATTTGCTTTTAGTGCAATTAGAGGGGCCACAAAAGGCCCATTGTCCGAGTTGGCTGCAGCAGGACCATTGTGAGCACCCGCTCCTACAACATTCAAGATTACTCATGGCCCTTAGGGTCGTGCAGATGCACCTACGGTGAAGAGCAAGGCATTCTAGCTGACGGTAGAGGAGGTGCACACAGCTCCTAATGTGGTGACAGGTATGTATCTTCTCCTCATCTCTTTATTTATATTGAATCATTGTTTATGTTTATGTGTTTTGTTCTAGGGTTCCTTGTGAACGGTATCTCTTCTTTAGTATTATTTGATTCAGGGGCTACCCAATCATTTGTATCTCTTGCGGTTAGCAAGAGATTTGCTGGAGGTGCGGGGGAGCTAGATTGTCCTCTAGATGTTAATATTGTTGATGATAGGTCGATTCGGGTTGCGAAGGTTCATCGAGGTTGCACTCTTTAGTTATTTAGTGAGCAGTATCCGGTGGATCTGGTTCCCATTCCTTTGCGAGGGAACAAGGTTATCGTGAGCATGGATTGGTTGATCCCTAATGGGGCAGTGATCGACTGTGAGCAGTAGTTGGTTTGGGTTCGAACCCTAAGTGAGGGAGAGCTGGTGATTCAGGGAAAGAGATCGTAGCGTGGGACAGTTATGTGTTCTGCAGCGAGGGCCAGATGTTATCTTCATCAGGGTTGTTCTGGTTTTGTCTCCTATCTCATGGATCCCCGGGATAATGTTAAGGTGACCATGGATGATGCACTGATCGTGCGAGAATATCTGGATGTATTACCAGAGGATTTTCCTTGGGTACCTCCGGAGAGGCAGGTAGAGTTTAGGAATGACTTAGCTCCAAGTGTGGCTCCGATAGCCAAAGCAATGTATCGATTGGCTTATCCTAAGCTGTAAGAGTTATCTACAAAGCTGCAAGAGCTGTTATACAATGGATTTATTAGGCCGAGCAGTTCACCTTGGGGAGCACCGATCCTATTTACGAAGAAGAAGGACGGGTCTTATCGCATGAGTATAGACTACCGGGAGTTGATTAAGGTAATGGTGAAGAACCGTTACCCCTCCCGAGAAGTGATGATCTTTTCGACCAGCTTCAAGGTGTATCTTGGTTCTCCAAGATTGATTTGTGATTGGGTTATCATCAGATGAGGGTCAGGGATGAAGACGTGCAGAAGACAGGTTTTCGGACTCGATATGGTCATTATGAGATCGTGGTGACACCTTTTGCGCTCACCAATCCTCCGGTCGTGTTGATGGATCTTATGAACTGCGTGTGCAAACCGATGCTAGATCAGTCTGTGATAGTCTTTATTGATGATATCTTGGTTTATTCCAAAACTTAGTAGCAGCATGAGGAGCATTAGAGAGAGGTACTAGAGAATTTGGGGAGGGAGAGTGTAAGTCCCCAAATTTGCTTGTGTATCAATCAGATCCAATTGATGGTGCGGAATCCCAATCAATTGGATGATTTCAAATCAAAATAGAATAGAAGGAGATTGTAAGTCCCCAAATCTACTTGTGTATCAATTAGATCCACTGATGGTGCGGAATCCCAATCAATTGGATGATTTCAGATCAAAACAGAATAGAAGGAGAAGAAGAATAACTTGAATCTATGATGTATTCAATGTTGGAATGAAGCTCCTTACACATAGATTCATACACACACACACTCTTCTCTCTAACTTTCTCTCACACCTTACGAACACACACCTAAGCACCTGGAGAAAATCTTTTCACCTCACCCACCTAACACCTATATATACATGGGCCACAAACTCAAGGCCGGACCAAAAACCCAATGGACAGAAAACCCAATGCTAGACCGAAAACATATGGGTTTTTGGTCCAAGCTACAATTAATCCCAATATTAGTTTTCGGCCCAAATGATAAAACAATAAATTCTTAGAAAAGTAAAGTATAAACCAATTTTAGACCCAACAATCTCCCCCATTGTTTATAGCTTTCTTTTCTAATTGACCCAACAAGCTCCCCCTAAAAAGTAGCTGGCACTTCTTGTCAATCTTCATTGGGAGCTTGGCTTCAGCTATTATCTTCAAATTCTTCATAGCATCAGGATGAATATATGAATCTTCTATGAATGACTTCTTCTTGACCAGTTGGGCTTTTCTTCAAGATTTGACTCTAAACGCACATTGGGTGAGGAAACTTTATGTATTAATTCTTGATAGATAGCGCTTTCAGCTTGAGAATCTTCAGATAGAACTAATCTTCTAGATCACTTCAGCAGGTTTAAGATAGCAGCAGACTGATTGAGGAGGCTTCAATGCAATCCGTGACATAATCTTCAATTTCAGCTTCACCTTGGTTCTGGTGTTGACAAATTAAATGTTGAAAGAATAATCTTCATTTCCTGTTCTTTCGAATGAGAATTCTCCGATGCTCACAGATGAAGCATTGGCTCAGAAATTTTCTACATAGTTTCCATGAGTCTTATCTATACCTGCAATGACTTTTCAAGACAAAACAAAACTAAAAGAAAACTTAGCACACAAAAAAAATATTTTTGATTTTTGAATTTTTCTGATTTTTGTTTGATTTTTTTATTTTTATTTTTTAATTCTCCCCTAAATTTTTGCATAGAGGAAAAGTGCGAACAAATTTAACAAAAACAAAAATATTTGGGATCAAAGTTGTGAGATAGCCTTAACTTGTTTATCAATACCGTCACCTTCATGAATAGCTCTGGTCAATTGTTGGTATTGTGGTCCACTTAAACACAAATGATATCGACAAAATTTTTCTAAATAAATCAGTTAGCTGACGACAACCACGAATATTGTTGTCCACTTAAATTAAGCAGCGAGATCTACAGAAAACCTCTAAATGGTTCAATTTTAGTTTCACTAGAACGTGTTCCCCACTTCCCAATATACCCTGGTTATCAAGAACGTCCTAAGGACTCCTTACTTTAGGTGAGTAAACAGTTATTAAGGAGGAAGTTAGATTTAGAAATAGGTGCATATGTTGTGTCCCAGGTCGGATATATTTCAATCACGCAGAGGGGACAACGTATGACTAACAGAGATAGAGGGATATAGAGATAGAATGTTGCATATGCTGTGTCCCAGGTCGGATCTTCCGATCACGCAGAGGGGACATCATATGGCTAACAGATAGAAAGAATTTCATAGATAAGGAAGATGCATAGAAATAGATTTGCATATGTTGCATTCCAGGTTGGATCTCATCTAATCACGCAGAGGAAGCAACATATGACTAACAAATAGAAAGAAATAAAATAATTTCCTATAGACCTACTTTATCAGAACCCCCAGTCGCCCTATCAGAACCAGAATTAAGGACATAAGTTCGTACATCAAGGAAAAGTTAAGCCACATTTCTAGATGTGTATTAATTTAGTGTATCTCGTGGGTTCCCATTTTTATCTCACTGCTCAATCTACCCGAGTGTCGTATAGTCAGTCCAAACAATCCTATCTAAATCCACATTGTCAAATCCTTCGTGCCTACTAGCACATTGAACACAGAGTCTAGACAATTCAGATTCAGTCCCTTACACAGGTTTGAACTGCCCGTTATCACTTTCTTGATATCACTTCCCAAACAATACCAACGAAAAACTATAAGAAAATAAAAAAATTATCTTCAAAATGAATCAAATAAAGATAAACTCAGGAGTATAGAGAAGAAAACTCAAACCATAATTCACCGATTGAATTTGCATCCAAAAGGTATGAGAACAGCACTCGTAACCTTAGAACAGATCCGAAAATTCTTCATGTCGTTAAGCATAAACCCCATGAGTGACCCCTTCCTTTCTTCCCTTCCCGCAAAGGACACATAATCTCAAACAAAATTCTAAGTGTTGTGCCGTTAATAGATGTGTCCTATCATGTGCCTGGAACAACCACTATCAACAAACCGAAGTCTGATGATATTCCTCCATAGCTGCTCCGATGCATAGCGGGATCAGTTGGTCTTTGAAACCCAGTCCATTTTGAAACTGGGTCGACCTCCTTGTCAATTTCTTCATGTGTCATAGGGATGGATGTGTAGTTATGATTGAAAGGTGGAGGAACACAATCATACCCTAAACCCTTGTTTTGATTATCTTTGATTTTTAATTGGTTTTCAAATAAGGACTCGACTGTCTTACTTGACGTAATGTAATTTTTGAAACTAATATATGTTTTTCCACACTTAATTTTAAAAGCGTCAAGTTCTTCAGTTACAGCAACAAGTTTGCCTTTGTTGAATCCGACCTTTTTGTCGGAATTCACACTCCAGTTGTTTTTCCCAGTTTTCTTAGAAAACTGCTTTGCCCTGAACACAGCCATGGCCATCTGCCAAGTTATATCCATTTCTTCTACATCTTCAGGATGAATCTGATCAAGGTCGGCAAATGAAAGTTGTGGGGAGAGTTCTCCAGCCACAAAAGCATTGTAACAATTGACCAAACCCGTGGCAAGAGCCATATTTATTCTTTTTCTTTCATGGATGACATCTGAGAACTGAAACCATGAGACTGAGGAGGTACAACATTAGATGAGCTAACACTGGGATTAACTTGTTGAGAAATGATCTGAGGTTGAGAGACTTGAACTTGTTGCATGGAAGGGATAACATAGGATGTAGGTTGAATCAATTGATGAGTCATGAAAGGTTGAACTTGTGAAACTTGTGGAGTTGTGGTAACTTGAGGAGCTTGCGCAACAGTGAAGCTTGAAAAATAATTGTTGTTTGTGGCTTGGATCCCTAGATTTGCAGTGGAATAAGAATTAACATGATTAATCTCCCTCTGCTTGTCATCAAGATCACAAGCCTTGATGATCGCCATAGTTTCTGCCAGACTCAGCCTGTTTAAGTCTTTTGTTTTCTTGATCACTGAGACATTCATATCCTAGGATTTTGGAAGGGAGTTTAACAACTTCATGTTGATTTCTGATCTTGTTACCGAAACACCTGCATAACTCATTTCTGTAGTGAGAGTAATGAACCTCTGGAGCTGGTTCTCAAGAGTTTCGCCCAGGACATGGTTGGACATGTTGAACTTATGTCGAAGCGTGTCCTGACGACTCTGCTTCATATCCTCATTACCCTCATAAACTTCTATCAATGCTTCCCAAAGTGCTTTCACAGATGTATACTCACGGAAACCGTGAGCGATTTCTGGAGATAATGCCATTGTAAGCGTAGTAAGGGCTTGCTCTTGCTCTTCGACTTTTTCAAAATCCTCATCCATATAATTTTCAACCCGTTTGTCGACAATTGTGTCATCCACTATAGTAGTAATTCGAATTGGTCCCCTAAGTATACTTTGCCAAATCTTGAAGTCTTTCATTTTAATATACTTCTCGATCCGGTATTTCCATTCCGGAAAGCCTTCAGCATTTAATAGTCTGGGAATCCGAGAAGTTGTTCCCATGATGGTCTCAAGTTCCTGATGTATTGTCATGCTTTGAGAATCCATTTGTTTTTTTTTTTTTTTGTTTTTTTAAGAAAATTAAATTGAAAGAAAGAAAATAAAAATGATCAAAGGCAGGTTTTCGGCGGAAAATTTAGACCGAAAACTAGGGTCAAGTGAGTTTTCGGTTTCCTAAAGATGATGAAGAATTTCGGTTTCTGAAGATGCTTGGATTTTCAGTTTCTGAAGAATGAACAACAAAAAAATAATTTTCGGTTTCTGAAGATGAACCGAAAACTAAAGATTTTTCAGTGAAAACGTTGATTCTTGATCCGATTACTATTTTTCACATAGCCAAAACCTCCAAAAATGCTCCCAAATACACAGATCTGAACAGAAAAAAAAAATGACAATGAGTTTTCGGTGTGTGTACATACAACCAAAAACTATAAGAATTCTATCACAAATTTAAATTTGATGCATATCTTGATTTTGATAAAGCAAACAACGATCCAATCTTCAAACTAGAGCAGATTCAAACTTGCCAATGAACCAAAAATGAAGATCACGAGATTGTTGATGAACCGAAAACAGAAAACACAATTAATTGACACTAGAAGTGCTCTGATACCAATTGTAAGTCCCTAAATCTGCTTGTGTATCAATCAGATCCAATTGATGGTGCGGAATCCCAATCAATTGGATGATTCAGATCAAAACAGAATAGAAGGAGAAGAAGAATGACTTGAATCTATGATGTATTCAATGTTGGAATGAAGCTCCTTACACATAGATTGATACACACACACACACTCTTCTCTCTTTCTTTCTCTCACACCTTACGAACACACACTTAAGCACCTTAAGAATTCTTCACCTCACCCACCTAACACCTATATATACGTGGGCCACAAACTCAACGCCGGACCGAAAACCCAATGGACCGAAAACCCAATGCGAGACAGAAAACTCATGGGTTTTCGGTCCAAGCTACAATTAATCCCAATATTAGTATTCGGCCCAAATGATAAAACAATAAATGCTTAGAAAAGCAAAGTATAAACCAATTTTAGACCCAACAATCTCCCCCTTGGTTTGTAGCTTTCTTTTCTAATTAACCCAACAAGCTCCCCGTAAAAAGTAGCTGGCACTTCTTGTCAATCTTCTTTGGGAGCTTGGCTTCAGCTATTATCTTCAAATTCTTCACAACATCAGGATGAATATATGAATCTTCTATGAATGACTTCATCTTGAGCAGTTGGGCTTTTCTTCAAGATTTGAATCTGAACGCACATTGGGTGAGGAAACTTTATGTATTGATTCTTGAAAGATAGCGCTTTCAGCTTGAAAATCTTCAGAGGGATTATCGGAGATAACTAATCTTCTAGATCACTTCAGCAGGTTTAAGATAGCAGCAGACTGATTGAGGAGGCTTCAATGCAATCCGTGACATAATCTTCAATTTCAGCTTCACCTTGCTTCTGAGGTTGACAAATTAAATGTTGAAAGAATAATCTTCATTTCTTGTTCCTTCGAATGAGAATTCTTCGATGCTCACGGATGAAACATTGGCTTAGAAACGTTTGGCACAGTCTCCATGAGTCTTATCTATACCTGCAATCACTTTTCAAGACAAAACAAAACTAAAAGAAAACTTAGCACACAAAAAAATATTTTTGATTTTTGAATTTTTCTGATTTTTGTTTGATTTTTGAATTTTTTAATTCTCCCCCTAAATTTGTGCATAGAGGAAAACTATAAATAAATTTAACAGAAACAAAAATATTTGGTATTGTGGTTCACTTAAACACAAAGAATATCGACAAAATTTTTCTAAATAAATCATTTAGCTGACGATGACGACGAATATTGTTGTCTACTTAAATTAAGCAACGATATCTATAGAAAACCTCTAAATGGTTCAATTTTAGTTGCACTAGAACGTGTTCCCCACTTCCCAATATACCTTGGTTATCAAGAACGTCCTAAGGACTCCTTACTTTAGGTGAGTAAACAATTATTAAGGAGGAAGTTAGATTTAGAAATAGGTGCATATGTTGTATCCCAGGTCGGATATATTTCAATCACGCAGAGGGGACAACATATGACTAACAGAGATAGAGGGATATATAGATTGAATGTTGCATGTGCTGTGTCCCAGGTCGGATCTTCCGATTACGCAGAGGGGACATCATATGGCTAACAGATAGAAAGAATTTCATAGATAAGGAAGATGCATAGAAATAGATTTGCATATGTTGCATTCCAGGTTGGATCTCATCCAATCACGCAGAGGAAGAAACATATGACTAATAGATAGAAAGCAAGAAAATAATTTCCTACAAACCTAGTTTATCAGAACCCCCCCCCCCCCCCCAGTCGCCCTATCAGAACCAGAATTAAGGACATAAGTCTGTACATCAAGGAAAAGTTAAGACACACTTCTAGATGCGTATTAATTTAGTGTATCTCGTGGGTACCCATGTTTATCTCACTGCTCAATCTACCTGAGTGTCGTATGGTCAGTCCAAACAATCCTATCTAAATCCACACTGTCAAATCTTTCGTGCCTACCAGCACATTGAACACAGAGTCCAGACAATTCAGATTCAGTCCCTTACACAGGTTTAGACTGCGCGTTATCACTTTCTTGATATTACTTACAAAACAATACTAACGAAAAACTATAAGAAAATAAAAAAAAAATTATCTTCAAAATGAATCAGATAAAGATAAACTCAGGAGTATAGAGAAGAAAAACTAAAACCGTAATTCACCGATTGAATTTGCATCCAGAAGGTCTGAGAACAGCACGCATAACCTCAGAACAAATCTGAAAATTCTTCATGTCATTAAGCACTAACCCCATTTGTGATCTCTTCCTTTCCTCCTTTCCCGCAAAAGGACACATACTCTCAAACAAACATCTGAATGTTGTACAGTCGAGAGATGCCTCCTATCATGTGCCAGGAATAGCCATTACCAACAAACCGAAGTCTGATGATATGCCTCCATAGCTGTTTCGACACAGAGCGGGATCAATTGGTCTTTGCAACCTAGTCCATTTTGAAACCGGATCGACCTTTGTCATCTTTGCAGGGTACTCTCTCCCATGACATATCCTGCTTATCACAAACTGAATATGTGGAAACGTTAGAGTCATTAGGTGATTTAGGAGATTGAACCTCTGGAACCCATCTATTGTAACACCCGCAGATCCGGGCTAGTCAATTTAGAGGCAATAGGGGTCGAAAACAACTTTTCGAAAAAAAAGATTATTTAGAATAAATAATCTTAACCAAGTTGTAGAATATGTCACAAGGTTTCCGTACATATAAAGAACACCGAAATCCGAGTTATAACGAAGAAGATATGACCCGTCGAAGTTTCGCGTCAGAACCGGCACAGCACCGGGAAGCGTAAATAGTAAATTTATGATAGAGCTAGATTTAGCCTTAGCGCTCTAAACGAAAGTCCTAGAATATGTTAAACTAAGAACATCGATAAAAAGAACGCCCAAATCTGACTTCGTATGAAGAAGTTATGATTTTACGAAGTTTCGGATTAGCGGTGTACAGCCCGAAATTCGAATTTTAGATCGATTGTTTTTTTAGCCGACACAACCTAAACGAGAATCGAAGATCTCGTTATTAGTAGCGTAACGATAAAAAGACAGACAAAAATGGACATCGGATGAAGAAGTTATGAGATTTTAACGGACCAATCCTGTCCCAGCCTGTTAAAAATATAACATTAAAAAATAAATTCAAAATTAGCCAACGGAGTCTAAACGAAAGTTGTAGGGTACGTTCCCGTCTACGCATGGATATAAAGAACGTCAAAAACGGAGTTCGTATGAACGAGTTATAAAATATAATAGCATATTTATGTATTAAAATAAAGTATAAATCATATATACGTATACATATATATACAAATTTATATATCATTAGAAAGGTATCGACGATGCGGTCATTATAAGACTATGGTTGAGTATTTTCGATATTATTTTAGTACAAAACTCGTTAAATCTATTTAAAATAGTACTATAAAGGGGTGTTTAGTCGTTTATATAACTATAAAGTCATTAAGTAATTACGGAGGGTAATTTTTGTAAATTCAATTACTATAAATAAGAGGCTTGGGCTCTCATATTTCTTGTACCATTCTCTTGATTCAAGAGTCTTTCTCTCTTTATCCCTCAAGCATTTCGGTCCCTCGTGATTTGACTTCTCTTTTTGTAGTTTTAGTATAGTAAGGTGAGCGCTAAAGCGCTGCACGAATCGTTCTTAGAAAGATTCAGCGACGAAGTTCTGCCCCTGCAGAGCCCGACTCCTAGCTAAAATCCCCTTGTAAGTAAGTTATGTTTACCCCATTTCAATGTAGTTTATATTTAAAATTAGTATTGTTATTATGAACATATAATAAATATTTGAGCTATTATTATGACTTATATAAGTGTCGTTATGATATCTTTTCAACTACTCCCGGTACGGGGAATCTGGTTTAAAGGGCTGCATAGGGTTGTTGGATTTCAGAAGTGCTATACGCCAAAATGTTCCTTCCCTCCGGTGTTTTATGTCTGGCCCTTATCCGTACATAGTGGTTGGAAAGTATTGTTTAAACGCTTATATAATAACAATAATAATAACAATAATAATAATAATAATAATAATAATAATAATAATAATTAGTCACGGTAAATATTACACTAAAATCTAGTGGTAATAATACTAGGTTTCGTCGAAGGAAATTATTTTGAAGTAAACGAAGCGCTGTCCGAGTACCGAGTCACCACCTTCTCAAGTGAGTGCATAGTTACTTTCATCTTACACATAGATATGAAATATTTAATATATATTACGTGTTGTGAGTGCATGGTCCCTTTCATCTTACACATAGATATGAAGTATTTTACTATAAATTTACGTGCTATGTGTGCATATTGTCTGAATACTTGCTGTTTATGCTGGTGAAAGATTTTTATACATGTTTTAAATGATGTAAACTGTATAAAGTATTTTATATCTACAAGATATGTTGGGTAAAACATGGGTAGATGAATGATGAGGGATAAAAGCTGAAATAGAGGAACATTAGTAGCATGGACCTAGTGCCCTATAGGTATACATTGGCATCAGTGGACCTAGTACCCTATAGATGACCACTGGCAGCAGCGCCACAACCCGTATATGTTTTAGATCTACCGTAAACGTCCTAGCAGCTGCGCTCTAAGGACAGTATCGACAGCTGCGCCTAATAGGGAGCCTTATGACCATGACAGTGGCATTAAAAGGTCAATACCGGCAGAAGCGCCTCATATGAAATGTCCCAATTCTGGTAGCTGCGCCTAAGTGACAAGATTAGCAGCTGCGCTTGACCAAAGTGTCATTGGCAACAATGGACTTCATGTTGTTTCCTTAGGATGATCCTTAGGAATGAATGAATGAGAAATAGCTGGTTCTTAGGGTAGATCCTTAAGAATAAAGAAGATAATGGGGATGGGTAATTGGGTTGATTGTTTGATTGTTAAAACATAATAATTATATTATTGTGGGTTGAAAACCCTATGTACTCACTAGGTTTCCCAACCTGACCCACTCAGTTTATTTGTATCACAGGTGTCGATATGAAGTCACATTACACTGAGAGATTTAAAAGAGATGTAGATCACTAGTGTAAATAAATGTAAGTTCTGGTTGTGCTAGGTGCAATTTTTGGGGCACCTTGTCAACCAGAAGGGTATTCTGGTTGATCCGGCCAAGGTCAAGGCCGTGATGTAGTGGGAGGTTCCGAGTTATCCATCTGAGATTCATAATTTTATTTGTTTGAATGGCTATTATCGGAGATTCATCTAGGATTTCTCCAAGATTACTGTTCCATTGACCTGACTGACCAAGAAATCGGTGATATTTCGTTGTGGGCCTGAGCAGCAGGCAACTTTTGAGACTCTTAGATAGCGATTGTGTGAGGTGCCGATTCTTACGTTGCCGAAGGGTGTCGATGATTTTGTAGTTTATTGTGATGCCTCGATCATGGGTTTGGGTGCAGTATTAATGCAGTGGGTCGCTTGATTGCTTATGCTTCGAGGCAACTGCAACCTCATGAGGCAAATTATCTGATGCATGTTTTGAAGTTTGGGGCTATGCTTTTCGCCTTCAAGATTTGGCAACATTACCTCTATGGTCTTCGTTGTACTATTTACACGGACCACAAGAGCCTGAGGTATTTGATGGATCAGTGGAACCTAAATATAAGGCAACATCGTTGCTTGGATTTGGTGAAGGATTATGATTGTGAGATCCTTTATCACCCATGGAAGGCCAATGTGGTGGCCGATGCTCTCATCCGCAACGGTTGAGGATGAAAGTGATTACTCCGTTGTTGGAATGGATTCGGGAGGCACAAGTTGAGGCTATGAAGGAAGAGCGTCAGAAGTGTGAGCGGATTGTGGGTCAGGTGGCTTCCTTCGATTATGTTAGTCGCGGACTGTTCACTATGCATTATAGGGTCTGGGTTCCTTATTGGGACGGTGTGTGCCAAGTTTTGATGGAGGAGGCTCACAAGTCGAGATTCCCCATTCATCCTGGGACGACGAAGATGTATAAGGATCTTCCCCTGATTATTGTCGGACCTACATGCAGCAGGATATATCATGGTTTGTGGAGCGGTGTTCGACTTGCAGGAAAGTCAAGGCTGAACATCAGTGACCACACGACAAGATGCAGCCGTTAGAGATTCCCATATGGAAATGGGAAGAAATCACCTTGAATTTTATAGTAAATCTTCCCAGGACCACGCGCGGAGTAGATTCTATTTAGGTCATTGTGGATCAATTGACCAAGAGCACGCATTTCATCCCGATCCAGGAGAGTATTTCTGGAGAGAAGTTAGCCGAGATTTATCTCCGGGAGGTGGTGGCACGTCATGGGGTGCCGGTATCAGTGTTTTTGAGACCGAGATGGGTACTCGTCTCCATTTTAGTACACCATTCCATCTACAGATCGATGGGCAGAGTGAGCGGACGATTCAGACTCTTGGGGATATGCTGGCGTGTGTATATATTGGATTTTGGTGGGAGTTAGGATACATATCTTCTGTTAGCGGAAATTTTCGTATAACAAAAATTATATTGCTAGCATTGATCGACCTCCTTTGAGATGCTCTACCGGAATAAATGCAGGACCCTGATTTTTTGGGGCGGGGTCGTTCAATGAGTTATGGGGAGTACCAAGGTGGTGCTCAAGACTACTGAGTTGGTTCAGCATGTTCGGAGTAGGCTATAGACAGCTCAGAGTCAAAAGAAGAGCTACGCCGACAAGCGCCGATCAGAATTAGAGTTCTAGGTGGGTGATATGGTTCTCCTGAATGTGTCACCGTGGAAAGGTGTCATCCGGTTTAGGAAGTGGGTAAGTTGGGCCTCGGGTATATCGGTCCCTTTAGGGTTTTGGCTCGGGTGGTCCGGGTAGCATATCGCCTTGATCTTCCAGCCGAGCTTAGTCAGATTTATAGCACATTTCATATCTCTCAGCTGCGGAAGTGTTTAGTGGATGATTCTGCAGTCATGCCTATGGAGGATATTCAGGTGCATGATCGCCTGAATTATATCAAGACACTGGTGGCAATTTTGGATCGAAAGACAACAACCTTGAGGAACAAGGTTATAGAGCTGGTGAAGGTGCAGTGGTGACACCGCAAGCAGTCGGAGCGGACTTGGTAGCCCGAGGAGGAAATAAGGGAGCATTATCCAAAATTGTTCGGGGCTGCGGACTTTGAGGATGAAGTTTGATTCAAGTGGGGGAGAATTGTAACGTGTCACACCCCAAAACCAGGAACGGCGGAAACGTTCTGGGGCGGAGGACGTCATGTATAATATCAACAACAATGTAAAGTAGTAAACAAGCAACAACATCATCCATTGCATTAATAATATAATTATTATACACTTTAGTTCTGTTAAATTTTGATAAACACTAAAGCATGAATCAAAATGAAAGATAAGTCTTGAACAAGCTCCATCTTCCTTTCTCCTTGCATCGGTACCTGTCTATGATGACCTGAGGATACAAATAATTTTGAAAGCGAGTATCAGCTTTGAAGCTGGTGAGATCATCAGTATTTAGTGTCTTAATTTGTATGTAAGTATTTGTAAGTAAGAATTTGTAAGTGTATGTATTGTAAGAATTTGAAAGTGTATATGAATTGTAAGTGTTTGAAAAAAAAACCCCTGGAATCCCTATGATTCCTTCTAGTATATGAAGGTGTCTTCTACCAAGACCTAATTGTTCTGTATGTGTGTCTCTTGTAAGAGTATGTATTTTCCAAAGTATAACTATCATTATCCAAAAATATAGTTTGTACATTTATGTTTAAGTGAGGTTATCACTAAAAATATGTAATGGGAAAATTAATGTAGTACTAAAACGTAGCTCTAAAAGGACTACTACCGTACTAACTACCTTAAACCGGATTTTAGGCTAAGGCATTATGTGATAAATTGCACCATACTATCGACTAGTAACAACGACATAATGAATGGTCGTAATAACGGAATGACGTTTGGCACCCGCAGACCTACAGGTCCGGCTGTAGCTAGCAGCAAGGTATAGGATTGTCAATCCAGTATAGATCTATATGCAAACTCACGCTCTCCTCCAAGAGAATTCTGGCCACAACTCGAGCCATGACATTTAAGTCATGCTCCGATTTAAATCACAATAATTAACGTATTCTCATATATGTAATATAATGAACTATTCTAGCTGTAATGTAATGAACTGTTCTAGATGTAATGTACGTGCTCTCTACCTAGCAAGTATAGTAATGTACTGAAATGTTCTACGTGTGCTAGCTGTAATGTGTGTTCTCTCTATCTAGCAAGTATAGTAATGTTCTAGAAAGTATTGACTCATGAATGAACTGACTCATTGTATGATATCGCGTTCTAGTAATGGTTCTAGTATCTTCCTAAACTACCCATATGGTAGTTTACTAGTAATCTAACTGGTATGTATGGACATGGATGTATACCCTTGATACCCAAGGGCATATGTTGAACTGGAAGGACCTTTTATGACTATATATGTACACATGATATATAAATCATATTTAAATGACTTTCGGACGATTACCCAATATCCCACCTGACCACATCTCAAGGCGCGAAAAGGAAATAGGGTGGATAGCCTTCCTAAGTCTTTTAAACATTTCTAATATAACTATACATATAAAGACATGCAATTTATAATATAAAAGCTTAAATAAGTTTTGTAAGATATTTGAAACATAAATATTATTTCAAGAAAAGATCGACTTGATGTCAATCTATAAAACAATTTGAAGGCATAAGTTTGATAAAACAGTTTAAGTATAAGGAAACATTTGTTTGAAACACAGTTGTAAATAAGTTTGAAAAGTAATGTACAGAGTAAGATGTACAATGTAATAAGTAGTTTAAAACATATAAAATGTTTATAAAAATCATTTAAAGGAAACTGTTTGGTAAAAGGCTAATGAGTAGCCAAATCTTTTGAATGCTGTATATTAATCACATGTGATTGATGTAATAACTAGCGTAATTCTACTTATTAATCGCATGTGATTGATATAATACTAGCATGATTCTACTTGTATCCCCCCCCATAAAACATTTAAAACTAGTTTAAAACATTAGTTAAGGGGTATGAACTCACCTACAGTAAGTGATTGGATTTGAACGGACTGTTAGCGTACGGAAGGATCGGACAAGTGCTTGGTGTCAAGTGAAGACTTAGACACACACAAAGATCCTAATTACATATGAAAACATATGTATATAAATAATTAGTGATTAAAACACTAATTATACAAGTAATAACATTTAAGCGCGAGGAAAAACACTTTTGGTCAAGTGCTAGGAGGCTAATGGGTTGCAACAAAGGAGTGCAATGCCCCTAATGGAAGTTTAAGGTCAAATGACCATAATCATTGGAGTTTACGGCCCAGGGGAGTAAGCTCCTGGCCGTAAACTCTCAACCAAGGCTTGAAATGGTACTTAGAATTTCTACAACCCTAGTGGGAATTGTTTCAAGGCTTATACAAGTGTTTGGGCACCACATTGACTCCTTTGGGGAGTTTACGGCCCAAAGACCCTATTCCCTTGGAGTTTACGGCCGTAAACTCCCTTGGGAGGGTTCTTATGGTGCTTTCAAGTCTCAAACATTTCTTGGAACAAATCTAGGCTTTAGTACTTGGCTTTAGGAGGGTTTATGGCACCAATTTGTACCATTTTATGGAGTTTACGGCCATAGAACCTTTTGGGCCGTAAACTCCCTCACTAATGGGGTTCTTAGTATTTTAACTAGTCCAAAACTCATCTAGGTACATGCCCAAATTGTCTCATGGCCTAAGGAAGGATTTAGGGTGTCCTTTGACCCCTTAATAGGAGTTTACGGCCCAAGAAATACTCTTGGCCGTAAACTCTTCCACACTTATGTTTCCATGAGTTTTCTAGGTTCTAAACACTTAGGAGTACATGCCAAAAATAAAGTCTAAGCCTTAGGGAAAGTTTTAAGGCATTTTGGCACCTAAAACATGGAGTTTATAGCCTAAGGAGCTTCTTGGCCGTAAACTCCCTTCTAGCCATGATTTCTAATGGTTTTGTTGGTATAAAGCATGAGTTTAAGGCTTCTAGGTTTTTGTTTAAGGCTAAAGGGGACATTAGGCACTCATTTGTGCCTTCACTTGGAGTTTACATGGAGAAATGATGACTGATCCCAGTAAGAAAGACGTAACCCTATTCATTTAGCTCATGAAAACTATGGGCGTATTGGTCCTATCCGAAGGGTATCACTACGAACTCGAAGTGTCCGCATCGATTTCAGGAGATAGTCTTCCGGACATCCTTCCCTAACACTCGAACTGGTGATATTCGGATTTCAGATCCATTCCTGGAAGTAGTTTCTTTCCTTGCGTTTGCTCAACCATTTTGTCTATGCGAGGCAGAGATAACGATTTTTATGAAAATCTTGACGGAGTCCTCGATATCCGAGGCGCATACGTTGCAATCCGTCGATCTCTGCGAGAATATGACCGGGGTTCTCTAGGGAGAGAAACCTAGTCTTCAAATTCTATTTCTATGTGGTTTGCTTAGTTGTTTGCACTGTTCTGGTATCTCCGTGGGTGTTTAAACTATAGGGCGATCTGTTTTCGGGAGTCGTACTGGGTTCTAAGTTTGTTCACATGATGATGTGATTACACGTATACTTAGGCAGTTCTCCGTCCTGAAGTCCATTTTAGAATTTATACAGGGCTTCACGATCACAATCTCGTGTATACGAGTCGTATATAATTAAGATTGAAAAGGTAGTCGAATAACTGATTCTTCCTTACCCTCACATCCCATCCGGGAAAAAGAAGTTAAAGTGGAATCATCAATTCTAAACCTGTAGAACCTTGATTATATATCACTCTTATGCATACCTTCCTCAGTGATAGATCAATCGTATAAATCCTTGGATTGAACTTGACGTACTGTACGAGTGGTACTTCGGGGATTTCTTCGGGAAGAAAATAACTAAAAGGTACTCCTGGTATGAGTACTTCGGTGTTCTGATATGACGGCTTCGCTGGAAAAGGCGTTTACTGAAAAGGAGACGTACGCATGAAGCTGTTTTTATGAGGATCAAATTTAATCAAGTCGTATGATAATGTCGGAATCATACTGAAATTTAAAGACATTAGATTTGAACATAAGACGTTTACAGACAAAACACAACCGTGCAACCATGAACAGAGTTTCAGTACTTTAGATTTACCACAAGACTATTGCTGCGAATAAGGTATACTACAAAAGACAAGTATACGCAGCACAAGAATCCCTATACAGATAGGATCTCGCAAAAGGTAAGACTCTAGTTGCACTAGTCCTGGATAATTTATAAGTCTGTTACAACGAAACGCCTAAATTACATTTAACGTGGTTCCGGAGCAGGCTCTCCTGCAGCTGTGATCCTGAGGATCTTCCCATCAGCACCCGAGTTCTTTGCTATAGGGCAATCCTCCTTGAAGTGCCCTATCTCCCCGCATTGGTGGCATGCCTGGCTAGTACTAGCTTTGGTGACGGGATTTCGGTGTTTAGCCAATGTTATGCGGACACGAGTGCCTTCCTCATTACTCCACCTTGGAAATTGCTTTCTAAAGCGTTCTGCCGGAGTTGCCACTGGTGGTGGTGGCATGGCAAGTCTTTGGGCTCTCTTGCGCTACCTTAGGGCTTTACGATATCGTCTCTTCCTTTCGGTCTGTAGGCTTCGCAAGTCCATGACTGTTGCCATTTGTTGGTTTCCCGGTTTGGTACTATCATCGGAACTCTCGACTCCTTTTTCAGTCTTGTTTGTGTTGCCTGAGTTGATGTGTGTAAGGAAAGTTGTCACCGCAGCTGCTACTGCAGCTTGTAATGTAGCGGCGTCGATAGGAAAAGTAGAGGTCTCGTTGCTTGTCTGGTTGTTTCCGGATGACGACATGATCCTGTAACACGCAAGATAAGGATTTTATGAGCGATTCTGGTTGACCCTGATGTACTTAGATTGTTCATGTAAAGTGTAGAAGTATGTTCTCGAAAGTTTGACCTACATCCCTATGATGCATTCCTAGTCCGGAATGGAAGTATGTTAGTAGAATGGTCTCAAGACGTTGGTTGTTCAAGTTGAGGTATCATGGGTTGGTGAATAACAAGATCCAACCACTGAAAGAGACTTGGCTCGTGATTCAGCCAGTGCTTGCAGCAGGGTTTCATGGTTTCTCTCTGATCCCTCGTGAGCATCTTCTAGATGAATGGTGTGCAGGGTATGTATTCTAGCATAGGCGACTACTTCTGTAATCTGATGTAGGGTTGTCCTACCTTGAATCTCATTTCGGGTCACTCTGCGGACCAAGATTGGCAAGACTATCTGCTGAGCCCCCATTGTTCAAGTCGCAAAAGCTTCGTTCGCCATTAAATGGCATGGGCTGATCTTGTCCTTGGCCCCATGTTTCCAAGCATTCCACTCACTCAGGGTCGAGCCATGAAAAGCCAGACGAGGGTTAGGAATTGGAAAGGGAGCTGCTCGGGGTAGGTTCTCAACCTCTGCTTCAGAGTTAGCATCATACGAAAAGTCTTCATCATGGTGATCATTCAAGGGGATAGGATGATCATTCACTGGTTCTTCTCCAAACCAACCAGCTATGACTTCGTTCGGAAGATACTGGTTGTCAAGGGGATGGAGTCCAGCTATGATTTCTATGCGAGAATTTAGGATAAGAGAATAGTTATTAGACGAACTATCTAGATAATTATTTAGAAAACCTTCATTAGTTACATCGCTATTTGTGAAGTGCATACCAGCTATGTGTAATCTAAACAGGATAGACCTTCGAATAAGTGACCTTAATTCCAAATTCACACAGAATAGGGGTAAGGCAAAATTTCCACAAATTCTAAGTCTATAACATCCTAATTACATATGGCTTTTGTGTATCCACTTAGCAACTATCAACTTTTTAATGAAGATCCCGTTTTAATTCTCAAGTATAAAGTACTTGTAGTAACACCAAATACTCCTATAGTATTTTAATTTTTAATGTTATGTTATATTGTTCTCATTGTGGTAGGGTTGGTAAGATTTTAGCATTGTTGCAACCACACCCTTAAACTTAGGCACATGCTAGTCAACCTTCGGATAATATAGGTGATCAGGCTATATCTTCCTAGTTTTGACCATATGTCTCTAAGCCCACTTGTGTTTCCCAACAATCGTAATTCTTTTGTACTGTCCTAGTGACATTGATTTTAGTATGAATGCAGCACGTATACTTACTTAAATATTTTACTATTTAAAGTATAAACTCTTGGTCAGAGTATTTTTAATCCCTTATGTATTTATAGCTTGTATATCTTTTATGGGTTGATATACTTAATTCACTATAAACAATGCTCTGATACCAATCTGTCACACCCCAAAACCAGGAACGACGGAAACGTTCTGGGGCGGAGGACGTCATGTATAATATCAACAACAATGTAAAGTAGTAAACAAGCAACAACATCATCCATTGCATTAATAATATAATTATTATACAATTGAGTTCTGTTAAATTTTGATAAACACTAAAGCATGAATCAAAATGAAAGATAAGTCTTGAACAAGCTCCATCTTCCTTTCTCCTTGCATCGGTACCTGTCTATGATGACCTGAGGATACAAGTAATTTTGAAAGCGAGTATCAACTTTGAAGCCGGTGAGATCATAAGTATTTAGTGTCTTAATTTGTATGTAAGTATTTGTAAGTAAGAATTTGTAAGTGTATGTATTGTAAGAATTTGAAAGTGTATATGAATTGTAAGTGTTTGAAAAAAAAACCCCTGGAATCCCTATGATTCCTTCTAGTATATGAAGGTGTCTTCTACCAAGACCTAATTGTTCTGTATGTGTGTCTCTTGTAAGAGTATGTATTTTCCAAAGTATAACTATCATTATCCAAAAATATAGTTTGTACATTTATGTTTAAGTGAGGTTATCACTAAAAATATGTAATGGGAAAATTAATGTAGTACTAAAACGTAGCTCTAAAAGGACTACTACCGTACTAACTACCTTAAACCGGATTTTAGGCTAAGGCATTATGTGATAAATTGCACCATACTATCGACTAGTAACAACGACATAATGAATGGTCGTAATAACGGAATGACGTTTGGCACCCGCAGACCTGCAGGTCCGGCTGTAGCTAGCAGCAAGGTGTAGGATTGTCAATCCAGTATAGATCTATACGCAAACTCACACTCTCCCTCCAAGAGAATTCTAGCCACAACTCGAGCCATGACATTTAACTCATGCTCCGATTTAAATCACAATAATTAACGTATTCTCGTATATGTAATATAATGAACTGTTCTAGCTGTAATGTAATGAACTGTTCTAGCTGTAATGTACGTGCTCTCTACCTAGCAAGTATAGTAATGTACTGAAATGTTCTATGTGTGCTAGCTGTAATGTGTGTTCTCTCTATCTAGCAAGTATAGTAATGTTCTAGAAAGTATTGACTCATGAATGAACTGACTCATTGTATGATATCGCATTCTAGTAATGGTTCTAGTATCTTCCTAAACTACCCATATGGTAGTTTACTAGTAATCTAACTGGTATGTATGGACATGGATGTATACCCTTGCTACCCAAGGGCATATGTTGAACTGGAAGGACCTTTTATGACTATATATGTACACATGATATATAACTAATATTTAAACGACTTTCGGACGATTACCCAATATCCCACCAGACCACATCTCAAGGCGCGAAAAGGAAATAGGGTGGATAGCCTTCCTAAGTCTTTTAAACATTTCTTATATAACTATACATATAAAGACATGCAATTTATAATATAAAAGCATAAATAAGTTTTGTAAGATATTTGAAACATAAATATTATTTCAAGAAAAGATCGACTTGATGTCAATCTATAAAACAATTTGAAGGCATAAGTTTGATAAAACAGTTTAAGTATAAGGAAACATTTGTTTGAAACACAGTTGTAAATAAGTTTGAAAAGTAATGTACAGAGTAAGATGTACAATGTAATAAGTAGTTTAAAACATATAAAATGTTTATAAAAATCATTTGAAGGAGACTGTTTGGTAAAACGGCTAATGAGTAGCCAAATCTTTTGAATGCTGTATATTAATCACATGTGATTGATGTAATAACTAGCGTAATTCTACTTATTAATCGCATGTGATTGATATAATACTAGCATGATTCTACTTGTATCCCCCCCATAAAACATTTAAAAGTAGTTTAAAACATTAGTTAAGGGGTATGAACTCACCTGCATTAAGTGACTGGATTTGAACGGACTGTTATCGTACGGAAGGATCGGACAAGTGCTTGGTGTCAAGTGAAGACTTAGACACACACAAAGATCCTAATTACATATGAAAACATATGTATATAAATAATTAGTGATTAAAACACTAATTATACAAGTAATAACATTTAAGCGCGAGGAAAAACACTTTTGGTCAAGTGCTAGGAGGCTAATGGGTTGAAACAAAGGAGTGCAATGCCCCTAATGGAAGTTTAAGGTCAAATGACCATAATCATTGGAGTTTACGGCCCAGGGGAGTAAGCTCCTGGCCGTAAACTCTCAACCAAGGCTTGAAATGGTACTTAGAATTTCTAAAACCCTAGTGGGAATTGTTTCAAGGCTTATACAAGTGTTTGGGCACCACATTGACTCCTTTGGGGAGTTTACGGCCCAAAGACCCTATTCCCTTGGAGTTTACGGTCGTAAACTCCCTTGGGAGGGTTCTTATGGTGCTTTCAAGTCTCAAACATTTCTAGGAACAAATCTAGGCTTTAGTACTTGGCTTTAGGAGGGTTTATGGCACCAATTTGTACCATTTTATGGAGTTTACGGCCATAGAACCTTTTGGGCCGTAAACTCCCTCACTAATGGGGTTCTTAGTATTTTAACTAGTCCAAAACTCATCTAGGTACATGCCCAAATTGTCTCATGGCCTAAGGAAGGATTTAGGGTGTCCTTTGACCCCTTAATAGGAGTTTACGGCCCAAGAAATACTCTTGGCCGTAAACTCTTCCACGCTTATGTTTCCATGAGTTTTCTAGGTTCTAAACACTTAGGAGTACATGCCAAAAATAAAGTCTAAGCCTTAGGGAAAGTTTTAAGGCATTTTGGCACCTAAAACATGGAGTTTACGGCCTAAGGAGCTTCTTGGCCGTAAACTCCCTTCTAGCCATGATTTCTAATGGTTTTGTTGGTATAAAGCATGAGTTTAAGGCTTCTAGGTTTTTGTTTAAGGCTAAAGGGGACATTAGGCACTCATTTGTGCCTTCACTTGGAGTTTACGGCCCAAGAGATGTTCCTTGGCCGTAAACTCCCTTTAAGGGATGATTTTGATGTAATTTACTCCCCATTCAAGTCATAATTATTAAAGGGTAATTGTCTTAACGCCTTAGGGGTGTTTAGGGCACTCTTAGCCCTTGAAAAAGGTGTTTACGGCCCAAGAGCATATCCTTGGCCGTAAACTCCTAAAACTAAATGTTCTTGATTGATTTCTAGCCCCTAATGTTCGTACATAAAGTCCCTAACTAGATACCTAAGATGGAAATGAGACTAGGTAGCTTTTAGGCCTTGTTTTGGAGTTTACACCCCAAGAACGTTCTTGGGCCGTAAGCTCCCGGATCTTGTATTTTGGACATGTAAATAATGTTATTCAACATATAACAAGTATTAAAACACATCTAGGAAAGTAGACTCACAATCTGGGATGAAAACCTGAAGATCCGTGAGAGAGAAATTGGCTTTTCTCTAATTGGAATTCAACTAATGAACCAATTTGGTTCAGAATTCTATTTATAGTCCTGAGATTTTTGGCAGAAAATATTTCTATTCTCGGAATGGATTCTAATGACCTAGAGTAATGGAATTACAGTGTTGCACAAAATCCTAGTGCATCCACTCTCCTAATGTCTCTTTAGGTATAAAACCCTGAAAACTGCCAAACTTATACTCGAAGTCTGAATTTTCACTGCAACTGCTCTACTTCTATTGGATTGAAATGGTTTGATTAGAATGGAAATTTCAGGTTGTCACATAACGGTTGGTTTCTGGTATGATCTTATTTTTGCCAAATGTTTATATTTTCTTTGGGACACGATGTGTTGGAAGCCTCAACACGGCGTGTTGAGAGGATTTTGGCCGCGGAGATTAATGAACCAACATGGCATGTTGGTATGTCTCAACTCGACGTGTTATCAGCTGGGAAGGAAACCCTAATTTTTAGGGTGTTGCACCCTATTTAAAGGCCTTAAGTCCCTTGGATGGCCTCCTTACCAGCCTCCTCTGTCCAAAAACCCTAAAATCGAGTATCTTCATCCTTTGTTGAGTGTGTGTGCTTGTGGAAAACCTTGGGTGTTCATTTTTGGTGCTTTTTGAAGGAGCTAAGGAAGCTAGGAATTTCTTGGCTTGAAGAAGAGGAATTAGATCCAGAACCACCATCTTATTTTCCAAGTTTTTGAGGTATCAAGTACTCACCTTGCTTGTTGGTTGCTTAGTTCTCTTCTTGGGTTAGATTGTATGTTTTTAGCCATGGACGGGTGGATGTCGGGGAATAGGACGTCCCAAATGCTTATTATTTCAGATCTATGATCTACATGAACTCTTTTGGCATAAAGGTTCCAACTTTATGGACTTAAAGGCTTCATGTATTCATTAAATCCTTCATTTAGTCCCTTTTAAGCATTTAAGCTTCTCCTAGACAGGCATGAGCGTAAAGTTGGAAACTTTACATGTCCATTCATCATTTGGGGCTATCTTTGATGGCTAAGTGCTTAATGATTAATCCCTCACTCTTTTAAGCCTTGTTTTTGGGTTTTGGAACCATTTCGGTGGTCCTTAGGGGTAAAGTCGGAAACTTTACCCTTCTAGATTTCATTTTGGTGAAGATCTGAGTTTTGGATCTCTTGGATTCGTTGAAAACAGCTTAAAGCATTAAGTTTTTGGACTTTTAAGCCAACATGGCATGTTTGTTGGCAAATACGACGTGTTGGCTTGGTTTTTCTCCGATCTGATGTTGGTAAAGAAATACGGCGTGTTGAAGGATAACACGGCGTGTTGGGCATTCAGAGACTTTTTGACCTTTGACTTTTATTTTTGACCAAGTTTGACCTTTAACGGGGTGTTGAGGTGTTTTGAGTTGTATCTAAGGAATTGTTCTGTTTTCAAGGTCGGGCGAAATCAATTTTCGGAGCCAGGAGATATTCAGCTATCATTCAGCTTCGATGTGAGTTCCCTCATTGGGTTTTGCTGGTCGAAGACACCAATATGATTTTTTTGTGTCTATTTTTTTGTAAGTAAGAAGGATAGCAAGTGTTTGATGGTGTGAAGCTCAATATCTGATGGTTTTGACTATAATTATGAAGGTGTGTGAGTTTCTGATACTAATTCTTATGACACTTGTCAGTTTGTGAAGAGTGCAAGGGAACATGTGGAGGCTTGCGAGAAGGTAATTGAGAAGGTACATTCCATTCTTAAATCTTTAGATATTCATGTTTATCATTATGATGATGGATGGGTCTATCAAGAATGTTGAGTAGTATTGGCTTAATTCCAGATCATCATTCCTTTTGGAGAATACGATTGATTGTTAGTTGGATTTTCCAATGATTGTGAAGGCATTTTTGTTTAGAACTTTTCCAAATGCATATGGTGTTGTGATGAATAAGGGTGCAATAAACTGAAAACATTTTTAGTTTTACTCTTCGTAGTCTAGGCCTTAGTATGAAGTGTGCAGCTTAAAGGAGATATCTGGCATATGTGATTGTCAGGATAAAGGGGTTATCAATGATGAGTTTGCGAACTACAAGTTCAAAGCTATTTGAGGGAGTAAAAATGATGAATTCTTGTTCTCTTTTGTTGATCTACCTCTTATGAACCCTCATTATTGGTTCATGCTGGTTTTAATCTTTTCTAAGGACAAGACCAAGTATGTATATCAAATCTTGAGTTTGAAGCAGATGATCCTATATTACTTCTTGGAGATGTGTAAAATGGATGTAGAAATGGCTAAATTCTTAGAGGAGAAAAAAACTATTAGGCCTTGTGATCAACTTGATGGAATTGAATGTATGAAGGATAGTCAGATTCAACAAGATCCATAGGGAGTTGTTTACAAGACCTATGTGAATAGAGTCTTGAAGAATCGTGTGATGTATCTACAAGACAAATACTTCTACAAGATTGCCATTTTGAACAGAATTCTTGCGAAGGTTGAATTTTTGTAGAACGAATCCAAAGAATAAGATTAAGAAGGTGTACGATATGTTGAAATGGTGGATTGCATCTAGGATGGTGGTGCTTGGCTTTGCTCCTCAGGATTTTGAAGAGATTAAATGAATACTTGCTTTCGCAACTTGACACAAAAGGGGTGATTGTTAGGAGTAGAAGTCTATATGTGTAGTACTTGAGTTTAAGTTTTAAAGCTTTTTTAATTTTAGTATTTTAATTCTTCAAATTATTGCTCCAAATGTATGATATGTTTTAGGAGTTTTGTTTACCTAGGTTTCGTATTGACTTGTGCATAATAGTTTGACAGTATGTCATTGCCTAGGTTTCATATTCTTATTGGTTTTTTCTCTAACCGAATCCTTGTTTTTTCAACCTATATAATGGAATGTTAGTTAGAAAGTAGAGTGTGCTTTTCGTTTAGTTCTTACTTTCAACATTGTAATGGAGCGTTCATACTCTAATTGAAATTAGAGTCTTATTTACTCTCGTCTGTGCAATCTTTACTTTGATTCAAACATGATTTCATTCTTTTAGAATCTATTCGATATTACATAATAGATTTTGTAGTCAAAATTGATTTGTTTATTCTTGTAGAACACATTTATTGATTGGCCAGTGCAAAATATGTACAAACATGAAGATAATCAATATAAGAAAATGATGAACAAGATGAATGAAATGATATTCTTAGATAGAAAAATTATGAGATAATACATGAAGAACAAATAGTTGTGGAGAGGAATTCCTAACCATGTTCTCTATAAACTAAAATGACTACATTACAGTACAACACAAAAAAATGACCACATCCTTTACTTTATATAAGAATGGAAGGAATATGCGTTTACATAAAGGGAGCATTCTAATCTAGCTAACAGTCAACATTTTGGAGCATTTCTAACTCTAACAATTTCCCCTAAATGCTTCATGAAGTCTTTATTAGGAGATAAAAAAAAGTTAATAATAACGTGTTTGATTCATAATAGTCGAAAAGAAAAAATTAGGCAACAGATGTGTCAGACACACTCATAAAAAGAAAGAGAGTGGGTCCAAAATTGATCAGATTATTTTTCCACATGTAAGTTAAACATCATGATGTGTGCACTCCTTATTCTTTTTCTGTTTCCAAATCGTCGTCGTCTTATGATAAAGAGGGTCATGATTATTTACCATGGAAGAGTTATCTTAATGATGAGTAATAATTACATTTAGTCTATTCAATTGACAAGCGTCTTATGATATTATTTACCTTTCAAAGAGGACGACACACTTTTCTATAAATTTCGATCATCTATTTTGTTTTTATTCTTACATTTACCTTATCTACTTTGGTTACTTTTCTCAGAATATTTAGGCCCCAGAAAATGGAAACCTCCGCTCTCACCAAATTGACCAACACTCAGAATGTGCTATAGAATGATCTCGACAAAGACAAAAATGTCAAGGAGAAAATCAGGAAGGTTTTTGATAAAATCGGTAAAGAGTATGAAGCGAATGATACATTGTTGGAGGAAATAAAAAATTTGTTAGATTCACCTAAGCACTTGGGATTAAAAGTGTTTGTCAATGATATAAAGAACAAAGATTTGCATACCATAAGTGTTAGTGTTTTAGTATTATCAACACATTTTAGTGTAGTTATGATTGATATTGGGATAGGTTGATTCTATTTACTCAGCAAGACTGGAGGTGTGGGGTGCACACTTGGGGTGATAAATGTGACTAAGGAATATGGGGGTGTGGGGTATCGCCCTTGGGTATGGGGTTCCAAGGGGCATCGCCCATGGCCGGGTCTAGGGGTAGTACACTTAGCGGGGTATAAAGGACATAGCCCCTGGCGGTGGTTCCGCTGACAGGGTGAAGGGTAAATGCCCTGAGACCCAAATAGTTTTTTATATTCGGAAAGACTCCGACCATGCATTTCCTGCCAAAAATAGGTTGTGACATCATAATAATGTCAGATTCAGTTATGTCTAAATAACCATATTTCTAACCATCATTTTGGCGCAAAACTTCATGTAACCACCATTAACTACCTTTGTAAGTCCCCAAAATTGCTTGTGTATCAATCAGATCCAATTGATGGTGCGGAATCCCAATCAATTGGATGATGTCAGATCAATATAGAAGAGAAGGAGAAGAAGAATTACGATGAATCTAATGTATTGATGATATCATTGATGCTCCTTACAATAGATTCTCTCTCACACACACTTCTTCTATCTAACTTTCTCTCTCTTCTCTAGCCTTTTCTCTTCTTTTTAACCGTACACTCCCACATGCACCCCTCTATTTATATGGACCTCTAGCCATACACATGTGTACAACCGCACATCCTGTGTACGGTCGTACACAGGGTGTGCGGCCGTACACACATGTACGGCCGTACACACAAACCGCAAACACATACAATATTACATAAAAATATATTTTCCTAGAAAAGCAAAGTATAAACCATATTTTTGACCCAACAATCTCCCCCTTGGTTTATAGCATTCTTTTCTAATTGACCCAACAAGCTCCCCCTAAAACGTAGCCAGCTATTCTTATTAGTCTTCATTGGGAACTTGGCTTCAGCATTAATATTCAAATTCTTCACAGCTTCAAGATGAACTTGATGAATCTTCAATGAATGACTTCAATTTGAGCGGTTGGGCTTTTCTTCAGAGTTTGATGAAAAGATTCTTGAAAGATAGCTCTTTCAGCTTGAGAATCTTCAGAGAGAACAACGGAGAGAAATCATCTACTGGATCACTTCAGCTGGTTTAAGATAGCAGCAGACTGATTGAGGAGGCTTCAATACAATCCGTCACATAATCTTCAATTACAGCTTCACCATGCTTCTGGGGTTGACAGATTGAATGTCAAAAGAATAATCTTCATTTCTTGCTCCTTCGAATGAGAATTCTTCGATGCTCACGGATGAAGCCTTGGCGCAGAAAATCTTCAATATTGTCTCCACGAGTCTCATTTACGCCTAAAATCACTTTTCAAGACAAAACAAAACTAAAAGAAAAATTAGCACACAAAAAAATATATTTTTGGATTTTTGATATTTTCTAGAAAAACAAAACAGAAATAACACTTTTTTTAATTTTCTATTTTTTTGATTGATTTTTGAATTTTTCTGATTTTTTTTGTTTGATTTTTGATTTATTTTTAATTCTCCCCCTAAAATTTGTGCATAGAGGAAAACTATGAACACATTTAATAAAATGATATCTAACTTTTGAGAATGATTTGGGATCAAAGTTTTTTAGACAGCCTTTATCCGCTTGTCGGTACCTTCCATCTTCACGTCTTTGTCTGGTCGATCGCCGGTATTGTTGTCCACTTAAACACGAAAAATTGTGACAAAATTAGGACATACTATAAGTGACAAGACAATGTGGTCCTAAGTTCCTAGATATTATATCTGATCCTAAGTTTCTAGATACTATATCTTAAGGACCATTCAGCTGACTACGACCAGGGATATTGTTGTCCACCTAAATTGAGCAGCGAGATCTATAGACAATCTGTATGTGTTCAATTTTAAGTGTACTAGAATGTGTTTCCCGCTTACTGATATGCCCCAGCCATCAAGAGCTTCCAGAATACTCCTTACACCAGGTGAGCAGACAACCATTCAGAGACAGGATAGATTCAGAATTCTCTTACTTATTACTTATTACTTCAGAGGGGTTGAGAAGTAGAAGGTTGCATATGTTGTGTACCAGGTCGGATTAGAAGTCGCGCAGAGGAGACATCATATGGCTAACAGATAAGAAGTCTTTCACATATATAACTTGCAGAGAAATAGAGTTGCATATGTTGTGTACCAGGTCGGATTGGAAGTAATGCAAAGGAGACAACATATGACTAACAGATGGAAAGAAAGAAAATGATATTCTATAGACCTAATTTACCGGAATTTACCAGTCGCCCCATCCAACCGGAATTAAGGACAGAATCCACACATCAAGGAAAAGTGAAGCCAAGGTTCCAAGTACGGGTTCAATTAATGTGACGAGTAGATTCCCATATATATCTCCCTGCTCAACCTATCTAAGCGTCGTATTGTTAGGCTAAACGGAACTATCTAGGTCAACATTTGTCAAGTCATTTGATTTCCTAAGTTCAATTCTGCCTAGTCATGTCCATTTAGAATCTTTCGTGCCTACCGACACATCAAACCAGAGCATAGACCCTTCAACTTTGGGTACGTTACGCAGACTCGGATTGCTTGTTATCACATAATCATATCACTTCCCAAAACATCTCCGACAAGCATATCTAATAACCAACATATTAATTTTTTTTGTTTTTTTGATTTTTTTTAATATTTTTGGATTTTCTAATTTTTTGTATGTTTTTGGATTTTCTAATTTTTTTAATGTTTTTGGATTTTCTAATTTTTTATGATTTTGGATTTTCTGATTTTCTCCCCCTAAATTTGTGCATATAAAAAATAATAAAAATGCGCAAATTTATCCTAAAACAAAAATTTGTCTTTAAAGCAAATCAGCTTCAGAAAAACTCAGGAGTATAGAGAAAAAAACTCAAACCGTAAGTCATCGATTAAATTTGCATCTAGAAGGTCTGAGAACAGCACGCATAATCTCAGAAAAGATCCGAAAATTCTTCATGCCGTTAAGCACAGACCCCATGTGATCCTTTCCTTTTTTCCCTTCCCGTAAAGGACACATACCCTCAAACAAAATTCCGAGTGTTGTACATTTGAGAGATGCCTCCTATCAAGTGTTTGGAACAACCACTATCAACAAACTGAAGTTTGATGATATGCCTCCATAGCTGCTCCGACACATAGCGGGATTAGTTGGTCTTTGGAACCCAGTCCATTTTGAAACTGGGTCAACCTTTGTCATCTTTGCACGATACTCTCTCCCATGACATGTCCTGCTTATCACAAATAGAAGATGTAAAATATTAGAAGCGTTAAAAGATTTGGGAGAGTGAGCCTTTGGAACCCATTTGTAGTTGGGTTTAACCCATTTCTTTTTCGATCTGATGGGTGGCTCAGTACTTGCTTTTGAACTTGATGACGGCCGTTGAGATGACTTTGATTTTGGCTTCACGGGAGCATCTCTTGGATTGGACTTCTTGACCGACATTCCCTTCTTGTTCTTGGGATTTAGATTCTTGGCCTTGTGGGTTTGATTTTTGGCATTGTCCGCATTCCAGTCACCATTGTCTGAATGTGACCTTGAGGGGTTGCTTTTAGAAAACCTCCCTCTTTGCGAGTTTTGCCAGCCTTGTGCGTAGTAGGGAATTTATGCGCGATTTGGACAATTTCTCGCAATGTGTCCAGGTGTTCCACAGTGAAAGCATGTCTTTTTCTTCACTATGGAGTTGTTTCTTCCTGCCCCTGGTGGCGTATCTTTGCCTTGTCTCTTGTTTTTCCCACACGCACAGCTGCAACAGGTCGGCTGTTTCACTTGACTTGGTGGCCTGTACTTCTCAACAGCAGGTTGATCAGAAGCAACTGAGTTCGAAGCAACAGATTCAGAGTTCAAGGAGATGTTGGTTTGTTCAATGGTGTTCTCCTTGTTCTCATCTTTTGCTACTTTACCTGCACATGTAACAGAATCATTAGAAACGTTCACTTCATCCTTTTCTGGCACAACCACAATAGGTTTCCCATATTGGAGATGTGCCTCATTGTCAATTTCTTCTTGTGTCATAGGGATGGATGTGTAGTTATGATTGAAAGGGAGAGGAACACTATCATACCCTAGACCCTTGTTTTGATTATCTTTGAATTTTAATTGGTTTTCAAATAAGGACTCGACTGTCTTACTTGATGCAGTGTAATTTTTGAAACTAACATCTATTTTTCCACACTTAATTTTCAAAGCGTCAAGTTCCTCAGTTACAGCAACAAGTTTTCTTTTGATGTGATCATAATTCTCACACTTATTGCTGTAATCTTCTTGCAGTTTCCTAAAGTCCTTAGTCTTGGCCTCTAATTGTGCTTTTAAAGGTTTCTGGCCTTTCCTAAGAGTATAACCTTCGTATTTGAGATCCTCATTTTCTCTTTTTAATAAATCGATTTGATCTCTGAGAAATTTAATCGTAGCTTTACAAGATGGAGTACATGAAACTTCATTTACCGGAATTGATGTGGAACTCATTTTTTTTATTTTTAAAATTTTTTTATATATATATTTTTTATTTTTTATTTTTTTAATTGCCCTTTGACTTAAAAGAGAAAGTCAACCTTAAAAGTCAAATTTAAACAAAAAAGTCAAACTCAAAAGTCAGACTTGAAAAGTCAAACTTAAAAGTCAAACCGAAGTCAAATGAGAAAGTTAAAATTTAAAGTCAAATGTCAACTTTTAAAAGTCAAAGTCAAAATTTTAAGTAACAAATGAAAAATAAAAGTTAAAATTTAAAAACTAAAATTTTTGGGTTGAAAAAGGATTTTAAAAATAAAATTTTGAACTTTTGGGGTTGAAAATGTTAATTTGTGAAATTATATGCGAAAACGATGAGTTATATTCTAAATTTCGGATTTAGGAAACAAGAAGCCTCCTAGACGAGTTGGTAAGGCGGTGGGTTGCTCAACTAGAGGTCCCCGATTCGATCCCCTGCATCTTCAAACCCGTTTCCTTTTTTATGTGACGGCTGCTAAGCGAGGACGGCTGCGAAGCAAGGACTAGAGCTGCGAAGCGAGGACGAAGCCCCGAAGCCGAGACCGATGCTGCTGAGTCGTGAACTAGATGCGAGACCGAGGCGATGGAGCTGGACCGTACACGAGACCGCACACGTCCGAGTCGCACACACTGAGCCGCACACCGAGGCTGATGAGCCGCACACACCGAGCTGTATACTCCTGAGCCGCACACCTTCAACCAGCAGCACTCCTTCAACCGGGCTGCACACCTTCAACAGATTCACGAAAAAAAAACGACGTTTTTCACCCTTTTTTTCTCTAAAACTCGATCAAAAACTCATTTTTATGAAAAATACAAAGAAGTAACCCCCTTATTTTTGCGAGATCTATCCAAAAACGCTATTCTCTTTTCAAAATAAGATCAAATAAGCTCCAGATCTGGAAAAATTGATTGATACAACCAAGCTTTGATACCAATTGTAAGTCCCCAAAATTGCTTGTGTATCAATCAGATCCAATTGATGGTGCGGAATCCCAATCAATTGGATGATGTCAGATCAATATAGAAGAGAAGGAGAAGAAGAATTACGATGAGTCTAATGTATTGATGATATCATTGATGCTCCTTACAATAGATTCTCTCTCACACACACTTCTTCTATCTAACTTTCTCTCTCTTCTCTAGCCTTTTCTCTTCTTTTTAACTGTACACTCCCACATGCATTCCTCTATTTATATGGACCTCTAGCCATACACATGTGTACAGCCGCACACCCTGTGTACGGTCGTACACAGGGTGTGCGGCTGTACACACATGTACGGCCGTACACACAAACCGCAAACACATACAATATTACATAAAAATATATTTTCCTAGAAAAGTAAAGTATAAACCATATTTTTGACCTAACAATCTCCCCCTTGGTTTATAGCTTTCTTTTCTAATTGACCCAACAAGCTCCCACTAAAATGTAGCTGGCTATTCTTCTTAGTGTTCATTGGGAATTTGGCTCCAGCGTTAATCTTCAAATTCTTCACAGCTTCAAGATGAACTTGATGAATCTTCAATGAATGACTTCATTTTGAGCGGTTGGGCTTTTCTTCAGAGTTTGGCTTTGAATGCACGTCGGGTGAGGTGGCTTGATGAAAAGATTCTTGAAAGATAGCTCTTTCAGCTTGAGAATCTTTAGAGAGAACAACGGAGAGAAATCATCTACTGGATCACTTCAGCTCGTTTAAGTTAGCAGCAGACTGATTAAGGAGGCTTCAATGCAATCCGTCACATAATCTTCAATTACAGCTTCACCATGCTTCTGGGGTTGACAGATTGAATGTCAAAAGAATAATCTTCATTTCTTGCTCCTTCGAATGAGAATTCTTCGATGCTCACGGATGAAGCCTTGGCTCAGAAAATCTTCAATATTGTCTCCACGAGTCTCATCTACGCCTGAAACCACTTTTCAAGAAAAAACAAAACTAAAAGAAAATTTAGCACACAAAAAAAAAATACTGAAAGGACATAATTTTTTGGTTTGAGCTAGACATCATTTTGAATAGGTGATAGTGTCATTTTTTGCAGTGATTGTGTGTTGTCTTGCAATGTGTGCTGCCACACATGTGTGTGCGGCCGCACTCATGTGTTCGGCTGCACACTCTTGTGCTGGTAGAAGGAGTACTATTTATAGCAACTGTGTTGTGTCAGTTTGTACTTTTTGGCTAGGTGTCAGAACTCTGCAGTAGTTGTACTTTATCAAGATGTACTTGACATTTAATGGCAATAGATATGTGCATGCTTGATTCTACTTCTTCTTCATTTCAATCTCAATTTAATTGCAATTAACTTCATTGATTACTAAATTGGATCCTCAGTTTTGGGACTAACAACCTTTCTCTCTAGTATAAGAACATTTTGCCTGTTCCAGAAAAAGTGTTACATTCTCTACACTCGAAACTTGTTCATCAGATGTTCTCTATCTCAAAAAACGCAAATTAGCAAGATACTTTTTTGTGATTCAGATTTAGAAGTGGCTTGACTTCTAAATTGTCATTCTTGGATTATTCCAAATCTGATTTCATGATACCCTAGGCTATAGCATTGAAATCATAAATTTTGGAAAGTGATTGCAATTACGATCCTTGAAATTATCCAAGTATATTGATATTGTCAAAACCCGAAATTTTAACACGCTCGTTGTTGGATGTTCTTATGTCCATTGAAATGTTGATCAAGGAGCGACGTAGGTTGCTTGAAAGTTAGTTGATGTTTAGTTTTTTTTTTCTTTTTTCGGATCATCATGAAAGGTTTTTTTTTAACCAAGAATGAATATAATAGTAGTTCATATCTTATTCTAAATTTTTTATTTTTTTATATGTTCTTACTTACTGTTAATATAAGTTATACAGTATGGATAATTTTTCATGAATCAATAACATGTCCGTAAAAAAAAACATTTTATTCCAGTTTAAAAATGACAACTTATAGAAGTTGAAGTCGTGGATATCGAACATAAGGTTATCCGAAATGAATAATTATACCGTTCGGCGCTGTACATAATCATGGGCAAAGGATATTTTATCGAATATAATTATGAACAGTTTTCTTCTTTAATAAGTTTCCATGAATCAATAGTACTTACCATAAAATTATTTTCTTCAATTTTTAAAATTGCAATTGATACCAAACATATGGATACGGGAAATGAAATATTTTAGTGTTCTACACCATACATAATCGTCAGCAAAGAATATTTTAGTTTTTTTGGCAACATCATCGTTACATTCTATCGAATATAATTTGATGATTGTTCAAATTCAACAGGAGGAATCTCCTTTATCTAACCGTAATCAAACAAATGTTATTTTATTATATTTCAAGACACATGAGTTTATATTTCTTTTACATTTGATGTTGAAAACATGGAAACATCATTCTTTTCCTTAGGTGCATATGTTATTATAGCTAACTTTAGGTTTTATCATTGCAACCTCAACCCTTGAACGATGTTTCTCTATAATGACATTGTTGAATATGAATTTGCGTAACAAAGTAAGTGACGATTTATGAATGATGTTTTGATTTGTAGTATAGAAAAGCAAGCACTTATGGATGTTAACGTTGAAAATGTAATGAATCCATTTCGGAAAATGAAAGGATGACGAATTCATCTTTAAAAGGTAATCTATAGTCTAATTTTCCATGTTGTCATGTTTAATGAAATGTTGGTTTTTATTTTTTATCTTATTATATATTATGCAAAAAAAAATTGTGCTACTCCAGAACTTTTATCCTGGGTCAGCCACCAAGGGTGCTGTTCGATCATCTTACTTAACTACTTCTATACTTCAATACAATTCTCTATGTAACTTATCTGTAAAATATTTTCATTCAATGTATTAGCATATAAATTAGATAATTTAGATAATTTGACTTATTAATTGTATTTATGGACATCTTATTAATCTAACGAAGTTAATTGATTATAATCTTTATATGGTATCGACCACTTTTTTCTCAAATTATGTTTCCTAAACATTGTAGTGATGTTGATTATGATGGCATTTGCAGAGTTAGAAAAGAGAATCATCATACAAATCAAGAACACATGGAGTAAATAAATCTTTTAACCTCTCATTAGTATGAATTAGAAAGAGTACAAATGGGTATGCTAGATTCTCTCTCTACAACTAATTCTCTCCAAAATGGTTCCTTACGTAATGGGAGTCACTCACTTCCTAATTATAGGAAAGTCTCAACCCATTTACACATAGAAGAGGGTAAGCCTAACACTCGACATCCAAGCATAACTTTAAACCCTAACATTATCCCCCTCAAAGTTAGTATTGGATGTCACAACTTCAATATCCAACGAGCTCGCACGATCAAGACCAAACTCCCCCTCGAAGTAACACAGGTCTTCAAATCCGCAAATGAATACCCAAAAAACCTGAGAATCTTTGAATACCCACTTTTCATTCGCCCCCTTGTTATAATCAAAAAATGATTATAAAACCCATTAAGGGTGAGAAGCGCCCGAGGATTAATCTTCATAATACTCCCCCTTGATGTGTGCCAAAATTGAAACCTTGAAAATCTTGCATGGAAAAACAATCACGAAAAAGCCTCAAAAAAAATTTCAATGTGTGAAAATTTTCGACTGTTAGGTGAGAGTAATATTTTCCAAAATCTGGGTAAAAACTATCATTTTCTGAATTCTGCAGGGACCCGTTGTGCCAATAACATCTTAAGATGCGAAACACTCTCCTATTTGCGAAACTGGGTAAAAAGTGTAAGTTTGTACCAGCTGTAGGGATTGTACTCATAAAATCTTCAATTTCTCATCTTTATTACCCAATTTCGAAGTTGGATTATTTTTCCCAACATTTCGAAACTGCAGGGACCCACTTCGAAACTTCTGCATTCTTCACAATTTTTGCTCCAAATTCAAAGTTGGACCTTTTTGCCACTTCGTTAAAAGTTTAGGGACAAATTTTGAAAATTTGTGTTTTCTTCTTTTTTACTTCTTTAATCAGGTAACGAAGTCAATATATTTTTCCTTCTTCAATAACCCCTCGACTCAATATATTTTCCTTCTTCAATACCCCCTCTACTATTCATTAATCGAAACAACAAGCAACCCTTGGAAACAAACAATCATTCGCACAACGTCCCTTCACACATCGACCTCATAAGTACCCTTCGCACGTCGACTTCAAATCATCACAAATTCCATATATGATCACTTGTACATCATTGCTATTGAAGAACCCTTCAACTATCGCACGTCGATACAACATAACAAGCCTTCGTTCTTCGACAATCGAACCATCTATCGACCATCGATCCTCTTTAAATCCAAACTATCTTCCATTTGTGTTTATCCCTTCGTTTTTCATTCATCAAAATACAACATACCATTCATTATCAATATCAAGCCTTCGCTATCAACTTACAGTACTTCGTTGTAAACTAAACTCATCAACTACCACTGATTTTAACCAATGGATCGTCGAAATCAAAATCGACTCAGGCTTCGACTATCGACTCCCTAAACCCAAAGCAATTCGTCGACAACTGACTTCTCAAAATAATTCATCCTTTCGAAATTACGGGGGTGTTTGGCTAAGCTTTTGAAAGGGCAAAAGTCCTTTTTGGAAAAGTTGTAAAAAAGCCAGGTTTCTATGACTTTTCCAAAAAGTTCATTTTCCTTATATAAAAAAGTAACTTTTACAAGATTACTAAACATCTTTTGCTTTTTTATCTTTTCCTAAAAGCTAAAAATGTTTTAAAAGATTAAACAAACACCTCGTTCATCCATCATCCATTTGACAATCAAACAAAAATTGAAATCAAGCATATAGCCTTCCCAAATCAAGATGTCAATTTCGAAATCAAAATCAACAGCCACTTCGCTTTACATTCATCAACCCAAAACGAATTCTTGACCTATTTGATTTCAGTTTCAAGCAACGACTTTTCAAAAATGAAATTAACCCTTCGACAATAACAATCAATTCATCAATCATCACAACCTTCACTTTTAATCAACATCTCGATGAACACAGTCGACTCGATTTCGTTATCTGCCATCATCATCGAGTTCAACCCTATTCATAAAATCGATACCAATCTTTACAAAACTGACATCAATTGCAATCAATTCCAAAAACGAATTCAATCACAAATTCGATTTCAACTATAACTCTCATTAACCAAATTCAATTCGAAATTCACTGCACAACAATCTAAATTTCAATTATGACTTTTGTTTGACTTTTCGATTTCAAGCAATTCTGGATCGACGCACAAACCTAATGACGAAAGATGAAGTACTTAATCGACATAGAAAATTAATATAGATTATCGATTGTACTCAAGATTTGTATACTAGATCCAAAACCATGTGGATTGAGAATAAAGCTAATGTTGTGAACTCGTGAAACCTTTTTGATGGAAGAATAAAACTAGGGTTGGCAATACTCGACACGACACGCGACACGACCCGCGACACGACACGAAATAAATGGGTTTGGGTTGAGTTTTTCAACCCGCCAACCCGTTTATTAAATGGGTCATATATGGGTTTCTCAAAAAATAAACGGGTTGACCCGCCAACCCGTTTATATTCTTAATAAAAAAAATTAGTTTATTTTTAAATGTATTTATGTATCAAGTATTAATATTTAATAAGTATTATATAATATATATCATTGATTCATAGACCATTTGACTATTTTGACATTTTGACTCGTGGTGGATGGTCTAAGGTCGTAAGTCGTAACCTATAAGGCTAAGTCTGTAACATGTTTCTATGAATGCTTTTACTTTTCATTTGGATGTTTAAGACTTAAATGTCTAAAATTCGGATCCACGAACCCAAATCTGACCCATGAACCCGCCAAACTGTGAACCCATATAAATAAATGGGTTGGTGGGTCATATATGGGTTTATGTTCCAAACCCGCCAACCCGTGACCTGTATATTTAAATGGGTCGTGTTTGGGTTGACATATTTTGACCCGTCAACCCGCCAACCCGCGACACGCCAACCCGAACACGACACGATTGCCAGGCCTAAATAAAACAAAGTAGAAAACAATATCGATTTAATTTTGGATTGATGAATCGATTAAAGGACATTAAATGATCAATAGACTGGATTTGGCTTTGACGAACAGTAGTTCATCGAAATTTTGGGCTCAAAGTTGGAGATAAACAGTATCGGACATAAAAAATATATGGACATAATATGGAACAATGATTGATTAAAATGTATTTGGGCTAAAACATGTGAAAAGTAACGGAATTTAGAAAATGATTTTGATTTTGAGGTTTGATCTAAAAAAAAGTAATCAGATCAATCAAAGGTTTGAAACAGATTTGATCCAATAAGGCAAATCCATCAAAAATTGAAAAACGAAATTTGAGATACATTTTTTAGAATTCGAGTTCCTTTTGCAACGAACGAACCAAATTTAGAAGATCTTGGTTTTTTATTGGAACGAGAAAATCTCCAATTTAAACATTATACCACTCATGATGCGTGATGTACAACTCGTTCTTTGTGTTCTTTGTGTTCTTCAACGATCCAAGAACATTTTCATAAGAACCACCAACACTTTTGGGTTTTGACTTCAAATTCAATGCAACCTTTGGAAATTGTTGCTTTTGAACCCAAATTTGATTCACAACAACACATGATGATTTTTGTGAGTAAACCCGCTTGTTTTTGCGTTTAATCTTCTTCTTCTTTTTCTTTCCTATCTTTTTGCATCTTGAAGATTTGATTTCATGAACAAACCCATTTTCCACAACTTCAACTTTACGAGTTTGAATCAAATCTTTTGGATTTTGATACTTGTGAATTTCTTGGATTACCGGCTTACGATAAGGAATCATTCCTTCAAACGAATCATAAGAACACAAAATATCATCGGTTTGAACTCCAATCGAGCAAAAAACTTTTTCATATTCATGAGAATCAACTTGAATCTTCTTATCATGAACTTCAAGAACACCAACAACATCAAGAACATCTTCAACAAACTTAAGAGCATGAAGATCGCTTGGGCTTTCAACAAGAGAAATGTATCTCTTATTAAACAAATCTCTTTCTTCTCCTTCCTCTCGATTTTTGCTACAAGCTAACATGAGACAAGAAGGTCCAAACAAGCAATCAATCTTCTAAGGTGGTTGAAATATCAATCTTTTGTGATCATCCTTCAAACCTCCATAAGAAACTAAAGTTTCCCGTGAAATCAACCTGCTTAACAATAATCCACATAATTGATTCTCATTGACTTTGTATTTCATATCTTCAATGATCACAACCCAAGAATCATTCTCCAAGAACACCATCTTTGATCAATCAACAAGATCTTGAGTTTTTGTAGAGTGAGAAAGTGATTTTGATGGGTTTTCTAGAGAGAGAAAGTAAAAATCACTTGAATTCTAGTGAAGAAAATCGAATTATGAGTAGAATCGATGAGGAATTCGATTTCTAGAATCCAAAAACTCTCAAAATCACGAAGATCAAAGATAAAAAATGAAGAATCACCAAATCTAGAATGCCATCAAGGATCAATTCTTGATCAAATCAAGAACACATACTCTGATACCAAGTGTAGTGATGTTGATTATGATGGCATGTGCGGAATTAGAAGAGATCTAGTGAACTATCATACAAATCAAGAACACTTGGAGTAAATAAATCTATTAAGCTCTCATTAGTATGATTTAGAAAGAGTACAAATGGGTATGCTAGATTCTCTCTCGAAAACGATTGCTCTCCAAAATGGTTCCTTACATAATCGGAGTCACTCACTTCCTAATTATAGGAAAGACTCAACCCATTTACACATAAAAGAGGTTAAGCCTAACACTCCACATCCAAGCATGACTTTGCACCCCAACATACTTCCCTACCCGTCTCTCGTATTCAATCCTTTTTCTGGGATTTCACCATGGTTGCATCTTCTTCTTCTTTTCATGATGGTTTCTTTCCCATGAATACCTTGTTACACATGTTGACAATTAAGCTCTCCTCCAATTATTATCTCTTATGGAGAAATCAAATGCTACCTATCTTCAATTACAAGAAGTTGTTAGGGCACATCGATGTTATCTCCTCTTCACCATCGCCCACCATTACTGATAAAGGAAAGACTCTTCCTAACCATGAAGCCCTCTAATAGACCGAAGCTGATTAGAGATCCATCATCCTTTTACACTCCTTTATGACCGAAGAAGTCACTGCTAAGGTTCTCGTCCTTTCCACTACTTGATAGATTTGGACTGCACTTGAAGTTGTATATAGTAATGCTTCTATTGAAAGCATTCACTCATTGCATGACCCTCTTCGCCCACTCATGAAAGGTACATATGTTTCTGATTATCGTCGATTCAAAGCAATGTGTGACCAGATCTCCACAATTGGTCACCCAGTTGTTGCAATTGACAAAGTGTACCGGTTTCTTTGTAGTTTGGGACCTTCTTATGAAAAAAAAAATTCACTTCCATAGGGGCCACAAAACCCGCTCCTCTGTTTCATGATTGGTTATATGGGTAGAAAGTCATGAACCTTTCCTATAATAGTTACATGGTTATACAACCAGATGGCTTTCATGTCCAACATACTATAATTACTTATGCATAAGTTAGAATCATCTAGTTTATTCTTGAGGAAATAGTTCTTGTGGCAAGGGGCATAGTCAAGGCCACATACCTCCCCACTCCCAACTTTGCAGAACCAATGGACATTATGTGTCATCTTGTCTGAATCTACATACATATGCTACTCAATCAACTTCATCAGATGACTCTTTAGCCAAGGTTTTTCATGCCCAGTTCCATGTTACTACTAATATGCCATATTGGCAAATTAATTTGGGGGCAATAGATCACATGACTCCAACTTGTGACTCTCTTACTTGGTTGATACTGTACTCAGGGAAGAATCAAGTTATATTTGGAAACGGTAAGAAAATTCCAATTACTCATACGGGTTCATCGACTATTTCAAATAAACTTCCATTACACAGTATTCTTGTCATCCCTAATCTTACCATGAATTTACTTTCTATCTACAAACTAACCACTAATCACCCGATTGATGTTCAGTTTTCTCTACCCTTTTTTAATGTTCAAGATTAGAAAACAAAACAGGTACTATAAAACCCGATCTAGAGTATCAATCGAAATCACTAGAATTGGTGCGGAAACCCAATCTAATTATTAACATGAAACAATTATAATGAATTAAGAACATAATTATCGAATCTTCAATGCACAATATATTGAACAATAGTCTAATTCATAAGATTCCTATGTTTTCTCGGTTCTCTCTTTTCTCTCTAAAAGTCGATATCAGCTTCTTAGAATCACCAACACTTTACACGGATGAAACAATACTATATGTGTACCTAGACCTAATTACAAAGGCATAGCCTAAAACCCAGCCAAAATCCTCATTAAGCCCACTGGAATCACATGGTGATTTTGATCCAAACACCACTGAAATCATGGTGATTTCGGTCCTAGACCGAGAACTCTAAAAGCTATCAAAAGTAATGTATAAACCACAAATCATGTCCTAACAATCTCCCCCTTGGTTTATAGCTTTCTTTTCTTTTCAATCTTCTCTTTGTTCTTGACCTTCAGCTTGTATCTTCGATTTCTTCACAACTTCAAGACAAACATATGAATTTCTACACGAATGACTTCATTTTGAATAGTTGGACTTCCTTTAAAATTTTGACTTTGAACGCACATTGGGTACAGAGGCTTCTTGTATAGGTTCTTGAAAATCAGCACTTTCAGCTTTGAAAAACTTTAGAGATAATTATAGAGAGACAAATTCTTCTGGATCACTTCAGCAAGTTCACAGATAGAAACAAATTGGTTGAGGAGGCTTCAATGCAATTTGTCACATAACTTCAAATACAACTTCACCTTGCTTCTGGGGTTGAAAGGTTGTGTGTTGAAAGATAATCTTCACTTCTTGTTCCTTCGAATGAATATTCTTTATCGATCACAGATGCGTCTTAAAAGGTAACCATGACTAAAAAGTCCTTGTGGATCATAGAGTCATAAAGACCCTTCTCACCATAGTTGTTCAAGGACCCAACCTTGGCTTAGATGGAGACTACTCGCAGTATTTCTGTGAACACGGAGGAATGCACTATAATTTTTTGAGTATCGGAGAACACAACAATTACTCGATCAAAGATCTCAATACAGTTTTTCAAGTTAACAAGTTAACTTGGCCCTTGGCGAGACGTTCAATGGTTTCTGAATCTCAGCTGAGTGTACCATTCTAGTGTCAGTAAGAGTTAATTAGGAATAACTCACAAAACCATCCTGTGAAAAAAAATATTTGAAGTCATATTTTCGCAGTTTAGCATGACATGAGGTCAAGGCCCTTTCGCGGGACGTTCAGCGACAATCATGCCTTGCGAGGTGCATCACCCTAGTACCAATAACCATTAATTTGTTACTTGCGGAGAACGTATCCGATAATACATTCGAGTCTCCACAGTTTTGCATGGCACAAAGAATGTCAAGACCCTAGGCGAGATGTTCAGCGATATCTATTTCCCGGTTGGGTGAATCACCCTTGTGCCATGACAGTTCTTAGGTAAAGATAACTGACAAGACCAATTTTGAAAATCGGTACAGTTTCAAACTTGCAATTCCTTAAATATGACAGTTCTTGGAAAGATACTACCTAACTGACAGTTTGTAACGTTTCATGCCTTCAATTCCTCGAAAACAATAGTTCTTAGAGAGAAACTGTATAACTGAAAATTTGTACGGTTTCATGCCTTTAGTTCCTTGTGAAAGTAGTGTGAAGTGAAACTCTGTCAATTCCTTTCAAGATCTCTTTTTGCACAAAAATTTCTGACACGGTCTCATTGAGTCTCTTCTTCTTTTGAATTCGTGTTTTTAATACAAATGAAATTGTTGAGATAAAAATAAAAATAAAATAAACTTAGCACAAAATGAAAATAACTAAGAATAAAAAATAAAATAAAAATACGCTAAAAAACAGTAAAAATATTTTCAAAATTTTGATTTTTCTGAAAAAGAAATAAAAACATAAATAAAATAAACAGATTTTTGGATTTTTGAATTTTATGATTTTTGTTTGGTTTAATTCTCCCCTAAATTTGTGCATAAAGGACAAAGAAAGAAAGAAAAGAAATATGAACAAATTTAAATAAAACAAAAATAAAATACAAAATATACAAATAAAAAACATTTAGTCTTCAAAACGAATCATTTTAAGAAAACCTAGGAGTATCAAGAAAATTTAAACCGTAATTCAGCAATTGAAGTTGCATCTAGATGACTTGAGAACAGCAAGCAGAAGTAGCAACGTATTCAGCCTCAGCTGCGTTTCAATTCCAGAACGAAGTTAACATATTCAAAATTCATCACGCGGTAAATATGGTCCCCATTTGTGTGATCTTTTCCTTTTCCTTTCTCGCAAAGGACACATACCATCAACTAAATTTTTGAATTTCATACATTTGAGATATGTCTCCTGTCATGTGCCTGGAACAACCACTATCAACATACCAAAGTCTGATGATATTCCTTTATAGTTTTTCCTACACAATGTGCGAGATTAATTAATTTTGGAAACCCAGTCGATTTTGAAATTAGGTTTACCATTACTATCTACACAAGAGACTCTTTCCCATGACATATCATGTTTATCAAATAAGGAACATAAAGAAGTTACAGGACTTTTGGACGATTTTGAAATATGACCTTTGGGAACCCATTGGTAATTAGGTTTAAGCATTTTAATTCTTGACCTAATGGGTGCTTCTACAATTGACTTTGAAATGGAACTACCTTTTGATTTAGACTTGAATTTTAAGTGTAAGCTAGAGGACAATCCTTAAGATGAATTTGACCTTACCGATTTCGGTTTGGCTGAACCATCTCTCGAATTAAGCCTCTTGTCAGACATACCCTTTTTGTCCTTGGGAGTCTGATTCTTGGCCCTTTTAGCATTCCAATCATCATTACGTGAATGTGACCTCGAATAATTTATTTTGGAAGATCTCCCCCTAGGCACGTTCTGCCAACCTTGTTCGTAGTAGGGAACATATGAACGATGTGGACAATTTCTAGCAATGTGACCGGGAGTCCCACAGTGAAAACAAGTTTGTCTTTTAAAATAAATAAGATTGTGACTTGGTCCTCGTCCAAATAAAGTTTGTTTCAAAGTATTTCCACAAGCACAAGCACATGCACATTTATTAGACTGTTTAACAGATTTTTATGGCTTGAATTTTTCAACAGTGAGATTATTATCATCACAAGTTTTTGAAGCATTTTCAGCAGAACTAGAATTATTCTTGTTTTGCTCGAACCCATATTACATAGTTATTTTATTTGCACATGATGTAGAATCATTAGTATCATTCACATTAATACTCTCATTTGGGTCGGATTGATCTGTCTTGATTGAGGCATTTATTGGGGCCTGACCATGTTGTGCATGTGTCTTTATCTCTTTGGTTTCAAGGGGCAGAGTATAGTTATCATTAAAAGGAGGTGGAACACTATGATACCTTAGACCCATACCCTGTTTACCTTTCCACTTTAATTGTTTCTCTATCATTGACTTAACTATCTCACTTGATACATCGAATTTCTTAAAATTAAAATCAGCATCTTTAAATTTAGCCTTTAGTGCATCAAGTTCAACAGTTAAGTTTGCAATTTTCACTTTGGCAAAGCGATAGTGAACAAATTTGGTGTTATACTCTTCATTAATATTGCTTAAGTCTTTAGTTTGAGCTTCTAGTTTTTCTTTAAGCGGTTTATTTACCTTTTTGATTTCATATATTTCATTTTTAAGGTCAAAAACCTCTCTAACTAATAATTCATTTTGTTCACAGTATTTATTTCTTTTGTCTTCACAGGATTGAGAACATGAGGTTTCACTTACATCTTTGGTGATTGAAGAACTCATTATTCACCAAAAAAAATCTGACCGAAAACTAAAAATAAATGCTCTTTGACTGAAAAAAACACCAATAGTCAACACCCTGTTGATCAAGAACCTTGAAGATCAAATCGTTTGTCCAAAAAACCTGACCGAGAACGAGGTTTCTTGACCGAGAACCTTAGCCGAAAGCTCAATAACCGAGAAGCTAGCCAAGAACACAAATTTGCCGCCGAGAACTCCAAGGATGAGGCTGAAAACTCCGAAGTTGAGTCCGAGGAGCTGGCTAATTGTAAAACCCTAACCAAAATCAATCAGTTGGCCACCAAAAACACTTAACCTAGCCAAGAACTTGAACTCAGCCGCCGAAAACATTGAGACCTGACCGAAAAACTCCCAAAAATACCAGAAACATGAAATTTGTAAATTATCAAAACAAATTTCGATCAAAGTTTTCAATGTAGTGAAGAACATCAGCAACAATTTTTCGTCAAAAGAACTCAAAAACACCAAGAAAGATTCCAAGAATCGTTTAATATCCTGTCAATTCGATTGATACCAAACCCGTTCTGATACCAATTGTAAAACCCGATCTAGACTATCAATCAAAATCACTAGAATTGGTGCGGAAACCCAATCTAATGATTAACGCAAAAGAGTTATAATGAATTAAGTACACAGTTATCGAATCTTCAATGCATACTATATTGAACAATAGTCTAGTACATAAGACTCCTATGTTTTCTCAGTTCTCTCGTTTCTCTCTAAAAGTCGATCATCTTCTTAGAATCACCAATACTTTATACAGTTGAAACAATACTATATATATATATATATATATATATATATATATATATATATATATATATATATATACCTAGACCTAATTACAAAGGCCCAACCCAAAGCCCAACTGAAATCTTCATTAAACCCACTGAAATCACATGGTGATTCGGTCCAAACACCACCAAAATCATGGTGTTTTCGGTCCTAGACCGAGAACTCTAAAAGCTATCAAAAGTAAAGCATAAATCACAAATCATGTCCTAACAGGTACTCACTAGAGGAAGCTGTGAAAATGGTCTTTATATGCTTAAGGATGAACCCCACACTTTTGTTGCTACAACCGTAGTTTCTAAATGGGCTTCGCATGAGTTATGGCATGCTCATTTAGGTCACTTGTCTTTTGATGTTATTTCTACTCTGAATAAGTTATGTGTCTTGTCTATTACTTCATTGTTACCAAAACCGATTGCTTTCACTCCTTGTCAACTCGATAAAGGACAATGATTACCTTTTTCTATTAATTCTAAATGCTCATCTAATCCTTTAGACTTGATTCACTATGATTTATATGGTCCGACTCCCGTTTGCTCCATAGATGGATGTCGATATTATGTTTCTTTTATTGACGAGTATTCTAGGTTTACGTTGTTTTATCCATTCAAAACTAAAATGGGTTTTTATTCAGTACTACTCTTATTAATCAATCTTGTTCAAACACAATACTCAAGAGTATTCTAGGCTTACATTGTTTTATACATTCAAAACTAAAATGGGTTTTTATTCAGTACTACTCTTATTAATCAATCTTGTTCAAGCAAAACACTCAAGAAAAATAAAAAATCAAAGTGATGGTGGCATAGAGTTTTTAAATCATACGGTTCGTAAATTTTTTGAAGAAAACGACACCTTTCATCAATTTTTGTGTCCATACATACCTCAACAAAATGGTTGTGGGTGTTGGGTTTTGAGCATTCTAACACTCCTAAGTGTACATGCAACCCTAAATACCTTGGATCTATGTTTTCTCTATTATACATGCAAATATTAACTTTCCAAGGTATTACCCTATCTAGCATACAATACTTGATACTTGTGTAATCAAATGGATAGAATGCATACCTTTGTTTGATGTGGCTTGTCTTCATGAAGCTTGAGTGCCTAGTGCCCCAATTGTGACACCTCAAATGGTTCACACAAGATCAAGTGCATATGGAATACTTGAGAGAAAACGGAACACTCCTTGAAATCGCCTAGCCCTCATACACATACTCTAGTGCACGATTTCTTGAGCCATGGGATTCTTTTATATGGTGGATATTAGGGTTACACCATGTAACTGATAACTTTACCCATTCCTTATGCTCCATGGATTTTAACCTCTATGGTGTATCCATGGGTCACCACATGGACTTAGTCCAACATAAGGAATCTTGGATCACCAGCCCACATATGTAAGAGTGAATGATTTACACAATCAACCCATATATTTAATTAGTCTCCTTTTGATCACTTAATTAATTCCAAATTAATTCTAGGTCAATACTAATTAAATAACCTTATTAATATATTAAAACTTATAAAATATTAACAAACCTTATGTGTTATTTCTATCATTATAGTCTATCCAAATGCATGATGCTATGCAACCCAAATGGACCATGACAGGTCGGGTTAAGTCTTACCAATTATAGTTATGGACTTAAACATTAATCCAACAATCTCCCATTTGGATAAGTCTAAAACTATTATTGCGTATGACTTCAAGAACCGACAGGCAATCGTAGCTCTCAAAAGCTTCTGTCGAACTCTGACCTTGTCGATGGACTTTGACCTTTGTCAATGAATTGTCCATTAGATAAGGGATCATATATTCCTCCATTCTAGATATCATATGGACTGAAACATGGATTAAAATCATTCTCTGTGTCCATTTGTTGTTTCCCGATTTCCGATTCAGGATGACTAACTGATTGAACAAATCAAATTAGTCCTGGCTTGGCCAAGCACTCACATGTATCATCATTAAATCATCGAGGGGCCCACAGATATCGCTTTTATCCCGAAGGTAAAAGGAATGGATAAACTTCGACTCATATGGCTTGTTCTACTACTTGTTGAATCATACACAAAGGCACGTTTTATAACATCGAGTTACCGAGTGCATTTTCGTGCAATCAATGTACAACAAACTCATAGTAACAACTCATATCTCTAGGTTTGAAGAATATAAGATATTATCGTCTCATGATCACTCGTGATAAAATCCATGAAGTGATTCCAATGAGTGTGGGTTGAATCCAATACTCAGAACTTATGAGCATTCATGAGTGTTGTAGCACAACTTTGTCCACCAACTTGGACCTCTACAAGTCAACCCATGACAATCTTGATTCATATCTACTTCCAACATATGACCGAATGTGGATAGTTTGAATAACTTAGTCATTCCGGAAGAATAACCTAGTTTATTCTGGAAGTCAAAACATGCAAAATGAAACGCAAGAATAATTGAATCTAATATGGTATCAAAACCTATGAACATAAATAAAACACCTTTTATTTATCACCATATGATTACACATTATTAATTGCATATTGTTTCAGCTATCAACATTATTCTTGAATTAAAAAATAGTTGTCCCATGCTCTGAGCATGTACACTATGTTTTTCTAAACAATAGCTTTGCCATACACCAAGTATGCACTCTATGTTTGTCTATGATCCTTACTTTGTGAAATAAACTAATTAACCAAACTTTCAATGATTGTAATTTCACACTCCCGAATTCTTATGGCAAATGCAGGAATTCCAAATTCATGCCATTTTACCAAAATCTATTAGATTCTAAACTTATATGCAATGATTCTCTTGTAATGATTATGAACAAAGTCACAAAGACTTGACAACAAATATTACAGAGCATTCCAAAGGAGATCAACTCCATGGAAACAACCTTCTTGCATTAAGTTTCCTAATCTTACACAAATTTCTTGAACAACCTCCACCAATGGGATCATTTACACATTCCCCTTTCGACTATCACTTCTGAACAAGAGTTGCCTCTTTTCAGAATATGTCAATATGGTCCTTCCAACAATTAACACTATACTTCCAACTGTCCCTGAGCAACCAATCTTTGGTAAACCTTAGATTGTCCTCGACAATTGCTTAATCGTTTTAGTCATATCTAGTTCTAGACCTTTTCCCTTCTTAATGCCCCAGGTATTTGGAAAATTTTAGAAAGGATGAATATAGCACATGTAATCGATCCTATATCTGAAGCATATGGGACACGATTCATCATGTCTCACATAAAGACTAAACCAGTCTTTTGCTATAATATTTTCATTTCTATTTGCCGAGTTCTCATAATTCAGATTATGAAAAGGGATGCCATAATCATAATCGAATTTTAGAATGAAAACAATGAACCCATATATAGAATTTCCTTATGTTGAGCCATTCCAACATGAAATTCATATATATATCCTTGACTAAATTTGATTAAAATCTCAATCTAAGCTTTTAGAATTGAAATGAAGTATAAATTCCTCTCCCTTAATTATAGCAAAACAACTTTTTCAACCCCTGCAGCCTCACGAATTGAAACTTTTGTTTTCTATAATTAACATTGCTAACTTGCAATACTTATCATAATTATCATGCTCCCACTAACATGATGATTATTAGCATAACACTTATGCTGCCACTAGTTTTGACATGTACTCAAAAATCAGCTGGACTTCTAGAAATCAATACTTTATTGACTTTCTTACCAAAGTTCAGATTTATGATATGAGATTGCTTTGATAAGACTTTATCAAAATCATACACCTTTCATTAGATAGCTCATAGGTGTTTCTAAACAAATTAAGAACTATGAAAAAGGATGTCGTAATCCGAGTCTCAATTGTTTAGACCTTTGCCACTTCTCACAAGTCCAAGTTAGTGTGTCGGTTAACCACACACGTTCCACTAACGACTTTGAGAATGCAAATATCACAATTGCTATCTAGCTAAAATCTACTTAGTGAAAGTGTTTCCTCACCATCATTTTCATGAATCGGAGACAAACCTTGTGACACTTTGATTTAATGGTGTATGTGTTCTTATCCATGTGAATTGTCACAACCATAGTCACAAGACAAGGATAATGACAAATCCAAACTCATATGGACTGAACTCAATCTTAATTTATTGTCGTCTGGCAGCTCAAGGGCCTGCCATTGCTTCCAAGTTGTTATGCAACCAATTGAGATCTCTAAGAACTCATATGCAAAGCCAACTTTAATTGGAATGAGCACAGAATATGTCAACCTGATAGGTTATAAACCTCAAATCGTGTGCTAGTGATAGACTTACAAGTTTTTATTCTTGATTATCCTTTCAGGATCTTTAAGACTCCCACTATCCTCAAGAGATAGTTTGGATTCTTTATCAAGACAAACACTTTACACAATTGGCATTAGTTGGTCTTTGTTTTATCCAAAACATCACAACTTACCAATTTCAAATGTACAAGAGTAGGAAACTTTTACTCATACATTTGACAAGTGTTTTTAAACCTTCTTTAAGACATGTCACTCAAGTTACAATCTTGGAGTATGACTCTAAGACTTGTTTTGGAACGAAGTATGACTCATCTTCTTGATTTGACCATTTCAACAATTCATAGCTCCTCTTCTTAGCTATCAGAATGTACTTAGAGGATGAATTGTGATAAGGTCTCTTAATCATTAAGATGATCATATGACATGATACTTAAGTACTCTCCCATCTTTTCAGATTTGAGAAACTTTTATCCTTTTGCCTAATTTGATTATTCTTATTCACTCTGCCATACATTGGAACCTTTTCCAATGTCTCAGAGTTACACTTAAGCTTGTAAGTATAACCATATTTACTGAGCTTTAGTAAATTATGACGAATAATCTTATCGATCTTTTGTGGTGGACTTGGTCAGTGCACAAGAATGTGTACTCGATCCCTTAGTCCTTCACTTGACTCACATATACATGTGAACAAGGAACTAGTCTTAATTTTCCAAAGATGAAAAATTCTCATTCATCATGATATACAACTTGCATGATTCCAAGTTTCGGTCCAATTGAAACTTGGGTGATGAGGATCTTTCCTTATTTGGTAAATTTATTCATTACCACAAATGAAAGAATCAATTTCATATTTCCACTCTTGCTATTAATGGAATCATATAGACAACAATTTTTTTTCCAAATGCCATTGTAAGGATATTTTAAAATAAATAAAAAACATCATTTTTCCTTTTATTTTAAAAACTTTGCGGAAAAACTATCCTTACAATGCAAAAGAGCATGAAAACTTTGTTGTTATATATTCCTAAGCAATATATCATTACTCCTAAGAAGTAGCTCAAGAATCCGATCTACAAACTATGCGATAGAAATCCATCTACGCGATCAGATTTAGCATATTCTTTCTTTAAGTTTCTTCACTTTTCTTTGATTCTTAAAACATCAACATGTGACCCAGTCACATCATGTATCAAGAATCTCATCATGTATCAAGAATCTCATAATAGAAACTTAGGCTTGTTCGCTTCCTCCAAAGCCTTTTGCATCTCAGGTGTTAAAGGGCGACGACCAGATGTTGGTTTCTTCCGATACTCAATGATAAGCTCTTTTTTTGTTGGAACATAGTTGAGCATCGCCTCCGGAAGTGAACCAATAAAGCCGAACGTCGTAGGATCAGACACGATGAAGTTATTTGTGTATAATATTGGAATAGTTGCGATGATAGACCCCTTAATCACCAGAATGTTGAGTCGATTGATGGCTCGAGGGATGATGACGAGTTAGAACCGAGAACAAGAGATCTTCGAGTGTCTTGTTTTGGAAAGATTGTTATGAACTAGCTGTTGCCAAAGGATGCAACCGTAATCTAGGTTGATTCCACAATATAATTTGTAGATAGTAGTGCAGAAAAACTTACTTGCACTGTGTGAGCCATAATAGCAGACGAAGAGAAAGAATCTGGATCAATTAGATCCCTAGCTTAAGAAAGCCCTAACAATCGACTAAATCGAGACTTCGAAATTATGGTTTTGTGAGAGTTGATTTAAAACTTAATCACAGACTCACCTTCCTGATAACTTGCGGTGGAGAATGCCTTGGATAGGTGAACCAAGGGCACATTCTCTGCCATGGTGAGGGTCGGAGCCAAATGAGAGTGACGAAGTCACTCAACCATTGGTTGGATAGTGATAGCATATTTGGCTTAATCGAGATCCAAGATGAGATTTTGGTTGGCTTTGATGTTCAGAAGCGTTGATGAACCGGTTTGGTCTCCCACGAACGGAGTTTCAAAAGAAGCAGCCATTGATGCAGATGCGAAAGATGAATAGTGTTTAAGAGAAAAAGAGATATACTTGAGAGATTTTGATCGTGATGAAGAAGGCAATCATCACTTTTCCTTATATACGGTATGGATGGAGAGAGAAAGTCAGTTGTAAGACTGTTCATTTCCCTGAAAAGTCATCTGAAAAAGTGTGACTGACAGGCGTGATGTCAGGCAGCGTAACTGACAAAGCATGATGTCAGGAAAATTTGAAAAGCAAGTGCCCAATATTTGAAATCATATCCCTTAAATGTCGCTATTTCAGTTTTGCATGTTCGGAGTTCAACATCATTCACCATAACCTATTCTCGAAGGTGAAAGTAATCATTCGGAGTTAAGAACTAGACTTTGGAAAAATACGAGGATTTTTGTGCAATACTGTGCCAAAGATAAAGAAATAAAACAAATATATCTGGGATTCTAGTGATGTCAGTTATAAATTAACATGAAACAGTCGGATCCCGGGCAATGATCTCTTCCTTCGGAGTCAAGAGAGACTCGGAAGTGTCTGTGTGGCATCTCGTTGACTTACGATCACCTGTTTTTTTTTTTTTGAGAAATAATGAAAGGCTTCTCTTCAAGCAAAGTATGAGACTCGACATAAGTCCGAACGTTCGAAAGAAGTACTTGTTTGGCCAGTGTAGCCATAAAAACAAGTATGCTTTAGGATTGTTTCAGTGGCTAGAAAATGTGGAAATCTTAAGTATAATAAAAATTGGATCTCATGGGTAGAAATGCCTTAAGTCAAGAATGTTCCATTAAGATCTCATAAAAATAAAAACATAAAGATTCTACGGTACAAAGCACAAGGATTGTAGATCATCAATTCCATAAACCTTAGTGGTAATTGTTGAGAGTCTCAAGGATTATGAATGTGAAAGTGAAGGTCATGGATAAATATAAGGTGGTTCCGAAGAGAAAATGTACCTCTACTATTAAAGAATGACCAAGCCATCAATTCATAACTCAATGTGAGAAGAGTAAGGTAGCTTAATGACTTATTTGAATATTAGCCTGATTGGGAAGAAACATTCAGAGTGAAAGTTTCATTAAGGTTTCAACATAGAGTCTCAGAGACTTTGATCAACATACATCAGCATGCTTCTAGGGACATTTAGCTAGCACATAGAATCAGAGTTATATACCTTCCCCATCATTCTGAATGGTGATGATGAAATAGTACCTAAAATAAAATGAACTTTAAAAATAACACACAAATAAACAAAACAAAAATGTTTTTGGAGTTTTTGATTTTCTTAAAAGATAAAACATAAACAAGAAAGAAAATATTTTTGTATTTTGGATTTTCTTGAAAAAGAAATTAAAAACAGAAAATAAAATATTTTGTATTTTGAAATTTTTCTGAAAAAGAAATAAAAACAGAAAGTAAAATAACGAAAATACATAATATACAAAGGATACATGATGTTCCGAATCCCAGATGAACAATAGACTCCGAGCCGTTGCGAGCGCTTGGGCCCCTTTGGAGTGTGAACAGTGACTTGTGAGTACCTCCAAGGGTTCAGATCGGTTTGGAACTTAAGAGATGCATTCCAATTATGAAAATGGTTTTGGAACAGATTTTGCTTCTATCATTCCTAAGCCTTGTAGAATGTGATTGAAGGTTGTTTCAGATAAGGCTTTTGTGAAGATATCAACAAGTTGATCAGAGGATCTTATGAAATGTACTACTATGTTCCCATCTTCTACATGATCCTTTATAAATGGTTAACTCAGTGCGATATGTTTCATCTTGGAGTGTTGCACTGGGTTGTGAAAAATCCGAATGGCAGTTTCTGTGTCACAATAGAGTGGAATCATCTTCATGTTGATGCCATAGTCTCGAAGTTGGCTTTGGATCCAGACAACTTGCGAAGTTCATGATGCAGCTGCGATGTATTCAACTTCTGCAGTAGATAGGGATACACAAGTCTGTTTCCTTGATTGCCAACTAACAAGTTTTCCATCAAGAGACTGACATCCCCAAAAGTACTTTTACGATCAAGACCGCATCCTCCAAGATCAACATCCGAAAATGCTTGCACAAAGAATCCGGAGTTTGAAGGATACCATATTCCGAGAGAATATGATCTTTTGAGATATCTTAAAATATTCTTCATAGTAGTCATGTGTGGTTCACGAGGATTAGCCTGAAACCTAGCACAATAACAAATAGCAAACTTTATATCTGGTCGACTAGATGTTAGATACATTAAAGATCCAATCATTTGTCAATAGAGAATAATATCTGTTGTAGGCTTGTCTAAGGACCATGTCAGCCTCATTCCAAATGCTATTGGTACATTGACTTGTGAATCTCCTACCATTTCGAATTTCGCAAGTAACGACTTGGTGTAGGCTTCCTGGTTGATAAAAGTCCCCTCCAAACTCTGTCTAATATTTAAACCAAGGAAAAATTATTAGGATCCATTGAGCTCATCTCAAATTTATTCTCCATCAACTTTCAAAATTCAACAGTCAATCTAGGATTGGTAGATCCGAAAATGATATCATCAATGTAAATTTAGACAATCATCAGATGGTCACCATCTTTCTTGCGAAAGAAGGTTGGTTCGACCGAGCCTTGTTTAAACTTAGATTGTTTTAAAAATTGAGTGATAATTTCATATCATGCTCGTGGAGCTTGCTTCAGACCCTAAACAACCTTATCCATAATATAGCAGTGGTTTGGATATTTCTCGTTTACGAACCCAGGTGGCTGTTCCACATAGACTATTTCTTCTAGTTCACCGTTCAGAAAAGCAAAATTAACGTCCATTTGACAAACTTCAAAGTTCTTATAAGCTGCATATGCCAGGAAGATGCAAACAGACTCCAACCGTGCTACTTGTGCGAAAGTTTCTTCATAGTCTATTCCTTCTTCTTGACAACACCCCTTTACGACCAATCGAGCTTTGTTTTTTATTGCATTACCTTCTTTGTCAAGCTTATTTCAAAACACCCATTTCAGTCCTACAACCTATCCATTCTTCGGAGTTGGAATCAGTCTCCAAACCTTGTTACACTCAAACTTATTGAGCTCCTCATGTATTTTTTGCACCCAATCAGAAAGATCAAGAGTAATCTTAACATTTTTGGGCTCAATTTTGGAGATAAATGAATTGAACAAGAAAAATTCTATCTTGGAGAATAATACAGTCTGCTTTGCTTTTTGTTGTGCTCTCGTAAGAACTCCTGAAGATGCTTCCCTGATTACTTGTGTTTTAGCATGATCCTTGGTCCATTTGGTCAAAGGATGATAGTTTGGATCATAGGTTGGGTCTAATTCGACATTTACATCCTCGAATTGTGATTAAACATCTTTGGAGTCATTATTTTCATTGTTTTTCTCCCCTAGAAATCTGCATATGACTCAATGTTCAGAATTGGATTCTCCATCTGGTTCGGAATATCAGTACCAAATTCGAGGTTTGAATGCTCCCTCCCTCTGGAATGTAAAAGTAGGTTGCATCTAAGTTGGGACTTTAGAAGTATTCGGAATATCAGTGTGAATTTCTGGATCCTTCGGATTTTGTGGTTCAGAGTCGAGATCTTTCGCATCATCATCAATGATCTACTTTAGTTCATCTTCCTTATTATCTGCTGCTTTTGATTCCGAAGAGATCTCCTTTTATGGCTCGTCAAACAGGTTCACGAATTCCTCGTAAAGGTTTAAAAGAGTGTAAGTCCCAAATTTGCTTGACGTATCAATAAGATCCAATTGATGGTGTGGGATTTCAATCAATTGGATGATGCAAGATCAAAATAAGAAGAAGGAAAAGAAGAAGGAGAAGAAGAAGAATAAGATGAATCTATGATGTTTATATGATATGAATGATAATCCCACACTAGATTCACACACACACACTATTCTTCTCTACTTTCTCTCTCTAGAACACCTTAGAGTACACACAAGTAAGCTCTTTTCTCTTAGCCGTGTACTCTCGTTCACCATTATGACCATATAACATCTATATATATGGCACATGGGCCGTGAACAGGTTCACGGCCGTAAACACCTATTTGGGCTGTGAACAATCCTAACCTCACACACCATATGGACCGAAAACCCAATTGCCTAGAAAAGAAAAGTATAAATCATATTTTAGACTCCACAATCTCCCCCTTGGTTTATATATTTCTTTTCTAATTGACCCAACAAACTCCCCCTAAAAAAGTAGCTAGTTTTTCTTGTCAAACTTCAGTTGGAGCTTGGCTTCAACGTTAACCTTTTAATTCTTCACAGCTTCAAGATGAACTTGATGAATCTTCAATAAAAGACTTCATCTTGAGCAGTTGGGCAATTCTTCAAATTTTGACTCTAAACGCACATTGGGTGAGGAGGCTTCTTGTAAAGATTCTTGAAAAAATGACGCTTTCAGCTTGAGAATCTTTAGAGAGAACAACAGAGAGAGCTAATCTTCTAGATCACTTCAATGGGTTCATAGATAGCATTAAATTGATCGAGGAGGCTTCAATACAATCTGTCACATAATCTTCACGTACAGCTTCACCTTGCTTCTGGGGTTGAAAGATTTTATGTTGAAAGAATAATCTTCATTTCTTGTTCCTTCAAATGAGAATTATTAAATGATCACGGATGAAGTTTTGGCTTAGAAAATCTCGATACAGTTTCCATGAGTCTCATCTACATCTGAATTCACTTTTCAAGACAAAGAAAATTTGAGATAAAAACAAAAACTAAAAAAATTAACTCAGTACACAATATTTTTGTATTTTTCATATTTTCTGAAAAAAAAAACAGAAATATATATATATATATATATATATATATATATATATATATATATATATATATATATATGTGGATTTTTTATTTTTCTGAACAAAAGTAAAAAAGAAATAACACTATTTTTGGATTTTTAATTTTCTGATTTTTGTTTGATTTTTGAATTTTTTTTTTAATGGTCCCCCTATATTTGTGTATAGAGGAAACTATGAACAAATTTAACAACAACCAAAATATTTGGGATCAAATTTGTCAAGCAATTCAATGTCGCTTATCTGCACACACACCTGCATGTTTAGATCTAGTCAATCATCGGTATTGTAGTCCACATAAACACAAAGGTTATGGGCAAATTTAACAGATTATAAGTGACAAGACGTTGTGATCTATATTCTTAAATGGACATTTAGCTGATGACGAAGAAGTATATTGTTGTCCACTTAAATTAAGCAGCGAGATCTACAAACAACCTTTTAAATTGATCAATTTTAGATGCACTAGAACGTGTTTCCCACTTCCCGATATACCCCGGTAATCAAGAACTCCTTACTTTAAATGAGTAGACAATCATTCAGAAAAAAGTCAGATATAGAAATGGATATGTTGTATCCCAGGTCAGATATCTTCCAATCACACAGAGGGAACAACATATGACTAACATAGATAAGGGTTTTGAGAGATAGTAGAGTGCATATGTTGTGTCCCAGGTTGGATCTTCTGATCATGTAGATGGGACAACATATGGCTAATAGATAGAAAGAATTGCATATAGAAGAGGATGCATGGAGATGGAGTTGCATATGTTGCAGTCCAGGTCGGATATGTTCCAATCACGTAGAGGAAGCAACATATGACTGACAGATAGAAAGCAAGAAAATAATTGCCTACAGACCTACTTTATCAGAACCCCCAGTCGCCCTATCAGTACCGAAATTAAGGACATAAATCCATACATCAAGGAAATGTTGATCCACAGTTCTAGATAATTAACTTTTAGTGTATCTCGCAGGTTCTCATGTTTATCTTACTGCTCAATCTACCCGAGCATAGTATTGTCAGTCCAAATGAAACTATCTAAGTTCATATTTGTCAACTCCTTTCAATTTTCAAACTAATTCTAGTCCTTTTGAATCCTTTGTGCCTACCAACACATTAAACATAGAGTCTAGACAATTCGGCTTAGTGCATTACATGCATCATAAATTACCCTTTAGCACTATACTTCATATCACTTCCCAATAATACCTACTAACGAAAAACTATATGAAAATAAAATATTGTCTTCAAAAAGAATCAGTTTAAGATAAACTTAAGAGTATCGAGAAGAAAACTCAAACCGTAAGTCACCGATTGAATTTGCATCCAGAATTTCTAAGAACAGCACACATAATCTCATAACATATCCGAAAATTATTCACATCGTTAAGCACAAAACCCATGTGTGATCCTTTTGTTTCTTCCCTTCCCGCAAAGGACACATACTCTCAAACAAAGTTCTGAATGTTGTACAGATGACAGATGTCCCCTATCATGTGCCTGGAACAGCTACTACCAACAAACTGAAGTCTGATGATATGCCTCCAAAGTTACTCCAGCACAGAGCGAGATTAGTTGGTCTTTGGAACCCAATACATTTTGAACTTTATTCGACCTTCTTCATCCTTGCAAGGTACTCTCTCCCATGACATATCATGCTTATCACAAATAGAAGATGTAGAAATATTAGAATCATTAACAGATTTAGGAGATTGAACCTTTGGTACCCATCTATAGTTGGGTTTAACCCATTTACTGTTAGAGAGGATGGGTGCCTCGGCACTTGATTTTGAACTTGAAGTCAGTTGCCGAGATGACTTTGATCTAACCGGTCTTTGTTTCACCGGAGCATCTCTTGGATTGGACTTCTTAGCCGGTAATCCATTCTTATTCTTGGGAGTCAGACTCTTGTCCTTATGCGCATTCCAGTCACCATTGTGCGATTGTGACCTCGAATGATTTCTTTTTTAGAATCTCCCACTTTGCGCGTTCTGCCAGCCTTGTGCATAGTAGGAACGTATGCGTGATTTGGACAATTTCTGGCAATGTGTCCATCTGTTCCACAATGAAAACAAGTCTTTTTATTCACATAGAAATTGTTTCTTTCTACCCCTGGTGGCGTGCCCTTGCCTCATTTCTGGTTGTTCCCACATGCACACTTGCAATAGGCACTCTATTTAGCTTGTGTTAGTGGCCTGTATTTACCAATAGCAGGTTGATCAAAAGTAATTTAGTTAGAAGCAACAGATTCAAAGTTCAAGGAGACATTGGTTTGTTCAATAGTGTTCTCTTTGTTCTCATCTTCCGCTACATTACCTGCACAAGAAGTAGAAATATCAGTATTCTTCACCCCAACACCCTCAGTTGGGCCATATTGTGAAGCTGGTTCAGGGAGTGGGCCAAACTGAGCAAGAATTTCTTCCTCATTGGTCTCAAAGGGTGGGTTATAGTTGTCATTAAAGGGAGGTGGTAAACTGTGATACTCTAGACCCTTGTTTTGATTATATTTGAATTTTAATTGCTTTTCTATCATGGATGCAACTACCTCACTTGACACATCAAGTTCGGCAGTTAATTCGGCCATTTTCCTTTTAACATAGTTTTAATTTTCACATTTATTGCTATATTCCTCTTGAAGTTTTCTAAAATCCTTATTTTTGGCCTCTAGTTGTGTTTTTAATGGTTTTTGACCTTTCCTGAGTGTATAGCCTTCGTATTTAACGTCCTCATTTTCCTATTTTAGCAAATCAATTTGTTCGCGAAGAAAATTAATCTTAGTTTCACAAGATTTAGAACATAAAACTTCATTGACCAGGATGTTTGAGGAACTAATTTTTTTTATAAAAGAAAATTTCCCTTCGACTTAAAAAAACCTCAAAAGTCAAACTTAAAAGTCAAGCTTAAAAAGTCAAACTTAAAAGTCAAACCGAAAAGCTAAATTTGAAAATTTAAAAGTTAAACGAGAAAGTCAAAGTTTAAAGTCAAAGATCAAAAAAATTGAAAGTCAAAGTCAAAATTTTAGGTCAAAAGTCAATTTAGAAAGTCAAAAATTAAAATCCAAAAATTTGGTTTGAAAGTGGAATTTTAAAATTTAAAAAATTGAATTTTGGGGCTAAAGGTGTTAAAAATCCGAAAATAAGAACCGAGAAAGTGAAGCTTTAAGATTTAGAAACAGAACATGATTAATGTATCATTTTGTAGATCAAGTGGAAGAGGCGTGGGTTGAGGAAGCAGGGGACCCGGGTTCGATCCCTGGCAACCCCCAAAAAAAATTTGAGCTTCGATGATGATTGCGAACTCTCGCACAAGCTGAGTAAACACGCAGTTGGGCCGAGAATGCGAGGACCGAACACGTTGTTGGGCCGAGAACGAGGATGACCAGGAACACGAAGCGAGGACCGTGAACGTGCGAGACCGTGAACAAGCAAAGACCGCAAACATGCGAGGCTGGCTGTGAAAGCTTCTTCGGAGGACTGAGAACCCTTCTTCGGTGGTCGAGAACCCTTCTTTAGTTAGGCCAAGAACCCTTCTTCGGTGGCCGAGAACCTTTCTTCATATTGCGAAAAAACAACATTTTTCACCTCTTTTTGCTCCAAAACTCGTTTTTATGGAATATACAAAGAACAAACCCCAACTATTTTGCCAAGAACTACCCAAAAACATAAAAATCCTTCACAAAAAAGATCAAATACGCTCCAGATCTTCCAAATTGATTGATACAATTCAAGCTCTGATACCAACTGTAAGTCCCAAATTTGCTTGACGTATCAATCAGATCAATTTGATGGTACGGAATCCCAATCAATTGGATGATGCAAGATCAAAATAAGATGAAGGAGAAGAAGAATAATATGAATCTATGATGTTTATATGATATGAATGATAATGCCAGACTAGATTCACACACACTCTATTCTTCTCTACTTTCTCTCTCTAGAGCACGTAAGAGTACACACACTTAAGCTCCTTTCTCTTAGCCGTGTACTCTCATTCACCATTATGACCATCTAACATCTCTCTCTGTCTCTCTCTCTCTCTCTTTATATATATATATATATATATATATATATATATATATATATATGTGTGTGTGTGTGGCACATGGGCCATGAACAATCCTAACCTCACACACCACATGGACCGAAAACCCAATTGCCTAGAAAAGCAAAGTATAAATCATATTTTAGACTCAACAAAGAGGAATCATCGTTTGATTTATCATGGGAAAAATCTACTCTGATTAACAATCAGTCTTTCGATACTTCTTTAGATAGTTATCATCAAATGTAACATAATAGGTTTCTTCTATTTTTTTCAGCCTAGAAGTATAGTGATAAGTTTATTGATGAGTGATAGATTCTAAGTGAAAATTGTTTAGATAGTTGTTATCAAATGTAACATGAAAGAACTTGACATTAGGTTTTTGTTTTTTTAGAATCTCATAAGGAGTGATGGAAAATCGTTTATTGATGAGTGATAGATTCTAAGTGAAACAGGTTGTTCTGACCGTCTCAGCCTAAAAGTATAGTGACAAGTTCGCAAAGGATAACATGGTCCTCGCAGCTTCGCACAGAGACCGGTTTTGTCATTCAACGACTCTGTTCTGCTAAGGAGTGTAAGGAGCTGAGAAGTTATGAGCAACTCCTTTTTCAGTCAGGAATTCTTCAAACACTTGGTTTTTGAACTCCGAACCATTATCACCGCGAACGTTCCAGACTAGCTTTCACAGTTGAAGCTCTATTTGTTTGATAAATTCCTTAAGCTTAGAAGTGCCTTCTGATTTCTACTTAAGAAAATAAACCCTAATAAATCTAGAAAAGTCATCAACAATTACTAATATGTATTTATATTACACTCCCAAACCAGAACGGCGGAACCGGGGGCGGATGACGTCATGCTCAGTATCACAACAAATGTAGAATAGTAAAACAACCAACAACATCCATTGCATTAATAATAAAGTGTTTACATTGTATTCGAATCACATATGATTGACTCCAAAAGACATGAAGCTACTATGCTCCATCTTCTAAATCCATGTGCGTGTACCTGTCTACTAGTTTCCTGAGAATACAAGTGATTTTGAAAGTGTATCAACATTTAAGTTGGTGAGTTCATTAGTATTTTTTTTAGAAAGCACATTCTTTGTTCCTTGAAAACCTTAGTATGTTCCTCCAGAAAATCTAATATTTTCTTATGTAAATCTAATGTAAGAAAAAAAATGTGACCATTAAGTTCCTTCGACATTCACCTAGTAGATACAAGTTATATACAATATAGATCGAATAGACAGTCGATTGTGCGGTTCTGCCCTAAGCCCACAACCAAACAAGGAACAGGAAATGAGGCGGAATCCACACATTCCACTGTTTGTCGGATCTACATTGTATGTAACCCTGGCGTATACACTAGGTAATTACAGAGTTAACATGGTTAGTCCTTTTTGAGTGACATCTACGTTGTACTTAGAAAGTAATGTAAAACTGATGTATTTGTATGAAATCCATTGTATATGAATGTACTTAGTTGAACGATCCATCTGAAAAGTATGTTTTTGTACTAGAAAATAGTATGTTGTACTTGTAAGTTATGACCTGACCCATAACTGTTTCCCTCTATGATTTCTTAGTGTATATGGGTTATATATGTATAACCAAGATCGAATGGATAGTAGACAGCATGAATCTGCTCTAAGCCCACAACCAAACAAGGAACAGGAAATGAAGCGGAAAGCACACATTCTACTGCCTACCGGATCCTATTAATATATACCCTGATGTATTAACCAAGGAATCATAAATTTAGCATTATAAGTCCCTTCTAAACTGTATGTTCATGTTACTAGAAAAGTAGTGTGGTGTAGTTCTAGTGTTTAGTAAATTACCTGCAGTTATGAAATCCCGTAATCTAAACGTCTTAGTTAATACAATTGTGAATTTATATAACCATACTTAATTGGACCGGTAAAACACGACATTCTGCAGGCATCGAAAAAGATATATGACATTTTTCAACCGTAGACCTGCCGGTCCCACAGTAGCTAACAACAACGTGTAGGATTGTCAGTCCCGTATAGATCTTTACACAAACTCACGCTCTCCCTATAGGAGTCTCTGGTTACAAAATATAAGACTTAGAAGCTTGTACCCGGATGGGTACAACCAAGTAGTACCTTACAACTCTGTATAACTAGAGACAAAGAGAATACTAATGTTCTTTTGTACTTGAAAATGTATGAATTACATTGTACAAGAAAGTGTACAAGAATTATACTTAAAATAATTTTTTTTTGTATAATACTCATGACTTAGTAAAATAGCATTAGTGTTTACTAAACTATACCTATTATAGTTTACATGTATGTTCTTTATGAAAGCAGAATCTTAGTAATTTAACAGTTTATATAACATATGAAATAATTTTGAGAATGATACTTTTTGCTCGACATGTTTACAAAAGGGGTAAAGCTTTATTTAAATAAGTTTCATGTTTCTATATATATATATATATATATATATATATATATATATATATATATATATATATATATATATATATATATATATATATATATATATATATATATATATATATATATATGAAACATATATAATTGAGATCAAACAGACAGTCGGACAAATGGTTCAAACCCTAGTCCACAACTCGACAAGGAACAAGAGATAAGTTGTAAAACATGAATCCTAAGTCTGTTAAATCATAATTATATAGCTTTATATATATATATATATATATATATATATATATATATATATATATATATATATATAAACATGCATTTCATGAAATAAAAGAATAAAACAATTTTAGTAGTTTGAAAACACTTTTTAACATATTTTAAATCAGTTGAAATACCTTGAAATGTTTTTAGAACTGTTTTGAAGTTATTAGAATGATAACCTCAAAGGTGTTAAGGAAACAACCTAGGATGTAAAAATTACTTACAAAAGAAGTGTTAGAAGCAAAATACATGGCTGATTAGAATTTATGGCCAAAAGAGGTTGAAGTTCAAGGGTTTTCGGCCCAAATTATGAAGATTGGAAGTGTTTGTAAGTCGATTACAAGATCAATGTATGATCATTGCAAGTTTCTAAGTTGAACTCAAGAGAATTTCACATGAAATTCAATAAAGGAAGAAGCTTCTCACATTCTTGAGGAGAGAGGGGTTTTTGGTTGATGATACTTGAGAGAGGATTTTGAGTTTTTGGCTAAGAAGTCTTGAATGAAGGGAAAAATTAGTCAAACATGTATATATACACAAGATATTGTGGCTGTAAACGTTTCCCGAGGAGATAAGATCCTTGGTTTGCGACTGCGAGGGGAGTTCACGGCTGCGACCTTTTTGCGCTGCAAGTAGTTTGCGGCCCTCTTCGGTTTGTGGTTCCCTTCGTTTGCGGTCCGAAGAGAAGAAAAGAAAGAAAAAAGAAGAAGTAACGAGGGTTTGCGGCTCGGAAGCCGTTTATGGTTCGAAGGCTTACTGCTCATGCGAGGCTTCTCAGATTAGCACTACACTTCTAATTTAAGCAATATTTCAAATAAAAAGCTTTTAAACAAATAAAGGTTATTAAACCAACCTTAAGATTACATCAAAGCACAAGTTTGACTTTAGTTGACCAAGATTGACTTTTTGTTGACCTGAAACAACGGGTTGTCACATCATCCCCCCGTTAGAGAGTATTTCGTCCCGAAATTAGCTTTCTTAGCATGACTTAAAGGGTTATGCTCCTCTAAATGGCAGAATGTCCACTCGTAGACCTGGGCAGCTTTGTCCTGAAGTTCATAGTAGGATTCCTACCTCATCGATCTATCATTACCTCATTGTATACAAGTTGTATATAATTAAGATTAATAAGACGGTCGAATGTGTGACTCTGCCCTAAGTCCATAACCAAACAAGGAACAGGAGATAGGGTGGAAACACAAATTCTAAGTCCGTAGAATCTTAATTATATACTACTCTTGCGTATATACTTAGTAGTGATAGGTTAACCGTACTCGTCCTTAGCCTCTGTGCTTGAACTTGACCTATTGCACGAGTGGTCGTTCTGGAAGGTCTATTGGGTATACGTCGGAAAGGTTTCAGAGGGAAAAGTACTCCTTACATGAGTACTTCGGGGTTTAGAATACGAGAGAGGATTCTGAGGTCTGTGACGGGTTGTTTTTATGAGTGACGAGGGTTTCGTTAGTCGGTCGGTTAAGGCGATGGGTTTTTGCAACACATGATCTTGGTATAGTGAGGACCACGCCAATCCACGTCAAATGATGACGCCGGACTCTTTATAGAAACAAGCGTTAAGTTGATTCAAAATAAACGTTCGTTATAGCGATAGTGTATTCCGTGTGTACTCGATAGTGCATTCTGTGTATACTTTCTAGTGTTTTCAGTTTTCTCCTTGTTATTACCACTGCAACAAAGCGTACTACAATAAGCGAATACTAGCAGTGAGAGTGCTTTGATAAGTAGTGACGATACTTATATTATGATCCTTCTCAGGTACATCTATGATAGCTTGGTATATACAAGTCATGTATAATTAAGATAAATAAGACGGTCGACTAAGTGACTCTGCCCTAAATCCACAACCAGACAAGGAATAGAAAATAGGGTGGAATCACTCATTCTAAGCCTACAAAATCTTAGTTATGCGTCACCCTGATGTACACACCAAGCCATCATAGCTCACCTGCACGGATATTTTGTTCTTATATGAATGTTGTGACTTGTTCAGACGAGTGAGTAATTTAAATTCTACTTTTAAATTGGAATACTAAGTTTTAAAATTTTACTATTATTTAGAAAATGTACCGATGTTCACAGTTGGCTCTGGGACAGTCTCTCCTGCGGTGATCATCAGTATTCGCCCTTCCCCGCTAGAGTTCTTCGTTGTTGGGCAGTCCCTATTGTAGTGCCCAGTCTCACTACACCCACAACAGGCCTGGTTTACATCTACTCCAGAGACCTAGGATATTGGTTATGTCGGCCCCCTGCAGAAACGGGCAGTGTGCCCTTTCCCGCGACAATTCTTACACTACATCTCCCGACAAGCTCTGGTGTGGTGGTAGTTACACTTACTACACTTCGCGAGAGTTCCAGCATATCTACTGACAGGCGCTGGAGTGGCAAGTGTTGTGGCAGCGTGAACACCAACTATTTGTTGCTCCTGCAGTGGTTCGTGTGTTGTTTGTCCCTTCCTCTTGTTCCCCGACTTTCGTTTATAGTCCCCTCCCTTTGTTGGCTCAGGAACGGGGGCCACCACACCATGGCGGACTCCATGGTCAATGAGTCGTTGGGCCAGGCATTTGGCGCTATCGAAGGTAGTTGGGTTGGAAGCCAGTACATACCCTTGAATCTGGGTAGATAAACCCCAAATGTACCTATCTACCTTTCTACTCTCTGGGGCACAGTGCTACCAGGTTGCTAAATTTGTCACTGTAGGCTACTATGTCTGAGTCTGTCAAGGTAAGGCTCCACAGCTCATGTTCTAGATTTTGTACTTCGCCTCTTGGACAGTATTCATGCATCATCATCTCTTTCAGGTTCTCCCAACCCATTGAGTTAGCCACTAATAGGGTCAGTGACTTAACAGGGCCATTCCACCATGTTAGGGCTCTGTTGGAGAAGGTGAAGGCAGCAAACTTCACTTTGCTCCCTTCTGAGCACGGACAGATTTCGAAAATTGATTGTGTTTTCTCGAACCATTGCATTAGAGCAATGACTCCCCCATCTCCATTAAAGGATCTGGGTTTTCAGTTCATGAATTCCTTATACGAACAATCTCGTGGGTGTCTGTGGGAAACTCTGGGGTTAGATAGGTGCGTACCGCTACCTGATCCACAAGTACCACTTGCACGGATTTGAGTTATAGCGGTTGCTATTGTTGCCTAGAATATAGCAGGATCGTGTTGTGGTGGTGGAGGATGTGGTGGATTCTCTATTTTGTTATTGACTACGTGCCTTATAGGTCTACCGCGAAGTATATTTTGCTATAATGAATACAATATGAAATGGTGATAAGTCTATAGTAGTGGTTATAAGTCGAATGTTGATTAACTATGTTATCCTAGTTCTGAGTGTATCATGCTCCAACTTTCATAGTGTTCTGGAAAACAATTTATAACGACAATATATATAAAATAAACTTATGAATTTGTAGTGACTACTCTCCAATGAATTTTTGTGAATTGAATAATTGTTACCAGATGTTACGAAAGATAAAATAATCCTAATACATAGTGTGAGTAGTGTACTCACTAACTCACTAAGTTATTTTAGTTTATTAGTTATTAGTGCGACACATAAGATGGTTGGTTTCTTCGACTGATCCCTTCTCGAAATCCTCCTCATTAATCTCTTCTTGTTCCTCCTTGACCCCTCTACTGACTACTATGATGGATTGGTTACATCTATCTAGTTTTGTCATGCGAGAATGGGAATGTCTAAAGAATCTATGAGATTAAGTGAAACATTATTGGGTGATCCTTACCGGGTTCTTCTATAATCATGTGGTGTATACAAGTTGTATATAAGTTAAGATTAAATAGACCTTCAAATAAGTGAACCTACTTTAAAACCACAACCAAACAAGGAACAGGAAGTAGAGCATAGATCACCAATTCTATGTCTATAAAATCTCAATTATATAAAACCTTGGGAGTATACACTCCAAAATTATAGACCTACGGGTAAGGGTCTTTTAATTTTTCACATAAGTTATTTATAGTGCCTAAAATACTCCTATAGTATTTTAATGGTATGAATTTGGTAAGTTTTAAACTTGTTGTTATCTTTTAGTATCATAAAATACTCCTATAGTATTTTAACTTTGCATTTTGTTCTAGAGATCCTTTGCATATAGAGTTAGGTAAGTTTTAATTCTATTGCAACACCACATCACTCCAAAACACATGTTGGTCATATCTCAAATAAATATAGTTTATCAGGCTATATTGATCCCATATATGAGTACATAACTGTCCAGGTTTGACCGTAGTGTACAACAATTAAATAGTTATGTTTTGTTCTCCTTGTGATACTTGTTCTAGTATTTATATATGTATGTATGTGTACTTCTATTTTTTAAACGTGTAACTCTTGGTCAGAGTGTTTTAATCCCTTTGTATTTATAGGTGTATATCTTTCATGGGTTGATATACTCAGTTCACTATAAACAATGCTCTGATACCAATCTGTCACACCCCCAAACCAGAACGGCGGAAATGTCTGGGGGTGGATGACGTCATGCTCACTATCACAACAAATGTAGAACAGTAAAACAAGCACAACATCCATTGCATTAATAATAAATTGTTTACATTGTATTTGAATCACATAAGATTGACTCCAAAAGTAAATAGCAAAACAAAGACATGAAGCTACTATGCTCCATCTTCTGAATCCTTATGCATGTAGTTGTCTACTAGTTTCCTGAGAATACAAGTGATTTTGAAAGTGTATCAACATTTATGTTGGTGAGTTCATAAGTATTTTGTTTTAGAAAACACATTCTTTGTTCCTTCAAAACCTTAGTATGTTCCTCCAGAAAATCCAATATTTTCTGATGTAAATCTAATGTAAGAAAAAAAATGTGACCATTAAGTTCCTTCTACAATCACCTAGTAGATACAAGTTATATACAATATTGATCGAACAGACAGTGGATTGTGTGGTTCTGCCCTAAGCCCACAACCAAACAAGGAACATGAAATGAGACGGAATTCAAACATTCCACTGTTTGTCGGATCTACATTGTATGTAACCCTGGTGTATACACTAGGTAATTACAGATTTAACATGATTGGTCCTTTTTGAGTGAAATCTACGTTGTACTTAGAAAGTAATGTAAAACTGATGTATTTGTATGAAATCCATTGTATATGAATGTACTTAGTTGAACGTTCCATCTGAAAAGTATGTTTTTGTACTAGAAAATAGTATGTTGTACTTGTAATGACCTGACCCATAACTGTTTCCCTCTATGATTGCTTAGTGTATACGGGTTACATATGTATAACCAAGATCGAATGGATAGTAGATTTTGTGAATATTCTCTAAGCTCATAGCCTAACAAGGAGCAGGAAATGAAGCAGAAAGCACACATTCTACTCTCTACCAGATCCTATTAATATATAACCCTGATGTATAAACCAAGGAATCATAAAGTTAGCATTATAGGTCCCTTCTAAACTGTATGTTAATGTTACAAGAAAAGTAGTATGGTGTAGTTCTAGTGTTTAGTAAATTACTTGCAGTTATGAAATCCCGTAGTCTTGACGCCTTAGTTGATACAATTGTGTGTTTTATATAACCATACTTAATTGGACCGGTAAAACACGACGTTCTGTAGGCGTCGAAAAAGATATGACATTTGTCACTCGTAGACCTGCCGGTCCCACTGTAGCTAACAGAAAAGTGCAGGATTGTCAGTCCCGTATAGATCTATACACCAACTCATGATCTCCCTCCAGGAGTCTCTGGTTATAAATTATATGACTTAGAAGGTTGTACCCGGATGGGTACAACCAAGTAGTACCTCACAACTCTGTATAACTACACACAAAGAGAATACTAATGTTCTTTTGTACTTGAAAATGTATGAATTACATTGTACAAGAAAGAGTACAATAATTATACTTAAAATAATTGTTTTGGTATGATATTCATGACTTAGTAAAGCAGCATTTGTGTTTCGTAAACTATACCTATTATAGTTTACATGTATGTTCTTTATAAAAGCAGAATCTTAGTAATTTAACAGTTTATATAACATATGAAATAATTTTGAGAATGATACTTTTTGCTCGACATGTTTACAAAAGGGGTAAAGCTTTATTTAAATAAGTTTCATGTTCTATATATATATATATATATATATATATATATATATATATATATATATATATATATATAATTGAGATTAAACAGACAGTCGGACAAATGGTTCAAACCTTAGTCCACAACCAGACAAGGAACAAGAGATAAGGTGTAAGACATCAGTCCTAAGTCTGTTAAATCTTATATATATATATATATATATATATATATATATATATATATATATATATATATATATATATATATATATATATAAACATGCATTTCATGAAATAAAAGAATAAAACAATTTATGCAGTTTGAAAACACTTTCTAACATAGTTTAAATCAGTTGAAATAGCTTGAAATTTTTTAAAACTGTTTTGAAATTATTAGAATCATAACACAAGATTTCCTTGTATTTTTACTTTTATTCCCCCCCCCCCTGGTAAAAATTTGAAAAATAGTAAAAACGTAGGGGTATGTAATCACCTTATGTGCGTGATTCGTTAGAATGTTCGATATAGGATGTTATTTCCATGAGTGAAATAGATGGCTGATTAGAATTTACAGCCTGAAGATATTAAAGTTCAAGGGTTTTCGGCCCAAATTATGAAGATTGGAAGTGTTTGTAAGTTGATTACAAGATCAATGTATGATCCTTGCAAGTTTCTAAGTTGAATTCAAGAGAATTTCACATGAAATTCAATAAAGGAAGAAGCTTCTCGCATTCTTGTGGAGAGAGGGGTTTTCGGTTCAAGATACTTGAGAGAGGATTTTGAGTTTTTGGCTAAGAAGTGTAGAATGAACGGTAAAATTAGTCAAACATGTATATATACACAATAGATTGTGGCTGTAAACGTCTCCTGAGGAGATAAGATCCTCGGTTTGTGACTGTGAGGGGAGTTCATGGCTGCGAGGAGTTCACGGATGCAAACTGTTTGCGGCTGCAAGCAGTTTGCGACCCTCTTCGGTTTGCGGTTCCCTTCGTTTGCGGTCTGAAGAGAAGAAAAGAAAGAAAGAAAGAAGAAGAAGTAACGAGGGTTTGCGTCTCGGAAGCCGTTTACGGTCCGAAGGCTTACTACTCATGCGAGGCTTCTCGGATTAGCACTACACTTCTAGTTTAAGCAATACTTCAAATAAAAAGCTTTTAAACAAATAAAGGTTTTTAAACCAACCTTAAGATTACATCAAAGCACAAGTTTGACTTTAGTTGACCAAGATTGATTTTTTGTTGGCCTGAAACAATGGGTTGTCACAATTTATTCCCACCAATGCTCTCGATGGCAAAAGAACCACAAAGATCTATATGTAATAGTTCAAGTGGCTCGATCACTTTGGTGTTGATGATTGTCAAATGAATCTTTTTACTCTGCTTCCCATGTTCGCAGGCGACACATAGATGTTCCTTTTCAAACTTCAGAAGTAGTAGTCCTCACACATGATCGCCAAGTACGAGTTTGTTGAGGTCCTTGAAGTTGAGATGTGAAAGCCTTCGGTGCCATAACCAACTGTCATCCGAAGATGCTTTCATAAGAAGGCATATGGGAAGCATTCCTTTGATAGGATTCAGATTCAACGGATACATTTCGCCTTTCCTCTTGGACTTCAGAAGTACTTTCTTGGACTTCTTTTCGATAATCTCTGATCCCTCATCATCGAACGATACTTTTAGACCAGTACCTACAACCAATTGAGATACACTTATGAGGTTATGATGCGGGCCTTCCACATAAGCTACCTTCCGAATGGAGAATTCCCCATTCGTAATCATGTCGTATCCTTTGATTTCCTCGATTAAATTAATTCCAAAGTTGACTCGTTCTCCATCCTTCAATGACCTGAATTCCATTAATTCTTCTCTGCTTCCCTTCATGTGACGTGAATAGCCAAAATGAATATACCATTCAGAGTTGAACTGTTCATCATGAATCACCTACAAAATTCAAAGAGATTTAGGAACCCAAAGTTGTTTGGGTCCATGTGAGACTTTATTAGAAATAGGAAAAGTTATAGCATCATCAACCAAGTAAGATCGTTTTACCAAAGTGGAATTCTCTCCTTTCGTGATTTTCAAAACAACAATCCAATTATCTTTAGGATTCTTTTCTTTAAAATAATTCTTCTTTGCTTAGCTTCAATTTGTTGCTTGGCAAACTTTTTCTCAAACTTCTTTTCCTCCTTTTTTCAAGTGTGTTTTGGACTTCTGGAAGGGAGTTTTAGATTCCGAAACAACTTTTCCTTTGTCCTTAATATCTAACAAAGTGTTGGCAGATTTTGAAACATTTGTTTTTGGAGAAAAATTAGGTTTTATCTTTTCCAAAGATTTCATTGGTTTCTGAAAAATGTTTGGTTTTGAAACCTGTGGAGATGAATATTGTGGTTTTGAAAACCTTTTAGGATTTGGATTTGAAGAGACTTCACATTCGGATTTATAGATCTCTCTTGATTGATTGAATTGGAACTTTTGGACTTCCAGAAAGGCTTTCTTTCTTTTAGGTTTTTCTTATATCTAGCATTTCGTTGACGTTTCTTAGTAACAAATTTCCTCAGCTGACTTATGAATACTAGCCCTAGATTTTGTTTTTCTAATAGGAGGGTCAGTCCACTCGGATGACGTATCATTTGAAACACTTTTGGTTCCATTCAGACTGCCTTTCTCGTAACTAGAGTTAACTTTGTTTAGTGGTTCTGCCACATATCTCCCTTTCGTTTTCCAAGAGGTCATCTCAGAAAGTCCTTTGGTTTCATCGGCATTATCAATGGTAGAAGACTAAAGGAATTCATCACACACATCTGCGTTATCTTCTTCTACAAGGGACGATAATTTTGAGGTCTGATTTTTGTTAAGTCCACTAGTTGCGAGAACCTGATTCGGAACAGTTTAAACTTTTAGAAAAACTGTTGCCTTTTCTTTTAAAACCTTTGAACCTTTATTTCCAGAAATATGAACATACTCAACTGAGTTTTCAGATATCAGATATTTCTTTGGTTCAGGCTCACTTTTTAAAAATTCAGAGCAATCAATCTCATCCTCCACAGAAATTTCGCTCATGTCACTTTCATCATTAAATTCAGATACATTTTCAACATGAAGAGTATTTTCTGAACTCAATTTAGTGCACAATGAGTCAAATTTCTGTAATGTATCAGATTTAATTTTCTCTTCACTTTTTCACTCAAAATTTGTTTCAGCATGTCCTTATGCTCTTTGGACTATATGTAAGCTTCAATTTTGTCTAGTCCAATTTTGTAAGAATCAGAGACATCATCATAGGAAACAATGGATTCGCATGTCACACCCCCAAACCGGAACGACGGAAACATTCGGGGGAAGAGGACGTCATGTACAGTATCACAACAATTTTATAATAGGAATCAAAGCAAACATAACCATTACATTGATAAAGTAGAGTATTTACATCTGTTCAGTACATAGATTTGTATGACATCAAAATGAGTAACAAAATATAAAAGATGTGACTCTAGAAGGCTCTGTCTTCTCGAAATCCTACGGGTGAACCTGTCTTATCGGTTCCCTGAGAATACAAGTGATTTTGAAACTGTATCAACATTTAAGTTGGTGAGTTCATAAGTACGTTTTACTGCTGGAAAACTAGTATTTGTACTATGAAAATACTTAGTGTGTTTCTCAAGAAAATCCAATATTTTCTATCGTGAAAGTAATGTTGTCATGTATGTTTCATGTATTTTTATATTGTATTTGTATAAAAACCCTTGTATGTATTCCTGGATACCACCAGACGTAGTGAAAGTAGTGTACTGTAATAGTGTCTGTATAAAACCTTAGTATGAAAACCTGGTATTTACCAATTGTAGAGTAAAGTAGTGTATCATAGTTTTATTAATGAAAATAACACCATTGAAGTATTATTAATCCCATAAACAAATGTTTTAATTATACTGTTGTGAGTTTCATATAACCATGCTAATATGACCTAGTGGCCTCTACGACGTCTTCAAGCGTCGGTAATATGACACTTGTCACCCCCAGGCATGCCTACCTAACTGTAGCTAGCAGTTTGGGTGTGGGATTGTCAGTCCCGTACAGATCCATACACAAACCTCACGCTATCAATCCGGGAGACTCTGGTTATAATTTATAGGATTTGAACATGTACCCTGGTGGGTACCCGAAGTATTGAAAATGTTAAAAATGTAGGGGGTATGAACTCACCTCGTATGTGCGTTTGAGTTTGGGATAGCGAAGCGGTAGAGACGATCCTCAAGTTGTTGTATGAGCGAATGACGTTCGTATTTAAAATAATAATAATAATAATTTAAACGAAGGATTAAATAATTAAGTAATTATAAGGGGACTTACAAATAAATTGGAAATTTGTGGAAATATGGAAATGGAATTTTTGGGTTGAAAATGGGGTTTACGGTTGGGAGGGAAATGACTTCACGGTTGGATCATATGAAATTAGGAAGATTTGAAGGCCACTTGAAGATTTGAAGATGACTTTGAATGTTCTTGATAGATATTATGTAGTTTTGAAGGAATAGGGGCGTAAACACTTGAATATTGAAAGGATTTGGGGATTTTCACGGATGAAGATCGAGAGAATTTTGGAGGCGTTTACGGATAGAAATAAGTGAAATGAATTGATTTAGGGTGTAAACACATATATAAGGGGTGTTTACGGATTGAAACTAGGCCATGGCTTGGGTTTACGGTTCGATAATGGACTAGTATTGAGTTTTAGCCCATTAAGGGGGTGCTCACGGTCATAAAGCAACTGTGAACACCTTTATGCTTCTTTGTTTGGCCGTAAGCAACTCCATGCTCACTTTGTGGACCGTGAACTCCATGGGAGTTCGCTTTTTGGACCGTGAACACTCTTTTGGAGTGTGTCTTTGGCCATGAACTCCTTTAAGGAGTGTTTTGATGATTTAAACTTTGAATTAACTCAAGCATAGCCCCTTAACTTTAAACTAGCATAAGTTTGAATCAATCATGTGTGATTTTATACTAGGTGTTGGGCTTTTAGTACCTTACATCTAGGATTTTCACATGTATTTGTATATAAGTTGAATAAACACACTTGTATATTAGAGTTTTATTAAAAGGAAATAACGGGTTGTCACATCATCCCCCCCCCCTCCGTTAGAGGGAATTTCGTCCCGAAATTCTATCTATAGAGTACAATCATGGACTAGGAAAAAGATGCGGGTACTTTTTTCATACGGTCTTCTCGCTCCCAAGTGAATTTAGGTCCCCGCTTGGCATTCCAGTGAACCTTCATTGTCGGTATACGACTTTGTTTCGTTCGCTTGACTTCCCTATCCATGATCTCTATTGATTCTTCCACGAAGTTAAGACTCTCATTTAATTCGATCTTATCGAGTGGAATTACAAGAGTTTTGTTAGATAGACATTTCTTTAGGTTTGACACGTGGAAGACTTGGTGTACGTTGCTAAGCTCTTATGGTAACCGGAGTTTGTAAGCTAGAGGGCCGATCCTAGCGAGGATCTTGAATGGCCCAATGTACCTCGAATTTAGCTTTTCACGCTTTCCGAAGCGTATCATGCCTTTCCAGGGTCAGACCTTCAACAGAACACGGTCACCAACCTGGAATTCCAAAGGTTTTCATCTCTTGTCTGCGTAGCTCTTTTGTCTATCTCTTGAGGCTTTCAACCGTTCTCGGATTTGTATGATCTTTTTCGTGGTTTCTCGAATGATTTCTAGGCCAGTGAGAGTACTGCCAGGAATTTTCCCTTTAGCTAGCTGTGTCTCACCCACCTCAGCTCAACATAGAGGGGATCTACACTTACGGCCACAGATGGCTTCAAATGGAGCAACCTCGATGCTAGTGTGATAGCTATTGTTATATGAAAAATCAACCAGTGGTAAATAAATGTCCCATGCCTTACCAAAGTCGATCACACAAGCTCTTAACATGTCTTCTAGCGTTTGAATGGTTCTCTCATTATGTCCATCAGTTTGAGGATGATAAGTTATGCTCATGTCCAACTTAGTTCCAAGAGCCTTCTGTAGGGACTGCCATAATCGTGAGGTGAACCTACTATCTCTGTCCGAGATAATAGATATAGGCAGACCGTGCAGTCGCACTACCTCTCGAACGTAGGTTCTAGTTAGCTTCTCCATCTTGTTTGTCTCTTTGATTGGTAGAAAGTGGGTGGACTTGGTCAGTTTGTCAATGATTACCCAAATAGTGTCATGACCACCTAGCATCTTGGGCAACTTGGTAATGAAATCCATTGTGATCCGTTCCCACTTCCACTTAGGTATCTCTGGTTGTCGGAGTAAACCTGAGGGCTTTCGATATTCTACCTTGACTTTGGCGCAAGTTTGGCACTTGCCCACGTAGGTAGCAATCTCTGCTTTCATGCTTGGCCACCAATAGAGTTTCTTTAGATCTAGATACAACTTATCTGAACCTGGGTGGATGGAGTATCGAGTTTTGTGGTCTTCAACCATGACAACCTCCTGGTAACCACCAAATTTTGGGGTCCAGATCCGGTTCATGAAATAACGAAATCCATCTCCCTTGATCTCAAAGCTCTTCTCCATTCCTCGCAAGGCTTCACCTACCATATTGTCTGGTTTAAAGGCTTCCTGGTGAGACTCTTTGGGTGGACAGGTGGGAATGGATTGTCATGGTCAGTGCCTTTACCTTACGACTTGAGTATTCGTTTCTACTAAGGGCATCAACTATGTGACAACCCGAAATTTCCATTCGGTCAAACCCTAAAAGTCAACCACTTTGAATCATATATCAATGTCATTATTTCTTATTTTTTTTAGAAATATTAAGTTCGTTTGCTTATTTTAATATTATTTTTAAACAAACGGGTGAAAGAAAATGCCGTCTCGGGTTTTAAATTTCAAAAACCGCAAACACCTCGCGTCTTAGAAATTCCCAACCAAAATTTTATGTTTGGGTTGGAAATTCACCCAAAAACCGTAAACTCATACCTATGTATGAGTTTACTCCCCAAAAGTTAGTTATTTGTGTTTACTCCCCAAGTAACAAAAGAGTAAACTCCAAGAACTCTTTCAAGTATCATCCTAGTTTTGATTTCCAAACCTTCAATCTTGTAAGTCTTCTAACCATTTTAAGTTAGTAAAACACTTAATCTAGTGTTTATACATCTAATCATCCACTCACATGTGTATTTTGACTAGATTTCCAAAACACCAAGAACACCAAAAACACACACTAAGTGTTCTTGGCCTTTTAGCTCAAATCTAGCCTTCTAATAGTAAGTGCTTCCATCCTTGAATGATTTTAAGCTAGTATTACATTTGAACATCAAGAAATTATGTCAAGAATAGAAGGCTAGAGGTGTTCACGGTCCAAGGAGATGCTTGGACCGTAAACACCAAAAATGGCACCAAAGTGTGCCTAAGCCTCTAATCTAAGTCCTAGTTGATGTATAAACCATCCTTGACATGTTTAAACCTTTCCTTATTGTGTTTAAACCTTGAAAAACATCAAAAACCAACAATTATAGGTGTTTACGGTTTGGGGATCTTCCAAAACCATAAACACCCTAAAGTGTGTATAAGTTGGTCATTTTCCTTCCTTAGGCTTAGAAACTAGCTTATACACTTACCTAATTGTGTTAAGGAATTGAAAACATAACAATACCCTTCTCCATGATGGTTTACGGTAGTAAACCCAAAGGGAAAAGTCCATGAGACCGTCAACTCCTCCAAGGAGTGTTTTTGAGGTCCTAGTCCCTTCCAAAGGCCAAATCACTTAGTAGAAATGCTTCAATAGGCTTGCTAAACCACAAAACAACACATGGTCATTAGGACTAGAGTTTACGACTGTAAACTCTAGAGTTTACTGCCGTAAACTCCCTAGGTCTTGACCATCAACATCGTAAACTCCAAGGGAGTTTACCCTCGGACTCCAAACACACTAGTTTTGCCCTACCAACACTCGGATGCAATCCTTGTGATCTTTAACACTTGTAACAAAGTGTTTTCATGTTCTAGGGTGTCCCAACTTAATTTATTAGTTATAAATTGGCTAATTAGTTATATATATGTTCATTATATGATAACTAGGCTCGTGCATGTGTACAAGTCTTCAATTGTCACCTAGCACCGTACCCGACACTTCAACCCAATCCACTCACCACAAGTGAGTTCATACCCCTTTAACTAACCTTTGAAATAATTTTGAATGTTTTAAATGCTTTAATAGGGGGGATACAAGTTGAATACTTATAGTTATTACATCAATCGCATGTGATTAATAACTACAAAACCAATGATTTTATTACTATTCAAACTGTTTATCAAACTATTTTACTTCAAACTGCTTTACAAACTCTTTTACTTATTAAATACTTTTACTTAAACTTTGTTATGCTTATTATAATTTTCATGACCATATATGTATAGTTATATAAGAAATGTTTAAAAGGCTTAGGAAGGCCGCACGCCCTATTTCCTTTTCCTCGATTTGGATGTGGTCTGGTGGAATGTCGGGTAGCCCTCCGAAGTTCGTTTCAATATTAATTATATATTATGTGTACATATATAGTCATAAAAGTTCTTCTATATTCATGCATACTAGTTACATCATTAGTAAGTTACCATCGGGGTAAAACAGGATCATACTTATACTATTGCTAGTTCAATGAGTCAGTTCATTCATGAGTCAGTACTTATTACTATGAGAACATATACAACTATACTAGCAGAAGAACATATACAACTATACTAGAAGATGAACATATACAACTATACTAGAAGGAGAACATATACAACTATACTAGAAAGAGAATATATACAGCTATACTAGAAAGAGAACATATACAACGATACTAGAACGAGTAACATTACATTACATATACATGAATACGTTAACAATTGTGATCCACTGTATCGGAGAATGACTTCAATGTCATGGCCCGAGTTGTAGCCAGAGTCTCTTGAAGGGAGAGCATGAGTTTGCGTATAGATCTATACTGGATTGACTATCCTACACCTTGCTGCTAGCTACAGCCGGACGTGCAGGTCTGCGGGTGCCAAACATCATTTCTTTTTACGACCTACATTAGTCGTTGTTACCCAGTCGATAGTATGGTACAATTAATCACATGATACCTTAATATAAATTCGGTTTAAGGTAGTTAGTACAGCAGTTGTTCCTATAATAAAACACTACAGTACTACAATAATTTACCCTTTACATATCTTTAGTGATTATTTCACTTAAACATTTATGTACGAACTATATTTTGTTAATGATAGTTACACTTGGGAAATTACACACTATTACAATAAATGAACATACAAAACAGTTACGCTTTGGTAGAAGGCTACTTTAATAGAAAATATAGCTTTTTCTAAGAGATTCAAAGTTTTACAAACACTTACAAACATTCATACACCTTTTACAAACTCATACTTTAGAACCATATTCAAACATTTTGATACAAACACCGACACTAAAATACTTATGAACTCACCAGCTTAATGCTGATAAACTCTTTCAAAATAACTTGTATTCTCAGGTCTACAGTAGACAGGTACCGAGGCCAGCTTTTGAGAAGATGGAGCGCATTCAAGACCCATCTTATTATTTTGATTTACTTTTTGGTGTCTATAACTGTACGGAACACAATTGTATTAAAATTATATATTTAATGCAATGGAAGATGTTGTTTGCTTATTTACTGTTATACTGTGTTGTGATACTTTATATGACGTCCTCCGCCCCAGAACGTTTCCGCAGTTCTTGGTTTTGGGGTGTGACACACTACTACATTGGCTTTACCTGGATGATAGTGAATTTTGCACTCGTAATCATTGAATAGCTCTACCCATCTCCGTTGTTTCATGTTAAGCTCCTTCTGATCAAAGATGTGTTGAAGGCTTTTATGGTCGGTAAAGATAGTGCACTTGGTACCATACAGGTACTGTCTCTAGATTTTTAGGGCAAAGACCACTGCTCCCAGTTCAAGATCATGAGTTGTGTAGTTAACCTCATGTGTCTTAAGCTGTCTCAAGGCATAAGCGATAATTTTTCCTCGATGCATAAGTACACAGCCTAGTCCCTGGTTAGATGCATCGCAGTATACAACGAAGTCCTCTATCCCTTATGGAAGAGACAATATTGGCGCGTTGCACAGGGCCTGTTTTAGTATCTGGAATGCAGTGTCTTTCTTCTCTCCCCAACTAAAATTCACACCCTTCTGAGTCAGGGTGGTAAGCTGTTTAGCAATTCTGGAGAAATTTTGTATAAACCTATGATAGTATGCAGCAAGACCTAAGAATTGACAGATTTTTGTGGGCCTTTATTTTGGAAGGGTCCACATGTATGCCTTCTTCGCTAACCACATGACCCAAGAAAGTTACCTTCCTAATCCAAAACTCGCACTTAGAGAATTTCGTGTAAAGCTTTTCTACCCTCACTGTTTCTAGAACTTGTCTTAAGTGTTGACTGTGTTCTTCCTCGCTTCGTGAATAGATAAGTATATCGTCTATGAATACTATCACGAACTTGTCTAAGAAGGGAAGACACACTTAATTCATTAAGTCCATGAATACGGCAGGTGCGTTGGTTAGACCAAAGGGCATCACTACAAACTCGTTGTGACCATATCGAGTTCGGAAAGCTGTCTTAGGAACATCACTCTCCTGGACTCATAGCTGATAGTACCCCGATCGTAGGTCTATCTTTGAAAAAAAATCGCTCCCTGACGTTGATCGAAGAGGTCGTCTATTTTGGGTATTGGGTAGAGATTCTTCATAGTGAGTTTGTTGAGCTCACGGTAGTCAATGCACATCCGGAAAGATCCATCCTTCTTCTTCACGAACAAGATCGGTGCTCCCAAGGGTGAGAAACTTGGTCTAATGAATCCCTTGCTAAGTAGTTCGTTCAGCTAGCTGGATATTCCTGCATTTCTGCCGGTACTAGACAATAGAGGGATTTGGCTACGGGGGTAGCTCCGGGAATCAAGTCGATTTGGAACTCGACTTGGCATTCGGGAGGAACTCCTGGAAGATCCTCGAGGAAGATATCAAGGAAGTTACAGACTTCGGGGATGCTCTCGAGGTATTTAACTTCTTGCTTTTCATTGACTACATGAGCTAGGAATGCGTGACACTCCTTTTGCAGGTATTTTTGAGCTTTGATGCACGAAATGATGCGAAGGTTCCTGCTGAGTTTGTCGCCATAGATAACGAGAGTTTCACAACAAGAAGTTTGAGTATTAGGGACGTCCCTTTTTGCGACGACATGAGTAATAGCGGCGACACCAGAGTACACACGTTTGGTGTCGCCGCTAAAACTTTGATGTCGTCGCTAATAGCGTCGTCACTAAAGATCACCACCAGTTATCCGTCGGAGACACGCTACTTTCAATCCGCACCCTTGGTTCGGCAAATAATCCAATGAATAGGTTCTGTTCGTGTGAATAAGAATTAGAGACGACGGTTTTAGCAGCGACGCGTTGCCGCTAAAGGTGTCGATCCGTTGACCAACGTTAGACCAAATACTGGCCCTACGCTTTCAGGATGTCATTTTTTTGGATTGCATTGCTCCATCTCATGGCTGCTGTGATGGGTCATCGAGGCGACGGTGGTGACGAGCCACCACATCCGTTTGGTAGAGGTTTTGGTGATCACCAAAAAGATGGTAATTAATATTTATTCTAATTCATTGTATTTCACGTTGTATGTATATAAAATATTATTCTGACTAATATTTTTTTATGCAGTGGTGCCTCCGAAACGAAGAGGCATGGCGGTAAATAAAAAAATGCACAAACTCTATAAAGCTAATGGTGAACAGCCTCTTAAGATAGTATTCGATGTAAATACTAACATGCCGATTGGGGAGGTGTACGAATGTTTCATTCGGGAGGTTGGGAGCTATATGTGGCGGGACATCAGTTTTGATAAAGACACATGGACAGAGGTTTCTGAAGCCGAAAGGGTTGGAATGTTGCAGTATCTTTCGGTAAATTATTTATAAAGTTATATACTTAATATTTTTTAATTTTGATTTATTTTTAATTTCTCTATTTTTTTTGTAGACATGGTTTGATTTTGACGCGATTACAAATCATCCCATGGCTTCAACTTATTGGGCATCACTGAACAATCGGATATGTGCGCGGTATAGAGGTCGCAAAAATATTGCAAAAAACTGTTTTGATGATTTTGCAGGGAATGTGGAGGCAGCAAGGGCTCAAGCCCCTAGGGGTATTGATCGGCAGCGTTGGAATGCTGCTATTGACCATTTATTAACAGAAATACATCAAAAACGATTGGCTGGAAACAAAGAATGCTGGAAGAAGCAAGTAGTGAAGAATCGTGGAGGACGTGCAGCTACGGTAGTGCTTGTTTCCAGAAAGTAAGTAACAATAATGTTTATTCAGTTATAACATATTTTTTAATGTTTATTCAAATATAACATATTTTGTAATGTTAAACAGAATTTGAATAGACTTGAAGTATTTCATCATGCGCATGTAAATAAAAGAGGGGAATTTGTTGATCCTTTGGTTGAAGAGCAATATGTAAGTTATTATTACTTAAAAATAAAGTAGATTCTTGAATTTTTTTTTTGTTAGTTTTAATGTATATTAACAATCTTTGTGAAATACATAATGCCTTAGTTGCTGAGGTTGCTCTACAGACTCATCACATAGCCGACTCTGGTGGTGATCCAGACACCATTGATTGGATCGCAATATTTGAGAAGGTATTGGGTACTCGAAGGGGGCATGTGAGAGGCATTGGGCCTAAAGCTTCTTCAGCTGCGGGTACAAGTGTTCCATCCCAATGGCAGTCACAGTCACAAGCATCGCAACCAACACAAGTACTTGTTAAATTCCTAAAGAATTTGTTTGCTTTGTTATATTGTTAAGAACTTAATGTATTTGTAGTAATTTTTGGTAGCTCGGTAGTTTGTTAAATTGTTAAAGACTTAATTGATTTGGTGCTTTGATGGTTTGATAGTTTGTTGAATTGTTCATGACTTAATTTGTTTGTGACTTAATTGTAGGATGTTGATGTGAATGCTTTTCTTCAAAACCCGGCATTTGTGACGGCCATTGGAGACATTATTCGCTCGTTTAAAAACCAAGTCAACGAGGAAAACAACGATGAGGAGGACCATGGGGAAGACGAAGACAACTAGTATTTCTTGTTTTATGATATGGAGGATGTTATTTTGGATTTCGAAAATAGTTTATGTATGATATATATTAGATGTTTGTTGGAGATTTATTAGATATGGTATGTTTGATGTTTGTTTGGAAAATAGTTTATGGAATATGGTATGTTTGATGTTTTTATATAATGTGGTATGTATTTATTTATGTATTTTTATCAAAACTGCATTTTATAATATATATATATATATATATATATATATATATATATATATATATATATATATATATATAAATTAATATTATAAAAAATAAGTTTTTTCTCAAAAAAATAAAATAAAATAAAATAAAAACATTAGCAGCGACGCCTTTAGAGACGACTACTATCAATTGCGACGACAAAGACCTCCGGCGAGTATTGCCGGAAAAACTCCTACCGGTTACCAGAATATTAATAGAGGCGAGACTATTAGAGACGACAGTGGCGTATTAGGGACGACATGTATTAGAGACGATAGTATTAGAGACGACAATGGCTATTAGCTACGAGACAATTGCGTCGACGCTTTAGCGACGACATGTCGTCGCTAATACTATTAGCGACGACATAAATGACCAATTGCGACGATTTTTGTCACCGCTAAAAGTTTGTTTTTTATGTAGTGTTTCTACATTTGGAAGATTGAGGCGAATGGCTTTTTCGTAGCAAAGGATATTAGCACGATTTGGACTTATCCAATCCATGTCGACAATGGCATCGAAGCTCTTTATGGAAACCACCACGAGATCGATTGGAAAAGAATAGTCGTTTAGAATGAGAGTGCATCCTATGAATACGTCGTTAGTGCTCTCTTTATTTTCGTTAGCCATCTCGACAGTGAATGTTTCGTTTAGTGGTTGGGATTTGTGTTTGAGTAAATGTTTGAATTTGTGACTAATAAAACTCCTCTCCGCACCACTATCAAAGAGAATACATGCATAAGAGTTATCGAGGAGGAACGTACCCGTGACAACAGTGGGGTCTACAACTGCTTCATCCTGACCCATGGCTAGCACTTTCCTTGTGTTTCCGGCATGTCGTGCCTTGGGGCAATTCCGCTTGTAGTGCCCAGTTTCACCGCACCCATAACAGGCTTGGCCAATTCTAGCTCCGGAGGTCTGGGCATTTGGTTGCGTAGGTGCCCTGCAAAAGCGGGTTGTATGCCCCTTCTTGTTACAACTAGTGCATTGCAACTCCCGACAAGGCCCATGATGATGAAATTTGCATTTGTCGCACCTAAGAAGAGTTCCAGCGTATCTACTGGGAGGTGCTTGAGTAGTGGGGACATCAGCAGCAATGGTAGCAGCATAGACTGCCACTGTTTTCTGCTTCTTGGAGGGCTCCTACGAGGATTGGCCCTTGCGTTTATTCCAGAACTTTTTCTTTCCACTGCTGCTCTCCTTGGGCTATTCTGGAACAACTGTCACGGCATCTTGGTGACACCCATGATCTATCAGTGTCTGCGCTAGACGCTTGGCACTATCAAATGTGAGTGGTTTGGCAGCTAGAACATTCCCTTGAGTTGGTGGACTCGGTCCCCAAATATATCTCTCCACTTTCTTGCTCTCCGGGGTGACCATCCCAGGACAAAGTAGAGCCAGATCACTGAACCTAGCAGTGTATCCAACAATGTCGGAACCCTTCATATTTAGGTTCTAGAGCTCCTGCTCCAGTTTTTGCATTTCATGCCTAGGGCAATACTCAACCAACATTAACTCCTTCAAATCATCCCAACTCATAGCATTGGCTACCGGAAGATTTAGGGATTTGACTTGGCTATTCCATCAAGTTACTGCTCTATTAGTGAAGGTGCATGCGGAAAATTTCACCTTGCTTGCCTCAGGTCATGCACATATTTCAAAGATTGATTCGATTTTCTTGAACCAACGAGTTAAAGAAATGACACCTCCAGTGCCATCGAAGGACTTAGGTTTCGCATTCATGAAATCCTTGTAGGAACACACCCTCGAGTGTCCTTGACTGTCTCCCTGATTGGAAGGATTGGCACCACTGCCTGCCCCGCTTGTGCCACTTGCGTTTATTTATGACATTACGACAACTACGACGGCTATAACTACTGCTTGAAACGTAGCAGGATCATACTGAGGAGGTGGCGGTGGCGGTGGATTGTTGTTCTTTCGGTTGGACTTCTTTGGAGGCATCTTTATCTAGAAAAATTTAAGAGAAAAACGAAGATAAGTCCTCTATAGTAGTCAGGAGTTAGGTGATATTGAATAGTGTATATCTTATCCTGACAGTTATAGTGTTCTATCAAGCGATTTACAGTGGAAGTCTACTTAATAAAACAATCGCTATGAAATTTATAGCAACACTTGGAATGAAATCTGTACAATGTGTTTGGCTCTAGTATCGTAGTGCTACAAAATACTCCTATATTATCTTAGTATGTATGCATTGCTCTATTTTTCCTTTTAGTATGGAGTTGGGTAAGTTTTAGACTTGTTGCAACACCACTATCACTCCCAAACACATGTTGGTCGTATCTCAAATAAATATAGTTGATCAGGCTATATTTATTCCAGATATGAATAACTGCCCAGGTTTGACCGTAGTGTCCAACATCTAAATACTTTTGTTTTGTTCTTCTTATGGTACTGCTTCTGGTATGTATGTAGTGTTAGTATACTTCTTATAAAATATTTAGATTTTAAAAGTATACTTTTAGTTCAAAGCACTTCAGCCGCTTAATGTTTATAGTTGTATATCATGTAAGGTTTGATATACTTAGTTCACTATAAACAATGCTCTGATACCAATCTGTCACACCCCCAAACCGGAATGGCGGAAATGTTTGGGGGCGGAGGACATCATGTACTGTATCACAATAATTGTATAATAGGAATAAAAGAAAACATAACCATTACATTGATAAAGTAGAGTATTTACATCTGTTTAATACATAGATTGTATGACATCAAAATGAGTAACAAAATATTAAAGACGTGACTCTAGAAAGATCCGTCTTCTCAAAATCTTGCGGGTGAACCTGTCTTATCGGTTCCCTGAGAATACAAATGATTTTGAAAGTGTATAAACATTTAAGTTGGTGAGTTCATGTAACACCCGTAGATCAAGGCTAGTTAATTTAGAGACGATAAGCGTCAAAAAATCACTTTTTGATAGAAGATTATTTAGAATGAATAATGTTAACTAAGTTGTTGTATATTTTACAAGGATTTCGTACATATAAAGAACGTTGAAATCCGAGTTATAATGAAGAAGTTATGACATGTCGAAGTTTCGCGACAAAACCGACACAACGTTGTGTGACGTAAAAAGTGAATTTATGATAAAGTGCTTTTTAGCCTTAGTGATCTAAACGAAAGTTGTAGAGTTCGTTAAACCGAGAGCGTGCATAAAAAGAACGCCCGAATCTGACTTCGTATGAAGAAGTTATGATTTTCCGAAGTTTCAGCTTAGCGGTATGCAACCCGAATACTCGATTTGAGATCGAGAGGTTTTTAGCCGAAACAATCTAAACGAGAATCGAAGATATCATCTATAGTAGTCCATCGGTGAAAAGACGGACCTAAACGGACCTCGGATGAAGAAGTTATAAATTTATAATGGAGTTTTCCTGTCCCGGCCTACTAAAAATAATATAATAAAAATACAATCAAAATCAGCTGACGGAGTCTAAACGAAAGTTATAGAGCATAGTCTCACCTACGTGTGGATATAAAGAACGTCAAAAACGGAGCTCGTATGTGAAAGTTACGCAATTTTGAAGTTTGATTAATCGGGTTACGCTAAGCGTAATGGAGTACGCCCAGCGTACCCATATGCAAGAACTGAAATGGGCCACGTCGACCTGAACCAACACTCGAGTACCCATGATCGTAAGCAATGACGTCTTTGGCCTGATCCGAAGCGTACGCCCAGCGTAGCGCTTAGTACGCCCAACGTACTCCGAAATTATGCCAAAGTAATCCCAATTTCAGCACCCTATAAATAGATGTCGAGGGTTGCCGATTTCTTTTGTTCAACCTCTTCTCTCTCTCTCTTATTTTTGCATCGTTTTTCGTGCAAGAAATATCCCGAAGCCTCGGTATCATTCCCGACACACGAAGCAAGTCCCGAACCCCGAGGATTCCAAGAAGTAAAGTTTTTGAGCCGAGACTCTGCCCGCGTAAAGGCCGGTTTTGGAAAAAAAACATCCTGGTTTCGTCGGAAAAGATTATTTTAATAGATGAGGTGTTGTATGATCATCGTCTTATCAAGTGAGTGTATAGTCCCTTTCATAAACACAAATTTAATACAAGTATTGTTTGAATGTATTAAGTATATGTTTTGGGTGAGTGTGTAGTCACTCTCTTCTAACACATAAATATGAAGTATCTGCAATGAAATACATGCTATGTATTTATATATTGTTTTTTATTTAAGATGAGTGTGGAATGGATGTTTTATATATTTTTTAATTAGTTAAACTGTATATGTGTTTTATATCTACAAATATGTTGGGTAGAACATGGGTAGATGAGGTAGTTGGTGTGTGATAAAATAATGAGATAAATGATGAGGTATGAAAGTTGATTAAGAATAATATTGGTAGATGCACCAATTAGAGAATGTCATAATACTAGCAGATGCGCTTAAGAATAATATTGGCAGATGCGTCTAATAGTGAATGCCGTAATCCTGGCAGAGGCGCTTAAAGGATAATGTTGGTAGATGCACCTTATGTAGCAATGGATTTTGTGCCAATTCCTTAGGTCAATCCTTAGGAATGAATGAATGAATGATAGTTGATTCTTACGGTAAACCCTTAAGAAATAAAGAAGAAAATGGGGATGGGTAATTGGGTTGATTATTTGATGATTAAATATATATATATATATATATATATATATATATATATATATATATATATATATATATATTATGATATAATATTGTGGGTTGAATATCGTATATGCTCACCAGGCTCCCAAGCCTGACCCACTCAGTTTATTTGTATCACAGGTATCGATACGAAGCTGCTTTGCACTGAGAGATTAAAGGAGATGTAAATCACTAGTGTAAATGAATGTATGTTCTGTTTATGCTTATGTGTCTATATCGGAACATGACATCCCGAGATTTTGTTATATAATGAAAATACATTTCTTTAAAGAAATGCTTTGATAAATTCTTATCGTATTTTGTTTTGAGAACAAATTCCGCAACCGTTTTCTTTAAACGATTACTCTGATTTTAAAAATAAAGCATAAACAAATCGGTCTTTTCTGGCCGTGAAATTGGGGATGTCACAGTTCATAAGTACGTTTTAGTGCTGGAAAACTTGTATTTGTACTATGAAAATACTTGGTGTGTTTCTCAAGAAAATCCAATATTTTCTATAGTGAAAGTAATGTTGTCATGTATGTTTCTTGTATTTTTATACTGTATTTGTATGAAAAACCCTTGTATGTATTCCTAGATACCACCAGACGTAGTGAAAGTAGTGTACTGTAATAGTGTCTGTATAAAACCTTAGTATGAAAACCTGGTATTTACCAATTGTAGAGTAAAGTAGTGTACCATAGTTTTATTAATGAAAATAAAACCATTGAAGTATTATTAATCTCGTAAACAAATTTTTTAGTTATACTGTTGTGAGTTTCATATAACCATGCTAATATCACCTAGTGGCCTCTACGACGTTCTTCAAGCGTCGGTAATATGACATTTGTCACCCCCAGGCATTCCTGCCTAACTGTAGCTAGCAATCTGGGTGTGGGATTGTCAGTCACGTACAGATATATACATAAACCACACGCTCTCCATCCGGGTGACTCTAGTTATAATTTATAGGACTTGAACCTGTACCCTGGTGGATACCCGAAGTAGTACCTCACAACCCTGTATTAATTAGTTTATGTATAGTGTGGTGTAGTGGCCCTTTTCTGGTATTTGAATATATATATATATATATATATATATATATATATATATATATATATATATATATATATATATATATATATGGAAGGGTTATTTGGAAAACAAAAAAAAAAACCCTAAAAAACACTAAAAATGCATAAAAATGCATAAAAAATACCAAGACATCACAAAACTTTTTTTTTGAACTTTTTTATTAAAAAAATCGCAGCATTTTTTACAATTTCGCTGAAAAAAAAAACAAAAAATCAATTTATTTATTTATTTATTTTTGTAATTTTTTTTTCAACGATTTTGACCTAAAAGTTGCGATTTTTTGATAAAAGAATTCAAAAAAAAGTTCTGTGATCTCTAAGTATTTTTTATGCATTTTAATGATTTTTAGGGTTTTTTTTTCATAGAACCTATATATATATATATATATATATATATATATATATATATATATATATATATATATATATATGTATGTATGTATGTATGTATAACCTTTTAGTCACGTACTTGTAATATAAAATAATTATAATTAAATAATTATTTAGTAGTGTGTGCTTGTACCAATGTGTTAGAGTAGTGTTTCCTAAACTATACATATTATAGTTTGAATAAATGTTTTGTTTCTGTGTATTATTCTTAGCAAAGTAATGTAGTGAATCTCAAACTATACCAGTTATAGTTTATTCGTAATGTTCTGTAATGTACTGAAAATGTTTGCAATTTATTTGTATGAAAGTAAAATACCCTTATGCTCAACATATTACAAAAAGGTTGAAATATATAAAATATTTTTAGAAGTGTAACGAATACTCGTTATGAAACAATTACAAAGATTTTAAAATATTTGAAAATCTTTGTATAAACACAATAGTCCTTGTGCTTTACTTGTATTCCCCCCTAAAAATATTGAAAATGTTAAAAATGTAGGGGGTATGAACTAACCTTGTATGTGCGTTTGAGTTCGGGATAGCGAAGTGGTAGAGACGATCCTCGAGTTGTTGTTTTACAAGCGAATGACGTTACCCTAAAATAATTATTTTCGATGTCGTATTTAAATTAATAATAATATTAATTTAAATGAAGGGTAAATAATTAATTAATTATAAGGGGACTTACAAATAAATTGGAAAAATGTGGAAATATGGAAATGGAGTTTTTGGGTTGAAAATGGGGTTTACAGTTGGGAGGGAAATGAGTTCACGGTTGGATCATATGAAATTATGAAGATTTGAAGGCCACTTGAAGATTTGAAGATGACATTTAATGTTCTTGATGGAAATTATGAAGTTTTGAAGGAATAGGGGCTTAAACACTTGAAGGTTGAAAGGATTTGGGGATGTTCACGGATGAAGATTGAGAGAATTTTGGAGGTGTTTATGGATGGAAATAAGTAAAATGAATTGATTTATGGTGTAAACACATATATAAGGGGTGTTTACGGATTGAAATTGGGCCATGGCTTGGATTTATGGTTCATTAATGGACTAGTATTGAGTTTTAGCCCATTAAGGGGTCATTCACGGTCATAACGCAATCATGAACACCTTTATGCTTCTTTGTTTGGCCGTAAACAACTCCATCCTCACTTAGTGGACCGTGAACTCCATGGGAGTTCCCTTTTTGGACCTTGAACACTCTTTTGGAGTGTGTCTTTGGCCGTGAACTCCTTTAAGGACTGTTTTGATGATTTAAACTTTGAATTAACTCAAGTATAGCCCCTTAACTTTGAACAAGCGTAAGTTTGAATCAATCATGTGTGATTTTATATTAGGTGTTGGGCTTTTAGTACCTTACTTCTATGATTTTTCACATGTATTTGTATATAAGTTGAATAAACTCACTTGTAGATTGGAGTTTTATTAAAAGGAAATAACGGGTTGTCACATCGCATTCGTTGCAGTCTGCATCGATTTCATCCTCTTTCAGTTCGAGAAAGGGAAAAATCATTTTGTGTATATTCTTTCCTATTTCACAATCAAGATGTAGTTAAGTAATATTAAAGTAAAGATGTTTAGCAATCAAACAGAAAATATTTCATTGTTTTAAAAGCCCTAAATTGTCTCATTGAAAATAAATGACATCATCCCTAGACCTTGACAGCTCTAACTCCAACTTCTCAATCCATATTCGTCTCTCTTCACTTTTGTTTGTTACCCTGCTAATTTGATCAGTTAAGTTATAATTACATAAACGGGTTCTTTTTAAGCTATCACTGAAACTGGAAACAATAAATTTAAAATCATCTAATTCAGTTTCATATCAGACCATCATGTTGCTACAAATCATCCACCCCTGGTTTCTAATCCAGGTTATCCGATGTTAACAAGGTCAACTTCTGGTATTCTCAAGTCTAATCATCGAGTTGATCTTGATTCTCTTACCTATCATTCTCTTCATGTTTCCTTGAATCCCACAACTAAGCCACAGGATTTAAAAAAGCTGCCAAAGATCCTAAATTGATGGTCGCCATGCATCAGGAACTCTAAGCCTTACAACAAAATTTAACATAGAATTTAGTACCACACCTAAGTTCAATCAGTATTTTTGGATCTAAATGGGTTTATCGCAAAAAATATCACTCAATCAAGGCCATCGAAAGTTAAAAAGCTCAACTAGTGGCTTAAGGTTACACTCAAATTCCTGGACTTCATTACTCTCACACATAAATCCAGTTGTTAAAGCATCTAATGAAAGAATTGTTCAAATTCTCGTAGTACTGAATCGCTGGAAGTTGCACCAACACGATGTAAAAAAATGCATTCTTGAATGGAACCTTAGAGGAAACTATATTTATGGAACAACCTCCTGTTGGATAAGGTGTCTAAGTCCATAACTATTTCTGGTATGTACTTGACCCGACCCGGCATGGTCCATTTGGGTTGCATGGCACCATGCAATTGGATAGACTAAATGAGAGAAATAACACTTGGGAATTATTAGTATATTATAAGTTCTTATATATTAATAATATTACTTAATTAGTTTGATCAAGAATTAATTAAGTGATCAAAAGATAACTAATTAAATATATGGGTTGATTATGTAAATCATCCATAACTTGTATAGAGGGCTAAGAGGTTCCACGGATTATCAAGTTGGGTTCCACCCATAGGATGCTCCATGGATGCTCCATGGGAGTTACAAACCCATGGGCCATGGAAATGAAGAGTCATGACACATTAGGGTTTACATGGTGTAACCCTAGATGTGTCAACATTATATAAGAAACCCATTCTCCACCAAAATCGGCTACACATATGAAACAAGAGGGCTAGGCCGATTTTAGAAGTGTGTATTCTCTCTAAAGTCATTCCAAAAGCATTTGGTGTTGTGTGAATCATTTGAGGCATCACACTTGGGGTGCTAGGCTCACAAGGTTTCAAGGATCATAAGCAACAACAAGGTAAGTTATTCTCTCTTTCATTCAAGTTAAAAAAATTGTTCCCCATGTATGCTAGATAGGAATATAACCTTGGAATTCAACTTTGCATGATAATTAGACAAACATAGATCCAAGGTTATTAGGGTTGCATGTACACTTAGGAAGTGTTAGAATGCTCAAAACCCATTAGTGGTATCAGAGCCTAGGCTTGCTTTTTTGTTTGTTATTTGTGCAAAATTGTTGAAAAAAGTCGATTTTGTGCAATCTGCCTGATGAACTCGCCGATTCCATGGGGGGACTCGCCGAGTTCATGTGTAAATTCATCCTACTCGCCGAGTAGGTTCGTACACTCGACGAGTAGGAGCCTCAGAATGCAGTTTTTCGACTTTTGTTGCTGGAAATGCACTAGAAACATTACCCTAAACTGTTTTGGTACTTGAAAACTTGTTTTAGATGGTGTAATGTTTATGCTAATCCATTTGGAATGGCAATTATCAAAATTACAAAGTTTTAAGTGTAATTTTTTATTCTTGAAAATGTTCATATTCATGTTCTTGAACTTATGAAGATTAGATGATCATAGGAATTATTTGTAACCTACTTGGTAGTTTAATTCTTGATCATATTGTGTTTTAATGGACTCCATAATTTGTCCTCAAGTTATGGAAAATCAAAAGTCACACTTCTAAAATCATTAAAAGAACACAAGAGTTATAAAAATGAAGAGTCTTCATTCTATTACTCAATTAACTCATAAGTTACAAGAAATTAAAAGTTTTGAAAGTTTACAAAACTTGCCCTCAAGTTTTGGAACAAGTAAAGTCTTGATTAAAACTTTAGTTCCAACCCTTAGAATTTTAAAAGTTAAAATTCAACCCTTATACTTTATAATATTATAAGTTAATAATATATATATATATATATATATATATATATATATATATGTATAAGAGCAAGTCGTCTTACCGCTAGTACGCCTCATTCACGAAGCCGGTCTATAAGGGGGTATAAGGTTGTTGCCCATAAAATGGCAACTTAATGGGTGTCCACTCTCACCCACCGCTTCCTTGATCGGTGGAGGTTCGTTAGCCGAACGGGTAAGACAAGGACTTATAGATTCTCATTAAAAGTATGATGAATATTATAAAGTAACTAAATGCTTTTATTAAATTCCCAATCTTAGTTACTTTAGGAAAAATGTGAATAAGGTGCTAATCCATGAAATTACACTTTACACTTTGTTTAAGTCGTTAGTGGAGCGTGTGTGGTTAACCGGCACACTAACTTGGACTTAACAAGGTAGGTAAAGGGTGACTTAAGGTTTATCATAGTATCGGTGGAGCGTGTGTGGTTTACCAGCACATCGATTGAGTGATAAACTTTAAGGGTACCAAGTGATTTGCATGGTTACTTCACACCTCGTTTTGTGATCCTAGGTATCCCAGTCACAAAACTTGGAGGGCACACTCGAGACTAAAACATGCCTTTGAAAAGTTCATTGAATCTCAAAAGCGTCTAGGAATTTCTAAGAACCAATCAAAAACCTAATATTTTAGTATTTCGTTTTTCATGGTGGAAATTGGTGAATCGTCATTCACCTACCTTTCAAATATGTTATAGCTTGGATTACAGCATACCTCTTCTAAGTTATAATATATTATGATTGGATCCTAGTCTTAATATTACATTTGGGTGTTTTATTAAGTACTCTCTTAATATCTAAACTAATCTTGTCCTCTTCCTTCAGATGTCTTCAAACAATGCTACTTCTGGCTCTAATCCTAATGGCTCCTTTACCCTTATGAACTTGTGTGGGAAAGTCACTTTTGATGGATCTAACTTCAATGAATGGATCAGAAACATCGGGATGATTACCCGCTACGAGGACAAAGAATATGTCCTCGACAAGGAGCTTAAGGAGATTGATGACACCACTGCAACTCCCCAGGAGATCGCTAACTTTCAGGTGCATGAAAGGGATGCTACCAAAGTGGCATGCATCATGATGGCCACGATGACAGCGAAACTCCAAAAGTCCTATGAGGACTTCTACCCTTTTGAAATGCACCAAGATCTGATGGAAAGATACCATCAAAGTGCACGACAAGAGAGGTATGAAATCATCTGCTCCATGATAACAACCATGATGAAGGACGGCGAATCCTTCATGAGCCACATGTAGAAAATGCAAAGGTATGTGGATCGGTTGTTGAAGGTTAATGTGAACTTCCCGTAAGAGCTTGCAATAGATATCATTTTTCACTCCTTACCATCGTTCTATGATCAATTCCACATGACATATCACATGAATAAGGAAGAGGTCACACTCAGCAAACTTCAGGGACTTCTCAAGACCGCAGAAACAGGTCTTAAGGGGAAGTCGGTTGTTAACACTCCTACTCCAAACTCCGCCCAGGTTTTGGCAATCGGGAAAATTTGAGGGAAGAAGAGAAAGAGCTCTTCGAAGGGTACCAAGGCTAGGACCCTTGATGGCTCTTCTTCAAGTGGAACCAAGAAAGGTTTTGTCACTCCTTCTTCTGACCCAAAAGAGGCTGAATGCTTCTATTGTCATGAAAAGTCACATTGGAAGCGGAACTGCCCAAAATACCAGCAAGATGTGAAGGATGGGAAAGTTAAACCTAACCATGCAGGTATTTACACTATCTTATCTAATAACTCACCCCATTCTAACTCTTGGGTCCTTGATACCGGTTGTGGTATTCATATCTGTTCTGATTTGCAGGGACTAAGAAGAAGTGAGAATGTGGAGCAAGGAAGAATAAACTTAATCATGGGGAATAGGAAAGCTTTACCTGTCACCAAGATTGGAGTTTATACTTTATCGCTAAGTAGTGGGTTTAGTTTAGATTTGAATAACTGTTGTTATTCGCCAGAAATGGAAAGAAACATTATTTCCTTTCATGCATTGTATAAACAAGGTTTCACCTTTTCATTTGATAATGAAGTTGGTTCGATTAATGCTTTCTTTAATAATGTTCTTTATTTTAAAGCATTACCTTGTGATGGCGTGTATGAAACAGTATCTGTGGTTGATAACTTAGGAAATAATGTATTGTGTATTGATTTTGTTAATGATAATAACTTGGATAAAGCATCATTATGGCATTGTCGTCTTGGACATATAAGCAAGAAACGCATAGGCCAACTCCAAAAGGATGGAGTCTTGGAGTCATATGACCTAAAGTCATATGATAGTTGCGAATCATGCTTACTTAGAAAAATGACAAAGTCACCCTTCATAGGTTCTTGTGAGAGGGGTGAAGGTTTGTTGGATCTTGTACACACAGATGTGTGTGGGCCCTTCAAACATGCCACAAGGGATGCTAATCGTTATTAGTTGACTTTTACTGATGATTACAGTAGATATGGATATATCTACTTAATCAAGCATAAGTCAGAGACTTTCGAAAAGTTTAAGGAATTTAAATAGGAAGTCGAGAATCAATTAGGCAAGAACATTAAGATGCTTCGATCCGATCGAGGTGGTGAGTATCTTAGTTCAGAGTTCCTCGACTATCTTAGGGAATGGGATTATCTCACAATTGACACCTCCCAGGACACCGCAGTTGAATGGTGTGGCTGAGAGGCGTAATCGAACCTTGTTGGATATGGTTCGTTCCATGATGAGTCGAGCTTCGCTACCAATCTCATTTTGGGGGTATGCCTTAGAGACCGCCGCCCATATCCTTAATCTAGTCCCTACAAAGAAAGTTTCCAAAACTCCTCATGAGATGTGGACTGGTAAAGTACCCAAACTAGACCACATTAAGATTTAGGGTTGCGAGGCTTTTGTGAGACGCGAGACTCATGATAAGCTCGAACCTCGAAGCGAGAGGTGTATTTTCATCGGCTACCCACAGCAATCCTTTGGTTACCTCTTCTACAGACCTAGTGAAAATGTGGTCTTTGTAGCTAGGAGGGATTTCTTCATAGAGAGAGAGAGAGAGAGAGAGAGAGAAAGTTCATAAGCCAAAGGAAACAGTGCAAGGCTAGTTGACCTTGAAGAAATTCAAGAGTCAAGTGGTGAAGGAACTTCAAACCCTAGCACTCAACTTGAGGAGGAAACTCTTGTTGAGCCAATTGACAAGTCTGTACCTCTAAGGCGTTCCACAAGGGTTAGGAATGCACCTGAGCATTACTATGGATTCCATATTACTGTGGAAGGTGATACACTTATCAGTGATGAGACAATGATAGGTCTGGATGAACCTAACAGTTACGCGGAAGCCATGGCAGGCCCTGAGTCAACCAAGTGGAAAGAGGCAATTGACAGCGAGATACAGTCCATGTATGACAATCAAGTTTGGAACTTGGTTGAGAATGTACCAGGTCGTAAGACTGTAGGGTGCAAATGGATCTTCAAGAAGAAGACCGACATGGATGGTAAGGTACACACTTATAAGGCACGACTGGTTGCAAAGGGTTTCTCACAAACTCTGGGAGTTGATTATGATGAGACCTTTTCTCCAGTGGCCAAGATTAAGTCTATTAGGGTTCTGTTAGCCATAGCCGCATTTCATGACTATGAAATATGGCAAATGGATGTCAAAATCGCTTTCCTTAATGGAAAGTTGGCTGAGGATGTTTACATGAGTCAGCCAGAGGGTTTTGTCAATACAGAGTACCCTAATAGAGTGTGTAAGCTTGAGAAATCCATTTATGGGTTAAAGCAAGCACCTCGCAGATGGAATCTTTGCTTTGATGAGAAAGTCAAGGAATTTGGCTTTTCTAGGAGTGAAGATGAATCGTGTGTATATGTCAAGGCTAGTGGGAGTATAGTTAGCTTTTTGGTATTGTATGTGGATGACATACTACTCATAGGAAATGACATCCCAACTCTGCAGGAAGTTAAGTCCTGGCTTGGGAAGTGTTTCTCTATGAAGGACCTAGGAGAAGCTACCTATATTCTAGGGATAAGGATCTTGAGAGACCGAAGTAAAAGACTAATTGGACTTAGTCAGAGTACCTACTTGGATAAGGTGCTGAAGAGATTCAACATGCAGGACTCCAAGAAAGGAGAGTTACCCATCCAGAGTAACGCCATACTGAGTAAGACACAAAGCCCTAGTACTGAGGTTGAGATAGCAGAAATGAGTTGAATACCTTATGCTTCGACTGTAGGATCGATCATGTATGCTATGACGTGTACTCGACCTGATGTAGCCTTTGCCTTGAACATGGTTAGCAAGTATCAGGGGAACTCTGGCAAGGCACATTGGACCACGGTAAAGAATATCCTCAAGTACCTACGGAGGACTAAGGACTGGGTCCTTACCCTCGGTGGGAGTGATGACTTGAGAGTTGTCGGGTATAGTGATGCTAGCTTTCAGACTGATAGGGATAATTTCCGCTCTCAGTCAGGCTGGGTCTTTACCCTAAACGGAGGAGCAATTTCTTGGAAGAGTTCCAAGCAAGAGACAGTGGCTGATTCAACTTGTGAATCAGAGTATATTGCAGCTAGCGAGGCAACAAAGGAGGCGATAAGGCTGAAGAACTTCACTGGAGACCTTGGAGTTGTACTAGCTATTAAAGAGCCAATGGAAATTTCTATGATAGTGAAAGTGTTGTTGCCTTACCCAAGGAACCAAGGGATCACGGGAGATCCAGACACATCGACAGAAAATACCATTTTATCAGACATCGAAATGAAGAAGGACTCCTCGTGGTGAAGAGGGTATTATCGGATGAGAATCCAGTAGATCCCCCCACGAAGGGACTGACTCGGGTTAAGCATCTCCAGCATGCTCGGAGCATAGGGCTGAAGGATGATATTAGATTTAGTAGTTAGATAAACTCGAAATTTGTAAAGTGTAATTGACATCAGATGATGAATAAAAGGTGTTTTATTTATGAGTAAAGTGTTGCTATCTCTTGTCGATCGTTTACTATATTTCTTTTGCATGTTTTGACTTCCAAAATAATTATGTTTAGTATATCATATTATTCAAACCTCCATAGTCGGTCATATGTCGGAAGTAGGTATGAATCAAGACTATCATGATTGGTTGCAGAGGTCTAAGGTGTTCGACATGGCTACAACAATCATGAGTGCTCATAAGCTTTGAGCATTGGACTCAACCTACGCTCACTGGAATCACTTCATGGAATTTATCTCGAGTGATCGTGAGATGGTAATATCATATAAGTCTACAAACCTAGAGATATGATTTGTTACTTACGAGTTGGTTATGCATTGATTGTATGAAAACGCATTGGTAACTCGATGTTATAAAACGTGATTTTGTGTATAATTCAATTAGTGGTAGAACAAACATATGAGTCGAAGTTTATCTGTTCCTTCTTGGATTAGAAGCTGATATCTGGGCCCCTCGATGATTTTGTTTTGACCCATGTATCGGGCCCGGTCAGAACTAAGTTGATGTGTTCAATTAAGTTCTTTGTCAAACAAATCAGAAATCGGGAAACAAACTGCTGGACAATAAGTAAGACATTGTTCCATGTATTTTTCCAGCTGATATCTAGAACAGAGGATTATATGATCACTTATCTTAAATGGCGTATCATCATCTTCTCAGTTCCGAGAGACCTTGAAAGAGCTACGATTGCCATTCGGTTCTTGAAGTATTACAGTTATAGTTATTAGACTTATCCAAGTGGGAGACTGCTGGATAAGGTGTCTACGTCCATAACAATTTCTAGTATGTACTTGACCCGACCCGGCATGGTCCATTTGGGTTGCATGGCACCATGCAATTGGATAGACTAAATGAGAGAAATAACACTTGGGAATTATTAATATATTATAAGTTCTAATATATTAATAATATTATTTAATTAGTTTGATCAAGAATTAATTTAGAATTAATTAAGTGATCAAAATATAACTAATTAAATATATGGGTTGATTATGTAAATAATCCATAACTTGTATAGTGGGCTAAGAGGCTCCTTGGATTATCAAGTTGGGTTCCACCCATAGGATGCTCCATGGGAGTTACAAACCCATGGGTCATGGAAATGAAGAGTCATGACACATTAGGGTTTACATGGTGTAACCTTAGATGTGTCAACACTATATATAAGAAACCCATTCTCCACCAAAATCGGCTACACATATGAAACAAGAGGGCTAGGCCGATTTTAGAAGTGTGTATTCTCTCTAAAGTCATTCCAAAAGCATTTGGTGTTGTGTGAAGCATTTGAGGCATCACACTTGGGGTGCTAGGCTCACAGGGTTTCAAGGATCATAAGCAACAACAAGGTAAGTTATTCTATCTTTCATTCAAGTTAGAAAACTTGTTCCCCATGTATGCTAGATAGGAATATAACCTTGGAATTCAACTTTGCATGATAATTAGACAAACATAGATCCAAGGTTATTAGGGTTGCATATACACTTAGGAAGTGTTAGAATGCTCAAAACCCATCACCTCCATGTTTCATAATTCTCAATTTCCCAATCATGTGTGCAAATTGTCCAAGTTGCTTTATGGATTAAAACAAGCACCATGTGTTTGGTTCCAACATCTGAGTTTTTTTCTCCTATCATATGGATTTACATGCAGTCATGCTAACACTTCTCTTTTCTTCATCACCAACACTTCTTACATTATGTACTAACTGGTGTATTTTGACGATCTCATTCTTACGGGAAATGATGAGACTGACATTGCCACTTTTATCACTCTACTAAATCAAGAGTTTGCTATTAAAGATGTTGGAGATCTAAAATTTTTCTTGGGCTTTAAGGTTTCTTACATGGACAACGATCTTTTTCTCACTCAATCAAAGTATGCTTCTGATATTCTAAAAAGAATTGACCCTAATGACTCCAAGCCAGTAAGCAATCCATTACCTCCTCATGCATCTTTCACAATAGATGGATTACCGTACTCAAATATGACTCTATATCGATCCTTAGTTGGGGCGCTTCAGTATTTGACTATCACCAGACTGGATCTATCTTACGTTGTTAATCAAGTTTCTTAATTCTTACATGCTCCAACTATTGATCATTTTCAATCCATTAAAAGAATTCTCCGGCACGTTAAAGGCACAATTTGCTTTGGTCTCACATATAGTTGGCCTCACAAACCTTCTATACTTGGCTACTCTGATGTTGATTGGGCTCGGTGCATAGACACACGTCTCTCTACATATGACTAGTCCATCTACCTGGTTGGTAATCTTGTGTTATGGAGTGCCAAGAAACAACCGATTGTATTATGGTCCAATTGTGAATCTAAATATAGAGCTATGTCCAACACTGCTACTAAGATTGTCTGGATCACTCATCTCTTACAGGAACTGCATGCTCTACCTCCCGATCATCCTACACTTCTTTATGACAACAAGAGTACATTGCTTATGACTCAGAATCCTATTTCAAATAAATATGCCAAACACATTGATCTAGACTACAACTTTATCAGGGAGCTTGTCAGCTCAGGCAAACTTTACAAAAATTTTGTTCTAACCAATCTTCAGGTGGAAGATATTTTCACCAAAAGTCTTATGTGACCTCAGTTTAAATCTTTCCGTACCATGCTATGTCTCGGCCTCCATAATTTCGATTGAAGGGGGTATTAGCAGATAATTTAAATAATTTAGATAAATTGAGTTATCAAGTGTATTTATCTGTATCTTTAGTTTATCTCCTACTGTACAGGGGTAATTATTGTAATTTTCCTTTATATGATGATTCATACCTCAGTAATCAAATGAGGTTAATTGATTATAATCTTTATACAAAGTAACGTCTAAATGGGTTTTTATCACTCTAATAAACTAAAAGACTGTAAAATTTTGACTGAAATAGGGGTGGCAAAAAGTCCTACAAGTACCAGACCGAACCGACACCGTTTATGTTAATATGAGACAATACTCGAAACTCTAAAATCACAAAATTTGGGGTTTAGTACCGTGAGTACTCTAAAATCACAAAAGATGCATTATAAAAATAACCACCTCTTATTGATAGTTGCCACTGTATCTCTTTGCTTCTACATCCCACCGCCACTGTTTCCCCCTCCATCTCCATCTTCATATACGCCCATACATACTTCTTCGTCTCCATCTAAGCACCACCATTTATAGATGCACATTTTATTTGATTCAATCCAAATATGGTTGTATGACGTCTGAAACCAATCTAGAATAAAGGAAAACCAATATAGTATATCGGAATGACTGAATTGTCCTTAATCTGTCACATTATATTTTTCTCCAAATCACAAAAAATTGGTGTGAAATATGTTGGATTAGATCTGATTTTGGAGGATCCGATTTGTAATATGGGTTCAAATCTAATTTCCTTCGGTGATGCGATATTTAGACCGGATCGGGGCCTGATCCAATTTTTGTGTGAAACTATATTACTAACGATCCCAAACACTTGACTTTATTTTCTAAGTCAAAGAATTTTCTATGGTTTGACTTTGTTATACATTTTGTAATGAAGGATAATCTATTATTTTGAAAATTTTGATAAATGGTCTCCATTAAAAAGGTTGGATAACCTTCTCCGACGTTGGTATAAAATGCTATACACAAACAACAAAAAAATACACAATTAATTGAACTAATGTTATGCAATGGAATCCAACAATTTGTTTCCTAGCTTGATGGCTACAAGATATGAAGATATGAAGACTATTTTCCTATTTGGGCTAGATGTCCAAATACACAGATTGTACCCAAATTATTTAGCCCATATGGTGAAAAAAATGCTGCTTTCATTCAGTGTTGACCTTTGACCGTAATACTTGGATTCACGTGTAGCGATCAAGAAAACCATAATATAAATTAATGAATTAATTAATTAATTAAGAAGAAGAAATACTATCACTTCCAAAAACGTAATCTTTAAAGCAACATTTGAAAAAGAAATCTATACGGTTGAGCATGTCGTGAGCATGTTACGTTTTTGAGTTTGCGGTACGGTTGATGGGACGATTCCAGCCCCCTAGCAATGCCTTTTGGTGTGTTTTTCTTTTATTCTCTACTATTAGAGAATAAATAAATTTTATTTAATTTTTAATCTATATGTACCAATTAAAATTTTATTCAATTTCATTCTATTCGATCTTAACGTTCTATATTCTTTTAGTTTCATTCCAACCTTTTTCAATTTCATTCATTTTTTCTCTATAACCTTTTAACAAAATGAATCAAAACATTCTAGAAATAGTAATGAATGATAATCATTATGGTTAACTAGTTAATTTTAGGGTTTAGGTTATTTTTTGGTCACTTAATTTTTGGTTTTGTACTCATTTGGTCACTTAACTATTTTTAAGTTTTAAAAGGTTATCAAACTTTTGATTTTATGTTCATTTAGTCACTTAATTTTTGGTTTGATCACATTTAGTCACCTAACTTTCAGATTTGTACTCATTTAGTCACTTAACTTTTAAAATTGTGCTCATTTAGTCACTAAACTTTTTAAAAAAATAAAAACTTTAGTGACAAAATGAGCACAATTTTAAAAGTTAGGTGACTAAATGTGACAAAACAAAAATTAAGTGACTAAACGAGCATAAAGTCAAAAGTTCGATGACCTTTTAAAATTTCAAAAGAGTTAAGTGACCAAATGAACACAAAACCAAAAGTTAAGTGACCAAAAATGACCTAAACCCTTAATTTTAATTATCACTTTAGGATTTTAATTATGATATTTTTTTTAATTGTTGTTTTTTAAGTATCATTTATTTTTTATTTGTACTGGTTTTTTAATTAAAAAATATTATGTTTTTTTATATTATATTTTTGAATTAAATTAAATTAAAAATAATGATTTGGCAAGTGAATTTACTGGGTTGATAAATATGAGTTTTCCTTGTTGGTTGTAAAAAATGAAAAATAAAAAATAAAAAAGGGAAACTAATATGAAATTGATGTGAAAGCGAATAGAATGGACTGAGAGGAATATTAATAAAAAAGGGAAACTAATACCCTCATGTTATAAAATATGATCAAATAACAAGATAAATTATAGATTAAAGAAAGACATGAGAATAGAGAGAGCTTTTTTTCCAATACTTGTGATGAAATCATCAAAACTTTATAATACATAATATTCACTATTTATACTAGACAAAGAAGATGAAAGGTCATGTATGATATGAATGTACATTATGATGGTGCATAACTACACTCATAAAAATCATAATAATGTTTGCTTATAATGCTCACTAATTATGGAGAGTAATGGGGGAATATGGAGAATCCAACAGTCATTCACTAAATATTAATTCATAACACTCCCCCTTGAATGACGATTGTATCATGCCTTGTTAAAACCTTAATCGGTAAAACCTCATGGGAAAAACTCTTTATTAAGGAAAAAGAGTACATGATTAATAATAGATATTGGAAACAATTTCCTTGTTAAAAACCTTGCTAAGAAAACTCGGTGGGAAAAACATAGCTAAGGAAAAGAGTACAATATGTTTCCAACTCCCCCTGATTAGCACATCACTTGATTTTCTTGAAGCACCGCATAGCAATGATTCGTACCATCTTTTCAAATTTCGATGTAGGAAGTGCTTTAGTAAACCAATAAGGAAAGTTGTTACTGCATGGAATTTTCTAGATGTTGATGCCACACTTTTTCTTGAAGATCATGAGTGAAAAAAACTTTGGTGATATATGCTTGGTTCTGTCTCCTTTGATAAATCCTTCCTTGAATGGAGCTATACAAGTTGTAGTATCTTCACATAGTATGGTTAGAACATCTCTGTTAGAAGTTAGACCACAATTCTTGCAAATGTATTGAGTTAAATTTCTTAACCAAATACATTCATGGATTGCCTTATAAATTGCTATAATCTCTACATGGTTTGGATAAGTAGCAACTAAAGTTTGTTTAACAAAATGACAAGAAATTACGTTACCTCATCAAGTGAATAAATAACCTGTTTGGGATCGAGCTTTGTGTGGATCAGATAAATATCTAGCATCTGCATAACTAATTAACTTCGCATTTTAAGAATTTTATTAGTATAAATTCATATCCATTGTACCTCGAAGATATCAAAGAATGTGTTTGACTCTATTACAATATCTTCTTGTTGGACAAGAACTATATCTTGCTAATAAGTTTATGACAAAAGATTTATCAGGGCTTGTATTAATAGTAAGATATATTAGTGCACCAATAGCACTAAGATATAGTTCTTCTGAACAAGAAGATTTTCATGCTTTTTATGATGCTGAAATTGATCCTTTTTGGCATCTAAGTGCTTTACCACCTTCGGGATACTCATGGATGTGAGTTATTCATATAAAACCTTTTTAGCACCTTTTCTAGATATTAATGTACAAAAACTCCATTTTTGTGTGCTTAATTTGAAGACCCAAATAGAATTTCATCTTACCAAGATCATTCATTTCAAAAATTTCTTTCAAACAGGAAGTGACCTTTTCCAATTCTCTTGGAGTTCCAATTATTTTCAAATCATCTACAATAACATCAATTATGATAAATTCTTATGTGGATCTTTTTATGAATACACATGGGCTTAATGGATCATTTTTATAGCACTCTTTCAACAGAAATGTACTAAAACAATTGAAGCACATAAGGCCAAATTGTTTCAATCTATACAAAGATTTATTTAATTTTACCAAATATACTTCACGAGAATTAGAAGTTTGTGCTTCTAGCACCTTAAACTCTTCTGTGATTTTCATATAAATATCATTTTCAACTGAACCATATAAATAAGCGGTAAATACATCCATTAGACACATCTCAAATTTTGCATATGTTGTTAAAATTATAAAATAACTGAATGTAATTGCATTAACTACCGGAGAATACGTTACTTCATAATCAAGTTCGGGCCTCTGGGTAAAACCTTGTGCAACAAGTATTGCTTTATATCTCACAACATCATTTTTCTCATTTCTTTTGCGCACAAATACCCATTCGTGTCCCACTGTTCTTACTCTGTTTGGTGTATGAACTACAGGTCCAATAACTTTTCATTGAGTAAGAGAATTAAGCTCTTTATTAATTTCATCTTTCCATTTTGGTCAATATTTTCTATTCATACATTTCTCAATAGATTTAGGTTTAACATCCTCATTTTCTTTATAATCACGCGCGGAACATGATATGAAAAATTATCGTCGACGTCTATCTTATTTCGGTTCCATCTTATTCATGTCATGACATAATTTATTGAGATCTCATCATTTTCATTTTTTCAGGTACCTTATTTTCTTTTGTTATGTCATTGGGCTCTTCTAGAGCTTCATTAATCTTTTCAAGAGATTATGTTTTCTCTTTTGGACCATCAATTGTATTTGCTTCATTTCATTTTCGAGGATTTTTATCTTTGGAACCGGCTGATCTTCCACGCTTCAGGTGTGTCTAAGATTCATTTGCAGTTGTATTTTTCCTTCTGGGATATCAATTCTAATTGGATCATTATAGCTAGTACACGAGATTTTATTTTCCAGCTTCTTTATTTCTTCCCCTAATGTTGGAAAATATGATTCATCAAAATAATAATCATCAAATATAGCTATAAATAAATCTCCAATTGATGATTTTAAATATTTTACTATAGATGGAGATTCATATCCAACATAAATTCTCATTCTTCTTGAGGACCCATTTTTGTGAAGTGAGGTGGAGAAATGGGTACATAAATTATACATCCAAACATCCTTGGATGGCAAATAATTCGTTACTGGCCTCAAACCAGTTGAATAGGGGAGAACTCATGATAACTAGTTGACATTATGCATATAAGTGATGTTGCATGTAAAATTGCATTCCCCATGTCAATATAGGAAGTTTAGAATGCATTAGTAATGGTCTTGCAATTAATTAAAAGTGTTTGATTAACGACTCAATTAAACCATTTTGTGTATGAACATATGCAACATGATGTTCAATAGTTGTCCTAATCGACATGGAATAATCATTAAAAGCTTATGATGTAAATTCTCCAACATTGTCAAGTCAATTTTTCATAATTGGGTAATCGGGAAAATGTGCCCTTAGGCTGATTATTTATGCAAGTAATATTGCAAAAACCAAATTACAGTTAGACAACAAGCACACATGTGACCATCTAGTTGACTCATCAATTAAAACCATAAAATATCTAAATGGTCCACATGGTGGTTGAATTGGTCCACAGATATCCCTTTGAAATCTTTCTTAAAACTATGACTTTCATACCCAACTTTGTTCAATGATGGATGGGAAATTAATTTTCCTTAAGAGCATCTAACACAAGAGAATTCATTAGCTTGAAAAATCTTCTGGTTTTTCAAGGAATGATCACTTGAAGTTTCAATTATTTTGTGCATCATAATTTATCCGAGATGGCTCAACCGGTCATGTCAAACTTTGAAGGTATTATCATACCTTTTTTGTCAATAGCATGAGATTCAATCATTCTAATATTTGTATAATACAATCCGGAGGACAATACAAATAATTTTTTTTCAAAAGAGTTTTCTTACCCGATATCATTTTGTGATATTGAGATACTCTTTATCACAATCATTAGTTGTTTCAATATGATATTCGATGGACCGAATATCCTTAAAACTTAAAAAATTTCTTGGTGATTTTAATTAAAATAATGCATCACCAATTGTAATTATTGTCACTTGTTGTAATACTATATCCGCTCTTCCGGAGCCTTCAATCATTTTTGCATTACATGTTATTATATTAACATTTGCTTCTCTAATTGATAAGTAAGCAAAATACTTTTCATTATTAAAAATATTATGTGTTATTGCATTGTGTGTAAGAAATATATCTTTCTTATTTTTGTTGCGAATATCCACATTTCTTTTCAATAAATAAATAAAACACAAGAAACATTCGACTTAGAGAAATAAAGTCATATTTTATTAATTTGGAAAGATTGTGACGACATCATTTCTCATGAAACGAATATGACATAAAAACATAATAAATGTCATGAAACAAAACTATTATATATTATTTTTCCATCACCATCAATAGCACCACTTGTCCCTTCTGGGTAGACAAGATAATTCGCAACATTTATATTTTAGAGAATCTTGATAAAGATCAACAAAATGATTTGGTAAGTGGCATGTACAAGACCAATGATCGATCATTCCACATTAGTAACAAACATTTTCAACTTTTTTTTTTGCCTTGACCACTTTTATCGTTAGGATGTGGATTTTTGTTATTTTCCAACTTCTGGTAGTTGCTTGTAATCTTGTTATTTTTTATTATAATAACCTCCACGACCTCGATTATACCCATGACTATTATGATTATATGATATTGCATTCACTTCAGGGAATGCACTAGAACCGGTCGGGATTGATTGATGATTTTTCATCAATAGTTCATAGTTTTATTCAGCCACAAAAAGAAATGAGATTAATTCATAATATATTCTTTTTAAATCTTTCTCACGATATTGCTACTGCAGGAGCATGTTGGTGGCATGGAAAGTAGAGAAAATTTTCTCTAGCATAACATAGTTTTTCATAGTGAAAATACTAATCAAAATAAAGACTTGTATGTTCAAGAATTGTTAGTTAATAAATTTCATAAAATAATTTTTAAGCATTGTACATGTAAACTTATAAAAAATACATATCTGAAAATAAATAATAAGAGCAATAAAGAGTTAGAGCTCTATGGTAGAGTCGTGCTGATAACGTGTTATAAAATATGATCAAATAACAAGATAAATTATAGATTAAAGAAAGACATGAGAATAGAGAGAGCTTTTTTTCCAATACTTGTGATGAAATCATCAAAACTTTATAATACATAATATTCATTATTTATACTAGACAAAGAAGATGAAATGTCATGTATGATATGAATGCACATTATAATGGTGCATAACTACACTCATAAAAATCATAATAATATTTGCTTATAATGCTCACTAATTATGGAGAGTAATGGGGGAATATGAAGAATCCAACAGTCATTCATTAAATATTAATTCATAACACCTCACTCTTATAATATCGTCGACCTAAGATTTCCTAAACTGAATATTAATAATCTACTTTAAACAACTTATACAAACACCAATAAAATTACAAAAACAAAAATAATGTCTCTTAAAAATAAATTGAAAAAACTTTCATATCCTTCATATTATCCAAATAAAATTACCTTTTTCATAATAAATATTCTTACAAAAACATATTATTTAAAGCAACATTTGGAAAAAAAAATCTAGGAGGATCTTCTAACGGAGGTTTCTTGAGGCACCGAATATTAATATTCAACTTTAAAGAAAACTTAAATTGTTGTAGATTATTTTATGAATCCATCATATTCACCATTTTTATTATATTTTACAAATTAGTTGTGAGACCCGTATGTTACATGAGTTAAATAAAAAAAAAAAGAAAAAACAGTTAAATAAAGATCAAAATATTTGAGCCTTTCAATTTATTAGAAAATAAAAAAAATATTGAATTATTTATAATGGAAATGTTTTTTTTTATCTTTTAATTTTAAATAAATAAGCAAAAAAAAACTAATAAATTTTAATTTTAGAAAATTTGAAATTAAAAGGTAAATTCATTAATGAGATTAATATTCATTTATTACTACATTTATTGTAATTATTATATTAAAATATTATATGAAATTTAATAAAATAAAAATATTCATAAAGTGACATGGAGAAAAAAATTAATATAAAATAACCATCAAATAATATTTGACAAACTGAATGAGAATGTAACAAGTGGCAAAAAAAAAATTCATTTATTAAAAAGGATACATACATAATATGAGTTTTCATTTTTATTTTTAAATTGCAAGAAACTCTTGATATTTTCAAAAAGCTATTGAAAGAGATTTTTTAAATTAAAGCATTTATAAGAGCTTGTTAATTAATAAATTTTGTTACAAGTTTTGTAAACAATTTGATGGATCTCAAAAGTTTTATACTACAATTGAAAAGAAACAACTTACACAAATAACTATAAAGTTATAAAAGCGAAAACAATATATCTTATAAATAAGCAAATTAAAAAATCGCTCGTATTATCAAGATACAATTAACTTTTTCATTACAAATCTCTTCCAAAAAAGATTTTTTTTAGTTGGTGCCTAAAAATGTTTATTTAATCCCCTTATATTGAATGTTTTTCCTTTTTCTCGCTTTATACCATTTAAACATTAATTATTTTTCTTATTGATTTTCAGTATTAAATACTGTATTAGATTTGTAATGATCACATGTTATAGTGTTGGCCGGAAAGATAAAAACGAAATATAAACTATATATTTTTTAATATTTGTTTTGGTTTTGTATATTTTGTTAATTATTATTTTAATTTTATACATATTATAATATTATAAACGTTCAAAAATAAAATGAAGAAGTTCTATAAAATATTTAATAAAAATGATAATAAATTAGTTAATTTCAAAGAAAAAAAAAACTTTTTAAAGGTGATCAATGATTGTAGAGAGTTAAGTTAATACCATTTTATTTGATAAAGTTATAGAAATATGATATTACAAAATTTTTAAAAGGTATATAATAGATCCATAATTGGAGATGCTCTTATAGAATTTGGCAATAAAATAAAGAGTAAATTATTGAAATGGTCTCTATGGTTTGGTTAAAAGTTCACGTTTGATCTCTAACTTTTTTCTTACTCGGATCGTCTATATGGTTTGATTTTGTTGCATTTTTTTGTTTCTTACATACATAAAGTTAGGAACCAAACTTGTAATTTTGACCAAACCATAGAAACAAAAACCGCAACAAAAGTAAACCGTATGGACAATCCGAGTGTAAAAAAATTTAGGGACCACACGTGTAATTTTGACTTAATTATAGGGATGATTTCAGTAATTTACTCTAAAATAAATAACCTCATCATAAAAAAATATTCTTTAAATAGGATAAATTACATCAATCGTCCCTTGTGCATTGTATAGGTGTCAGAAGGTACATTCAATGTCTATTTTCAAAAATTAACTCAGGCAGTTTCTTGTTTGTTTTAAACTTTGCATCATCCCTATTGACATGAAAAATACTATTTTGCCCTTAGTTATTTCTTTTTTCATTGTTTTTTATTTATTAATCAGTTTAAATTAAATATATATATATAATATAAAACAAGGGTAAAGAAATTATCCATCCCCTCCCGTTCAGTCCCTATTTCTACAACAAGATTCGACAGCACCACCACCTAACATCGCTAGCTCCTCCGGCACCACCACGTATCAGCATCACCACCTCCGACACCACAACCTATCATCGCAAACACCTTCCCCTTCCATTTCCCCAATTTTCTTCTACTTTCGTCTCCCTCTTCTAACCTATTCCCGATAACCATCCAAAACCCCAAATCAGTGAACCAAAATCGGACCCCAAACCACCATCACTATCTTCGTTCTCTCCCTCGACCTTAAGAACACCAACGACCATCGAAGCTACCAATTTCAATCTATCTGCCTCTTGGTGAAACCCAATAATCAAATTGATCCATCCATTGCTCCAATCGAAAGTTATTTCTCTGAACCATAACCATCACATCGAACCAACAATTCAATCTTCGAAACCTTGAAATACCGATGAGATTTAATCAACACAAATGACACCCATAAGCAATCGAAATCACGAGTTCAAGACATCGCACTGCAATCGATTTCTCAACCTATCTTCATCTTCAAAATTGAAACAAGTTGTCGATTGAAATCATGTCCAAGACAAATCCATTGAAATAAAATCAAACCTAATCTGACACGAAACTCAAAATCAAAATTAAAACCTACATCAGTTTCAATTTTTGGATTTGAGGACGATGAAGAAGGAGGAAACTCAAAATCAAAATCGAAATAAAGCATTTATCTCTCTTATTGTGCTACATCTCCATCTCACCCATTTCCCCCGTTTTCCTTTTTCCCTTTCATTGAGTTTGTCTCTCTCAACCTATATATCTCTCGGTATCGTGTTACATCTCCATCTCACTTAGCCTCTATCTCGATATCGCATCAAAACACATGTGTATGTGTATGTTTTGGGTTACTGTTTTATCTCCGATCCGATCAGTAACAATAGCATGAGGGTTTGGAAGTGAAGGGGGTAGTTGGGTTGGGGAAGCTGAGAGTATGTATTGGAGAGGAATGGCAAGAGAGATCTATCTGAGGCGGAGGTAGTGGTATTTTCCAGTGTGGCGCGGACTACATTCGCAAGAAAAAGCATATCAAGGACTAAGTGTGGTATTTTTAAGTTATAAATATTGATAAATAATATTAGATTAATTAAAAAAATAAATATCCAACGACATTATCGTCATTTCAATTTTGGCGTGGACTATATTCGCAAGAAAAAAACATATCAGGGACGAAGTGTACAAGTATTAAGCAAACGATGGACGGTCCGAGTTAATTTTTAAAAATAGGGATTGAACATTTCTTTTGGCATCTACACGAGGGACGATTGGTATAATTTACCTTTTTAAATAATTGAACATTTTATATGATATTAAAAAAAATTAAAAAAATAAAAATAAAAAAACTAAGTTTGGTTAATCAGGAAAAAAATTAAGGGGTTTCGCATAATATTCATAATTTTGCAAACGAAGAATTTATTTTTGGAATAGAAAATAAAAATATTTGTGATGATAAGAATACAAAAAAAGGATTTGAAAAATAAAATGTAAAAACAAGCAATATAAATAACGATTTAGCTCTATGAATGATCGATAAAGAAAGAGTACAAAAAGGCTAAGGTGATGTCTGTTTTTCTGAAACCAAAATGTTTGCAGCATGTGGATCACATTTGCAAGTCTCTGCAGCAGCAGAAGAGGTAGATTAAACATATGCACTCTGCAATTAGAAGTCTGGTTGTTTTTTAACGTCTGTAAGCTGCTGAAATAAACTGAATTTTAAATAGACCAATTTTACAAACTTAAAATGGTTTTTCAACACCAAAATTCTAATAATTTTAGTGGTACATTGAAATAAAATTTATGCAACGAAATTAGTCTTATAATAAAAAATTTAGTTTTACAATAACAAATTCATTTAAAATAATTTATTCCTTATTTTGCATCACCTATTCAACAATTTTATCCCGTAACTGAGTCATATATTCACGATCTGTTGTAGTATCATGTGTTGGAATCTCATTTTCATAATCATCAACAAACACATTGTTATTTCGAAACAAGACATTGGATTCATCATATCGTGCGGAATACTAATCACTCAGTCTTTCTTTGATTATAAAATTATGAAGTGCGAAACATGTCATTGTAACGTTTCTTTTTCTAACAAATGAGAATGGTGTCATCCTCTTCAATATAGGGAATCGTGCTTTCAAAACACCAAAAGCACACTCAATGACTTTCCAAAGTTTTTCATGTGCATGATTAAAATTTTCTTTATTCATTAATGCACGTCTTTGACAAAAATCTCCAAGCCAATACCTCACATTACGATATGAGCCATAAATCCTCGAGTGTGTGCATACAATACATTATAAAGATAATATTTCTTTGTAAAAATGAATAACATTTATCAGTTTTCAAAGAAAGATATAAATATTTAAAAAACCAAAAGCTTACCTGGTGGTGGAAACAAGAATGATGCATGTGGATCGGCAAATGTTTCTGATAATATTCTAGAATCATGACTGCTACCCCTTCCTAACCAGCGATAATAAACGTAAAAATCATGTTGAGGTCATAAATTACCAATACGTTTTGGTAAGAGTTTCCATTTTCCATACTTCTAAATAAATATTGTTTCTTAGCAGGGATAACTGCATGTATGAAAGTGTCGTCAAGTGAACTAACTGTTCCTTTAAAAACTCATTGTAGCCTCTTATTATGTCCTAGAATGTTTGGATTATAATTAAAAGAAGTTGGTACTATAATGTCTTTTACAAAAAGCATCATTTTTTCCAACACTTCATAAAACAATTTATGAATTGTTTGCTTTGAGTGTTGAAATCTCTGTTTGATAATCATGTAATGTTGATTATGATCGGTTATCATAAAAAACATAGTCATATTTTCCTCAACTGATACATGTTTGTGTTGGATATAGTGTCTAAGTCCATAACTTTATTTTGTATGTACTTGACCCGACCCGGCATAGTCCATTTGGGTTGCATGGCATTGCAATACTTGGATAGACTAGATAAGAGAATAAGGCACTTATGATTATTAATATATTATAAGTTCTAATATATTAATAATAGTATTATTTAATTAGTATTGATCAAGTATTAATCTAGTATTAATTTGGTGATCAAAGTGAGACTAATTAAATATATAGGGTTGATTATGACAATCATCAATTCTTTTTATGGTGGATTAATGATCCATGGTTTATGGGTTTGGTTATAACCATATGGAGCTCCATGGGAGTTACAAACCCATGGGTCATGCGAAATGAAGAGTCATGACAATTAAGAGTATTCATGTGAAAACCCTAATTGTGACAACACTATAAAAGGAACCCTTTGGCTAGCAAATCGGCTAGAGTGTTTTCTAGAGAGGGAATAACCGATTTTCAAGTGTAAGAATTAAGTATTCTCTCAAGTTATTCCAAGTTTTGTGGTGTTGTGTGAAGCATTTGAGGCACAACATTTGGGGTGTTAGGCTCACAAAGTCTTGAAGGAATTCAAGCAGCAACAAGGTATGTATTTTTACTAGTTTTTATGTTTTATGTAATCCCCATGCCATGCTAGTTAGGAAATAACCTTGAAAAAGGAATTTGCATGTATATAGAGAAAACATAGATTCAAGGTTATTAGGGTTGCATGTACACTTAGGAAGTGTTAGAATGCTCAAAACCCATCAGTTTGCTATCATTTAGTGAGTAATTTACTCTAAAATGAGAGCATAGTCGGACAAAAGATTCACGAGACATGCGTAGTACTTCAACACATTGTAGAGGATTACGTTCCAATAACTCTAGCGTGTATTCATGTCCCGTCATTTTCAAATCATTGTCTTGCACTCATTTTACACCCATCTTCCAAAAATAATGAACATACAAGTACATTAGAATTACGAGAAATATCTTTTTATCTCGATCCATTATGAACCTATTAATCAACAAATATAGAACTTTAAAACATAACATTAACCAAATTCAAGTATCATATTTCAAGTAGAAAAAAAACAATACTTAACCCTATTTCAAGTAGCAAAAAAACAAAAAAACATAGTTCCATATTTCAAGTAGAAAAACAAAAACACCTAACCATATTTCAAGTTGCAAAAAAAAACACATAACCATATTTCAAGTAGGAAAAAAACATAGTTCCAACACAAGCAATATCACCTAACAAATAGTTCCAACACATTACTAGAAAAACAGTCTTTTACGATGCTCATTGCGCGTCGTAAAAGGCTCAGACGACGCGCAAATGCGCGTCAAGGAAGACCTTGTCATAAAGAGAGACGACGCGCATTTACGACGCTCATTTACAACGCGCAATTACGACGCGTGTTTACGACATGCAACGCGTATCAAGGAAGGCCCTGTCATAAAGGAAGACGACATGCATTTGTGTGTCATAACCTTACGACGCGCGTGTTAATAACACACAATGCATATCAAGAAAGCCCCTGTCAAGAAAGGCCATGTCATAAATGAAGATGACACACAATTTTGCGTATCGTAAATTTAAATGTTTAAAAAAAATAAATTTATATATTTATTAATTTTTAAATTAAATTTGCATATAATTTCTCATAATAGAAATAAAATACCATATACAAAAATACAATGCATTGCATAATATAAAATAAAATTTCATACTCAAAAAATAAAATAAATTGCACAAATTATAATGTCATACAAAGAATCATTCAAATGTTAAACAAAAATAATACATTGCTAACATGGGTTATAAATTCCTATAAAAATAACCAATAATCATACAACTTTGTTTCTTACTGGAAAGGAATGCCAAACATGATTACAAGTCTCCCTTAATCTTGATTACTCACCTGCTAACATGGGTTATACATTCCGAGCTACTTAGTTTGAAACTACGCACATCAACAAGACCTGCAAATTTGAATCATGCAACCATTAGATTCACATATTGAGAAATCAAAGTATATTATGTTATTTCTTACATTTAACCTTCTTATATGTAATAAGATGAAATGAAAGTAGGATGATATAATAAACACTCATATATAGCTTAGTAGATTAAGACTAGTCCACATTTAGTCTATTAAGTAAAATAAAAAAGAAACAAGACTTCAATTATAAGGATGAGTATGGTTTAGAAACCTCCACCATCATAAATGCTTGAGTTCTGAAGCTTTCCCTTGTATCTGAAACACAAATTGTATAAAAAACAGTATATTAAGTTGGCATCCACATCAACCAAGAGATGAAAAATTATATATTTATCGTGCAATTAGTTGCTAACTTGCTATATATAATATATAAAATGTTTAAAGAATGGAAGTTTTAACTAATAGTAAGAAAACAAATAACAAAATGAGGTAATAAGATAAATATACGCAAGTGAAGCACCAAATAAGACACTTACCATATAATTAAGATGAGAAGGTGGAAGTAAGATAGACCTCAGCAAAAAGATTTTGAGCTTTTTCAATGAGTTTTATAAGTGGAGTATGAAGTGGAGATCCTCTAGTTTCCATTGGATTCTTTGCTAATTCCCATGATTCTTTCCACAACAAGTAGGCAGCATCCTACATTCAACAACACTTAATTACATACAAACTTCTACTTTTGTTTTACCAAATCAAATCTCAATGTTTATCAAAACAGACTTACATGAAGTTGACCAGTAGAAAGAAAGAAATCCTTGAGAAACTCATGCTTATAGCACCAGAAATAATAGACACATTCATCAAAAAAAATCTTCATATTCTCATATGAAATTAAATAGAATAACTTATATAGCCTTTACCTTGCATAACGTATGAATAGATCGCGTGCAATAGGTCTAGCTTGTATCATTCCAAATAATTCCAATGCTGGTCTCTATACAAGCCAATAATTTGAGAAGTTAATTTTAGTATTATTTTATAATTAATCAAATAAGAAAACAATAAATACCTTCTACAATATATGAAAGAGAACAAGATAAACAAGATCAGTATCGCCACTTTCAGTTGCCTTAGTCAGGGCTGTATCATCTTCCCCAATGCCTACTAACAAAGGAACTTGGAAAAGTGCTAGTCGGCCGGCTCAAGCCGATTTGAGGCCCAGGGCAAAATCAAAAGATGAGGCCATTTAAAATTAAGAAATTTATAATCAAATAACTAGTATATATATATATATATATATATATATATATATATATATATATATATATATATATATATAACCCAAATAATATTAACCAAGCAACATCCTTTCGTAGATAAATTTAAATGATAAATATATTATAATCTATAATTAGTAATATATCTTAAAGTGTTCCATGAGAATTGGGAACTATGTAATGAAATTTAAATCATATATATAAACACTAATATATGGGGGTTGAAATTAACAAAATTATTAAATATGATAAAGGTTATCAAGTAAATAACAAAGAAAATTGATGTATCTTATATATTTAAGCAAATCATCTGGTTTAAGGGTTTAGTAAAGTGGCAGGAAGAAGTCTTTGATAATTAAGGAAATATTTTCGTAAAATATGTTAGAATCATAATTTTTTTTGATATTTTGAAACCAAATGGCAGGCCCAAAAATTTGAAAGGAATAAATAAAGATTGTGTAAAAACTATACATATTAAAACGCTGAAAAGAAGGATATAACGGGAATCGAACCTGTGTTTGTTGGTAATTTAAAAAAAAAAGCCAATAGTCGGACAACCAACTCAACTGAACTGAAGTCATCTTTCTAAAATCTTTAACACTTTTATAATATATAAAATACCAAACAAAGCCCACCCTATTGGGCTGGGCCTGAGTCTGATCTGCATGAGCAGCAACTGCAACATAAGAAATGCTTCTGCACAATTTCAACTCGTGGCTTTAACCTTCTTTTAGCAAAGATGCCTCCTGTATTTGCAACACTTTCAAGTGCTAAAGTAGCAATAACATGTTGCAGTTTTGTACCCACATGCAAAACAAGCTGAACATAAACACACACACACAAAGAGTCAGAATATGTAAAAAGCCAATAGCTAACAATGATAAAAGTGAGTTCTTACAACAATAGGAATGATAGCAATCCAAAAATAAAGATTCGATCCTGCAAGCAAGGTACAATTATTTAGTTCATCTATGCAAAAGTCGTGAACGCCCTCACCATTGAAAATTACCTTAGAAAGCTTGTTCAGTGTAAAATTAATACCTTTTATGTTAAAGAGCATAAAGGCCACCACTAATCCCCAGAGTGGACCACTGCAAGGAATCAAGAAAGCAACTTTATATTAATGAAAAAGAGTAAGAAATAAAAAAAATATGACAGATGTGATAGTCAATGTAACTAATTTCTTGTAAGTTATAATGATTGTTAATGGGAAAATAAGGATATAAAAATGTAATGTACTTACCATCCAAGTAACTAAACCATTTGAAAGCAAAAACAATCGTTAGATTTCTCTTGATAATTCAGCTGTAAGAAAAGCAGAGCCTTTTCATGGAAGCTTTCCTGTTCTTGGACCTCCAACTACAATTTCAGATAAAGTTCATCAAAAATGTGCAGCTACTTTAAATGTTGCAAGAATGATTCTTGCAGGATATGATCACAACTTCGTTCGATCATTGCTAGAAGTCTTTCTGAATTAGAGATGTTTACAGAAGAAGGTGAAAATATTGATACCCCTAAGAGGAAAAGTGCCATAAATGAAATAATGGAGGATATTGTGAGTGATCCATTTGCAGTTGAAGATGCCCTTGTTGGTCTTTTTAACCATAGTGATCACACCCTTCAAAGATGTGTTGTTGATACTTATGTTCGAAGATTATATCAGGTACCCTTTATAAAACCATTAGGTCTGTTTCCCAAAAGGGACACTACTACCCCTGGTGAAGATTTATTCTCCCTTATGTGATCAGAATCATCAGGGAGTGGTGGTAATGTTTCTTTTGTGACTTGATGACTTTCTGCATTGTTATCATCAACTGGCATATCAGGGGCAGAAACGTCTTCTAACGTCCTCCATAAAAGTAGTCTACCTGATGGAGATTCATAATGGTTGCAAGCATAAAATCCACCAGTTCTCTCTCCATGATCTGACCATTGACTAAGGCAAAGCCTACATTTACAATTTTATAAAGTTACTAGAATCAACAATAGACTTAATTTTATAAAGCATAAACATTACTTTTCTATAAGTACATAACAAACAATATGTTGGACACTACTACAAAAACAACATTTTAGAACAATAACATAACCAGTACATAATCACAGTCCATAGGACCAGAAGTCAATAATTAGAGAAACCAAAACGTCACATTACTGAAATTATACTATTTTGAAATTAGAAGTAGACTAATAAACACTTTGGGATCTATGTATTTGACTATTAACTAAGAAATTTTAAAAGAAAAAAAATCATATTTAGAGAGAAATCAGAAATCGACAAATAAGTTCTTAATTCTTAATACTGAGATTTAAATCCATACCAACAACATAAAAATCAAAAAGTTGTTCTAATCAATTTTCTTCCTTCCCATGACTTATTTTTCTTCTGATGTGGGCATTTCATCATTATAGATATGCTTTACAAATGTTGATCTTCTAATTTGCACATGAAGTACGTATAATTAGTTTTTGAAAACAACAAACAAGAAGGAAGAAGAAGTGTAATAAAAAGAAAGAGAATACAGAGAAGGCAAAGAAAAAAAGAAGAACATACCTTGGAGAAGTCTTTTCTTTTCTCCCTGTAGAAAAAACTTTGGAGTGTGATTTCATATTCAAAAAATTCCATGGAAAATTCTTGGAAGAGAGAATGATGATGAGATGCGCTTTTAGTGGTGTAGAGATTGAGGTTATGACCGGTGGTGAAAGTTTTTATGGAGGGATAGATTTTGATGAAGAAAGTGTTGGGAAAGATGGGATATCAATTTTTTCTAGGGTCGTGTCAGATGGAGATTGTGACTCCAAGGACGACCAACCCTAGTATATCGATGATGGTGGGGAAGCCGACAAACAAAGGTGAATCGTCCACCCATGCTATGGTTTGATTTGCTTTTGTGAGGTCCTGAACAAAAAGCCCTAGAATTAGGGAGGATGTATTTGAAGCGGGAGATATGAGAGAACAATGATGAAGAGAAGAAGAGGCGCGTATGAGCATGAGGTCACCGACGTTGAGAAGCATTTGTGTGGAGATCGTGTTGAATGATTTGTGAAATCACGAGAAACCTTCATCGTCGGGAAGAGAGATTGTAGATGGAAGGGAAAATGGAGATAGAGTTAAACGAGAGATGAAGACGGAACCAACCCTAAATTTCCATGGCGGGGTTTTTAACTTTTCTAATTTTTTGGGAATTCCTTTTCCCGCTGCTACTAATGATGAAGATGCACATTTCATTAAAAAAATATAAAGCGACATTATTTCACGACACACTATCTATGATAAGTGCCCTCCGCGTTTTTATTTATTTTTTGTTCTAACACTAATTTTAGGGCACGCAAAAATGCGCGACCTAAATCCTTCACATTTTGGGGGAGCTGTCATTATTTTTAGGGTACACACTTTTACGTATCATAAAACAACGAGTGTCATGGTTTGCATGTCATTAAAGGGTATTTTTCTAGTAGTGACACAATAAAATAAACCTTCAACAATGGTTTCAACACAAGTGAAATCATCAGACAATTTTTCCATCCTTTAGAAGTCCTAAACTTATACCAGTCATCTCGATCCATCTTCGTAATATATCGATATCATCAGGTAAATTCATCCACATCACTCTCACATTCATGGTCTCTCTAAAAATCCGTTAGCCAACAAATTGTAGTGGATCCATAGTGCTTAAATTGAGTAACTCTAACTTTTCTAAATATTGAGGAATTGTATACCCTTTAGTCAAATATTGTATAGATTTTTGCATTTCAAATGTTAAATCGTCAACAGTAATAGAACCCTTAGGTGAGGCACTAGGAGGTCCATCAGGTGAAGCACTGGGAGCTCTAGGAGTTGAGGATTATAGCCATTTTGTTGAGTTTATTGGAGGGTGAAGCACTAGGAGCTCTAGTATTTGAGGGTGAAGTAGTTGTGTAACGACCCTAAAATCAAGGTGTAAAAATTTCACTTTTAGTTCAACATATAAACACCATTTATTCTTATTAAACATTCAAAAGAACATTAAAGTGAAAATAGTTACAGAGTACAATCCCAAAATCATAAAATGCGGAAACATGGATGGATGCGCTGAAATCAAGTTGGACTCTTCCCTTTCGAACTGAAAGTACCTGAAACCATAAGAATAAACCTAAGCACAAAGCTTAGTGAGTTCCTCAAAATACCACATACCATACATATATTTCAGCTCAAGGATGTACTGGGTCTATTTCACCCCCGAGTCTATTTCAACCCAATCGATATTTTTCGACCGTATGGATCTATTTCACCCATGAGTCTATTTCACCCACATACATATAACAAACAGGCATACATGCATACAACAAGAATTACAAAGACAACAAGCTCCTGACATATCCTAGTAGGTCAACATTGGTACCTTTGACCCACTGGTATAATGAGGAGACTCACCTCAATCTAGAGATAGTCGAATCATACACACTGCTGCTACTGAACTTCTTACACTGAACACATCAAAATTATCCTTAATCAATAATTAAGACAATTTCCCAAAAACCAAGGTCTAATTCATATTTCCTCATAACAATATGTAAAAGACTATGTTACCCTTACTATACTTGGCCCAACAAGGCAATGCCCAAACCCAAAATGACTTAAGGCCTAAAATGACGCAAACGACATTAAGGTGCGTACACCCAACATATGATGCTGAAGCCCAAATTTAGTTCCAAAGCTCTTAATGCCTCAAGACAACATGCATAACTTCCAGATCTGATTCTTATAGGACGACCCATGTCATAAAATTCCTGACTTTATGACTTTGCATGGCTTAATAGTACCCAAACCAAAGCCCTAGATCTCTAACGTCAACAAAAACCACCAACTTATGCATGAAACAAATAGAAGGACCAAGATCACGTTTTTATGGTTCTTAATAACTCCATAATGAATAAAATTGCCAACTTTATCCATTAGAATGGTCAAAACAACCAAGATCTATCCTTTAAGTCTTAAAGGGACCAAAAGTGCATCTTTTTCAACTTAATCCATTAAGTTCAAGTCTTTGACCTTTAGATCTGAAAAAATGATGTTTAGGTGCATAAAGTTTCCAACTTTATCCATAACAAGGTCACAAACTTTCAAGATCTAAACTTTATGCATTAAAGTGACCAAAAGCTCATAACACACGAGACTAACTAGATATATCAAATGCATCTTCAAGATTCAAGCATTATACCTACAGAATAAAGATCAAGGTGAACAATGTCTAGATCTACAAGCTCCAAGACAAGCAACACATCTCCAATGAGTCCTTCTTCTTCTTCTTCTTCTTCTTCCAAATGCACCAAAATCCTCTAAAAAATCACTCAAAGGCTCAATATCCTTCCATATGGGGCTAGGGTTTCAAATTTATGGTTAGAGGGGATGGAAGCTGGTGATAAGGAGGGTTGGAAATGAGTTAAGGTCTTTAAATAGGATCCAAGACCCAAAATTAGGGTTTCAATTTGACATACGTACGCCCAACGTACTCCAGGTACACCCAATGTACTCGGTTGGTCATCCGCAATCATTCCCACCAAGTAAGCCCATCATACGTCATGTACGCCCAACGTACTCGGCTTACCCCAAAATCTTTGTAACTTCAAATAGTCATAAATTTTTCGTTCCAACTCCGTTTTCGATGATCCTTATTAATGGGTTTTGAGCATAACAACAAAAACCTATGTGTTTATGCAACCCTAATGCTTTGGATCTAGGTTTTCACTAGTTGAACATGCAAACTTGAATACAAAAGAGAAACCCTAATATGCATCTATATAATCGAAATTAACCTAATAGTAGGGTTTAGATACATACCTTAATTGTTATGTAATAATAACAATTAATCCTTTTAGATCTTGAACTCTTGAAACCAAGTGCCTCAAATGTGACACCTCTAATGGCTTACAAACACAATTTTCAAGAGGATGTGAAGGAGAGAGGAGGAGGTACACCAGAAAACCGGATCTTCTAGGGTTAGAAGCAAGGTGGCTAAAAGTCCCAAGGGTTAGTCTCCTTACATACTTAAGGTTGCTTAGTCTGAAAGCTAGGGTTTGCAGGTGGAAACCCTAATTTCCTACATAAGGCCAAAGCTGCTCATGGACTCCTCATCTAGAAGCCTTTGGACGAAAATTTATAGGGCCACCCTATAATTATTGTCCACTCCTATCTAAGGAGTCCAAGAACCCTATTTCATAACTATCAATGATTTGCAAAACATCCTCTGTACTTTTAATTGATTCCTTTAATCCCAAAATTAATCCAAATTAATTTTTGATTAAATATTAATTAAAGAACATGATTTCTAATTAATATATTATATTCATAACATATTAATAAATCATTTATATTAATTTATTATTCCAAATAATAAATTCAACTTCTCTCCAAAAATCATCCTGTTAAGTTGCAAGAGTAAAGGCAACCCAAAAGAACTTGTGCTGCTATAAATTCAAGTGTATACCAATTATAGTTATGGGCTTAGACACTTAAACCAACAGTCTCCTACTTGGATAAGTCTAATAACTATAATTGCAAGTACAACTTCAAAATTGACCAGCACATTGTAGCTCTCAAAAGTCGCTCTCAAACTCTGACCTAGTCAGTTACGTGTCCAAAGATAAGGGATCATATAATCCTCCGTTCTACTAGATATCATGTGGACAAATGACATGGAACAAAATGATTCTCATTATCCAACAGTTTGTTTCCCGATTTTTGATTTGTAATGACAGAGAACTTAATTTAACACATCAATTTAGTCCTAACCGGGCCCGACACATAAGTCAACACCAAATCATCGAGGGGCCCAAGACATCGCTTTCCCATTTAGGGCAAAAGGAATATATAAACCTTGACTTATATTCTTGTACTATTTACTTATCAAATCGTCAACAATACGTTTTATAACATCAAGTTACTGATGCGTTTACGCATTATCAATACACAACCAACTCGTAAACAACAACTCATATATATCCCAGTTTAAAGATTATACGATATTATCGTCTCATAATTAATCGTGATAAATTCCATGAAGTAATTCTATGAGCGTGGGTTTAATCCAGTACTTAAATCCCCATTTCAAAAGTACTCATGAACGTTGTAGCAAACCATTGCTATGTCTAAACACTTAGACAATCTACAAGCCAATTCATGACAATCTTAATTCACTACTTACTTCCAAAGTATGATCAAATGTGGATGTTTTGAATAATCCAATTATTCGGGAAGTAAAACATCCAAAGTTGAAACACAAAGATAAACAATTGAAAAAAGATACTAAACAATACTCATAAATAAATCTCCATTTATTCAATCATCAAATGTCGTTTACATTTATATGTTACAAGTTTCTAAATATCTATCTGATCATTAAAATTAATATCATCCTTCAGACGAATGCTCCTCACATGCTGAATGTGCTTAATCCTACTTAGACCCTTTGTGAGGGGATCGACATGATTCTTTTTTGACGATACCCTCTTAACGACAAGGTGTCATTCTTCTACTCGATGTATGATGAAACGATATTTTCTGTCGATATGTATAGATCTTCCAGGATCTATTGGTTCCTTCGTCAAGGCAACCTCTCCTTCATTATCGTAGAAAAGTTCCATCAGCTCCTTAATGGCTGGCACAACTCCAAGGTCTCCAATGAAGTTCTTCAACCATATAGCCTCATTTGATGTTGCACTCGCAACTATATACTCTAATTTAAATGTTGAATCTTCTACGGTCTCTTGCTTGGAAATTTTCTAAGTTACTGCTCCTCCATTGAGGGTAAACACCCAGCCTGAAAAAGAACGGAAGTTGTCTCTTTCGGTCTGAAAGCTGGCGTCGCTATACCTAACAACTCTTAAGTCATCACTACCACCAAGCACAAGTACCCAGTCCTTTGTCCTTTGCAGATACTTAAGAATGTTCTTAACCACTATCCAATGAGCTTTACCTAGATTTCCCTGATATTGACTAATCATGCTCAAAGCAAAAGCCATGTCAGGGAGACTACATGTCATATCATACATGATCGAGCCTACAGCGGAAGCATATGGAACTCGACTCATCTCTGCTATCTCTTAATCGATACTCGGACTCTGAGTCTTACTCAACTTGGTATTACTATCTATAGGTAACTCTCATTTCTTTGAATTTTCCATGCTAAAACGTTTTAGCACTATATCCAAATACGTGCTTTGACTAAGTCCAATTAGTCTTCTACTCCAATTTCTCAAAATCCTTATTCCTAGAATATAGGAAGCCTCTCCTAGATCCTTCACAGCAAAACACTTTCTAGGCCAGGACTTAACCTCCTGCAAAGTTGCAACATCGTTTCCTATAAGTAGTTTGTAATCAACATAAAGTACCAGGAAGGTGACTATACTCCCACTAGCCTTGACATATACATAAGATTCATCTTCACTTCTAGAGAATCCAAACTCTTTGACCTTCTCATCAAAGCAAAGATTCCATCTGCAAGAAGCTTGGTTCAATCCATAGATTGATTTCTCAAGCTTACACACTCTATTTGGGTATTTAGCATCCACAAAACCCTCAGGCTAACTCATGTAAACATCCTTAACCAAATTTCCATTAAGGAAAGCGGTTTTGACATCCATCTGCCAAATTTCATAATCATGAAACGCAGCTACAGCTAACATAACCCTAACATATTTAATCTTAGCCACTGGTGAAAAGGTCTCATCATAGTTAACCCCTTGGGTTTGAGTAAAGCACTTCGCAACCAGTCATGCCTTGAACGTGTGTACCTTTCCATCCATGTCGTCCTTCTTCATGAAGATCCATTTGCACCCTACTGTCTTACGACCTGGTACATTATCAACCAAATTCCAAATTTGGTTGTCATACGTGGAATGGATCTCACTGTCCATTGTCTCTTTCCATTTAGTAGACTCATGGCCTGCCATGGCTTCCTTGTACTTAGAAGGCTCATACAAATTTACTAGTGTACTATCACTAATAAACGTATCACCATCTGTAGTTATATGGAAACCATAGAACTCAGGTGTCATTCTAACTTGAGTGGAATGCCTAAGAGGTAATGAATCGTCAATTGGTTCAACAAGAATTTCTTCCTTGGGTTGAGCGCTAGTGTTAGAGGTTCCTTTATCGCTTGACTCTTGAATTTCTTCAAGATCAATTGCACTCCCACTGTCCTCTTTGCAAATGAGTTCTCTCTCGTGAAAGGCTACCCTTCGTGCTATGAAGACCACATTCTCACTAGGTCTGTAGAACAAGTATCCAAAGGACTTCTATGGATAGCTGATGAAAATACATCGCTCACTTCGAGGTTCAAGCTTGTCGTGAGTCTCTCGTCTAACGAAAGCTTCAGAACCCCAAACCTTGATATGTGCCAATGAGGGAACCTTCCCTGTCCACATCTCGTAAGGTGTTTTCGCAACCTTCTTTGTTGGGACTAGATTAAAAATATGGGCGGCAGTCTCTAAGGCATACCCCCATAATGATATCGGTAGGGAAGCTCGACTCATCATGGAACGAACCATGTCCAACAAGGTTCGATTACGCCTCTCAGCCACAACCTTAAGTTGTGGTGTCCTTGGAGGTGTCAATTGTGAAAAAAATCCACATTCCTTGAGGTAGTCGTGGAACTCGATACTAAGATACTCACTATCTCTATCGGATCTGAGCATCTTGATCTTCTTGCCCAATTGATTTTCGACTTCATGTTTAAACTCTTTGAATTTTTCAAGGGTTTCTGACTTATGCTTGATTAAGTAGATATATCCATATCTGCTATAATCATTGGTATAAGTCATATAAAATCGATTTGCATCCTTTGTGGTGGATCTGAAGGTCCTATACACATATGTGTGTATGAGATCCAACAATCCTTCACCTCTTTCACAAGAATCAGTGAAAGGTGATTTAGTCATCTTTCCAAGAAAACAAGACTTGCATGTATCATCCGACCTTAGGTCAAATTATTCCGACACTCCATCATTTTAGAGTTGGGCAATGCGTTTCTTGTTAACATGTCCAAGACGACAATTCCACAAGCATGTCTTGTCTAAACTGTGACAACCCGATATTTCAACTCTATGTAATGACCTAAAAAGTCAAGTATTGTAACCACTTTTGATATAATGAAATTAACTTCGAAAATAAAATGTCCAAAAAGTCTCTAAATAATTACCTACTATGTTTGATGTCATTAAACCGTGATCGTACGTAAAAAGAACGCCCAAATCCGACTTTGTATATTGAAGCTATGATTTTTCCAAGTTCGGCTTAGCGACAGACAGCTAAAACCTCGAAACAGAAATCGAGCGACTTTTGGCCGTAATGACCTAAACGAGAATCGAAGGTCTCGACAATGGTATTTCAACGGTAAAAAATCTGGCAAAAACAGACATCAGATAAAGAAGTTATGAATTTCTAACGAAATTTTCTTACTGCGACCTTTTAAAAATAAATAATAAAAATAATTTCAAAAGTTGCGGACGGAATCTAAATGAAAGTTGTAGAGCGTAGTCTCACCTACGCATGGATATAAAGAACGTCGAAAACGGAGTTCGTACGAAGAAGATATGAATTTTTGAAGTTTATTAAATATTAAAAATAGAAATTTTAATAGAAATTTCGGTATTATCCGAAGGCTGAGTCGCACACGAGTACGCCCATCGTACACGCGTACGCCCAGCGTACTCAAGGCCTAGGCCTCGGATCGTCCACGTCGCGCCCTATGCAAGCCTATGTCTAGTCCCATCCGGAGTCCGAAGCAGTCGAGGATGCGCTCACACGTGACGCACGAGTACGCCCAACGTACTCGAGTACGCCCCGCGTACGGAGGCGGTTCCCAGCCCCTATAAAAGGGATGCAAGGGTTCCGAAGAAAGGGCTCAGTTCTCTCTCAACTTTCTTACGTTTTGCCTCGTTTTCCATGCAAGTGATATCCCGAAGTCCCGGCTACCTTGCTCAAGTCCCGAAGGTCGTTTGTGCTCCCGAGATTCCCGAGAATCCCAAGAAAATCCGCTTTCTCGAGTCGAAATTCTGCTCGGTTTTCATCTCGCCTTTTTCGATCTTTCAAGTGAGTTCATACCCTTATAATCCACACTTTTTAATGTTTTATAAATGCTTTTATATGCTTTTAAGGGGGGAAATACAAGTAAAACACACGATTATTATCGTGTGTTATATAAAGTTTCATTATACATTTTTTATCAACGGAATCATATGTGATCTATAACTATTATAGGGATTACTATACAAACGAGACACATTTTTAGAAAACTATAATAGGTATAGTTTTACGAGAACATTACGAACTTTTACATACTAGAAACACTATTTCAAGCAGTTTACTTTCATATACAAGAACAAACGAACATTTTCACACGTAAATCTGTTTTATACTAAGTTATGTGAGACATTAACTTCACGTGCGTTCGAGTACACATTTCAAGTCCTGTATTATATACCAAAATCCCTTGGAGGGGGAGCATGGTGTTTGTGTATAGATCTATACAGGCTTGACAACCCCGCGTCCTGACTGTTAGCTACAGTCCACCATTTGGGGTGACAAACGTCAGAACATTCCAATGCCTGAAGAACGTTGTGTATAGGCATTTCTAGTCAATAGCATGGTTATAAAACTCACATGGAGTATTAAGAACACATTGATTTACGGGGTTTTTCATACGTATTGGAAATTTTATACGTACATACATTTTCTAGAAACAAACATTGGTCTTGATAGAAGGCTACATTTATGCTAGTAGAAAATATAGGATTTTCTAGGAACAAACAAACAAGAACAAAACATTTCATTTCATACAAACATTTTCATTTAATACTTATTAAACTCACCAGCTTAAATGTTGATCTACTCTTTCAAAACTACTTGTATATCCCAAGGATTCAGTAATTACAGGTAACAAACAGCTTTTGAAGAAAGGACGCTGCGGCGCCAGTTTAAATTCATATTTTGGCATCATATTGTAATTGGTTTTTTTTTGAACATGTACCTTTTAACAATGTAAACTTTCAATTATATATATGATGGTTGTATTGCTTTCTTTACTATGTATTCATTTGTTACGTTACCACATGAAGTCATCCGCCCCCGAACGTTTCCGCCGTTCCGGTTTGGGGGTGTGACATAAACCATTAGGCGCATCAATTTGTAACACACTAATTCCTAAATTGTCTACAACCATCACAGTTTCATATACACCATCACAAGGTAATGCTTCAAAATAAAATGCACCATTATAATAAGCATTAATAGAACCATTCTCATTATTAAAAGAATATCTAAAACCTTGTTTGTACAAACCATGAAATGAAATAATATTCCTTGTCATTTCTGACGATTAGCAACAATTATTTAAATCTAAATTTAACCCACTACTAAGCACTAAAAAGTAAATCCCAATCTTGGTAACATGCAATGATCTCCTATTGCCCATAACTAGGTTCATCTTCCCATGCTCTACAACCTCACTCTTCTTAGTCCCTCCAAGTCAGAGCAAATGTGAAAACCACATCCTGTATCAAGGACCCAAGAATTAGAATGCGATGAGTTTTTAGATTGAATAGTGTAAATACATGCCGAGGTTGGCTTGATTTTAACATCCTTTATATCTTGCAAGTACTTAGGGCAGCTTCTCTTCTGATGCCCCTTTTCATGGCAGTAGAAGCAGGTAGCCACTTTAGGAACAGAGGCAGAGGGAGCTTTAGAACTAGATTTTCCTTTAGGGGCATTACTAGACGACCCGACTTGAGACTTTCCCTTCCAGTTCTGTTTTGAGGGAGCTTTCCTCTTGTTCCCCTTCCCTTCCCTAATGGCCAAGACGGGAGCAGCAATAGTAGGAGTAAAGTCAATACCCTTTGTCTTCAATCCACTCTCAGCGGTTCTAAGCAAGCTTTGAAGCCGACTCAACAGGACTTCCTCTTTGTTCAAATGATAAATCATTTTGAACTAATCATAACAACTACGCAATGTGTGCAAGACTATATCGATAGCCAATACCTCATCGAAATTCACGTTAAGTTTCAGTAAAGGATCTACATAGCGTTGCAGGTGGGTCGTAACGGACCCTCCGTCCTTCATCTTGGTGGTTATGATTGACTTGACTATCTCATACCTTTCTTGACTTGCTCTTGGATGGTACTTCTCCATCAAGTCCTTGCACATCTCCTAAGGCCAATAGTCCTCATAAAAACGTTGTAGCTCAAGAGTCATAGTTGCCACCATGATACACGACACTTTGATCACATATTTGTAGTGGGCCCTATACTCAGCTATTTCTCAACGAGTAGTTTAGATTCATCTATCTCGTTCAGCTCTTTATCGAGGACATATTCCTTGTCCTTGAATCGCAAGGCCATCCTAATGTTGCACATCCAATCATTAAAGTTTGATCCATCGAATGTGACCTTGGCACAAATGCTCAAGAGCGAGAAGCTGTTCGAGGAGTTGTTGTTGTTGGAGCCAGAAGAGTTGTGGGAAGTTGACATCTACAAAAGAATAAAGACAAAGTTGTGATTCGATAAGGAAATCCTTAATATAACAACCAAATGAAATATTAAGGCTAGGTTACAACTAGATAGTTCACAATTCAGAAGAGGGATGCCGTAATCCAATTGCAAAATTATTTAACGGTAGGTAAATGACGATTTACCAATTTCACCACGAAAAACGAAATTTAAACAAAGTATGTTTTTTTTAAATGAAATTCCTAGATCTTCTAAGATTCATTGAACTATTCAATGACATGTTTAATCTCGATTATTCTCTTTCCATTTGTGAATGGGATATCGAGGATCACAAACAAGGTGTGAATAACCATGCAAATTAGCTTGGTACTCTCGATGTCATTGATCACCGAATTAATCTACCGGTTAACCACACATGCTCCATTAATCAATGATAATTTACAATCTACGCATTTCCATCCTTTATAAGTCCATGTTAGTGTGCCGGTTAACCACACACACTCCACTAACGACTTTTATAAAGTGTAATGTGCAATTTCAAGGATTAGCATCAAATTTACATTTTCCTAAAGAAACTAAGATTGGGGATTTTATAAAAACATTTAGTTACTTTATTTATTTTCATTATACTTATTAATGAGAGTTAAGAGTCATATCAAACTCGTTCGGTTAACGACCCTCCACTAGTCAAGAGAGCGGTGGGTAAGAGTGGATGCCCAATGACGGTCATTTTATAGGCCACTTCCTTAAACTCTCATTATAGACCAGCTTCGTGAATGAGGTCTACTAACGGTAATACTAACCTTTTCTTTTATATATATATAAATATATATATATACATATATATATATATATATATATATATATATATATATATATATATATATATATAAATTTTAATTTTATAATACTAGGGTTATAAACTTAAGATTACAAAATTAAACTAGTTAATTAAATTTTAAATTATAAAAGAAAATGGTGAATTTTTAAAACTTTTCAAAAGTACTAGGTTAAATTTTAAATAATTAAATTAACAAATTAAGTTTATCTTTATCCAAAAATTTAACCAAATCATGAATTTTGATAAGCATATACCTTTACCTTTTAAAAAAAAATCAATTTTAGGAAGAAAAATGAATTAAGGTAATAATCCTAATCAAGCCAAGATAACAATTATCAAAATCGAAAAATCAGGGATAACAGGCCAACTCATTGAGTCTGCGCAGTGCACTCGTCGAGTTTAGCCTACTCGTCGAGTTCCAAGATGAACGTGTCGAGTTCTATGAACAGAATGACGATTCTGCTCCTTTCTCCTTTGAACAATTCATAATTGCATCATATTCAACTGAAAACATCCTAGGCTCTAAAACCATTGATGGGTTTTGAGCATAACAGCAAAAACCTATGTGTTCATGCAACCCTAATGCTTTGGATCTAGGTTTTCACTAGTTGAACATGCAAACTTGAATACAAAAGAGAAACCCTAATATGCATCTATATAATCGAAATTAACCTAATAGTAGGTTTTAGATACATACCTCAATTCTTATGTAGTAATAACAATTAATCCTTGTAAATCTTGAACTATTGAAAGCAAGTGCCTCAAATGTGACACCTCTAATGGCTTACAAACACTCTTTGCAAGAGGATGAGAAGGGGAGAGGATGAGATACACAAGAAAATCAGTTCTTCTAGGGTTAGAAGTAAGGTGACCAAAAGTCCCAAGGGTTAGGCTCCTTATATACATAAGGTTGCTTAGTCCTAAAGCTAGAGTTTGTAGGTAGAAACCCTAATTTCCTGCTTAAGGCCTAAGCAGCCGATGGACTCCTGATCTAGAAGCCTTTGGACAAAAACTTATAGGGGCTCCCTGTAAGTTTCGCCCACTCCTATCTATGGAGTCCAAGAGACCTATTTCACAACTATCAATGATTTGCAAAACAGCCCCTATACTTTTAATTAATTCCTTTAATCCCAAAATTAATTCCAAATTAATTTCTGATGAAATATTAATTAAATAACATGATTTCTAATTAATATGTTAGTTTCTCAACATATTAATAAATCATTTAAATTTATTATTCCAAACAATAAATTCAACTTCTCTTCAAAAATCATCCTTTCAAGTTGCAAGAGTGAAGGCAACCCAAAAGGACTTGTGCTACTATCAATTCAAGTATATACGAATTATAGTTATGGGCTTAGACACCTAATCCAACACTTATATCCACGGAAAGGTATTAAGGAGATCTACAACCCTATCTAATCACTTTTGACTTAAAACACATACAACTAAAATCCTTAATTCACAAAAGAAGTTTGAAACGCCACTTTTCCCATTTTACCATTTGACTCCAAAGCACAATCGAAATCTTGAAACACACAATCTACATTACCCACATCCAAATGGGTCTAAACGTCTCTTTGCCCAAAGCCCGAAGCCTTACGATACTTGATCTTTAGGTCAAGGCCCTGAATTATGAAACGACTCGAAACAGGGTGTTACAAGAAAAAGGTGGCGGCTGAGGAAAAGGCTCACTAGTATAATTGGAAGTTCCATCATCATCTATTGCAAGAGAAGGGGTGCAATAATCTGAAGCAGTGGAAAATGACAAGAAGATGATCCAGCTCCTTATGATGTTTGGGTTGAGTAACACTTGAAGTTACCAGTGGCACTATTTCCATCAAAAAGACGTGCACAAAGATCTGGAAATGGTAGTGGAAGTGTTTCAATGAAACAGCCTTCAGATGACCTTAAACGTAACAAAAACTAGTATAATAATCTTTGGCAACTTCAAGCATAAATGTTATATATATATATATATATATATATATATATATATATATATATATATATATATATATAGAGAGAGAGAGAGAGAGAGAGAGAGAGACACACACACACACACACATTAAAATCACCTGACTCCTCGGCTGTTAAGTTAAAAGTGTTTGTTTGAGAATTGTATTATATTGTCAGTTTTGTTTGTCAAATATAGCCATCCTGTGTATTTGGCTTTCAAATTATCATAAGCGTTTTTCATTTGGTTTTTACTCAAATCCATCCTAAATCTTTTCTTAAGAAATATTCCAAGCTTGATCCATGAATATTTGTGCAAACTCAGTCCTTTTCTACCTACATTGTCTACTTCTTCAATACAAGTTTCCAATAAGCATTTTAAATGCTTATTGGTCCATTCTCATTTGTTTCCGATTTATAATAAGCAATTTATCATAGAGAAATCATATTTCATAAGGCATCGCACCATTCACAAATCTGATTTCATAAGGTATTGCAGCAAAAATTAATTTAACAGCATGCATATCATGCACATTTTAGCAAAAAAAAAAGCATATAATGACTATTTGCAGCAGTGTTTTCAGATTTCCAGCAACATCCAAGACCAAATAATGATGTTCATCAAATTCACAACAAATTGAAGAAATAAGGAGTCTTTCAGCAAGAATCACCACATTAACATCATTATTTCATATTTTCAGCACATAATTTCATATTTTCATCAAGAAAAAGCTTGATTTCACCAATTTTATGTAATTTTCGGCAAAATACATCGAGAAATATTGATTTTCAACAACATTCAACAAGAAGTTTAAGCAAGAAAGGCTAATTTCAATTATATTTTCGGACATCATATTTCAGTAAATTAGCAAGTTTTCTAGCAAGAATAGGCATCATTTTCATGTTAGAACAAAACATATTAAACAGTCGAGGGTTAAAGAAGACATGCTTCATTTTCAGTTGAAATCTGCATCTTCTAGTCATACGATTGTAGATCAGGAACTTCGATTCTGGTCTAGACGAAGGTGGCACGAGGAGGAGGTGATACCTTGAAGAAGACCAGTGGTGGAGGGACGCAGGGAGCAGTTGAAGGTTAGAGGCACTGAAGAGAAAAAAATGATGGAGGCGCTGAAGAAAGGAAACATGAGAAAGGTGTGTTTTTTTTAGGTTGAGCACTTATAATGACCTTAGAAGAGGCTTGTCAATGTTTGTGCGGTGAAGACCTCACATAGACGTTTTTAGGTATATGCACTTTGGAAAAACAAACACTCTGCGAGGATATATGTCCATGCGTGGTCTGTGCAGCACAGATAGAAGTGATTGTGCAGATCTGCAACAACAAAACAACCGTAAGTATTCAGATGAATATGAACACTTTCAATAACATTAATATATATATATATATATATATATATATATATATATATATATATATATATATAACACTTGTATCTAGTTACAAGTAAATTTGTAGCACTTGACTAATCGTACATACATGTGAAAAACACAACTACCTGCCCCTAGTAACAAACGCATACAATTTGGAGCACTAAAGTATTCCTATATGATAACATAATCCGAATGAATATAGGATGCTACATCATCGACTTCGAATATCAAAGTACAAAACTTCACTTCATATGATCTTCAAGGTGCTTCAGACTGTCACAACATAAATCTAATCTGACGATCTCCCCCTTTGTGATAAGACCCAAAAAGATCTAAAGTCGTCAATTGCTTAAAAAGAAGGTTAGCAACACTAAGATAGGCTTACGAATAGATGACCACCACATAAGATGCTTATAAACCACTTTCTTGTCAGTCTCAAAATTTATGTTTCATACAACAATTTTGTTCAACAAATTCTTTATAGTAGGATTCAGAAACATCTTATTGCAATCAATTCTAAAGAAAACCGTTGCTCTTGTTTCATCTTTTATTTTAAACAAATAAGCAATCCCCAATTATGGATCATGAACAATTAAACAATCTCTTATTTGATCAGCTCCCTTCAACTTCAAGTTCATAGCTATACCATATTTTCCAATCATTTTTTTAAATTAATAGTTTGACTCTGTCTCTTTCTCTCTCCCTCCCTCTCTCTCTCTCTACATATATATATATATATATATATATATATATATATATATATATCACTAACACTTGTATATAGTTACAAGTAAATTTGTAGCACTTGACTAATCGTACATACATGTGAAAAACACAACTAGCTGCCCCCAGTAATAAACGCGTACAATTTGGACCGCTAAAGTATTCGTATACGATAACATAATCCGAATGAATATAGGATGCTATATCATCGACTTCGAATATCAAAGTACAAAAGTTCACTTCATATGATCTTCAAGGTACTTCAGACTGTCACAACATAAATCTAATATGAAGATCTCCCCCTTTGTGATAAGACCCAAAAAGATCTAAAGTCTTCAATTGTTTAAAAAGAAGGTTAGAAACACTAAGATAGGCTTACAAACAGATAACCACCACATAAGATGCTTATAAACCACTTTCTTGTCAGTCTCAAAATTTGTGTTTCATACAACAATTTTTGTCAACAAATTCTTTATAGTAGGATTCAGAAACATCTTATTGTAATCAATTCTAAAGAAAACCGTTGCTCTTGTTTCATCTTTTATTTTAAACAAATAAGCAATCCCCAATTACGGACCATGAACAATTAAACAATCTCTTATTTGATCAACTCCCTTCAACTTCAAGTTCATAGCTATACCATATTTTCCAATCATTTTTTAAAATTAATAGTTTGACTCTCTCTCTCTCTCTCTCTCTATATATATATATATATATATATATATATATATATATATATATATATATATCACTAACACTTGTATATAGTTTCAAGGACAATGTGTTAAACACATGCCTCAACCTTTTCTATTATTTGTTTGTTTTTGTACATTTCCGTAATATAATTCTTATAATCTTAAAATGATTTTGTTTGTAAGAAAATAAAACATTGAAAAAGAAAAAAATGAAAAAAAAGTGTTTTTATTTTTCTCGATGTTACAACAGAAAAAAAATGTTTTTTTTTCTTGGTCGATTTTGGTAAAAATAACAGTCATGTAGCAATGTTGCTAAAAACTGCATTATATTTCCCGAAAACTGTATATGTAACAATTTTGTTAAAACAACTTAAAATTTGTTGAAAAACAGCTTCAAAACAACTTTATTTTATTGAAAAACAACATTGTTTTGTTAAAAAAGAACATTGTGTTATTAAAATCAACATTCTTTTGTTAGAAATGGGCTTGTTTAGTAAAAAAAAACTTTAGTTTTATGTTAAAAAACTCTAGAAATCAGAAAACATCTTGGTTTTACTAAAAAACAATCCTGAAAATTGAAACGTAGCTTGGTTTTACTTAAAAAACAACACATTTTTAACAATTTTGTTGAAACACAACATTAGATTGTCTGATTTTAGAAATTAAGCATTAGTTTTGCTTCAAAATTTTGAATCAGTGTTCAAAAATCTAGTATCAAATTTGCATTAGAATTGCTTCTTAGATTTTGTATCAATTTGTGCATTAGATTTCTAATTTAATCATCAGATTTCCAGATTTTCTAGATCAAAATTTATATTAGATATCGCATCAGTTTTATTCATCAGAATTTCTGATTTCAGAAGTTTAGTATTAGTTTTCATCATAAATGTGTATCTGATATAAATCAGAAATCAGTTTTACACATCGGTGTTTTTAGGAAAAAATATCAAATTTCTAAAACTAGTTAAGCCTCAGATTTGAATCAGAATTTTCTTCATCAAATATTTATGCACCAGAATTCTTATTTCAGAATTTCAGCTTTTAGTTGCTAAACATGAGAGTTTCAGATTACAAATTCTTAAAATAAGTTTTAAACACCAAATTTTCCAGATATCAAAATCCAAAATTGTAGTTATCAGATTCATGATTTTAGACTTCTAAATTGCATATTTTAGAATTTAGAACTGTAGTTTTCAATTTCTAATTTCAATCTTCAGAATAGTTTTCAAATGCAACTTTTCTAATTAGAATATCAGTTTTACCCTTCAGAATTTTAAACATAATTTTCTGATTTCAAAATTTCGGAATTGCTGAAATATATTTTTGAAACATGTTATAGATTTTGATAATAGTTTTTGGCTATTTTATTATCTGTTGAATTCTGTCCAAGTAATAGATACAAACGTCTTCATGAAATTGTATGTTTAAACAATTACATTTGGTGTTTAAATGAATTTTGAAATTTCACCATCTATAATGGAATGATTTTCCTAAGTGAACTCTATGGATGCTAACTCCATTTAGTGATGGACTGATACGGGCGTTACTGGTCACGTGTGCTCAAAGAGGGAGTGGTTCAAGAACTTTAAAGTGGCACAAATCTAACATTTTTGCCCAAGTTGAGGTAGAAAGTTGTTCTTGAATTTGTTATTCTAAGAACTTAAATTTGGTGTTTAAAATATTCCAGAAATGATATCACCTATAAAAGAGCAAACACATAATGATGTGTTCTAGAGATTTTAAAGAACTTAGTCTTTAGATGGTTGTTGAACAGTAATGGATTTTGCTTCATGTTTGAGTCCAATAAGTTTGTGTTAACCAAAAAGGGTATGTTTGTAGGCTAGGGCTATGCGGATGATGGAATGCTCAAATTCCATCAAATGACTAATAATCCTAATAACAATAACAATAACCCTTCTTCTTACTTGTCTGCTTCTTCTAATTTGTGGCATGCTAGACTTAGACATTTTAATTTTGACACATTAAGATGGTTAATTGAATTTGAACACATACATATAAGTCCAAATATAGATGCAACACATGTGTTGAATGAAAGTTAACATGCCAATCATTCAAGTTTATTGAAAGGACAACTAAATCCCTTGGATTAATTCACATAAATATGTGATATATGAAGTCAAATCTATCTAAAGGTGAAAACAAGTACTTTATCACTTTTATTGACGAGTATACTAAACTATGTTATGTGTATTTACTTCAAAATAAAGATGAAACAATAGACAAGTTGAAAGTATATAAAAGTGAAGTTGAGACTCAACTCAACAAAAAAGATTTAAGTACTAATAAATGATTGTGGAGGTGAATATGTATATCACCATTTGAAAAATTTTATGGAAATCATGGTATAAGACATCATAAAGTTACACCTTATTCAACACAACAAAATGGCATTGTGGAAAGAAAAAACCATACCTTAAAGGAAATGATTAATGTCATTTTGTTAAGTTTTAGGTTGCCACCCTTATGGCATGGGGTAGTTGTCTAATCAACTAATTTCGTTTTAAATAAGGTAACCCATATAAAACGAATAAAACAACATCCAAGTTATGGTCGGATATAAAACCATCTTACAAATACATTCAAATGTGGGGGTGTCTCATAAAGGTTGTTATAAGGTTTTGGGGATTGGTCACTAGATTGTTGGTTGCATCTTTATTGGTTATTCATAAAACAATAGTGCTTATTATTTTCTTGTACACAATAATGGAATCAACAAATTCATGACACTTTGAAAATGTGTTTCCATTTCTTGATAAATAAAAGACAAGTGTCCAAAACTATTGGGCAAAAAGATGCCTTTCATGAAGAAGAAATGGAGGAAAAAATAGATCGTGATGAAGTAAAAGGGTATATGTGAGAAATCATTTGGAGATGATTTCTTCATGTATATAGTTGAAATAGAGCCTCAAACTTTCAAAAAAGAATTCACTTCCTTTGAAAGAACTCAATAAAAAAAGGCAATTAAAAGTGAAATGGATTCTAGCTTGCCAAATCACACATGAGAGCTATTGGATATACCTCTAATATGTAAACCACTAGGCTATAAATGGATTTTCAAGAGAAAAATGAATGGAAATAGATCCAAAGAATATGAGAATCGATTAGGACATAATGGTCTATGATTTCAATAGAAATATGCACCGATTTCTTGTTTGAAATTTAAAATCAAACGATACGTCTATGTCACACCCCAAAACCGATAACGGCGGAATACGTTTCGGGGTGGATGACGTAGTGTACAGTATCATCACAATTGCATAATAGTAAAACAAGAAACATACAACCATTGCATTACATAGTGTATTTAATTACAAGTGTGTTTTGTAATGTTTAACAATCACCCAAAAGTAATCAAAAATGAGAGATGGGTCTTACGTGCTCCACCTTCTCCAAAAATGCTGCGTCTGTACCTGTCTATCTTTGACCTGAAGATACAAGTTATTTTGAAAACGAATATCAGCATAAAGCTGGTGAGTTCATAAGAGTTTAGTGTGAGTTTTTGTATACAAAGCATTAGTGCGAAAAATGTATCATTTATATTCATAAGTAGTAGAAACTTAGAAAATCCCATATTTTCCAGAAAATACATTGTAAGTGACAATCTGTGAAAAGTATGCATTCTTCATTTCTTTGAAACAGTTTATTGTAAAAGTATATTGGCAATCTCCAAATAATAAATGTGATAGAATAGGTTAAGCCTGTAATCAGTGATAGAGGTGCAAGCTTCCTTTAGTGATAGATACTTACTTACTTCGGGATGCAATTTAGCATTTAGTGTAGTATTTTAGAGTAGTTGTAGTGTATTCCTTGTATATTACTAATAGTGAGGATAATAGAGGATCCCATGACCTTCCCAGTCATGCACAGTATAGTGAAGTAGTGGCATCCCTGGGCCTGCACGGCGCGGACTGAAATTAACAATCGGGATGTAATAGCGTCTGCCCAGTATAGATCTATACATGTAGAGTCGTCTCCCTACTGGAAAACTCCGGGCGTAGTGGATAGCGAATAGAGTATCTCGTAGTGGGTTAGTGTATTATTGTTTGTTTATTGTTTTCTCTATTGTTATAGTGTAGTAATCTTTTAGTATTGATCATAGTGTATTCTCTTACTAGTGTATCGTCTAGTAATAGTGAGTATTATAGTGTAGAGAGTAGTGACGTTAGCGAGTAGTAGTAGTAATAACATTAACTATACCTATTATAGTTAACTTAGTGTGGATGGTTCTTGACATGTTAGTGACTTTAGTATTTAGTGAAAGAAGCAATATTCGTATCCCATACTAATATACAAGTTATATAACTAAGAAATCAACGACAGTCGGACAGATAGCTACTACCCTAAGCCCACAATCAAACAAGAACAGGAAATAAGGCGAGATATCGGTCCTAAGTCCTCCAAGTCTTACTTATATAACTATATCAGAGTGGTTACGTTTTATAAGTAAAATTGATTTAATAAAAGTATTTTCCACAAGAACATTTAAAATCTGGCTTGCTGTCTAAAAATAGTTTTGAAAATGTAAAAACTTGTTTATAAGGCATAGTGATAAATCACATGTGATTTGAACTAAGAATAGTGAATCACATGTGATTAATCCTCGTAACGGGAAACATCATTTTGTAAAACTTCCCATAAACATACATAAGTAACTTGTATCTCCCCCCCTAAAACATTTAAACCATTTGAAAGGTTCATTAAAGGGGTATGAACTCACCTGAAATCGCGAAAATCGGGTGAATCGGGTAAATCGGGTAAAAGTGTCAATTGAGCGTTTGGTACCAAATAACCACTTGAGCACCTTTAGGACCCTAATGTCATATGAAATATGTATTTTACAAGAAGTTAATAATATTATGCTTTTCATTATAGTATTTGGACATTCTAGCACCGTTTTCGGGGTTTTAGGGCCTAGAAAGGGTTCCCGGGAGTGGTATAAGGCCAATAATGATTTACCGGAGGGTCCATGAGCTCACTCCCTTGGAGTTTACGGCCTAAAGGCCACTCTTTGGGAGTTTACGGCCGCAAGCCCCCTAGGCTTGGCCGTAAACTCATGTGGTACTCCAAATCGTATGGTTAAGGCCTTATTTCACTTCCTTACTTTAATGGTATGTGTCTTGGACCAAAAGGGAAGGATTAAACTCTTAATTTGTGACATTTTTGGGGAGTTTACGGCCAAGGCTTGTTCTTAGGCCGTAAACTCCATTCAGTCCATCCAAATGGTTGTTTAAATGGTACAACATGTTCTCATTCACCTTAGATAAATCCTATAAGGCCTTAAGATGAGTTTTGGGACAATTTGGCATGAAATTTGGGGAGTTTACAGCCCAAGAATATCCTTGGCCGTAAACTCTTCATTTGGCCTCCAAATGTGAAGTTTCATGGTACAACACACCCCCAAAGGTCTTAGCTAAATTCCTTACATGCATTGGAGTGGTTTAGGGACTTGTTTGACACAAAAACATAGGTGTTTACGGCCCAAGCTTAGCCTTGGCCGTAAACTCCTCTTTTTGTGTTCAAATGAAGTTGTTTGATGCATTTAAGCCTTCCTTGTTGTCAAGTCCAAATTACCAAACACCCTAGATGAGTTTTTGGGGCTTTAAACAAAGATTTGTGGGGTGTTTGAGGTGTTTATGGCCTAAGCACAAGCTTGGGCCGTAAACTCCTTTTTAAGCATCTATTTCTTGTGTTTTAGTGTCCAAACTCTTCTAGGTATATGCCTTAATTAGTATACTAGCTTAAAGGAAGGAAAAATATGGTCTTTGGCATGATTTTGGGGGTTTACGGCCTAAGGAGCTTCTTAGGCCGTAAACTCCTTTTTGGTCCTTGATTTCTATGATTTTGGCTTCTAAATTCAGTGAAGTATGTCTAGATTAAGATAGAGGATGAGTACTTACGTTTGGAAGTCGGAAATTAGCGGGATTGGAGTCGATTTCGAGTCTAGAGAGAGAAAGTAGTGAGAGAGAGTGAATGTGTGGTAAAAGAGTGTTCAAATATTGCGCACACTCATTTCATATGTCTCGGGTATCGCACCCGATACACGGCTACCCGATGTTTAAAGTTAACTGGGTTAAAACTTTTTACCCAGGTGAAGTGGTTGAAAAAGTAATACAACTCTATTAGGTTAAACGGGGTTAACACATACGAGTTATATTTCTTATGACAATATCAAGACATGCATATAATTAGATATTCAGTTATTGATGATTCCAAATATTACATAAAATAACGTATAGTGACACATTCCGTTAGTGAAAATGGGATTTGTAACGGGAATAGATTTGGGGTTGTCACAGTCTATACTCTAAGAAGCTAGTTCAATTAAATCTAATAATATTGGTTGGAATTCATCAAAACAAGATAAAGGTTTTGATGAATATTAAGATATTCAACATGAAGTTGAAAGGACTATGAATGGAAATAAATGCATTCTAAATTTGGAATCATATAATCGTTTATTAGAAGATCATACTGGATTAAATTGTAAAAACTAACAGTGATTCTATCGTTCGAACTACTGATTTTGAGAAATCACTAGATTTCTAAATGAGAAGTGTCGATGACATATTTGAAATATATATTTGTATTACAAACATAAGAATGTATTTATTAATTTAATTTGTATTCTCTTATAATTATATGTGATTATAACTTCTCAAAATTTGGAAGTATATCATTCTGATATGAAACTAAAATTTCTAAATATAGATTTAGAAGTATAAATCTACATGGAACTGCCAAGCAGTTATCTTACCCAAGGGAAAGCAACAAAATGTGTGAGTAGTAAAATCATTATATGATTAAAGCAAGCTTTGGAACAACATGTATCAAAAGTTTGAATATGTCATTCAACATCAATGGATGTGATGAAATAGAGCCATAGAAATGACACTTTAAAGTGTTATTCTATTTTATGACATAGTAGGATCCTTGAGATAAGATACCTAAAGAATTTCACATGTAGATGGTTAAAGCAAGAAATTGCATGGAAAAATACGATATTTGTAAGGAAACTCATGTATGGAATATTCATAATTACATCTCGCCAATGTTATTGTGAATTCAAGAAATACATGTTGTACATATGCTTATCGTATTATGTTGAGACAATTATGCGTATTCAATAGTGGTAACTACGGTGTTGTAATAACCATAATAATAATGGTCAACATTTGTTGGAAAATATACGAGAACAAATTTGCAAGTTTATCCAAGGTGGAAATTTGAACCCAAAGGGCTTTGTAAGTTCTTGGGAGACGTCCCATGATGACCCAATAACTCCTATATATGTACATGAGGATGTAAATAATGGTGAGTCAAGACATATTTTTCAAAGACATAACACCATTCAACAACAACTCTCAATATACATTATGTTTAATGACTACATAAAGTTAAAATAATATTGCGGATCCGTTAAATAAATGTTTGTAATGAGAGGTAGTTATGAGGAATGAGACTGAAACCCATAGATTCATAAGTTATTGTGAAGGAAAACCCAACCTAGTTGAGTGGAGATCCCAAAATCTAGGTTCAATAGGACAACCTACTTGTATATAACATTTGTGAATCACTGTGGGGATTAACCCCAACCCATTCCTAAAACAAACAATGATGTAGGTTAAGCGTATATTCGTGGATGATAAATTGGAAATCATCACGAATTAGCTTTTTCATGATTATTATAGAATCACCTATGTGAATGATAAGTGGGGTCGCTTCAAAGGGAATTGTATGGGAACATTCCTAAGAGCTCTTACAAAACTAGGCAAGTATCCTTGACCATAACGGACACATCAATGAGAACCTAACTAGGTTTGGGAGAATTATTTGAGACACATATTGATTATTTACATAAACAAAATAGCCATTCAAGGACATCGAGTCTACTGGTCCGCTAGTAAAATAAATATGTAACTTAAGGGAAGGTTCAAAGGGTAACATCTACCTATCCTGTGCATGATTCAACTGCTAGATTTTATCTAAGTAGTTGAAAATGTTTGATAAATTTTAATTCATGTGGAGGATTAATGGAAAATAAATGATGAATTGAAACTAATCACCAAAGTTGATGGGTTAAATGACATATAATCCGAAATTGATATTTAATTTTCGGTTACAATTCATAATTAAAAATGATATTAAATATAATGTCGATTACAAATTGTGTTTTAATGACAATTTAACTGTCTTGTAGGTTATGGTTTGTTGTATAAATACAAAATATCTATGACCATTTTAGATACACCAAATAATGCAATGAAACTCTCTTCTTCTCCACTTCATCTTCATTTCCGTGCTATATTGAAATAAAAATCCAAGCTTATTGAAGGTTCGGGTAGTCTAGAAGAACCGGTTCTAGCTATTGTATCCTGGGAACCAAACACCCGATAGCGGGCAAATTTGTTTGAAGGACAATGTGTTATGCATGCCTCAACCTTTTCTATTTTTCTTGTTTGTTTTTTTAAATTTCCAAAATATAATTCTTTACCAACAGAATTTCTCGAAGGAATTGGTGGTTTGAGTTGTGTTCCAAAAGATGTCAGAATTCCAGGCGTTATTTCTTCTCTCCCTTGTGAGAAAGGATGTGAAATAATGTTTGGAGAATTTCCTAGAACTCGAAAACAAAATGAAAAAGTGCATGAAGTTGTTGATAGACCTAAAATTAACATTCATAATGGCATTGATGGTCTTTTCCTTAAATTGTATGATCCAATGTGAATTTAGTGGAAGTTCCAATTGATTGAGAAATTGGAAGTCGGTATAGAAAGCATCGAATGGTCGGTTAAAGTAGCTTTAAGTAGTCAACATTTGCATCCCTCGTGAGCTAATTCGCAGTGTAATGAAGCATTGAATTTGAGGGACAATTTCAAATAGTTAGTTAAAAGTGATAACTATAGACAGTTCATAACAAATCAAAAGTATATTATGTTTGTCTTGGTAAAATTTTGGTCAATAATGGTGGCTTATAATTTCCTATACTTCGTGATTTTATGTAGTCCAATGTTTGTAAAATTGATGGCTATCAAAGTGTAATGCATGTGTTTCTTTATGAGGGTTGGAAATTGCCTTCCTTATGATTGAGTACGAACCATTAGAAGCCTTCACATCACTATATACTTGTTGCAATACATGACCCTACTTATTAATGGATGGAATGATAATTGGATTTGAATGAAATACTTAAATTCAAACTCAAGATGGCTTTACACTTAATATTTCATCATAAAGTTATTCAGATGATTTGACTTTGGAATAATGTCTAAGTATTGTGATGCTTTGAAATTTGGTTACTTTAGAATGAAAATTGATAAATCTATATATCTTTTCAATTTGGATCAATATCATAAAATGGATTCATACTAATATTCCCTATGATCATATTCAACATCCCTTGCTCAACTATCTATCAACTTCCTTTTGTCCCTATATATCATAACACATGTGAAAACCAAATCCTATATTACGGACCCAAGAACTAGAAATTTGTACGTTATTGATTTCGATAGTGTACATACCAGATGAAGAACCAGACACTTTGCCCTTTCCTTCTTTTAACTCTTGTAGGTATTTTGGGAAGCTTATCTTCCAATGCCCCTTTTTGACACAGTGAAAGCAAATGCCTCTTTTGGATCATTGACATGAGGGACATCATAGTTAGCTTTCCCCTTTTACCTACCACTAGACTCTCCAATGCGGGCTTTCCTTTTCCACTTGGATTATGAGATAACTTTACTTTTCTTCCATTTTCCTTGATGAATGGCCATGATAGGGTCAGTAGAAACACTAGTTGGATGACTCTTGTTCATACGCTCTTCAGCTATTTGTAGGGGTGAGCATGGGTCGGGTTGGGTTAAGTTTGGGGTAAAACCGAACCCAACCTGTGTATTTTGGTTTTTGAGTTTTAGAACCTGCCGGCTTCGGTTTTTGGTCGGTTTTGGTTTTTGGGTTCTTGGGTCGGTTTCATCGGTTTTGGGTTCAACCCATGGGTTGATGGGTTTTGGGTTTAAACTTGTGGGCTTTAGGTTGTAATCTATTTTTCAGCAATTTTAACACCAACACAACATCAAAAGTATGTTACTATTGTTAGGTTTTGAGCATTCTAACACTCCTAAGGTGTACATGCAACCCTAATAACCTTGGATCTTTGTTTTCTCTAAATACATGCAAATAATGATTTCCATGGTTACTTCCTAACTAGCATAGCATAAGGATCTTGAATCATAAAACTACTAGTAGAAAGACATACCTTTTGATTGTGATTGATTGCTTGGAGTTTGAGAGCCTAGAAGCAATAGTGTGAATTCCTCAAGTGGAATCACAAATCACCACAAACTTAAGAAACTTGAAAGAATAGTATATTACTTCATGAAATCAGCCACCCTTAGTTCTCAGACAACTAGTTGTCATTTCAAGCATCACAAGCATCTTTATATAGTGTGGAGGATTAGGGTAAACCCTAATAACCCATGTCTTTTCCTTTCCAAGGATCCATGGGTTAAAAGCTCGATGGATCATCCAGTGACCATAAGCTTAGCCCATCCCTAATGAGTGTAAGCCCACATTATATAAAATGCAATAGCCCATGTTTAATTAGTCATCTTTTGATCACTAAATTAATTCATAATTAATTTAAGATCAGTACTAATTAAACAATATGATTTCATATTAATATATTATAACTTATAATATATTAAGAAATCATAAACATACTATTCTCATAAGATTATCCATAATAATTGTTCGGGTGAAGTGCAACCCAAATGGATCATGCCGGGTCGGGTCAAGTATATACCAAATAAGTTATGGACTTACACACCTTATCCAACAGTATCCCACTTGGAAAAGTCTAATAATTGTATTTGCCTATATTACTTCAAGAACCAATCAGCAATCGTAGCTCTCGAAAACTCTGTTGAACTATGAAGCGCCATTTCAGATAAGTGATCATATAATCCTCTGTTCTCATGATATCAGTCGGACAAATACATGGAACAACGTCGTACTTATTGTCCAGTAGTTTGTTTCCCAATTTCCGATTTGTTTGACAAAGAACTTAATTGAACACATCAACTTAGTTCTGAGCGGGCCCGATACATAGGTCAAAACAAAATCATCGAGGGGCCCAGATATCACTTCTATTTCTAGAAGGAACAGATAAACTTCGACTCATATGCTTGTTCTACTACTTGTTGAATTGTACACAAATGCATGTTTTATAACATCAAGTTACTGATGTGTTTTCGTGCAATCAATGCACAACCAACTCATAGGGAACAACTCATATCTCTAGGTTTGAAGACTTATATGATATTACCGTCTCACGATCACTCGAGATAAATTCCATGAAGTGATACAAGTGAGCGTGGGTTAATTCCAATACTCATAACTTATGAGCACTCATGAATGTTGTAGCAACCATTGCTATATCTAAACACATTTAGCCATCTACAACCTTGATTCATGACAGTCTTAATTCATACCTACTTCCTACATATGAACGACTGTAGAGTGTTTAAATAACTTAGTCATTTGGAAAGAATAACCTAGCTATTTTGGAAGTCAAAACATGCAAAGTGAAACACAATAATAATCGAATCCAATATGGTCTCAGAACCTTTTTGAATATAAATAGAACCACCTTTTATTTATCTGCATATTGATTACACATTATTCATTGTATAATGTTTCCAATAATCAACTTAATACTTGAATAAAAACAATAGTCGTCCCATGCTCCTAGCATGTACACTTTGTTTTTCAAAACAATAGTTATGCCATACTCCAAGTATGCACACTATGTTTGTCTATGATCTTTAGTTTTGTGAAATAGATCAATTGAACATGATTCAAATGATGCTCATTCCACAATCCCAAATCCTTATTGTAAATGTAAGAATTCCTAATTCCTACCATTTACCAAAAATCTGTTAGATTTTAAACTTTTAAGCAATGTTCCTCTTGTAATGATTATGCACATAGTCACAAAACTTGTCAACAGTCATTACAGAGTATTCCAAAGGAGATAAACTCTATGGAAATGAAGTCTCATATTCAAAGTACATTGCTTTGAACATCCTTATTGCATTAAGGTTTTTTAATCTTACACAGATTGAATAACTTCCACCTATGGACACATTTCCATAGTCCCATTTTGACTATCACTTCTGAACAAGAGTTTCCTCTTTTCAGAAAAAGGTCAATATGGTCCTTTCCGACAATTTACATCATACTTCCAATTGTCCATGAGCAACCAATCTTTGGTGAACCTCAGATTGTCCTCAACAATTGCTTAATATCCTTAGTCATATCCTATTTTAGACTTTTCCCTTTTCAATGCCCTAAGCATTTGGAAAATTTAGAAAGGATGAATATTATAGCACATGCAATCGATCCTATATCTGAAGCATATGGGACACGATTCATGATGTCTCACATAAAGACATGATACTAGACCAGTCTTTTGCTACAATATTTTTATTATATTTGCCATGTTTTCAAAATTTAACTATGAAGAGGGATGTCGTAATCATAATCGAATTTTGAGAATGCAATATATATAGAATTTCCTTAAGTTGAACCATTCCAACAAAAAATACATACATATATATATATATATATATATATATATATATATATATATATATATATATATATATATATATATATATATATCCTTGACTAAAGATGATTAAAATCTCAATCTAGGCTTTTAGAATTGAATTGAAGTATAATTTCCACTCCCTTAATTATAGCAAAACAATTTTTCAACCCCTTCAACTTCACGAATTGAAACTTTTGTTTTTTTATAATTAACATTGCTAGCTTGCAATAATGATAATCATAATTATCATGCTCCCACTAACATGATGATTATTATCATAACACTTATGCTCCCACTAGCTTTGACATGTTTCCAGAAATCAGCTGGGCTTCTGAAATTTAGATTCATACACCTCTCTTAGATAGCTCACATGTGTGTCTAAACAATTTCTAGAACTGTGAAAAGGGATGTTGTAATTATAGTCTCAATTGTTTAGACCTTTTCCATTTCTCACAAGTCCATGTTAGTGTGCCGGTTAACCACACACGCTCCACTAACGACTTTTGAAAATGCAAATAACACAATTGCTATCTACTTAAAATCTACTTAGTGAAAGCGTTTCCTCACCATCATTCTCATGAATTGGAGAGAAACCTTATCACGCTTAGATTTTATGGTGTATGAGTTCCTATCAATGTGAATTTGTCAAAACCATAATCACAAGACAAAGTTAGTGACAAATTCAGCCTCACATAGATTGAACTTGTTAAATCTTAATTTCTTGTCACCTGGTAGCACAAGGCCCACCAATGCTTCCAAGCTGTTATGCACACAATTTAGAACTAACAGAACTCATATGCATAGTCAACTTAATTGGTACAAGAATTGTGTCAACATGATAGGTTACAAACCTCAAGTCATGTGCTAGTGATAAAACACATGTTTTACTCTTGATTAAATCTTGAAACTCTTTCAGGAGCTTTAAGGCTCCCACTGTCCTCTTGACATATAAGTTTCCCTAGTCAAGGACCATTCCTTGACAGAACAAATATTCGAGAGTTGGTGCGGATTCTTACCAAGATAAATACTTCACATAATTGGTCTTAGTTGGTCTTTGTCTTATCCAAGACATCACAACTTACCAATTTCAAATGTACAAGAGTAGAAAACATTTTACACTACATTTGAAAAGTGTTTTAAACCTTACTTTATGTCACTCAAGGTTATAATCTTGGAGTATTACTCTAAGAATTATTTTGGAACGAAGTATGATTCATGTTCTTGATTTTAACCATTCCAACAATTCATGACTCCTCTTCTCATCCATAAGAATACACTAAGATGTCCTTAGAGGATCAAATTGTGATATGGTTTCAAAATCATTAAGATGATCATAAAACATGATACTAAAGTACTCTCCCATCTTTTCAGATTTGAGAAACTTTTATCTTTCTGCCAAATTTGATTCTTCTCATGCGTTCTGCCATACATTAAAACCTTTTCAATATTATAGAATTATACTTAAATTTGCAAGTATAACCATACTTACTAAAGTTTAGTAAATCATGATGAATCGATCTTTATGGTGGACCTTGACCAGCACACACCCAGTGTACCTGATCCCTTAGTCCTTTAATTGACTCACATATGCATGTGATCAATGAATTAGTCTTAATTTTCCAAAGATGAAAATTCCCATTCAAAATACATTAAAGCTTGTATGATTCCAAGTTTCTGTCCAATTGAAACTTGGGTGATGAGAACCTTTCCTTATTTGGTAAATTCAGACACTACCACAAATAAGAGAATCAAACTCATATTTCCAATATTGCTAGAAACACACAAACATCAATTTTCCATAAATGCCATTGTAAGGGGATATAGTATAAAATAAAATAAACAAAACTTTTATTTCTTTATTAAAATGCGGAAAAATATTCCATACAATGCAACTTTAAATGGAAACTATGCTATTACATATTCCCTAGCAATCTATCATAACTTCTAAGTAGTAGTTCAAAAATCCGATCCTTGAACCATGCGATAGAAATCCATCTTCGCGATCAGATTTAGCACACTCTTCCTTTAACCTTCCTTTTGCTCGATCCTGCTAAACATCAAGATGCAATCTAGTCACATCATGTAATAGGAATCAACAATTAGGAACTTTAATAAAGTTAGATAGTGGACTTACCTGAAGCAGAGTCAACCATTTTGTCTCTACTTGCTTTCAAATTGTTCAGGTATTCAGGGCAGCTTCGCTTCCAATGTCCCTTCTCATGACAATAAAAATATATAGACTCTTTGGGAACGGTACACGAGACAATCACATACTTAGCCTTTCCCTTTACCTTTCGGTCAACCGGGTTGACCAAGGTCGATCCCTTTCCATTGGGAAGAGAAAGCTTTTCTGGACATCCAATGTTACCATTATCCATGTCCACAGAAGTTTGAGAATTTGATCTTTCACCAATATTTACTTTTCCAGTGCACCAAAACATTTCTGATTCAGCAGCAATGAGCAAATAAGAAAGATCAATAAGAGTCATGTCGTGATCTTTCACATATTAGTCCTTAATGAACTCACTATATGACTCCGGAAGTGTCTGAAGAACCCAGTCAGTAGCCAACTTCCTTGAGATATCGACACCTAACATTCTCAACCTGTCAATGTGTGACTTCATTTCTAAGACATGAGTACACACAGGGTTTCCATCTTTATGTTTCATTTCCAGTAGGGCTTGAGTGATCTTGAACTTTTCAAGTCTTCGAGCTTGTGGGTCAGGGAGAATAAATGGCGGAGGTGGAGGAAGTGAAGCATGATGTTGAGGGACATCATCTTCAAGAGGAAAGCTTGTTCCAAGCGATTTGGGAAGATCATAGTTGTCTGAACCAAACATCTACAATGGGAGAAAATCAAGTTAGTTGATTCAAGTCCTTAATATAACACCCAATATGAAATATTAAGGCTAGGACCCAACACAATATTTTATAACTTGGAAGAGGGATGCCATAATCCAAGCTATAAAATATTTGAAGGTAGGCGAATGACGATTCATCAATTTCCACCACAAAACGAAATAAAATTAGGTTTTAATTGGATTTGAAACTCCTAGATCTTTTGAGATTCATTGAACATTTCAATGGCATGTTTCAATCTCGAGTGTGCCCTCTCAAATTTTGTGACTGTGATGCCAAGGATCACAAAACAAGGTGTAAATAACCATGCAAATTCATTTGGTACTCTTAATATTATCACCTAATCAATGTGCTGGTTAACCATACGCGCTCCACTAATCTATGATAAACATTAAGTCACCCTTTGTGATTCTTACTAGTACAAGTTAGTGTGCCGGTTAACCACACACGCTCCACCAACGACTTGGGAAGGTACAAAGTGTGAATTTCATGGGTTAGCACCATGTTAACATTTTTCCTAAAGTAACTAAGACCGAGAATTAAAAAATATTTAGTTACTTTATAATAATCATTATACTTTTAATGAGAATTTGAAGTCATTGTTCTACCCGTTCGGCTATTGGGGTGTTTGTTTTTCATATTGCACACTTAGCGGTGGCCTCTCTGTTGTCGGAAAAACAAGCCGTTGTTGGTGCCTTCAAACAAACAAGAAATATGATTTGTGCTTGAAGTAAAAATAGAAAGGAATTCGTATGAGAATGAGAGAAGGGGTTGATGCTGAAGAGGAGATATCGGCGGAGAAGGAGGTATCGCCATAGTAACTGCCTCGCCGGAAGTGACGTCGACCATAGATATGGGTGTGACTAGGAAGATCGATGTAGCTAAAAGGGTTCTTCCATTATTTTGGATTCATTTGTCTATACTAGGTTAGTTTGAATTGGGACACTGTCCCTTTTGGACTCTTTGTCATTATTGGTTGTTCATTTTTTGGGTTATGGAATTCTAAATAGATATAAATCATAATGGAATCGACTCTCAAAGTATATTAAAATGTGGGCTATCATGGAATCCATTCCTTGAGATAGAAATTTTAATGGAATAATAAAATGATTCATGGGTTCGTAGCTAGTAAATGAGTCTATAGTCTACCTAATTATAACTTAAATCGTGGAGTCATTTACATTCAAAGAATTGATGATATCCCACTATGATTAATGAAAGAAGTATTATTCATGGTATGTATATAATTAAAAGTGACCACTTGTAGTATGGTCGATAATTAGGTTTAGTGGATCATAATTTTCATTTTATTAGTATATCAATATGAGTCTAGGTCTAAGGTTAAACCCTGATTAGTATCAGGTGGTTTGTGCTAGCCATTGTTAATATTCAGTTTTTCTATCCAGATGATTTTTCTTGCAATACTATATATTGCAATGTGTGCCCTTATATGCTAGGATGTTGTTAGACTATAGTATGAAGAGTCAGAAGCCCTGCGATGTTGAGTTGTCTGTTTATTTGTATTATGAAAATGTCGACATATTTAGTGGTGGGTTGAGGCATCCACCTTTGTTTGGAAGGCCAAGATGTGGTTGTATCAGATTTATGCTGAACATAAAGGGGTGAGTTGATGAAAAAACCAACATCATGTTTTGTGAGTCTAGACACTCACAAAGGGCGAGTTGATGGAAAGATCGACTAATGTGTTATGAGCCTATAGACTAGGGTTGATACAAACTCAGGATTGATTCAGGGCTGTTAATGTTGTGAATATTTCCGTATGTGGTATTTTGGGGAACACACTAAGCTTTATGCTTATAGTTGTGGATTAAATGTTTTTAGATACTTCTTCGAACGCATAGATGTATACACACATCGACGGTTGGATGATTTGTTATTCGACGATGTATTTTTTTATAACTCTGATTTTAGTTTATGGTTATTAAACAAACGGTTTTTACCTTGATTATAACTCTATGAAAATAAGAATTTATCTTAATTTAAAAATGAAAATTTTACTGTGAAAATGGGATGTTACAAGTTGGTATAAGAGCTCTGGTTTGACGGATTTGGATAAACACTCATACGATTCCAAACTCAAACTAAGGATCTGAGAATTTTCACAAACATTTTAAATTGAGTTTTTATAGAAAGAAGAAAGATGATGCGATGTGTACAGTCAGCTAGAGCTCGAACATGAAAGTGGTTCCTAAAATATCCATACTATATATATATATATATATATATATATATATATATATATATATATATATATATATATGTTGTTATGAGACCTGTTAAAACTGCATGCTAGTGCGTAGGCTAGGGATCTTTTCAAAAATTACATGTTAGTATTGCCTAATAATTAAGATCCCTTATATCCTAGGAATTGCTTTTTATGTGATAAATGAAGTTTGACTGCTTGATTGTTGATTGCTTTGTGCTACTTGAAATCTATATTGATATTGGTTAACTTTTAGAGAATGTGTTAGGATTACATGCCCCTAGAATTATATAGTCTGAAATTTCTTGGTTTAAACGTATTGTGCAGCTCTTGTTTGAGTCAAACTTTTGTAGTGCAAGATCTCTCGATCTAAGGATTGGCAATTTCTAGTTGCATGTAGTTAGTATTCGTAAGACGATTAGTTGATACTGATAGAAGTTTCTTCCACAACAAGATAATGATCTTATGTGGAATTCCTAGTGATTTTAGAAAGGTGCTAGAATATGCTAGTGCAAACATATGTGTGATGAGAATCATAGAGGAGATTCTAGGAAGATTAGTGGTGTGAGCACGTGTATATGTGATTAGAACATTTATTAATGGTAGTGAGTAGTGACTTGGGAACTTTGAAACAATTCTTGGGACGAGTATTGATAATCGTGGAAGGTAGTATGTAAGGTGCACAATGTTTTCCATGTCTGAAACCTTAAGAAGTTTCTATCTGATGACACTCATGCAATCCCTCCCAATGGAATCCAAGTTAACACAATACTCCACTTTGTCAAAGAAGTAATGGAGATTATGGATCGAGAGATCAAAGTCGTATTCCTATCATGAAGGTATGCTGGAACTCATAGCAAGGACCATAATTCAATTGGGAACGTGAATATCAAATGAATCATAACTACCCCCAACTATTTAATGATTTCACATATAAAAGTTGAATTTTAGGACAAAATTCTTTTAATGGGAGAAGAATGTAACAAACGGTAAAAATAGGACAACGTTCGCCGGTCAAACTACCATGAAACCTCTTGTAATAGGACTAATTATATTTGTATCCTTTTCTTTTGAATGCAATTATAGTCATTCAACTCATATTGTCATTTGGAATAATCTTTCTATCCCCATTTGGTGTAAAACGATTAAGAACAAATCAAAAATCACAAAAATAAGTACCATTTAGTGCGATAAAAATACAAATTATGCATTGAGTATATTTAGGAGCAATTGATGATCAAACTGGATAAATTATGTTCCCATGATTGTGTGGATATAAAGAACTCGAAAACGAAGATCGTACGAAAAAGTTATGCCCTTTTTACGGTCATAAAAGTAGTATATAACTGATTTTGTCGGAAAAGAGCATTGTATCGCTTCGTTGGGATAGCTATACATTTCGTAAATCATTTTTGAACACTTATTCGAACTCAGGCTGTAAGTTCTTATTTGAATATATATTCAGAATATTTTTAGCTTTAAATTGTATAACTTCATAAAAATAGCCATAGCATGAAAACTATTAAATTACCGAATTGAAACTTTAAACTCAATTTAAACATAGTATTATCTATCGTTTGAAAATTCCATTTACATATTTGAACTCAGCACACTTCGGAAAATCATGTCATATTTGGAAAATTTTTACAAAGTCATAATTTGATGCGTGTTTCGTAAGGTGACACATGCATTGGAGAGTGGTTGTTTAGTTGATTTTTTTGTTATAAAATGAGTGCAAATCTGCCTAGGATCAGCCCCAATACCTCTCTCTTTTCTTTCTTTCTCTCTCTCTCTCTCTCTCTCTTATATATATATATATATATATATATATATATATATATATATATATATATATACTCCCTCTCTCTCCCTTCCTTTTCTCAAAAATACACCACTGGAGATGGCTTTTCCGATCGTTAAAGATCGACACGGCCACCTCCCTCCTCATTCCTCCACAACTAAAACCACCCATCCACCTTCCTACCCAGCTACTACCTTCTTTCCTGAAGAAAACCAAGCTAAACATAGTGTCATCTATCGTGACATGAAACATTTTAATCTCAGATTTTGATGATTTCAATAAATAACGTCCCATCCCGCCTCGTACTTCTACTTTTAGTTAATAATAAGATTGAAATTTTTAGGAGGAACTCAATAAGAGATCTCATAGAAATCGATTTCATCTTTCTCTATCTTGTCTATGTATCGTTGGTAGGTCTGTTCATGGCAATATGACCACCTCCAAGTGTGACTTGAGCTCTATTAGTAACAATGAGTATAAGAACAGGTACATGTGGTCCTTTTTATACAGATCTTCAAACTACATTTCCATGTCTTCTTAAATATCTTTCCATTCTTTGAGACTAGTGATGATATTCACTTGCAAAAAGTATTGGAGCTCGATTAGAATATCCAACACTGTTATATACATTTAACCAGTAAAGTTGTGCTATTTTTCTTTTTTGAAAAAGATGACCTTAGTGGTATAGAAGGCCTTTGAAACCAGAGTTTTTTTTAGAAAAGATTATGGATTTTCAAAGAAAATTAAAAAATCAACCACTATGGCTCTGTTACCAATTGTTGAGAGAAGAAGTTAATAATAAAGAGATTATGGTGCGGAATTTAAGTTAATCTCATGGGTCTTGATGAAGCTCAACAACAAAAGATAACAGATATATAAAGGAAACATAACAATAATCTACATCATTAAATATAAGCAATTTTAAAGAAATACTTGTTGAATCATAACTTGGTTTGCATTCAAACACAAATTATTATACAGTGAACAACAAAGTATGAACAATAAAGAATATGAGATAGGGAGACTTGTATTTCACTTGATATGAAGACAATGAAGATGGAAATCAAACATATGTTCTAAGGATTACAAGGCTGTCTATTTATAGAAGGAAATACTAGTAGTCTATAATTAAGATAATGCAAAAGTAATTTCGATTTAGGCGACCATGCTTCCCATGCTTGGGACTGGCAAAACCAAACTAACACACAATTTGAAAAAATTTGATCATTACTTTTCTTAAAAAGAGGTATAACAAAAGACAAAATACTTCAACTCTTCACACATCCTTATCTTCGGTCTTGAAGTCTTCAGTCAACAATATATATCACTTTGCTAGCACCTTTCTTCCAAACTCTTCGCTACTCAGTTAAACAAGTCTTCGCTTCACATATACACTTCATGGTTGTCGAGAGTCACTTTCATGTATCAATAGTATGCTAATCCATGAAAACGTACATCATTTCTTTATGAGTCGTTAGTGAAGCATGAGTGGTTAACCAACACACTAATATGAGAGTATAAAGATGAAATAATGAAACAGCTCGTGTTTATAATTTTTGATGGTGTGTGTGTGGTTAGTTGATTAATCGAAACAATATACAATGAACAAATTCATAATTCTTATTGTGATTAAATAATATGGATTTATTTATAACCAATGGGTATGATGTCGTAGTTAATTAGTTTATCATTGTGCTTCACTTTACATGGTTTACTTCCTGAATAATTTCATTATTCAAAGTTCAACAATCGTTCATACTTTTGGAAGTAATTAGTGAATTAAAATTGTCATGAATTATTGTAGATTGTCCATAGGGATTGGGAAATGCATACAGATTGTTGCAGTATCCATGTGTACTTGGAAATTGGATTTGAAGTATTGGATAAGACTACTCTTAGATATTACGTCATGGATTCAATCACAAGTAATTCTAAGATGATAATATGTTCTATTCTTTAAATGGAGATGCATAGGTTGTAATTTGCAACTCGGTTATGCATTGGTGTTGCATAAACACATCAGTAACATGATTGTATAAAATGCCATTTCATGTATGATTTAATAAGTAAAGGTTACAGTTATGTAGTCAATGTTTATTTGCTCCTTTTTCCATAACAGGAATAGCGATATCCTTGGGCCCCTCGATGATTTTTTTTTGATATCTAAAATGCTTCGTCGAGCCTGGAATAAATTGATATGTTTAATTGGTAGTCTAAATTCAGTCGTCATAAATCGAGAAATTGAAAAATTGAATCTTGGACTATGAGATATATTCTAATTTATGTATCATGTCCACATGATATCATGTAGAATGAAGGAATAGCTGATCACTCATCTTAGGGTCAACGTTTGACTTTAATCAGAGTTCGACAGTGGCTTTACAAAACACACTTTGTTGTTTAGTTCGATGTTATACTTGCAATTGTAGTTATAGACTTATCCAAGTGGAAGACTATTGGACTAAGGTGTATAAGTTAATAACAAAATTAGCATCATTATATATTTATAAAGGAAGCATTTTTTCTTTCACCACATTCATTTGAAACTCCCATGCGTTTTTTCCTTTCACCACATTCATTTGAAACTCCCATGATTTTTCAATTTCTTTCTAATAATGATTAGAAGTTGGTTACTAAGGTTAATTAAATATTAAACCTAAAGTGTAATCATATATAAACTAAATTTCAATATTAAAAGAACATATTTTCTTCCACTTATAAAGTTATATTTTTAACTTTTAACATATTATACTTAATTTATTAGGTCTAATATGTTGTTGTGTGTAAACCATTATCATTTTAAAGCTACAACTTTTGAACAATTTGTATAAAATACTTAAATTGTTAATTTAAATATAACCTTACAGGATAAACTTAAATATAAATTTTAATTCAACTTAAACAACCCAAAGAATATTTTGTAAATAGTTAAAAGTGATAAATTGTAGTGTCTTTATAATAATGATTATAAGTTGGTTAATAAGGTTAAATAAGTATCAAACCTAAAGTGTAATCATAAATAGACTAAATTTCAACATTAAAATAATATTTTTACTTCTACATATAAAGTTATGTCTTTAACTTTTAACATATTATACTTTATTTATTAGATTTAATATGTTGTATGTAAACTATTATCAGTTTAAAGCTACAACTCTTGAACAATTTAGATAAAATACTTAAATTGTTAATTGAAATATAACATTACAGGGTCAACTTCAATATAAATTTAAATTCAACTTAAAAAAAACCCAAAGAATATTTTGTGAATAGTGAAAAGTGATAGATTGTAGTGCTAAATGCGAAAACTAAATTGTAATACCAATTTAACTAAAATATATCCTAAAGATATTTTTATAATTGTTAAAAGTTTTCAAATAAGTAGTTTAAAATTACTTACAATAACAATAGTTAGAAATAACTCTATATAAATGATTATATTGTTACCTTTAGAAAAAATTAAAAAAAAATTGTTTGATGTTTTAAATAATTACACTTATAAAAATTAAAACGTTAAGAAAATAAATTTTAAAAAATTAATTAACAATAACAACAACTATAAATAACATTAAACTATATATTATATTTAATTTTATTCATGAGTAACCCGCGGATAGAGGTCATTCAAAAGATTGAGATTATGTAGTTTTAATAGATGTATATATTATTATATAATTCAAAATAATCAATATATTATATTAACTTAGTATACGAATTATTATATCAAATTTAACAACATTATTTTTATATTAAAAAAAACATATATTTGTAAAGATTTCAGGTATATAGATGCTTCTGCGCAACGCGCAGGCATTCGCCTAGTATTCTTATAATTAGAAGCAATGTCCTTTTTAGGTTGCCCTTATAACTAGAACTTGGTTATAATGACATTTGTAGAGAGAGGGTAAATTTATTAGTTTATTATATAATTCATAAATTGTAATAAATGATTCGTTAATATATTATATGATTAATATATTGATTATAAATAGATAATTGGCTTGTTAATTTATTATATGATTAATAAATTAATATGAGATTAATTGTTAAATAATTGATTTGTTAATTTATATGATTGATAAATTAATGTTAAATCAATAAGAATTAGTTAATTATTAATGAGAATTAATCTTGAATTAATTTGGGTTAATTAAATGTCAAAGGGTTGAATTGTAATTGTTCTTAATTAAGCAACGAATGAAGATTCTAGCACCCGTATGGTGGTGGACAAAATTTGGGAAGGATTCTACGGTTTTTGGAATATTCCTAAAGTTGATAAGGATTACCATATTTGAAAACTTAAATTATTATTAATTTAAATTCAAATCTAGGGTTTCTCTTATGACATCCACATTATAAATAGGAACCTAAGGCTTGTAATTTTCCGTTCACCACATTCCTAAGAAGATACTCTCACCGAAAATTACCTCCTTCTCTCTCCTCTCTTGTCTTATAGTTTTAGGGTTAAAGTTTGTGTAACAACCCAATTTTCACAAAGAAAATTTTTCATTTTTAGTTAATCAAGCCAGTCTCATAAACCATAAGTTCCCAAAACATTTATTATCAAATCAACATTCATTACATCATTGTTTTCCCTTTTTAAAACATCAGAGGGTCCCAACCACACAAAAAGAGAGAGAGAGTGCACACCACATCATCACGCATTGCCCTTGATCTTGGGCTCAGAAGTACCTGAAACAAATCAACAACCTGTAATCGAAATGCTTAGTAAGTTTCCTAGAACATACCACACACATCCACATCCACATATTCTGATAGCTAATAAAGCTATAATCGCGCCACAAAAACCATGCAATACGATTCAGCAAGAATGTCGTGGGCTACCCCACATGGTCTTCACCTAGGACTGTCGTGGGCTACCACACATGCCCTTACATCCAATGTAATGGGCTACCCCACATGGTCTTTACCTAAGAATTCCATGGGCTACCCCACATGGTCTTATATCCAATGCCACGGGCTCCCCCAGGGTCTTCCATACCAACATACTATCACATAACATATCAATTCATAAATGAATAACACACTCACACACATAACATTTTCACATAATGGGCTGGCCTTTGTGCCGTAGACCCATAAGTATGGTGAGATGACTCACCTCCGTCTAATGAATACGAATACAGCCTTCCTAATAAATCGCAACCTCCCGAGCTGAATAACAACAATAATAATACAATCAAAGATAGGACCTTAAATTACCCAAGGAAAGGCCCAACCTTTAAAGTCTACCCCCAAGGCCCAATTACCCTTTTCTTGAAAATGGGCCCCAAAGTCCAAGTCAAATATCCTTATTGGGCCCCTTGGACCAATAAGGCCCAACCGATAAGTCCACGGCCCAAACAGATGAAAAGGCCTCTATTTCACAGAATCCAATCAAGCCCAACAACCAAATGAGGCCCACAGCCCCAAAACAGCATATGGCCCAACTGAGCTGCGTACGCCCAACGTACCACCTTGGTACGCACAACATACTTAAGGTCTAGGGACTATGCGCTGCGTACATCCAGTTACGCCCAACGTACAACCATTTTAAGCACTCTTTCCATTAAGTGTTTAATGCTCGAATCCTTCACGTCCAAAAGCTAGATCTAAGTCTGAAAAGATGTCCTAAGGCATAAAGTTGGCAACTTTATGCCCTTGCATGTCTCATACACACCCAACTACTCCATTAAGACCTTTCCAAGGTCTTTTACACACGCAAGAGGTCAAATCTCTCATCAAGCTTCCATTTTTATACTTCTAAATGACTAGGGGACCTCAGATCTGACTTTTATATCAAAAGGGAAGGCTTTACGCAACAAAAGAGGTACAATGTTCATTAAAGGGACAAACCGCCAAAATCCTAGCTAGATCTCAAGATTAGAAAGGAAAGATGCAAGTTTTTTACCTCCAGAAGCTTTGCAAGATGATTTTGGTGCAAGATGTTGAAGCACCCACTTGATCCAAGCTTGCTTGACCACCCCTTCTTCTTGAAACACCCACAATAAGACCTCAAATGCACTATTTAAGGCTCAATAATGAACTCACAAGGTTTCTAGGAGTGTATGGACGTTCTAAGGATGTGGAGGCTCTTTAGGGTTTAGTCCAAGGGACTCAAAGTTGTTTAAATAGGCCTCAAGTCTGGAAATTTAGGGTTTTGTGAAACTGGCACGTACGCCCCGCGTAACTCAAGGTACACCCAGCGTACCCTGATTCCTCCACGACCACTTTCATGAAGTACGTTAAGCGTACACTTAAGTACGCCCAACATACTTAAGGGACCATTTATGCAAATATTATCAATCCTTAGGGTTGTAAGACATACCCGAATTTTATGTTACAGTTTGAGCCATTAGAGACATTTTCCTTTTGGTGCTAAGCTTTCCAAGACCAACAACTACAACGAATTTAAGTGATTTGTTTACTACAAAAAATCAATGGTATGTAACCCAAGCTTGGTATTTTTGATTACATTAGGGTTCATGCTAGTTTTGTTATGACATAGATCCTTATAGGTTGCATATGCCCTCTTAATTGCTAAGTGTTTTTCCGCATTGTACATGTATTTATAACTTATAAAACCCATCAGGTACAGGAAGTAAGGCTAAATCAAGCACTCTAAGGTTATATAATCCTAATCATGTACCACTATAAAGCAAACATTTAACACTAGCAATATCAGTCTACACTTCAAGTAATGTAAAACAAGCAATCATCTAGATTACAAGGCATCACAAAATCAGGCAATTCTAACATGCAATTATTGAAGGAATCCTTAGCCTATCAACTAGAATGCATTTCTAACATTTCACATATCAAAAACTATATAACAAGTATGGATATTTTGGGAGATCACTTTCCTTATAATACAGTTGACTGTACAGATCACATCATCTTTCCTCCCTCTTTAAGTTTATTCTTTTTCAAAAGGTTTTCTGGAAATTTTTAGATCGTTAGTTTGAGTTAGGAATTGCACGAGTGTTCATCCACATCTGTCAAACCAAGGCTCTGATACCAACTTGAAACGTCTCAATTTTCATAATAAAATTTCTCAATTTTTAATTAAGTCTAAAACACATTTGTCATAAAACAAAACCATCAAGACCGTTTGTTTCAAAAGAAATTATCCTACAATCAGAGGATAATAATAGATGCAAAATTACAAAATTAAGCAAGTTGTTGATGTATGTGTACAGTCACATCTTTGCCTTGTCATGATCATCTGAAGTACCTGAAATATTTAATGCAAAAATGTAAGCTAAAGCTTAGTAAGTTCCCCAAAATACCATACACAACAAAATACATGCAATCATACAAACATGGGCCTTCAATCCATGAATGGTTCGCCCCACTCGCCTGCAGCAGAAAGCTAGTCAGCCCTAGCCTTCAACATAGAGTTGCTCGCCCAAGTATCTTGGCCTACCACACAAAGCAAGACCACGCTCAACTCGCCACAAGATATGTTGATATATATATATATATATATATATATATATATATATATATATATATATATATATATGTGTGTGTGTGTGTGTGTGTGTGTGTGTGTGTGTGTGTGTGTGACAACCCAAAATTTATTACGTCATTATGACCCGTTTCCGTTAATAGAATATTCTATTTTATAAAAGTTCCGTTAAATTGGGGTCGACAAATAAATAAATGTTTTATTTATTTGTATTTTATGTTAATATCGTCGTAATAAAATAAATAAAAACACGTAAATTATCTTTCCATTTATTGGAAAAAGTTTATTTTTAATTACGACCATTTAATCGGGTAAAAAGTTTAAACCTCGTTAAACATAATTATCGGGTAGCCGTATACCGGGTAAAACACCCAACTTTCCGCCTCCAAAACGTAAGTACCCTTACCCTAACTTGTTCTAGACATCTTTGATTTGTGTTTTAACTCAAAAATCATGCAAGAAGGCTGAAAAAGAGGAGTTTACGGCCTAAGAACCTCCTTAGGCCGTAAACCCCTAAAAAGATGTCAAAAGTGCCAAATTTCTTCCCTTTAAGCTTAGAAACTAGTTTTGGACTTAACCTAGAAGTGTTTGAACCTTGAATCAACAATTTTTAGGTCTTGAAAGAGGGTTTACGGTCCAAGCACATGCTTAGACCGTAAACACCCTCTAAGCTTGCAAACCAAGCCCAAAACACTTCCAAACCACATTTAGGCTTAAGCTATGGCTTAGGGACTTGCTATTTCGGACTTGGAACACCTAAACATCACTACTTGAAGGGTAAACTAGAGTTTACGGCCCAAGCATATGCTTAGACCATAAACTCCCCTAAACCATGCCAAAGGACCCTTTAAACCCCTAAAAAGCCTTACACCCTCACTAGAACATGTTAGGAATGAGTCAAGGACCTTGAAATCAAAGAATTGAAGGTGTCCAAGAGTTTACTACCGTAAACCATGGGGTTTATGGCCGTAAACTCCCAAGGAGTGGTCCTTGGACCGTAAACTACAAGGGAGTACTCTTTTGGAACCTTGAACACCCCTATAACCTTGTGTATTACCTTAGAATCACTTCGAGAACCACATGAGGCTTGAAAACCTCAAATACACTCCTCCCATGAGTTTACGGCCGTAAACTCATGGGGGATGTGGTCTCCCAACCGTAAACTCACTTAAAGTGAGTTATAGGAGAGTAAACTCCATGGTGAGGTCTTATACTCTTTCCTTGCAACCCATTAGCCTTCTAGCACTCAACCATAAGACCTTTAATCACATTAGGATGTCTATATGTGTATAATTAGAGTCTAAATCACTAATTACTTGTAAACATATGTCTTCGTATGTTACTAGGGTCATAAAGGGTGTACAAGTCTTTACTTGACACCAAACGCTCATCCGACACTTCCACCCGATCTACTCATTGCAGGTGAGTTCATACCCCTTAATGAACCTTTTTAAATGATTTTACATGTTTTTTTGGGCGGGGGGGGGGGGGGGGGGGGAATACAAGTATAACTCTACAAGCTTTATTATCAAATTTTATGTGATTCACAAATTATCATCAAAAAGGGATTTTTCTACACTTTTAGTTGTTTACCAATAAAACTGTTTTAGTTGTTTATCAAATGCATTTTTATGATTATATTGTTGTTAAACTATTTTCAAAGCTGTGTTTAAATCATTTTTCTTTTTAAAAATATATCTACACTAATATATTTATATAAGTAAGACTTGAAGGACTTAGGACCGATAGCTCGCCTTATTTCCTGTTCTTGTTTGATGTGGTCTTAGGGTATCTGTTATCCGTCCGACTGTCGTTGATTTCTTAGTTATATATCATATATATTTGTGTTAGATATGAAAGTCTTCATCTCATACGATACCTTTGTTATTCAAAGGCAGGAAATCATACACTCTAGTTAACTATAATAGGTATAGTTAAGACTACTGCTCGTTACCTCTACTACTACTATACTCACTATAACTGTTATTACTACAAGTTAATACATGTATAAGAGAACACTCTATGAACTGTACAAAAGACTACTATACTATAATACAAGAGAATACAATAATCCAGAGTATAACACACTATCCCTCTATAAGACACTCTACCGCGCTTACACCATGTGACCAGGGCTTTCCGGAAGGAAGGCAACACTACATGTATAGATCTATACGAGGCGGACACTATTACATCCTGACTGTTAACTACAGTCCGAGCCGACTAGGCCCAGGGGTGGCACTACATCACTACACTACGCATGATCGGGAAGGTCATCAGGTTCTCTATTATCATTCCGTCTGGTTACATGAGGGGTTACACCTTTATCCAAATTAATACACTAAAACTTAAGTCTAAGCTAACATCCCGAAGTAAGTAAGTATCTATTACTAATGGAAGTTGCACCACTACTACTGTCAACAGGCATAACTTTTCTTCATCTATGTTACTCACATGAGATTTATTATCGTACTTTTACAACTGAAGGTTTTCAATGATAATACTTACACAAAACTCAAAGGATTTAACTTACAATGTACTTTTCTGGAAAATATAGGATTTTCTAGGGATTTCTACTACTCATAAACATAAATTTTAGTTTTTATACTATAAGTTTGTAAACACTTTTATACAACGACACTAAATTCGTATGAACTCACCAGCTTTATGCTGATACTCGTTTTCAAAATAACTTGTATCCTCAGTCAAAGATAGACAGGTACAGGTGCAACTTTTGGAGAAGATGGAGCACATACAAGACCCATCTTTTACTTTTGTTATACTTTTGGTGTCTATTAAACGTTACGAAACACGTTTGTAATTAAAATTACTATATAAATGCAATGGTTGTTGTCGCTTGCTTTTACTATTATGCAATTGTTATGATACTGTACATGACGTCCTCCACCCCAGAACGTATTCCGCCGTTATCGGTTTTGGGGTGTGACAATATGTATATATATATATATATATATATATATATATATATATATATACACACACACACACACACACACAGATATATATATATATATATATATATATATATATATATATATATATATATATATATATATAAACAGAAAACAATCCAACAACACATGCAACTGTCTAAACTGATCTACCTGTCTAACAACTCACTATAGGACATTCACATCATACATAGGACTCATATTGCACTTTATGGTACTACTGGAAAATCACCAAATTAATGGATAGTTGTATGTAATCAGCGATACGATAGAGAGTCAAACATATGATTATACCCTAAAGCAACAACCAAACAAGGAATAGGCAAGAAAGCCTAGACCAAAAGTTCTCATGTAATCGCACATGAATACATACAACCCTATGATATTCACTTTGATAATCACTAATCTTATTGATATTCTAACCATCATACCATTACTCCTTTATATCTTATCATTCAAGGATATACATCACCCTACATAGTATAATGAATATACTCACTTGGGCTAAATAATAGAAGCTCAAAGACAACCTCAAGAAGAGTGCAACTAACGCAAGCTATCTAATGCCAAACCGAGGCCAATCCTTAGTCAAATGCCCAATTCTACTCAAGTTTGACGAAAATACAAACTAATCAAAAAGTCAACGATCAAATTCAACAATCATCATCACATGTCACCACACTACAAATAAGCCTCTAGATTGCGTTGTGGTCATAAAAGGACAAAATAGTCGACATGCTTGGCAGAAAACACACACATATGAGAAATCAAAACAACCATGTCACGAGCATAAGGTGCATCATGTCGTGGCCAAACTCATATCCTTAAAAATGACTTAATCCATTAAGTCCAAGCTTCTAACTCTCACATATGGATCCCACAAGTGTCTACAGGATAAACTTGCCAACTTTATCCATTCCAAGGCTCCAAACAATTAAGAGTTAAAACCCTACATCCAAGAATGCACCTTACTTCAAATTTGGAGTAGAGAGAGCTCATGCATGCAATCAAAACTCCACCATAAAGCCAGATCTAAAGTTAAATATGATTTTAAGCTCTTGGAGTTGTTTAAAATCCGAAGATCAAACCATGCATGGGGTCAAAGCATCACATAAAGTCCTAAAACACAAAATACGCATAGATCTTAAGATAAAAATCAATAAAATGATGAACTTTCGGACTTACAAAGGTCCAGAAGTGTAAGGATGGTTAAATCATCACTTATAACAATACCACTGACCAATATTTCTTATCTTCTTGACTCTAGAGTATATGAACCACCAAAAGAGCACCAAAATTTGGGTTTCGGATAGAGTTTGAGCTTACAACATTCAAATCGGCTTGCGTTTCTCTCAAGGGAGGTTCTGGAGGCTACAAATTATGAACCCTAGGCTTTAGAGCTCCTTAAACGGGTACAATTACTGAGAAAAGGCCATCATCCCAAGGGTTGACACTACGCTATGATATCCTCTCCACCGTGTTGTGCCGTTTTGTGAAGCATTCTAATCTCAAATTTCGACAAATGTGATAAATAACATCCCATATCGCCTCATCCTTCTACTTTCCTTTGAACTAAAATATCATCTAAACGAATGAAAAACATTATCAGAAATGGGATGTTACAATAATTTAATTTATTGTACTTAAGAAAAAAACATAATTTACTCTTTTTAGGACATATGCCCTTTTATGTCTCCAAGCGTAGGAAATAGCAATGTACATTTCTATTTCTTGCATTAACCTTCCTTTGCTGTAAATAAGTTGAAGTATATTTCTATTTCATTTATTTAGCCCTTTTTGGGTTAAAATGCAAGAAATAGTAGCATACTTTAAAAAACATAAACTGCCAGAAATAGCAACATACTCTTCTTTTTGTTAAAATGAAAAAAATAACAACATAATTTAATTGATTTGACTTGAAAAATAACATAATTTACTCTTTTTACTACATAAGTCTTTTATGTCCCTAAGTTTTGGAAATAGTAATAAACTTTCTATTTCTTGCATTTAAGCTTCCTTTACCACAAATAAGTAGAAGTCAGTTGCTATTGTGTGATTAATAAAAGTTTTTTTTTGTTTCAGCTAATGCTCCAAACCCTTACTTGCCATCCACACCTAATGGATAGTCGCCCGTGACACCAAGTTCAACATTTTTATATGGTACACCCAATGAAAAGCAATGACAATAAGGATTTTTTTGGACATGATGTGTAAAACATGAAGGGGTCCTTTAATTGTAATGTACTATCAGATTATATAGTTATAGAAAGCCCTTTAATAGAGTGTACTATCAGAGCTCCTTAATAGCAATGTATTGCATTTATTAAGCAATGGAATGATTTATATATATATATATATATATATATATATATATATATATATATATATATATAAAGAAATGGATTGCCTTTTTTATATGATATGTTATTTAGTATTATGAGAAATTATATGTCATTTAATTTGAAAATTATTAAAAATATATATTTTTTTAACATTTAAAATTACCTAATAAAACGATCTTGTCAGTATCGGTATAAATAATCGTGCCTTCATGTTCGACTATAGCTAGAGCCCCTAAATCTGGAGCCAATTGTGTAACGACCCAAAAACACGACACAATTGTTTTAAATAAATAAATTGTTAATACAGATTGTTTTCATAAAACCAAAGTAATCAATATTTAGCAAGCAGCAATTGTTATGATACTGTACATGACGTCCTCCACCCGCAGAACGTATTCCGCTGTTCTCGGTTTTGGGGAGTGACAGATTGGTATCAGAGCATTGTTTATAGTGAATCAAGTATATCAACCTATAAAAGATATACGAACTATAAACACTTCGGGACTAAAACACTATGACCAAAAATATATACTTATAAATAATAAAATATTTAATTAAGTATAGATATATACACACTCACCACTACAAAAGGGTCAGTATCATACTAGAACATAACAAAAGTATTAAGATTGTTGAACAGCGCAATTAAGCTTAGAGACATATAGTCACATCTGGGTGGATGTAGCCTGATCAACTACATTTTTCCAGGAGTGACTAGCATGTGCCTAAGAGTTATTGTGGTGTTGCAACAAGTCTAAAAACTTACCAACACTACCACAAGAACGCTAGAACAAGATTACTATAGGAGTATACTGCATTCTACTAACTACATATGTGATAACTAAAAGGGTCGTTACTGGTAGGACAATAGTGGCTAAGTGGATACACCACGGTTACATGTGACTAGGGCGTTATAGACTCAGAATCTATGGCCTTTGCTTCATTTCCTGTTCTTGTTTGATTGGGGATTTGAAGTTAGGGTTGCTTATTCGTAGGACTATCTTGCTTCGGTTACATGTAATTGGTATGCACTACGCAAGTATTGGGTCGACCAATAACGATCCATCTTATAAGTATCCTAGATAAGTACATCTATTAACCTCTTTTTCCTCCTTTCTCGCGTAGATAGCATGGCTGGCTTCCACTGCCCCGACGATCCGTATTATCCAAACCAAGGCAACAGAGGATGGCTCGAAGAGGAGCCAGAAGATGATCACCCGATCCCTTTGGATGATCACCATGCAGAAGGCTTCTTGGATAGCTCCAGTTCCGAGCCAGAAGTTAACAACCTACCCCTTGAAGCTCCAAACCCCAACCCCCGTCCGACATTTCAAGGTCCCACTCCCATGTGGGCAATAACCTTAAATCGATGGAGCGAGGAGCAGGGTCAGCCTTTACCTTACAATGGAGACCGAAGCTTCTATAACATAAGCGAGGGAGGATCAGCGGACCAAGTTCTGCCCATCATGGTCCGAAGAGTTGCCAGGAACGTTGAGCAAGGTCAAGCAGCCATTGGCCGAGTTGTAGAAGTGGGTGCCAATTCAAATCTCAACACTGTTCGCATCCGCCAACTTGAAGAAGCCATGGATAGGACAAGGAGGACCAACGAGGCTCTGCAGCAACAGCTAGCTGCATCCGGATCCGAAGTTAGGGAACTTCGAGCTCGTCAGAGGACTCATGCACGACATCTTCAGGAAGTTATGCGCCAACTTGCTGACCTGAGGGTTCGCCCATTGGGAACCCGTCGCCAGTAGAAGATGTCGAACCATCTCACTCTTTTGTTTAAGGACTAGCCTTTTCTTTTCTATGCTCAGTAGATCACTTGTCTGTAAACATTCCTAACTTTGAAAGTACTCTAATTAGGCCTCTAGACTGCCAAAATTTTCCTTTTGGATTGATGTAAGACCTACTGTTAGGTCACTTTTCCCTAACTTGTATTACATCATTAATACCAGTAATTGGCAGTTAACCACTCTATTGCTATGACTCTCTATCTGATTTTTGGACTATGTTGATTTAGTTCATGAAACACTTTTGTCATACTTGCAATAGACTCTTACTGTTGTCCTCATCCCTATTAACTTTTAGTGAAAGATGCCTCCTCGAAAGCGCCCAAATAGAGGCAGACCAGCGACTCAAACTCCACCTCCACCACCTCCTCCTCCACAGTTCGATCCAGTGCTGTTTCAAACAGCTGTGACCGCATCCATGGCCCAAATGAATTCTGGAAATGCTAGTGGATCCGTAATGGGCACCAACTCCAGACATGGTGAAATCCCCTCTCGTACACAGGGGTGTACTTATAAGGATTTCATGAACTGTAAACCCACATTCTTTAATGGGACCGGAGGAATCCTTGCTCTGTCCCAATGGATCGAAAGAGCCGAAGCTGTTTTCGAAATGTGCTCATGCCCCGAAGAAAGCAAAATCAAGTTTGATGCTGCCACCTTCACTGAAAGGGCCCTAACATGGTGGAATGGCCACGTCAGTTCACTCTCTCTAGTAACAGCCAATGCCATTGGCTGGGACACAGTAAAGGACCTGCTGAGAAAGGAGTACTGACCTAGAGGAGAGGTATAGAAGCTTGAAGAGGAACTCTGGAACCTCAAAATGAAGGGAACAGACATAGTCGCTTATACAGCCAGGTTCTGCGACCTGGTGGCTATATGCCCTAACATGATCCCTTCTGAGAGCAAGAAAATCGAGCGATACATCTGGGGTTTAGTGCCCCCGTATCAAGGGAATGTTCTATCTTCCCATCCTGCAACCTTTGATAGCGCCAAGGAGTTGGCCCACAGGTTGATTGATCATGAAACTCCTTCCACTCCAACTACAGCAACCACAACTGCCACTACACCGCCAAAGTCAACCGACAAAAAGAGGAAGCATTGGGATCAGAAGAAAGGCAACAAAACTCAACCCTCCTCCAAAGATCAACAAATTGTGGATGTCCATGCTGCCACCAGTCCTGCTACCCCTGCACCAGCAAAACTTATGTTGGGAACCTGCCTAAGTGTCCCGAGTTCCCCTTCCATCACAACGGTCCCTGCCGTGAATTGCAATGCACCAACTACGGACGGAAGGGCCATACTGTCCAGTTTTGCAGATCCTAACCCAAACCTATCTCTCAAGTCCCCAGTTCGGGAGTGAGTCAGGTCTGCTATGGCTGCGGTGAAGCGGGCCATTTCAAGAAAAATTGTCCGAAGGCTGGGAATGCGGGAGGAACAGGAAGACTACTCGCTATTGGCCACAACGAAGCAGTAGCGGATCCCGCAGTAGTCACGGGTACGTTCCTTCGCAACAACTCTTATGCCTGTGTTTTATTCGATAGTGGTGCATAAAGAAGCTTCATAAACCAAAACTTTAAACACTTACTTAAGCAATCCCCGCAACCACTAAAAGAAACATTCGTCATAGAAATGGCTAATGGAAAGACCGAAAGCTCTAACGAAATTTACATAGGTTGTACCCTCACGTTAGACGATCATTCATTCCCAATCGATCTCATACCAGTCTCGATCAAGAGTTTCGATGTCATTGTTGGCATGGACTGGTTGAGTCTTCATCGCGCTGATATTCTGTGCTTCGACAAATCCATTCTCCTAAATCCACCGAATCACAAAACTCTATTGATCTACGGAGACAAACCCGGTACGAGCCTTTGTATCACCTCAAGTATTCAAGCCCAGAAATACTTGCGTAAGGAATATCGCGCCTTTCTTGCACACGTCGTCGACACAAGCCAGAAAGCGAGAGATCCAAAAGACATCCTTGTTGTATGCGATTTCCCTGACGTCTTTCCAGAGGACCTTCCAGGTTTACCTCCCAAACGTCAGGTTGAGTTCAGAATCGACCTAGTCCCAGGAGCTACCCCTGTAGCTAAGTCGCCCTATCATTTAGCGCCTGCAGAGATACAAGAACTATCCGGCCAACTTAACGAGCTGCTCAGCAAGGGCTTTATAAGACCGAGCTTCTCACCCTGGGGAGCTCCGGTCTTGTTCGTAAAGAAGAAGGACAGATCAGTCCGTATGTGCATCGATTATAGGGAACTCAACAAACTCACAATCAAAAATCGCTACCCTCTTCCTCGTATAGACGACCTATTTGACCAACTACAAGGGGCGAGTTACTTCTCCAAGATTGATCTTAGGTCTGGGTATCACCAGTTACGAGTGCTTGAGGAGGATGTTCTGAAGACAGCCTTCCGATATCGTTACGGACATTACGAGTTCGTAGTGATGCCCTTTGGACTGACTAACACACCCGCAGTGTTTATGGACTTGATAATATGGTGTGTCGTCCATACTTAGATCAGTTCGTCATCGTCTTTATTGATGATATACTCGTCTACTCCTGGAGTGAGGAAGAACACAGGAATCATCTACGACGGGTCCTAGAAACCCTGCGATCGGAGAAGTTATATGCGAAGTTCTCTAAGTGCGAATTTTGGATCCGAAGAGTTGAATTCTTAGGACACGTGGTTAGTGAGGAAGGAATCCACGTGGACCCATCCAAGATTAAAGCTATCGAGAACTGGTCAGCACCGTAGACGCCCACAGAAATTCGTCAATTTCTGGGCCTCGCTGGCTACTACCACAGATTCATTCATAACTTCTCTCGGATTGCGAAACCTCTTACCACATTGACTCAGAAAGGCATAACATTTGACTGGGAAGAGAAATAGGAGAAGGCATTCCAGACCCTGAAGCGGGATCTATGCACCGCACCGGTATTATCCCTTCCCGAAGGGACATAAGATTTTGTGGTATATTGTGATGCGTCGAACCAAGGGCTCGGTTGTGTCTTGATGCAACGAGGTAAGGTCATCGCCTATGCCTCAAGACAGCTCAAGACACATGAGGTTAACTACACCACTCATGACCTCGAGTTAGGGGCAGTCGTATTCGCTCTAAAGATCTGGAGACATTACTTGTATGGAACGAAGAGCATAATATACACTGATCATAAAAGCCTCCAACACATACTGAACCAGAAAGAGCTCAACATGACACAACAACGTTGGGTCGAACTACTCAATGATTACGACTGTGAGATTCGTTATCACCCGGGGAAAGCCAATTTGGTAGAAGACGCCCTAAGTAGAAAAGAGTATTCTGGTCGAAGAGTCAAGTCATTAACAATGACTATCCATTCGCATCTATCCGCACAGATTAAGGAGGCTCAGCTCGAAGCCTTAAAGCCTGAGAATGTGGCGGGAGAATCCCTGCGTGGAATGGATAAGAATTTGGAGGCACTACTGGAATATAGGCCTTTAATGATGCGCAAACCATGACACGCAGTGATTTACGATATGCAAAAGCGTGTGCCCTAAAAATAATGTCATCTCTTCTAAAATTTGAAGGATTTAGGGCTCGCATTTTTGCGTGCCCTTAAAATTAGTGTCAGAACAAAAAAAGAAAAAAACACGAAGGGCACTCAGCATAAAAGGTGTGTCGTCTAATCATGTCGCTTTATAATTTTTAAAATGAACGCGCGTTTAGACTATTTATCTTATCAAAAATTCACAGGGACCATTTTCTCAAACGGACCATTTTCTAGGGTTTTGTCAATGAGGCTCTCTACCACGTTCTACATCAACTCTCCTCCCAAAACCTTCATTCGATCCCTCCATTCTATCTGCAAACTCTAGGCCATCACCACCACCATTGAACCCTAAAATCACACTCCTCCTTCCTCTACCTCTACACTCTCTCCACCCATCGGATCGACCTTAATTCTCTCCCTCCTATTTACAAACCCCTTCTACCCACCGATAATCACACTCACCCTAAATTACTTGCATTCCTTCTCTCTGAAAACCATAATCCAACATATCACACTCTATATTGTTCAACGACACCTTTCACAGACCATCCATCTGCTTATCTCGACCGTTGGCTCCTCAAGCGACGAGTCCTCTCTGCTCGTCGTCGTTAGCCATCGTTTCCCTGTGAAACCACCAGCAGCCGGATCTTCGTCAAAACCTGACAATTCATCTCCTCTATTTAGTTTTTGTCTACATCTTCTTCCTCGGTGCCATATCCACAATCACATACAACACCTAACATGGCTTCTATGGAATATCCATCGAGTTTTTCCCCGCCATGAAATCCCTAATCTTCTCCTTCTTCCCACTCATGCCGACCACAATCGCTGCTCAGCTCATCCTATCCCTCATCTCGCTTTCGTTCTCTCATATTATTTCTGGTAATCATCAAGATTGGGGAAAACCTAGGGTTTGTAATTGAATACGACTTGAATTACTTTATCACGTCATTTGTGTTGATGGGTGCAGCGCTAGCTTTTTTCCTAATCTATTTCCAAGTGAACTGGTCACTAGCTTGTGTGGTGGTTGTGGCGGAATGAAAATGGGGGTTTCAACCATACTTAAGCAAAGCATATAGACATCATTACCACTTAGCCAATTGCCATGGCCCTCCACTCGCTGGTTCTAAACCCTGAAGACAGGACCACCACCACCACCATTACTAAACCAATGGAAGAACTTTCAACAATGGTGAAACCTAATCAGGCCTTATACCCCATAACATTAAAGGTCTTTTTACATCCCCACTCGTTAATTTCTTTGATTTAATTATATAAATGTTTTTCATGGTGATTTTGTCATTCTTTTTAGTTTGAAGAGGTTGTTTATAAATTCAAAATTGAAGGTTCAAGAGCCGGATCTACCACATGTTTGATAAAGTGATCTTGCTCTCTGAAGGCTCATAGATTTACTCTTGTTCTACTTCCACAGCTTTGGACTATTTTTCTTCAATTGGATTTTCCATGTCTGTTTGATAAAATAGTTTCTCTGCTTCAATAGATCTGCAATTTCAAACTTCTTACGCTTAACTTGGACATTATTTGAGGTATTATATTGGTCATTGATGTTGTTTATCATGTGCTTCTTTCAAAGAGTTTTTATCTCAACTATGGAAATACACTTGTACATTTGTAAGATTAAAAGAAAACAAGGCTACTTCCTTTTTCACAAAACGGTGTATGTGTGTGTGTGTATATATATATATATATATATATATATATATATATATATATATATATATTAACAATGTTTGCATTTGGCTGCTCTGTTGAAGATGAAGTAACCCACCATACCACACACATGTTGGCATGAACTGTCATGAGGGTATTTTAGGAATAAATTCTTTTATGTAAATTCCTTGATTATAGGAGTAGATTAGCCTCTGTCCTTTTTTACCGTCTTATGCTCCTATATAAAGTATTTCCTTCCTGTTATGAATTGATGTGAAATGAAATACAAAAATACACCTTTTATCATGGTATCAGAAAGGTTTTGACTTGCCCTAGAAACTTAACCAGGTACTCCATTATACAACTTCTGTTAAACCTCACCAGGTACCTCCTTTTCCATAAGACATACATACTTAGTTATAACTCTAAGCTTTGGTGGTCACATGGATTTTTGGTGCATAATCGTTTTGATGTCTACAGGTCTCAGATTAAGTTATAACTCTAAGCTTTGGTGGTCACATGGATTTACAGTTAACATTCATGGGTTCAAGATTTTGATTTTTAGCTTTTACCATTTAGGTAATCTAGGGATAGCAAATTAACTAGCCTTTTTCTTGATTCATCTGGTAGAAGGACTAAAACATGCATCATTGATACATTATCTCATGTTGTTTATTCTCTTGAAGACATGAATGCCCTCCTTATTCCCCTTTCAGGTTGCATGGTTGACGAGATCAGGGGATTCTGAAATGGAAGTTCCAATTGCAATTAGACAAACAAGTGAAACTGTGATGTATCAGTATTTCTCAAAATGATCAGGGGACACCATGACTTGCCCTAGAAACTTAACCAATGGTGTAATGTTGTTTGATGGGAGTTTAGTAATACTACTCCATTTATCAAGTAGCTTCTTTTCTTTCTTATTCATAATTCATCACATGACATGATTTTTTATCTTGATTTTCTATTTCTTAAAATGATAATAAACTATTGTTATTCTAGGAGCCGTGAGTTTCTTTGGCAAGAAGGACACACTGCCTTTGCATCAAAGGAGGAGGCAGACGCTGAGGTACAATTACAAATTTAAGGAATAAAAAACTATCTATATTACGCTTTATTGTATTTTTATACTGATATTGATAAAATAGTATTTCCTATTGTGATTAACCATTAATAAACTAATTTTGAAAATAATCTAGTTGTCTATATCCATAAACTGGTGAAAAATTTACGTTCTGCTTTAGTATATTATAGTATTATACTATTATTATATACTCAAATTGATAAAATAGGTTAATATATAGTCAACTATCGTATCAATATTAGTATACTTGTTGTTGATTGTTAAAATGGGTTAGTTTAGTGGATAAATCGATAAAATATTTTAATGATGTATTTATTTTTAGGTTGTTGAAACTCTTGAATTGTATAGGCGGCTATATGAAGAATACTTGTCTGTCCTTGTGGTGAAATTGAAAAAAAAAATGCAAGATAGAGATGTTTGATGGTGGACTTTATACCACCAGTGTTGAGCTACTTACTAATAATAGTTTTGAAAATATTAAATGACTTTTTTGCCCCCGTCCAGTATTATAACTTATTACATTATTTGCATGTTAAACTCCATTGTATGTGTTAATATTGAACTCTCCTTCTCATATTGAACATATAAAGTAAACTTCTGTTATATACTGCAGTTCTGTTTTGAAAGTGAAGAGAAAGTAAGAGGACTTCTGCATAATGTGTCATTTTTATTGAAACTAGGGGGGCACTTAATCGGTATTATTCTGGACTCTTCTACTATATGGCAGGCTATCATGTTTTTGGGAGTCATTTTCTCAGAATTTATTTATAGCATCATTTTCTTGCTTTCATTTTGAATAATTGGATTGCATTGCAGGGCAAAGTATCAGAAAAATGTTGAAGCATACCACAACCGAAGTGGCGCCATGAAATCCAACCTTATCCCCAATTCCATTCGATCAGAAAACCATATGATCACTTTTGAAGTTAAAGAAGAAAAGTATAATAGAAACACCCAACATGTTGTATTTTCCTATAAAATGTAATCAAACGTCTGAACTTTTCTTTATTGTATGGTTTAAATTTTCAGGTTTCCTTTTTTTGGGAAAAAGTACCAGATGAAAACTGCAAATGACACGTCTGCTGAAACATATTGTCTGCTACATTTCCCAAGCTTGATCAGGTTAAGATTTTGGCATTTCATTTCATCTTTTATGTGGTTATAACTCTTGTTTTTATTAAAACTTTTCCTAATTATTGTTTATGACATTTTTTCAGACTGGAAAGAGAAGCTGGTCTCGAATATGTGGAGATACAAAATTTGTTGGAATTTTATGATGATAATAGGTGGGATTTGGGAGTGTCATATATTTTTTTCTTTCAAATTTTTTCTGTTGTGATTTTTACGTTATACTTTGTTATATCAGAGCACAGTTTTCTGGGATGCTTCTAGAAGCCGGTCATGGTCTTGTGGACCCCAGAGGGAGGCTCTTACCAAAATTCTATGATGTACTAGGTTTTGTGTCGGTTTCATTGTCCTTTCATATTATAAATTGTACAAGGTGCAACTTCCCATTGCTTGGGACAAAATTTTGCAAAAATGTTTGAGATAAAATTTGAAGACGAAATGGGGGAAAAGGTTATGGTTTGAAGATGTGTTAGGCATACAATACTCGAACAATAATTTTCTTACTTTCAATCTCTTTTCTTGTTACACCAACAAAAATTGCTCTGTATTTAGATGAAATTCCTAAAGATTTAAAAGAAAGTAGATTGCTATTTCTTTGAGTTTTGTTATCTAAGTGCATTTTTTGTTTTGTACTGATAGGGGTGATGGTGATGGTTCATGGTGATGATAGGAGAGTTTCCACGCAAGGTAAGCTTATAGTAAATGAATCCATTAATGGTTAGAGTTTTCAGTCTATTTCTTTAGTCAATTGGAGACAAAAAAAATTGGTGTTTTTGGTTTTAAATCTTATTCATCTATGTATATAATTGTAGTATGGTGGCAGGTTTTGGTTCTAGTAGCATGTACTCACTGGTTAGTTGTTTTAAGGGTTCTTATCATGTTGCATTTGCAATATATTATGGTGAGCCATGACCCTTGTTCATGAATCAAAGAACCTGTAAACATTGTTATGTCTTTTTATATTTTCTATTAAAAAAATACTTTTTACTAGGTAAACTGAATTGATCATGTAAAATTTGTTTTGACAGAGGTGATGACAATTTGAGTAGAATAAGTACTTCCATAATTCCAGCTAATGTATTTAAGTTGGCTAATGAAATGTCCAGAGACTTCAAATTGCTATATGAAAATGAGGTTCGTGTTAATTTCATACTTTCTTATTTTATTTTACTTTCATTGTGTTAAAAGATTTAGATTGGAAGGTTTTGTATTCTATATGAACAACGGTTATTTTGATGTTGTAGCTGAGAGAGGAAGGAATCCAGAATTCGGAAGATTGTTTTCTTGTTGTAGCTGAGAGAGGAAGGATCTCAATTTGAAGCACGTGTCGTTGCTCTCAAAATTACATGCCCTATGTGCCAATTTGTACAGAGAAGGTGGACTATTGCCTTGTGCATTGTATTTGTTGACAACTGTATGTGAATATGCAATATGCATGTCCTTAAACTTGATTATTAGTCTTTAAGTGATGCAGACATCACATCTTGAAGCCTTACTTGAACCAATTGGCGATCAGCACAAGGGCTATCTCTTGGAACTTATGCTGACAAAACTTCGGTATGGAGCTGGTGACCCCACTCATGATCTTCAAATTGTTGGGATGAGTGCCACCTTGCCCAATGTCAATGTTGTTGCTAATTGGCTTCAAGTAAGTTGTAGAAAAAATTGGTCATTCTCATGCATATCAAGAATCTGAAAACACTACCATATTAAGTGGTTGAATGCTTTATATCTAATTAGTTTTCAGGCAGCTTTAAACTAGACAAATTTTGTCACTGTGATATCTATCAATGAACAATAAGTGAAAAACAAAAAGGAAAACTTATTCTCATCTTCCATGTTACCAGCAAGAAAACAATTTTCTTAATTTTTGGTGTTGAGATTATAGCAAAGAAATATTTGTATGGTGGACACTTGGCGGCATTGAAATTTGTGGAGTCTATACTAACTTTGTTAATCTGTAGATGATAAAACAATCTCATTATAATTTCAGCTTTATGTTAAAATATTGTTGGATTTCCTCTTTCTCTTGTCAACATGTTGCTGACGCAGGTGTGCGTCTTCTATCTGCTTCTTCGAGCCCTTGACACTGTTGGTATGCTATGTTACCTTTATGTGTAGGTTCTATTATTTTACATCACTTGTAGCTTCTTTACTTTTTGTACCAATTAGGTAGCCTACTAACACCTTTGGGCCCCATTTATTATTAGGATACGACATAACATATGGTATTTTATGCATTTGACTTAACTAGGACTGGGAATGAGTCAATGAGACAAAAATTGCAATTTTTTGTCCTACTTCGAAAGTTGGGACATGGACTTCTGTCAATCGTGTCCTGTGTAACAAACACAACCTTAATGTACAAGGTCTTTGTGATCCACCTATTTAATAAAAATGACAGTAATCCTTACTTACATGTTGTTTCTTTTTAACTTAATGGACATAAAGGGGACACAACTTAATCTTCTATGCTATATATACTTGAAGTAGCCTTCTGAAGATTTGAGCAAAATAGATACTTGAAGTAGCCTTCTGAATATTTATGAGATTAACTAATCTAATTTGTTACTCAAGATATGTAATTATATGTTGAGTATGTGTTGACTCTTTGTTTCATATAGTATTTTAAAGAATGTTGAGTCTTTGTTGACTGATTGTTGTTTTTTGTGTAGAAAGGTGCTTTATGTTCTGATACTAGTATTGGTCAAGGGGGTACTACTGCATGGAAGGTGCTTCAATACACACTTGCTTACAAAAATGGATTGTATTTTTGTGCAGAAAGGTGTTTTATGTTGAGTCTTTCTGTTCTGATACTAGTATTGACTAATTGTTGTTTTTTGTCCATGGAACGATTATTTGTATGACATTAAATATTATGCAATGGATTGTATTTTTTTTATATGATATTTTATTTTCTATTATGAGATATTAAATACAAATTTAATTTCAAAATTAGTAAATCTATAAATAATTTTTTTTAAACATTTAAAATTATGATACGCAAAAATGTGTGTCATCTTCATTTATGACATAGCCTTTCTTGACAGGGGCTTTCTTGATGCACATTGCGTGTCATTAACACGCATGTCGTAAGCTTATGGCGCGCGTATGTTTGTCGTCTTCTTATATGATAGGGCCTTCCTTGATACGCATTGCGTCTCGTAAACGCGCGTCGTAATTGCGCGTCGTAAATGCGCGTCATCTCTCTTTATGATAGGGCCTTCCTTGACGCGCATTTGCGTGTTGTCTGAGCCTTTTACGACGCGGAATGAGCATCGTAAAAGGCTGTTTTTCTAGTAGTGAGGTCAAGGGTGACGGAGCCTATTATCTCATGAACCGAATCTGGAACCCGCACCACAGTGGTTTCAGTGACTTGGTCATGAAGGAAGTACACAGCACTCGATACTCCGTTCACCCAGGTTCAGATAAGATGTATCTGGATCTCAAAAAGCTATCCAGGTGGCCTAACATGAAAGCAGAGATTGCTACCTTCGTGAGTAAGTGCCTTACTTGCGCAAAGGTCAAGGTCGAATACCAGAAGCCATCAGATCTTCTCCAACAACCGGAGATACCGGAGTGGAAGTGGGAGCGGATCACCATGGATTTCATAACCAAGCTACCCAAGACAACGGGTGGGTTGGATACCATTTGGGTCATCGTCGACAGATTGACCAAGTCCGCGCACACCCTACCCATCAAAGAAACAGACAAGATGGAGAAACTCACAAGAACATACCTTTAGGAGATAGTACGACTGCATGGTGTCCCTGTGTCTATTATCTCTGATAGAGATAATAGGTTTACTTCGAGATTTTGGCAATCACTGCAAAAAGAATTAGGGACGAGGCTGGACATGAGTACAGCCTACCATCCGCAGACTGACGGACAAAGTGAGAGGACGATCCAAACCTTAGAGGATATGCTGCGAGCCTGTGTGATTGACTTTAGTAAGGTGTGGGATACACACTTACCCCTTGTGGAGTTTTCCTACAACAATAGTTATCATACGAGCATCAAGGCAGCTCCATTTGAAGCCCTCTACAGCCGGAAGTGCAGATCCCCTCTGTGTTGGGCTGAGGTGGGTGACACTCAGTTAGCTAAAGGACGAGTTCCTGACAGCGCTCTCACAGGTACGGAGATCATTCGAGAAACGACCGAGAAGATTGTGCAGATTCGCGAACGATTACAAGCCGCTAGGGATCGACAAAAAAGCTACGCAGACAAACGAAGAAAACCTTTGGAATTCCAGGTGGGAGACCGTGTCCTTTTGAAAGTCTTACCCTGTAAGGGCACGATACGCTTTGGAAAGCGTGGAAAGCTGAACCCAAGGTACATAGGACCTTTCGAGATTCTTGCTAGAATAGGCTCCGTAGCTTACAAACTCAACCTACCCCACGAGCTAAGTAACATACATCCTACCTTCCATGTCTCAAACTTGAAGAAATGCCTGTCCGATGAGACTCTCGTTATCCCACTCGGCGAGATCAAGTCAACGAGAACCTCAAATTCGTGGAAGAGCCTGCGGAGATTATGGACTGGGAGATCAAACGAACGAAACAAAGCCGCATCCCAATTGTGAAGGTTCGATGGAACGCTAAACGAGGACTGGAGTTCGCTTGGGAGCGCGAGGATCAACGGAAACTCAAATATCCCCATATCTTTGCTTAGTAGTACTATAATAACTTAACTGCTTGAATTCTAAATTTCGGGACGAAATTCCCTTAACGGGGGGATGAGGTGACAACCCAAAATTTATTCCGTCATTATAACCCGTTTCCGTTAATAGAATATTCTATTTTATAAAAGTTCCGTTAAATTGGGGTCGACAAATAAATAAATGTTTTATTTATTTGTTTTTTATGTTAATATCATCGTAATAAAATAAATAAAAGCACGTAAATTATCTTTCCATTTTATTGGAAAAAGTTTATTTATACTTACGACCATTTAACCGGGTAAAAAGTTTAAACCTCGTTAAACATAAGTATCGGGTAGCCGTATACCGGGTACAACACCCAAGCCTTATATAAAGGAGGGTGGACACTCCTTAGAAACCTTTTACCACACTAGACCCACTTTCTCTCTCTACTCTCTCTCCTCAAGTCCGATTTCACCTCAAAACCGCAAGTTTCCGCCTCCAAAACGTAAGTACCCTTACCCTAACTTGTTCTAGACATCTTTGATTTGTGTTTAACTCAAAAATCATGCAAGAAGGCTGAAAAAGAGGAGTTTACGGCCTAAGAACCTCCTTAGGCCGTAAACCCCTAAAAAGATGTCAAAAGTGCCAAATTTCTTCCCTTTAAGCTTAGAAACTACTTTTGGACTTAACCTAGAAGTGTTTGAACCTTGAATCAACAATTTTTAGGGCTTGAAAGAGGGTTTACGGTACAAGCACATGCTTAGACCGTAAACATCCTCTAAGCTTGCAAACCAAGCCCAAAACACTTCCAAACCACATTTAGGCTTAAGCTATGGCTTAGGGACTTGTTATTTCGGACTTGGAACACCTAAACATCAACATTTGAAGGGTAAACTTGATTTTACGGCCCAAGCATATGCTTAGACCGTAAACTCCCCTAAACCATGCCAAAAGACCCTTTAAACCCCTAAAAAGCCTTACACCCTCACTAGAACTTGTTAGGAATGAGTCAAGGACCTTGAAATCAAAGAATTGAAGGTGTCCAAGAGTTTACTACCGTAAACCATGGGGTTTACGCCCAAGGAGTGGTCCTTGGACCGTAAACTCCAAGGGAGTACTCTTTTGGAACCTTGAACACCCCTATAACCTTGTGTACTGCCTTAGAAACACTTCTAGAACCACATGAGGCTTGAAAACACTCAAATACACTCCTCCCATGAGTTTACGGCCGTAAACTCATGGGGGATGTGGTCTACTAACCGTAAACTCACTTAAAGTGAGTTTTAGGAGAGTAAACTCCATGGTGAGGTCTTATACTCTTTCCTTGCAACCCATTAGCCTTCTAGCACTCAACCATAAGACCTTCAATCACATTAGGATGTCTATATGTGTATAATTAGAGTCTAAATCACTAATTACTTGTAAACATATGTCTTCGTATGTTACTAGGGTCATAAAGGGTGTACAAGTCTTTACTTGACACCAAACGCTCATCTGACACTTCCACCCGATCTACTCATTGCAGGTGAGTTCATACCCCTTAATGAACCTTTTTAAATGATTTTACATGTTTTAGGGGGGATACAAGTATAACTCTACAAGTTTTATTATCAAATTTTATGTGATTCACAAATTATCATCAAAAAGGGATTTTTCTACACTTTGAGTTGTTTACCAATAAAACTGTTTTAGTTGTTTATCAAATGCATTTTTATGATTATATTGTTGTTAAACTATTTTCAAAGCTGTGTTTAAATCATTTTTCTTTTTAAAAATATATCTACACTAATATATTTATATAAGTAAGACTTGAAGGACTTAGGACCAATAGCTCGCCTTATTTCCTGTTCTTGTTTGATGTGGTCTTAGGGTATCTGTTATCCGTCCGACTGTCGTTGATTTCTTAGTTATATATCATATATATTTGTGTTAGATATGAAAGTCTTCATCTCATACGATACCTTTGTTATTCAAAGGCAGGAAATCATACACTCTAGTTAACTATAATAGGTATAGTTAAGACTACTGCTCGTTACCTCTACTACTACTATACTCACTATAACTGTTATTACTACAAGTTAATACATGTATAAGAGAACACTCTATGAACTGTACAAAAGACTACTATACTATAATACAAGAGAATACAATAATCCAGAGTATAACACACTATCCCTCTATAAGACACTCTACCGCGCTTACACCATGTGACCAGGGCTTTCCGGAAGGAAGGCAACACTACATGTATAGATCTATACGAGGCGGACACTATTACATCCTGACTGTTAACTACAGTCCGAGCCGACTAGGCCCAGGGGTGGCACTACATCACTACACTACGCATGATCGGGAAGGTCATCAGGTTCTCTATTATCATTCCGTCTGGTTACATGAGGGGTTACACCTTTATCCAAATTAATACACTAAAACTTAAGTCTAAGCTAACATCCCGAAGTAAGTAAGTATCTATTACTAATGGAAGTTGCACCACTACTACTGTCAACAGGCATAACTTTTCTTCATCTATGTTACTCACATGAGATTTATTATCGTACTTTTACAACTGAAGGTTTTCAATGATAATACTTACACACAACTCAAAGGATTTAACTTACAATGTACTTTTCTAGAAAATATAGGATTTTCTAGGGATTTCTACCACTCATAAACATAAATTTCAGTTTTTATACTATAAGTTTGTGAACACTTTTATACAACAACGACACTAAATTCTTACGAACTCACCAGCTTTATGCTGATACTCGTTTTCAAAATAACTTGTATATTCAGGTCAAAGATAGACAGGTACAGGTGCAGCTTTTGGAGAAGATGGAGCGCATACAAGACCCATCTTTTACTTTTGTTATACTTTTGGTGTCTATTAAACGTTACAAAACACGTTGGTAATTAAAATTAGTATATAAATGCAATGGTTGTTGTCGCTTGTTTTTACTATTATGCAATTGTTATGATACTGTACATGACGTCCTCCACCCCAGAACGTATTCCGCCGTTATCGGTTTTTGGTTGTGACAATATATATATATATATATATATATATATATATATATATATATATATATATAAACAGAAAACAATCCAACAACACATGCAACTGTCTAAACTGATCTACCTGTCTAACAACTCACTATAGCACATTCACATCATACATAGGACTCATATTGCACTTTACGGTACTACTGGAAAATCACCAAATTAATGGATAGTTGTATGTAATCAGCGATACGATAGAGAGTCAAACATATGATTATACCCTAAAGCAACAACCAAACAAGGAATAGGCAAGAAAGCCTAGACCAAAAGTTCTCATGTAATCGCACATGAATACATACAACCCTATGATATTCACTTCGATAATCACTAATCTTATTGATATTCTAACCATCATACCATTACTCCTTTATATCTTATCATTCAAGGATATACATCACCCTACATAGTATAATGAATATACTCACTTGGGCTAAATAATAGAAGCTCAAAGACAACCTCAAGAAGAGTGCAACTAATCAAAAAGTCAACGATCAAATTCAACAATCATCATCACATGTCACCACGCTGCAACTAAGCCTCTAGATTGGGTCGTGGTCATAAAAGGACAACATAATCGACATGCTTGGCAGAAAACACACACATATCAGAAATCAAAACAACCATGTCACGACCATAAGGTGCATCATGTCATGGCCAAACTCATATCCTTAAAAATGACTTAATCCATTAAGTCCAAGCTTCTAACTCTCACATATGGATCCCACAAGTGTCTACCGGATAAGAGTTAAAACCCTAGATCCAAGAATGCACCTTACTTCAAATTTGGAGTAGAGAGAGCTCATGCATGCAATCAAAACTCCACCATAAAGCCAGATCTGAAGTTAAATATGATTTTAAGCTCTTGGAGTTGTTTAAAATCCGAAGATCAAACCATGCATGGGGTCAAAGCATCACATAAAGTCCCAAAACACTAAATATGCATAGATCTTAAGATAAAAATCAATAAAATGATGAACTTTAGGACTTATAAAGGTCCATAAGTGTAAGGATGGTTAAATCATCACTTATAACAATACCACTGACCAATATTTCTTATCTTCTTGACTCTAGAGTATATGAACCAATAAAAGAGCACCAAAATTTGGGTTTCGGATAGAGTTTGAGCTTACAACATTCAAATCGGCTTGCGTTTCTCTCAAGGGAGGTTCTGGAGGCTACAAATGATGAACCCTAGGGTTTAGAGCTCCTTAAACAGGTACAATTACCGAGAAAAGGCCATTATCCCAAGGGTTGACACTACGCTACGATATCCTCTCCACGATGTTGTGCCGTTTTGTGAAGCATTCTAATCTCAGATTTCGAGAAATGTGATAAATAACATCCCATATCGCCTCATCCTTCTACTTTCCTTTGAACTAAAATATCAGCTAAACAAATGAAAAACATCATCAGAAATGGGATTTTACAATAATTTAATTTATTTGACTTAAGAAAAAAAACATAATTTACTCTTTTTAGGACATATGCCCTTTTATGTCTCCAAGCGTAGGAAATAGCAATGTACATTTCTATTTCTTGCATTAACCTTCCGTTGCTGTAAATAAGTTGAAGTATATTTCTATTTCATTTATTTAGGCCTTTTTGGGTTAAAATGCAAGAAATAGCAGCATACTTTAAAAAACATAAAATGCAAGAAATAGCAACATACTCTTCTTTATGTTAAAATGAAAAAAATAACAACATAATTTAATTGATTTGACTTGAAAAATAACATAATTTACACTTTTTACTACATAAGTCTTTTATGTCCCTAAGTTTTGGAAATAGTAACAAACTTTCTATTTCTTGCATTTAAGCTTCCTTTACCACAAATAAGTAGAAGTCAGTTGCTATTGTGTGATTAATAAAAGTTTTTTTTTTGTTTCAGCTAATGCTCCAAACCCTTACTTGCCATCCACACCTAATGGATAGTCGCCCGTGACACCAAGTTCAACATTTTTATATGGTACACCCGATGAAAAGCAATGACAATAAGGATTTTTTTGGACATGATATGTAAAACATGAAGGTGTCCTTTAATAGTAATGTACTATCAGATTATATACTTATATAAAGCCCTTTAATAGAATGTACTATCAGAGCTCCTTAATAGCAATGTATTGCATTTATTAAGTAATGGAATGATATATATATATATATATATATATATATATATATATATATATATATATATATATATATATATATTAAGAAATGGATTGTCGTTTTTATATGATATGTTATTTAGTATTATGAGAAATTATATGTCATTTAATTTGAAAATTAGTAAAAATATATTTTTTAAAAACATTTAAAATTACCTAATAAAACGATCTTGTCAGTATCGGTATAAATAATCGTGCCTTCATGTTCGACTATAGCTAGAGCCCTTAGATCTGGAGCCAATTGTGTAACGACCCAAAAACACGACACAATTTTTTTTAATAAATAAATTATTAATACAGATTGTATTCATAAAACCAAAGTAATCAATATTTAGCAAACATCAATTAACCAGAGTAATTCTCAATACGAAGAAACATGTGGTGTATGCTCTAAAATCATCTCGAGCTCTTCCATTTGAAAACCGGAGTACCTGAAACATAAACTGAAAATCGTAACCACAAAGCTTAGTGAGTTCCCCATAATACCATACCACATACAATAACAAATTATCACACACATACATATAGGTGTCATGGGCTCCCCCCATGGTATTTACCTAGAATGCCATGGGCTTTCTCCTCTTGTTCTTACATCCAATTGCCACAGGATCCCCCCGAGGCCTTCCATGAAAGTATCATAGAGACAACCAGCATACCACATAACACATAATGGGTCAGTATTGGTGCCTTCAACCAATGGATATAGTGAGAAGACTTACCTTGCACTTTTGAATCTTACAGAAAACTCCTGGCTGCATGCTGACTAATCCCCGAACTATTAGTAACAAAATAACACCCAATTAACAACTGAGTTCCAATCCAAACCACAACTCCATGACTGGGGTAAAAGGAACATTTTATCCCTACCTAACCTTGACCAAATTTATGACCCAACTATACTCTGAAAGGCCCAAAGGCCCACAAATCAACCATTTGCCTAGTTTTCCAATTTGGGTCCAAACCCCTTACATGGCTTTGCCTTAAGGCCCAACCATTCTCTCTAGTCCGACACTTTGTGTTATGATAGCCTATTAATAACTCAAACTATCAAGCCCAAAACCAAAGGATACACAAAGGCCTACTAATGGAAAATTGGGCCCAATCCCTTATGGGCCTTATCTTAAGCCCATATTTTCCTTAGATACAATTCAGATTACCTCAAACACCCCTTAGGAAAAACTTGATCAAAGACATAATCCAAAAGGACAAGATCCATAATCCATATTGACCCAACTCACCGATTTGTCTAGTCAACTCGCCGATTCTACATCAACTCAGAAACGGGGAAAACCAAAACAAATCGCCAAGTCGACCAACAAACTTACTGAGTTTTCCCGAGACCCAACAGCTTAATACATTAAGCTTCCTTCATCGAATCCAAGAGCTCCAAAGCTTAGATCTCAACCAAATTGAGATCTAGAAGGGTAAAGTTTCCAACTTTACCCCTAGGAACCACCGAAATGGGTTCAAACCCAAACCCTAGACTTAAAAGAGTGAGGGCTTAACCATTAAGCACTTAATCTCTAAAGACAAAGCCCCAAATTGCAGATATGACACCCTATTGCTGGAAAACCAGGTAAAGTTGCCAACATTACATTCATGCATGCCTAGGTGAAGCTCAAAAGCTCAAGAAGGGCTTAATAAGGGACTTATGCACACAAGAAGTCCTTAAATCCATAAAGTTGGCACCTTTATGCCAAAAGAGTCCATAACAACCCCAAATCTTAAAGAATAATGCTTTAGGACGTCCTAATCTAAACATTAATCCAACCCATGGCTAAAGCATAACAAATTAACCCAAAAGAGAGATAGATCTAAGAACCTAGCCATCAAGATAAGAACTTCATACCTCAAACTCCTTGCAAAATGGTTAAATATTCTGGATCCAAGACTTCCTTCTCCAAGATTAGAGCTTCAAGATCTTCTAACTCCTTCATAATGCACAAAATGACCACCAAACATCATCCAAGGCTCAAATGTTTGACAATGGAGGCTACAACTCAATTTAGGGTTTTGACAACAATGGAGGCTGCTAAGGAGACCAGCCAAAGGAGCTTAAGGCCTTAAATATGGTGCAACACCATAAAAATTAGGGTTTCCTTCCCGGCCACCAACTCGCCGAGTTGAGGCACCTCAACTCGTCGAGTTGGGTCATTTAATCCCGCAAATCTTCCATCATAAACTCGTCGAGTTGGCCCCTCCAACTCGTTGATTTAAACTCAAATAAAGTTTATTCTCAACAATTTCTCTTTAACATTTCGGGTGTTTCAACTCTTCCTTACTTAAATAGATTTTGTCATCGAAATATGTTCATACCTTTCTCAACACACCAAACAATCTGAGCAACATTACCACAACCTGAGAATACTAAAGCTTTATCAAGGCAATTGAAATCAACCCTAGCAAAACTCACAAAACCCGAAGAAGAAAGAACCTTAAACCCTTGCAGAAAACCACCTCTACCTTTACTGAAACCTAGAACCTCAAATTAATATGACTTACTGACAGACCACTCACTCTGAACCACTATCAAAACAATTCGTAAGAAGCCCATACTAAACAAAATACTTCCAATCTAGATTATCTTGATGCTTTGAAGGAACAAAATAACTGATTATATATAGATGCAGAACACTTATACTTGACAGGAGGCTCCGATAATCCTTCGAGTATACGATTCATCCCTACAACGGTTAGACTTATACGAGATATGTGTAATAGAGTCAAATCAACCACTCTGAGATTATTTAATCTATTGCAAGCGACTTAGCACTTCCTGAACAACAAGCTACGCTACATACATGAAATACGAATCACTAATGCTGCCTGAAACACCACGATGCCCCCAAGATGAATTTTAAAAGCGACAAAGACCTCCCTGATCCCAACTTGTCTGTTAGTTATCTAAAAAACTGGATTCCTACCCGATTGTTGAGTCAAAAGGTACCAGCATAGTCGCCCCACGCGACTTCAGAACGAAAGCCTCAACTAATCAAAATTATCCGATCCATAATGATACCGAATCCACTGCTAAAAGAATGCCACGAGACCAACTTTAGTCACATAATATACCCAGTCTGCAACGTCCTAGCTTCTCCTGATTCTAAAAACGTTGTGGAGACAGAACCCACCTAAGACATAACACAACGGCTCGATTGCTATCTAAACCAAACCCATTCTTTACCCTTGAACCATGCAATTGATGCCCTTGGCATTTAGAGACCCCAATTATTATTCCATAAAACATGTGCGATATACGACTCGAAATCATACCTTAAATCCATTCAATGCTCCACTCACAACCCGAGATTCACGAATCTACACTTGCAATTCATACTACAACCTTCCGATTCCCGATGAACCCTCACCTGATAGAAAATTAATTTCCTCCAAACCATTTCTAAAACTACCAGTCTCGCACCTGGTCCAACCACCAGGTTCCAAAGAGTCCAAACAGCAAGGCTACCCAGCCTAAAAAACCCTCTGCGCCACACACTGATCCCCCACGAGATCCTACAAATCAAAATCTAATACTTTGACCGAACGGTCTATACCAGGACCCTCCTGATCTATCACCATCACATGGCCCTCGCCCATCGAACCGAACCTTAATAGTCGTCAACCCAAAGCAGAGAATACACTTCAATAATCTTGACCGATATGCCTAAGGCACGAACAGATTCCCCATCACACTCGACCATTTCTAAAAATAGTCTAACTCGAACTGGTGATTGCTGATATCTTATCGCAGTCTTACAACACCTCTAACCCACCATGGTTGCCTAACATCGATAACAATGATGATGCCGACTTGTGCTCGGGAGTTTCCTGACCCCCACCCCCTATCAACACAACCTCAATCTGACCCGCCACTTAACTCTCCCCCACTTGGACTCGATCACGGTTTCCCACCTTCTAATCCATATGGATTTCCGATCCATCTTTCTCAACTGGCGTGAACCGTCCATACCCTACGCTGAACAATACTAGTGCTCCCTTTCTAACCAAATTCGTTGATCACCTGATTCCTGAAACCTAACGGATACCCTTGAAATCTCAACGTACCTGATAATTCAGATCACCTCCCACGATACTATATCGACTCCTTGATCTCTTATGCTGGCGACTAAAACTATAACTCTTTCCTTGAACCGACGGATCTTATCCCCCTTCTAATACCAAAGATTTGTTGGATTCTAACTGACTCCAACCTAGGCGAACATAAAGCTCCTCTAACACTTCCGAAGACCAAAAAACCCTTGAAGACCAGCTAAACACTTCCCGACTCCCAACATTACCGATAACCCCAGATGCTCAAAAATATATCACTCAAATCTTGGAGTTTCAAGGACGAGTGCTCCAATCTAAAACGCAGTAACATGCCACTTCCCTCGGCACCCTAAAAAGGCAATCCGTGCACCATTTCAAAACCATCGGATCTTGGTGATATTGGATAACTAACCCGTTGAATTCTTACCATAAAACTTCCACATAATGCCCCCGAACCGATCTTCACTACCAACCAAGATAATACTGAACACTCCAAACCCGTTGTAAAGGAAACAACCCTTCACTAAACCACTTATGATTCATGTCATGTAGGTGTCATATAACAATTCTTGAAATCCCAAGAAACATGAAAACTGATAATAACTAAAAAGAACGCAAAAGATAATATGCCCGCAAAATCACCTGACGGAGCATGGACCTCCCCTGTCTGACACTACAATGATCGGATCTTCTCTATTGGGGCTCTTATCCTATCCTCACGACTATCATGGATCCGCAAAATAGCTGAAGCAGACGTACTCACTACTCCTCCCCTTCTTCTCACACAGGCGACCCTCTTTTGGCTCACTTGATCACAGAGAGAACATAACAGGCTTGCCTCCTGAGGATAATCCCTGCTAACATGACCAACCCTGCCATACTGGTAGAAGACCAAACCCTTCGAACGACAAACTCCATCGTGCAGTTTCCCATACGTGCTTCATAGACCCTGGCCTTGTTGGCCTCACAAATGTTGATCCGAAGTCTTGGGTCTTTTCCCGGGACCCTCCACTACATGCACCTGATTTGATCCCCCTCTTCCCAAGGTGGTCTAAATCGATCTCCTACCCTCAGCATCTATAAATCATATCATTCAGGGTCTCAGACCCTGAAATACTCACAAACTCCCTGATGTCATCCTGCAACATAGTATAATACCTCACCTTCTTTATTTCCTAATCTGGTGCATAAGGTGGTACCAATAAAGCCCTCTCCCGGAACTTGATAGTGATTTCTTCCACAATCTCGTAGTCTAGCGGAGATACAGAAACTCTCACTCCAATTGATGTGCCTCAATCATTGGAGAAAACTCAACTCGGAACCTGGTCGAGATGTCATCCCATGACATAGCATCAACAACATCATCACCCAAATCACTACCGACCTCTTCCCACCAATCTCGTGCCTTGTCGTTCAACAGGCAGGAAGCATATCTGACCTTTGCCTCCTCGGGGCAGAAACTCGTCCTGAACGCATTAGCCATATCCGCTAACCATCTCCTACTAAAAATGGGGTCCCTCTCCCCATGGAACGCAGGAGCTCCACAAGCATGGAATTCACGGAAAGGAAGAGTGTGAGCTCCAACGATAGCCATAACCTCAGCACGGGACGCTACCAAATGCTTATCCAAAATCTATAAAAAAAACCCTCTTTGACCAAACCAAAGATTATAGGAATCTTCTTCAAAACACCATAGTTAATCTTCTGACGAAATAAATTCTTGTGTCTGCTTGCTAATCGGCTCAGTACCCTTACCTGAGCCGGAACCAGAACCTATTCCTCCTTTCTGGAAGCTCATCACCAAAGTAAATTACAATCATGCATAAAATCATAACATACTCAAGAATCCTCTTACCCAAGCTTCTTAGATTCTCCAAGACTTTCCCCAATTCGAGTATAGATCTTATGCTTTTAGTAGTACGGGCCCAATACTACCTTCCACACATATTCATACTTTCCTCAAGGATCATCATGAATCCTCTAAGTCGCCTACTCCACTGATGTACTAAATACACAATAACACATAACCCACCAAAGCACCTCATAAGTTCCTGGCCTCACCTTGCCACTAGTTGTTGAAGAAATCATCATAATGCCAGTGATCCACCTCATGAATACCGTTTTATTCACTTAGTAGCTGACTCCCATATCCAAGAGTTCCACAAAGCACAAAGCAAGCAACATTCATGCAGTAACATTCCAATTCATAGAACATTCACCCTCACCCCACACACTACCACTGATGCAAGAAATTCCACCCTTACTATCGGTTGCCTTATGCATGCAAATTATACACAGAACATGATCAAATAGACTGTCGCATAATAGAATCTACCCTAGAATCACAACCAGACAAGGAACATGAAATAATTCCAAATCAATTATTCTAGGGCTATAAGATCCTAACTGTCTACAATTTTTAAAGCATACACTTAGCAATTACTGATTCCAATAGATATCCCCATCTCAGCATATCATCCAATTCACCCAACTCAATAAGTTATCATATATCAGATCAAACTACCAATAACTATTGAGCACTAACAGACAAGTCTACCAGCTCACACAATATACATACAAAGGCATCTCTCTTAGCATTCTATCACGCAAGAACTGAGCAGATCCTTATCCCTAATTAGCATGTGACTCACATATTAAGGGTGAAACGGTCGAGAAACAGTGGATGTCGTTAAGGGTGCAACGGTCGAGCAACAGTGGAAAGGAGGAGAGATGACGACTGATAAAGCTAAAGGGTTTGCCCAAAAATCGGACATGCAATTTCTTTTAAAAAGAGAAGGTTACAAATGAAATGACAAAATTACCCCTGCAATATTTTATTAAAAAATGATTTAACGGTGAAATGCTAACGGAGTGAACCGGAAGGACCAAATGTCAAAAGTTTTGAAACCACAGGGACCATCTGTGAGGTTTTTTGAACTTAGGGATTAAACTTGATATTTTTGTAAACCACAGGGACCATTTTTGAAGTTTTGTCTAAAGATAATTATAAAGATAATAAAGGCTTTGTTACATTTCCACATCAAAGTAAAATATAGTACTGAGTTATTTTATTTAATGCCTATTGGTGTTCCAAAAGTACATTTTCGAAGTCCTGGAGAGGAAGATGCATCTTAGGTTGACATATAGTGCGACTTGTCAGATATATTAGGTTATATGGGATTCCCCCCGTTATCTGTTTTTTTAAAAACATTTAAAATTATAACACACACAAATGTTTGTCGTCTTCCTTTATGACATGGGCTTTAATGACATGCAATGTGTGTCATAAATGCATGTCGTAAGCTTATGAGACGCAAATTAATGTCGTCTTACTTTATAACAGATACTTTAATGACACGCATTTGCATGTCATATTTACCATTTTATCACACACAATGTGTTTCATAAAAGACCGTTCTTCTAGTAGTGTGTATAATATCCCCTTTGTCTTGTATGGAAACTTATATATAGTTATGTCTTATTCGTTTGTAGATTATACTTAAAGATGTAGTGCATTGAGAGTTGCGAGTTAGAGTTTACTTTATATAGATCATTTTTTGTACTTTTTTCACAACAACTTAATGCAAACTTTAACACTAAACTCATATATTATTGATTATGTTGTTCTTAATTTTCACATGCCAAATCTAGGTTTCATGTCTTAAAAGCTCTCTCGATCTAAGACATTGTCTTTACAATAAAAAATTTATTTAGCTGTAAAATAATCTTTAAATATATTTACTAGAAAAAAAACTTCAAGAATTATTTTCCTGATAGAAAAAAAAAAACTTCATGATTTTAACAAAGCGAACAAATATTGACACACTAATTTTGAATAAGATGCGAAGACACCAACATTATTCCTTTTAGGTGTAAGTTATTGCGAGAACATACAAATTTGCGATAACTTAAGAACTCGTAAACTGCTAATCAGCATTCTAAACCAAGACCATCATTAGTCTTCAAAGCAACGACTAAGCCATATTTAGGCTAAAAAATGATCTCACATTTTTTAAATGTGTGTATATATATATATATATATATATATATATATATATATATATATATATATATATGTGTGTGTGTGTGTGTGTGTGTGTTTGTGTGTTTTTCAATATTTTTCAAAACTAACATAAAAATGGGACCCTAATAGCAACCTTTAAGAGTATTGCAACTTGAAAACGTCAAAAACACAGAAACGAAAAATATGCATGCATGCATATTTAGATGTGTATATATGCATTTTGCAAAAAAAAAAAAAAGTACGTCAAATCTTTTTTTGGACTATGGATCTGCTGTAGTCGCTGGTCTAGGAATCCAAAGGTGTTTTCGGTTTTCAAAAATGATGTACGGATTGAACTTTTCATGTTCTCGCAAATCCTTAAGTTATCAAACTTTCCTTGTTCCTATTAGGACTAATATCATAAAAGTGCTAATTTTTTAATATGAAATTGGAAAAAGGCATAACATTTTTTTTATTGTTATGACCATAGTTTTTTCTCGTAAAATTATCACTCTTGCCCACTTAACGAGTTTCATAGTTAACTCTATTATCTTTTTTGCAAAATTAGTCCTAAAACTGGTTTTAAAGTTTAAATTTGGTCCCTGTAGTTTGTAAAAAATTACACACATGGTTTTTTAACTTTATTTTTTGATGTTTATATACTTTATTTATTTTAGTTATATATATATATATATATATATATATATATATATATTTATTTATTTATTTGTTTATTTATTTTTATTTACTCTGTTATATTCAAGGTCCTAAATGGCGTGAACCGTAATGTGGCGGCAAAGCTAAGCCTTAAGCTTAACGAGCCATGACGAGTTATGGCGTTTTTCAAGTCGTGATGTAAGACGACGATTTTGTATTAATTTATAATTATATTACCACAAAAAAATAAATTTATATTAAGTATAACTACTTTTTAGAAGTGTTATATCAATAACTAATAACAAAAAGTTAACAAAAAACACAATACTTATATCCCCGATTAGAAAAGACATAATAAAGTGTAAAAAAATTTGTCTCATACGAAAAAACAAGCGTCATAATAAGTCATAACGCGCCATGGCACGCCATATAACGCCTTACTACGTGTCACGCCCAACAAAAACGTTATGAAGCCTTACGTAACGGCGAAGTCACGCCTCACGTCATAGCATGCCTTGGCGCGCGCCATGGCGCACCTTTTAGAACATTGGTTATATTCATACATTTTACACCTTTTGTATTTTTTTAGATTTTTCATATTTATTTTTGTATTATATTTTAGTTTTTTTTGTAGTTTTAATTTTCTTTTTCAATTTCTCGTATTTTTAATTATTCTTGACCATTTTCAAAAATTATAAAATATATTAACATATTAGTGTATATTATAACTGGTAGTTTTTAGTTTTTGTATTTTTTTATTTTTATTCAGAAAAATAAAAAAGTTATATTTATATTTGTAATTTCGGTCTAACTTATTTTCTTTTTATTTTTTGTTCTTTAGTGTTGTTATATTTATGCTACGAAAAAATTACAAAAAAACAACTTATTTATTGAGAATTAATGTTTGAATGTGATATAACTTGCAAATTATATCATATTTCTATATGTGATATCACAAGTTTAAATTCTAGATAATATTTTCCAATTTCATAATAGATTAAAAGAAAGAACCTAAAAAATAATAATAGTCGGTCTCTATAAAAAATACTTGTTATAATATTTTAATTGAATTCATGTTCATTTAATTGGAGAAAAAATAAATAAAAACATTAGAAAAACCGTAATGAATTAATTTGAAAAAAAAAACAAAAAACAAAACATAAAGTGCGCTAAAGTGATAATTCTGCGAGAAATTTTTGGAAATACCAATAATAAAAAAATGTTAGATATATTTCTAATTACGCGTTAAAAACTTAGGAGTTATATGATATTAGTCCTTCCTATTAAAGCTAAATTGAATTTACAAATTAAATCATATTTTTAAATGTGATATCAATAGTTTAAATTCAAGATATTATTTTCCAATTTCATCTTAGACTAAAAGAAAGAACAAAAGAAAATATAATAACCAGTTTCTATAAAAATAATATTTTTTTATAATATTTTAAATTGAATTTATGTTCATTTATTTGAATAAAAAAATAAAAACATTAGAAAAATCATAAATAACTAAATTTGTAAAAAAATGTAAAAAAGGTAAAAAAAAAAATCAAATTGTTGAAAAAAAAGTTAAAAGACAAAAGCAAATAAAGTATATATATATATATATATATATATATATATATATATATATATATATATATATATATATATATATATATATAACAAACGAAGATAAAAAGTATATATAAAAAAAACGAAAATAAATAAAGTATATAAAAAGGAAAAATAAAGTTAAAAAAAACATATGGTGTAATTTTTTACAAATTACAGGGACTAAATTTGAACTTTAAACTCAATTTTATGACTGATTTTGCAAAAAAGATAACAAAGTTAACTATGAAACTCATTAAGTGGGTTAAAGTGGCAATTCTACGAGAAAATTGTGGCAATAGCAATAACAAAAAAAAAATATTAAGTCTTTTTTCAATTACGTTTTAAAAACTTAGGATTTTTATGTTATTAGTCCTTCCTATTAAAGCTATAATTGAAATTGTTAATAAATACACGTCTATAATAAGTAAAAATAAAGAAAATGGCAAGTTATCTGACCGAATTCTTATGGTATGTAATAAACTTCTCCTACATATTTATAACAAACATGTAAAAATATTTTCTTAAAGGGTTTTACGTGTTGAATATGTATGTGAAATTATTAGTTGTTTGAATGTATCACATGCACCGAAATAAATAGAAGATGATGATGATGATGTTTGTTCAATTGCATAAAAGAATAGATCCAACGGAGGATCACCATGTGGTTTTCTTGCATAAAAATGTCGAAGTTTTGACGATTGAAATATGAAAATATGATGCATGGGTATATTGAAAGTGGACAATTAACAATGAGTTGTTCTCGAAGGACATTGTCTCTTCTCGAATAATGTCAAAGATCATTCCATCCAAAAGAGTAAGATTTCAAGTTCTAAGTTCACACAATGGGACCAATGTCCTTGTATAAAATTGTAGACACGTGAATCGATATGATTAGAATGAATTCAATCAATGATATGATATGATTGATAAGTTAATGAAGTAAATCATTATGTGGTCCGATTGAGAGGCGTAGCTATTAGGACCAAAGCTTTTCTATTTTGTTTATAATATATATAGGAGAAAAATTAGAAACTATCTTGGAAAAAATAAAGACCTACTTTAAGTTTGTTTTTTTTAAATGTCTTAAAAACCATTTTAAAAGGAGAAAAAAATATGTTACTAGAAGCAATTTGTTATTTTAAATTATGGAATTGATAATAAAAAATTAACAACTCTTTATAACACTCTTAAAATATCGATAATCATATAAATTGCTCTAATAAAATGAAGCTCACATGACTCAACTCCTTCCGATTCATTAACTTTTACAAATATAGAAAAATAAATAAAAAAAAACACTAAAAGTGAAAAATAAAAAACCCCAACTGTCTCTTTCTACTATTTATTCATTGTTTTGGAATTGATGTCGGACACTGCCAAAAGACTCTCACTTTCTGTTCGCCACTTTATCAATACACTAATAATCAACTTTTTTTCATTAAACCGTACAGTTTTTCCAATTATATTCCAGTCGTTTTAAAAAAAATTAATATGTGGTGTCTGATCGATTTTAACCGGTTGAACTGTTGGTCCAGGTTTTTCAAGGTACATGACCCGACCCCCCACAAATGTTGTTCACTTTATCGGATTACTTAATTTGTGAACCACATGATTTTTTGCTCTAGATTTGTCACTGGTCCGGTTACCATTGCGATGTATGTGCATTTTTATTGATAGTTATATATATATATATATATATATATATATATATATATATATATATATATATATATATATATATATATATGAAAAACGAATATACCTAACAATCTTATATAAACTTACGTACGTAGTCTTATCATACTAATTCATTTTAATTATAAATTTTTTTTAAACTTCAACCTCTGACTTGATTTACTTCCAATATTTTTGTAAATTTACCATTATCTTCCACAAATATCATTTTCATTTGCAATGGTATATATGTAGCCATTCAGGAGGTGTTCGAGAGAAAGAAATGATATAAGAGGAAGATCATGGTGAAAGTCTAAATTTTTTTTTAAAGTAAATCAAGTTACCGGTTAAAGTTTAACAATCTTGGATGATTATAATCAAAATATGATAAAAACGACGTAAAATAAAATAATGAGGTTAGGTACCTAAGTTTATATAAGGTTGTTAAGTAAATCAAGTTACCAGTTAAACAAACTTGGACGATTACATTAAAAATATGATAAAAAAATTGATGTAAAATAATGAGGTTAGGTACATAAGTTTATCTAAGGTTGTTAAGTATATTTACTTTTCCATATATATATATATATATATATATATATATATATATATATATATATATATATATATATATATATATATATATATATAGGCTTAGGTTATAATGTGGATTCTAAGTATTGTGTGGATGTAAGGGTAGTTTGTGGGCCAAGTGTTTTCTTATAATAAAAGTAATTGTTTTTATTTAAAAAGAAGTATTAATTTAAAACAATTTATAAAATAAGAAGGGATACAATTCCATCTAATTAGGAAATATATAGGTTATTTTGTAATAGATTATGAGAATCCCCAAATTAATAGAATCAGAAGCTACCTTCGTGTTTATCACATCTCAAAGTTTCTTACGATTGTTTATAATCAAGAAAGAAGAACCAATTTCGGAAGAGGGATTACATTTGTTAATCCTTTTTATATGAAAAGTGATTTTTCGAAAACGATCGATAGGGTTTGTTTGCGATACAGTTTCTAGAAGAATGCGAGGAACATGGTCGACTTCGTTCAAGTCTAAGTTCACGAACATGGCAAAAACGGCTTTAAATCTAGACGATGATGACGATTTCGTTTCCCCAACTCCAGGTATTAAGCGTATTGTAAAAAAATGAGAATTTTATGAATTTTTATTTACGAAAACTTGAGGGTTTTGTCATAGGGGTTTTCGGTGAGATATTAGTTGGTTCCGTTTGTTGTCATGTGTGTTGTTAATTTTTTTCTGGCATACGAAACTTATATTCGGATATTGTTCTTCTGGATTCAGTAAGATTTGAATGGAATATAGTTTACTGTGTTAGAATATTGTGGGTTTTGTGTTGGTATGAACGTAGAATACTATTGTAGTTTCAATGGTATATTATGTTCCTTTATAATGTTAGTATCAATAATTGAAAGTGATTGTTTCTGTTTATAATCATGATATATGTTTAATTTCTTATGGATGTAAACTTATTCTTCTAGAATTTGTATGTTTGTTCTCCAAATATGATATTTCTTTCAGAAAACTTGTGTATATGAACTTGTTTCATTATTAAATTCCTATAAAACTGTATATTGTTTGTTAATAAAAAATTTTGTAGTGTCTGTATTCATGTGTTTGGTGAACTATTTATTGAATAATGGTTAATGTTGTAGATTGTTTTTGGGTTAATTAGTTTCCAGCATCGTTACAATGCTCTGTTTACCAAGTGTTTTACGTTAATTAAGAATATTAGTATAATGGCAAGTGATTATTTTTTATAATGTTAATGTAATGATTTGAAGATGTTGTTTGTCATGTAGTGATTGCACAAACTATAGTAATTCCAAGTACAAGTGTGAAAAAGAAGAAACGTCAGCACTCATCAAGATCAACCCCAGAGAAGAAAAAACCTCGTCCCTTAAATGTTTTAATAGAAGAAAGGTCAATTAGGTAAAAGACAAAAGTTTAGAAGGTGCATGTTCTGATAGAAGGGAAAAAGGTAGAATGAGAGGGAAAAAGAGAACGTAAAGGAAAACATGAACAAGTTGGGGTAGAGGGGATGAAAAAAATGAAACTAAGAAGGTAAGGAAGGTGAATGAGAAGATCAGAAAAATTGAAAGAGACTATCCACCGGGTTTAAGAAGGCTACCTACAAGAATGACACCAAGTAGGATTAATGCAGCCGCTAAAGTGTTGTTAGCAGCACAAAAAAAAGTAGTTTATGATATGGGATTTGGTTCATTGTTGATGTTAGATATGGATGTTGTACCAGGGTTGCTAAACTATTATCTTCTAGATATGTACGATCTAGAAACCAATAGACTTGTGATGGAGAATGGAGTGATTGAAACAACAAAAGAGCTGGTGCATAAGATGATGGGTTTACCAATGGAAGGGGATGATTTGAGTAGAATGCCTTACTGTAAAACTGGCAATGAGATTCTGGAATAATGGAAATCACAATATGTAGACAAGAAGTTTCATGGTGAAGCAAATGTGAAAGATATTAGAAGTACAGAAGAAGACAATATGATATTTTGAACTTTCTTATTCTATTCATTAACACCTTCATAGAGTCAATGGTTGGTGGTACCAATAATATCAAAGTGGTTGAGAAGTTAGTTCTAGTAAAGGACTTTTCCAAGATTGATTGGTGTAAGTACATGTTGGACAGCTTACGAACTAGAAAGGGTATGTGGAGAAGGGATGACAAAACATGCTACTACTCGGGCCCTATTACTTTGTTATTGGTAAGGGATTGATTATTTTAGATTTAAATGTGATTATTTGAATATAAATTATAAATTTGAAGTTTTTTTTTTCAACTTTTTGTTTATGTATCCATTTTATTTCAACTATCATATGTGTATAACATGAGGTATGAAAATATAAAGTTGGATAAAAGGATATTATTTATTGAACATGTTAAGGGTGATAAGCTGATACAAAACGAGAAATGGAAATTAAGTTGGGAGGGTTCGGGAGGCAATTCATAGATAGTAACATAAATGATGAGAGAATGGGGTGTGAAGAAGAGGATGAAGAATGAAACTTTATGGGGACATTGAGGTAGAGTTCATATTACTTTGAATTCAAGATTATGTTTTTTTTATGTTAATTTTTTAAGTGTTAATTTGTTTTGATTAGTTATAATACAACATGTTGTGTAATTAGAAGGTAATTGATTCTTAAAGAATTGTTGTTAACTACTTTAGTTATTTAGAATAAGTACAATAAATTATTCATATTGCAGGCATTTGTTGCTGTATTGGAGCACAATTATGGTGAATTGCTATCACAGAAGAGTAACATGGAAGTTGCATTAAAACATGGTTTACAAAAATTCCCTGAAAGTGAAGTACTAAAAGAGTGGGTAATTAATAAGAATGAGTTGTTTAATGAGAACGATTATGTTAAGGAGAACGATAATGAAAATGATATTCCATACCATGGAAAAGAAGTTGTTGAATATCAAGGACATTTGTCACCTATTAGAGGTTTGATACGTAAGAGCAAGGATATAGATGAAGGATGTAGTTATGTGGAACCACGTTTGGAAAATGAATTAACACAAGATGATCTTACAATGACTTTGTTTTATAAGTTACCAGGTGTGATGGATGAAATGATAGATATGGCAAGTAAAACAAAGATGATGCTTTAAAATAGTAAACATGTAGAAGAAGTAGAAAATCCAACTGTTGTGGTAGGATTTAATTCGATTGAAGGAAGAAATCTAGATGAGGAGTTGAACAATGTTGCCAATGTAGATGATAATGGTATAAGGAGAAAAAGGGAAAAAAATCTGCAAATTTATTTCATTCCCCTTTTATTGAATGGGTGATTAGAGATGGTGATAAGTTGAAGAAGGAGGATATTTATATGTGCACTTCAATATTTGCATCTAAAAAAAATAATAGGTTAGTGTAAAATATATTATATACTCATTAATTGTAATATAGTATATGATATTATTAATTTTATTAATATATCTATATATGTAGGATTTAATTCGATTGAAGGAAGAAATCTAGATGAGGAGTTGAACAATGTTGTCAATGTAGATGATAATGGTAAAGGGGGAAAAAGGGAAAAAATCTACAAATTTATTTCATTCCCCTTTTACTGAACGGGTGATTAGAGATGGTGATAAGTTGAGGAAGGAGGATATTGATATGTGCACTTCAATATTTGCATCTAAAAGAAATAATGGGTTAGTGTAAAATATATTATATACTCATTAATTGTAATAGAGTATATGATATTATTAATTTTATTAATGTATTTATATATGTAGGGACCCGATTTGGGATATTGGAGTTGGTGAAGTTTTGCACCAAGGATTCGTGTACCATTTTAAGAGGGATGTGTATATCCATTCTAGAATAATAGATTGTTGGGCAACATTCGTTAATAAGATGGAGGAGTACAGGGACAAAGGATCGATAGTTAGATTGTTCTTGGACACAAAATTTATGGTATGGAACGTACATTATATTTTCTAAATTTCAATGTAAATAATTTAGTGTAATACTGAAGTTTGTGATTTTCTTATTGTTACGAACTAGTGAAATGTTGAACAAATCAGGTGTAGGAGTCGAAACATACAGATTGTTTGATGGATTGCTGAGAGTTTACACTAATCAGTTTAAAGTGTTACCAAGTTTGAAAGATGTTGGGCTAGTTAGTTCATTTGGAATTAAATTTGTTTTTACACATTCTTTAGAATTTAATATTAAGATTTTGAGTTTTTGTAATAGGTTTTCATCCCAGTAGTGGATGTGGCTATGTATTACGTGGAGTGTTTTGATCTGAGGACAGGAAAGTGCTTCATAATTGATCATGTGAACCGAAAGCTTGATGTACTTGAAAGAGAGTTACATATGCAAGAATCAGCAGTATAAAGGAAGAAAACAAGAGCAAGGCGTCGACGTTGACTTTGTAGTCCGGTTTCATTAGCCGTTTTATTTTTTGGTATTAACAAGTTAAATGTAGTGTTCTGAATTTGGTTTTTTTTTTTTATGGTTTTTTTGAAGGGTTTAGTATTAAGTTGTATTTATTATGAATTATAAAAACGTGTGTTTTATGGATGAATATGGATGGTAGTTTTTAATCATAGTATGCGGTTCACAGTTTAACTATTCTAGTCTTTTCAAATTTACTGATCTTTTATGTTTTGTATGTTATATTTCTGGTAGAATAAACAAGTAACTAGTGTTTCCACCAAATGTAGAATGGATTGTTGATAATGTTCTGGTAGATAGTGTGTGGGGAATGTACATATTCTGTTAGAATATATTAAGAATGTAATGAATTTGGAAAACTGAAAATTATAATTTTTGTATTATATTAGAATGATGTTAAGCTGATATTATAATGTAAAGTATAATTTTTTTGTAACTATGTATATAGTAGGCATCCGAATTTGGTATACTAGGCATTCAAAATTTGGTATTTTGTAGTATGCATCGTTGATTGGTTGTAGGAAAAATATAGTATGTGTATTCTGTTAGAATGATGAATGTTTGATAATTGTTGTTTTCTATTCTATTGATGTTATTGGTAGTTATGATGTGGTGATTGTACATATTCTACTAGAATATGTAAACACTTTATTGAATTAGGCAGAATGAAATGTGTAATTCGTTCATTCTGTTAGAATGATGTTAAATCAATATTAGATGGTAAATTGTAATTTGTTTATAACCCTCGTTATCATAGGCATCTGGCTTTGGTGTACTAGGCTTCAAAGTTTGGTAGTTTGGAGTAGGCATCATCTTTTGGTGTGTCAAAATGGTTAGTATGTGCATTCTAATAAAATGATGAAAAATCAAAAGATGTTAACTTGGTATTCAATATAAAGTGTACTTTGTTTTCTATTAGAATGATCTAAAATTGAGTTACGTTGGATTTTGTATTTAATATAGGCATCAATCTTTGCTAGTTTATAGTATACAACAGACTTTGGTACAAACATTATGTTGGCATATATGCTATATTAAATCTAAATTGTATTCTATTAAAATGATGGTAAATTGTTCTTTAACTGAAAAGGATACATGATTCTAAATGAATGTAAAATGAATAAAAAAACATTTGAAACATGATAAAATAGTTTATTAAGCAAAAAAAACAAGAAAATAAGAATAAAATAAAGTCATTGCAAAGTAGTTATCTTTATTCTTATGAGGACAATTTTGCTTGTCATGATAACCATCTGTTGACATGATGCACACAATCTCTTGGGTTTCAATCCTTGAAGTTAAAGCATTTCTTTCTTAGATTTCAATCTTTTCCCTCTACCGCTAGAACCTTTGTTCTGAATATATGATGGATTCTCAATGTCCACCACATCAGGAATAGTGACTTTTAGAAGGTTCTTATAGTAATTGTCTCCGGTGGGAAGTTCATTTGATGGACAATCGTCTATATATTTTTTCTTCAACTTATGCTGATCATCGAGATATGCTTGTAACTTTTCAGGATCATGACTCAAACTTGATACACAATTATCAACAATTGAAAAAAAATAAATGTCATACTTGTCGGAATGTAAGTCATATCTGGAGTCCGAGAATCGCCGTTTAAGTAATTTTGTTGGAATAACATCCCTTCTCCAACGTTTCAATATGTATCGTGATGGAATTTCAACACGACTGTAATATTTAAACACACAAAAAATGTGTCTACACAAAAGGCCAACATGTTCAAAATTCTTGCAACTGCACACAAAGGTATCTTCTATTGTTGAATGTGTAACCTGTAAAAAATGGAATATTAAAAATTGAGATGACGTAATTAAATTTTACTTCACTTCAATGAAATATTATAAAATAATAAACTATATGTACCTTGAATTCAGTATCCTTGAGAATTCTATCGTAATAATATTCTTGCACTGTTTCATCACCTATTTCCTTTTGAGTTTGCCAAGTGATAATATTTTTTTTTCTCCAATATAGTAATTGTGTCACCACCATCTTCAGATGACACACACTTTTGGAAACAGGTTTCCTCATATTTTAAAATCTCTTCCTAAACTTGGTAAAAAATGGTACGGGTATACACTTTGGATGTATGAACTTCGTACGGAAGATGTTTGATTATTTTAGGAAAAGTGTTGGAAGTCTTAAAATCATTGAAAATCTGATTATGTCTTTTTCTTTCCAAATTAGTCTCAAAGGACATCATAAAAATGACAAGATACAAACCATAAAGGGTATTGTTTTGAAATGACTAGTTTTGGCTATCGGACAATGACGTAGTTCGCATAAGACCAGACATTGGTATGTCCTTGAAAAATGTTGGGATCCATAATCTACGCAACCTGTACATAGCATTCAACCACTTGTTCTTTGTAATATTGAAATCCCTCAACAAACATTCCTAACCAGCCTCAAATGCTTGTGGTTCAATTTTAGAATTCCATATTAAACCATGCAAACGATTATGAAACTTTGAATTGGTAGAAATTTCAATTGATATCTATATAAAATACATGGATGTGTTAGTATGAATAAGAATTTCTTTGTAATGTAATGATATGCAAGATATGGTTTGTATTCAATTTTTATTTTGATGGAAGAATGCCAATTCTTTATGAACTGGTATGATTCTGATGTAATTGGTATGGTTATATAATTATTATAAGAGTATGAGAATTAAATTGAACCTTTTTTGGTAACTTTTTAGTTATATGCCACATGCAAAGTCTGTGTTGTGTCGTTGGAATAAATTTTTTAATAGCTTTGGACAATGTTGGATCCTGATCTGATAGTATCAATGTAGATGGTTTTGTAAATGACTTCAAGAAGGCCTTAACCAGCCAAGAGTAAAATTCATAGTCTTCTTTGCTGAACAGACCAACACCAAATGTTACACAATTTTTATGCTTATCTATACCAGTGAGCGGAACAAAAACCATGTTATACCTGTATAGAAATTATGATTTATATAAATGAAAATTAACTACATGTTTTAGTGAAGATAAATTAAGAAAAAATAATAAAAGCATACCTATTTGTGTTGAATGTGGCATCAAGTGATACAACATCCCCAAATGCATTATAGTTAAACTTAGTTGTCTCGTCCGCCCAAAAAAGTGTATATAGCTTCTTGTCGACAAATCTATACTCAAAATTAAAGTTTGGGACATATTTTTTTTCCTTTCGTTCATTTTGTCAACAAGAAATTTGGACTCCCTCCCACCTATGAAACAATTTAGATTTTTGGTACTATTTTTGAAGTCAGAAACCAAGCCTCGATCAGAATGACAACCAGTTATGCTAGTATAAAATCTATGTGCTTTTGTCGCACCAATGTTTTGTTTAGACAAGTTGTGAATAAAACTTTCATGTGCGTACTCAAGTTTTCTCTTGGCACATCATAAGTGAATAGTTTCCTTACTAAACAAAGCATGAGAATGTTTCTCGGTAAAATCATGAACCACATACTTTACAATGCTAGGTATTATCTTTAAAACAATCTTTACTTTGCAATAAACCCCAAATGAATATTTTCTTCTTTTAGGCTTATTGTGTTGAATGTCCAAAGTATCCACTTTACCAGTGTTTTGCTTGCCTTCACGGTTGCAAAATAAATGTCTTTCCGTAATAACTTTATACGTTGATGTTCTAAGAGTCCCAATTCTCACATCAAATCCAGCTTCTAATGCATAGTTTCTATACATTCTAATAACATCAGCATATGAATCATATACTGATTTGATCTTTGGCTTAATATGATCAGATACTTCGGGAGTCCAATATAGTGAGCCACTAGGTGAAACGTAATCATGATCAACACCTGATTGTTCTGAAAGTAATAAATCATAAATATGTATAAAGTCAAATTATTGGGTTAAAATATATGTTACCACGTAGTAGATCGATATTATGTGCTATATCATCGTCATCATATGAGTAATTGTTGATTTCTGCATCTTCAAATTCTGTTAACAAAAGGAATGAAATTAAAATATATAGAGTTAAATTCTATTGGTATTGAGAACATTAAATAATTAAAAGAACCACCTTCATTAGATTTACTACTTTCACCAATTGACAATCTGTCGTTGTAGAGTGTGTCAGAACCAAGGTTGGCATATGAATAACCGCCTTACAAGAAACAAATTCATAATTGACATTTAAATGTTTATTACAGAACACATTATTAAAAATGAGATACTTCATATATAACAATAAACTCACAATCATTGATGTTACTAGTATCAACAATCTCCAAATTTACATTGTCAAGTGTACCGTACTCAGAAAATTCAAAACTCTTCTTGTTGTTCTTCATAATTTATAGGAATTACTTGTTCATCAACTGAAATTACTTGCTCATCCATTAGAATGAATATGATAACATACACCGATCTGTAGAAAGAATTGAAAAATGAAAAAAATCGACTTGATCAATAGGAATTTCAAAGAACAAACAATCCAAATCGGTGTAACTGATAACACGTGATATTAGAGGCTATTAAGTTAATAATGATATTATGATTTTAATATATATTTTTTAAAGATATCATTCATTAATTGATAATATTTTGTTTTATGAGAATATTTTGTTAATTAGCTTTAGATTTGGTAACTTGGCTCCTTAACATTATGTTCTAAAAATTGAATATATTATCTAGAATTGAATGGTGATTTGAAATAAAAATAAATTACTCATGTAAAAAAATTATGGTAATTAAACGAAATTCTGACAGAATGTCTACAATATTTGTATTTTAGCAACTAAATACATGACTGTTATAAACAAATTACATGATAAAAACCTTATAAAAAGAATTATACTAATGACAATAATATAATTTTGTTTCACTTTTCTTTCAGAGTACTATTGAACTTATGGGTTCTGTTATCCTTATAAGCCCATAATTCTGGCAGAATTGCAGCAACATTTTACTTTTATTAAATACGTATATTAATTCTATAAATGATTTAAATTACAAATATTCTAAAACAGCAATATACAAATGGTAAGACTATAAATATGTTTTCCTTTTCTTTCAGAATCGCAATGTATAAATTCATACAGCTTCACATTGCATTATCACATTTACAATATTATTGAACATTTAAGTTTACATTGTTGAATAATTCAAACATACTTGTGTAACATCAAAACAAAAACGATATTGCTCATTATATAGACTAAAAAAGCACCAATTAATATAATAAAATCTACCCATACATCAAATGATGTATGGATTTATTTGAATTACATAATGAAAATACCTAAAGCTTCTAAAGCTTCTTTGATAGAATCAACCCATACATATAAGCGAACACTTATTTTTATTGAAACATAAACTCCAAACAACTAAAGTTCTAGGTTGATTTCCTGGCAAATGGGCAATTTCGCATGTCATGATTCACCAACGTATTACAAATCGAACATCTTCTTTTTTGAATCCTACTTGCATTCATCGAAGGAGGATCCATTTGAACATTGAAATCGTTGTTTGGTTGATGCTGAAAAAAAAAATATGATACTAACACATATTGTTTCGAATTTGTTAATTATATAAACACAAACTGTAATTCATTTGTACTTGATCTTGATTATTGTCCCGATGCTCCATTGCAATTTCAAAGAAAAAAAAGTGAACGAGGATGATATACATGAAGTCAGACGTATATAGATTGTATATGGGTTAAAGGATAATGAATACAAATTAAAATTATATCTCTAATTAGGCTAAAAACAAGGGAATTGATTGGGAATAATATCTTATTTAATTAATGAATTATTTGGGTCTAGAATGATCCCTACATCCACACAATATATGTCTCCACATTTGAACCTATATATACATATACACACACACACACACACACATATATATATATATATATATATATATATATATATATATATATATGGATTGGTTTAAATTTAAATGAGAACCAAACAATGTTATGAACCCTAAGAACCATTTTTTAAATGTTTTCATTAAGTACATTATGGTCAAATCGAACATTAATAAAATATTAAGCAAACTTTTCAACTCCCTAGTTTACAACTAGTTGTAACTTGTTGTTAGACAGCCGTCAGACCGTTGTTTGATCATCATCCGACCACCGTTGGATTACCATTAAATTCAATGGCATATTCTGGTTGTATTCACAGCTTAAAAAACAAACATTGCAGTTATCATTCTTTAATAATACTTTTTAATACATACCATTTTATTTTTGCAACTAAATATATAAAATTTCAACAAAAGAAATAGATTTATGCCTTGAGAAATTCATTTTTTTTCTAAATTGTAGATTTCTTTAAAACAAATATTCTGTATAAGACATATTCACCGTTTAAAATATCATATTTACAATTTAATAAACATGTTCGTTCCATAATACACACTTTAGTGTTTTCATGTATACATTCATTCATATTTGAACACTAAAATTTGTATAAACTATACAGCTTAATGCAGTCTATTTTTAGTTTATTACATAAAATTCGCAGTATAACGTAATACATTTCATTATATAGTAATTCACATATTTAAAAAAGTCAAACTCAAACTCAAACCCTACTACCAACATCGCCAACTATTATCACATGCCACCACCAACCACCTGTGCCCGCAACTGTCATTCCTTCAAAATCATATTTGTATATAAAATCAATGATTAACAACTTAAATACTATATTCACAATTTAAATAAACTAATTAATTCACTTATTCAAAGTTTAATGCAAAATAGTTATAAAAACCAATACATTCTTACATATTTATACAACAAAAAAATACATATATTCACAAGAAAATTAATACATAAATCATTCATATTTTAACATAAAATTCATTTAAAACTCACATGTTAATATAGTCAATTAATAGTCTAGTACATAAAATTCACAACTTAATATAATAAAATCATAGTTTAATGCACAAAAATTATATATTCACAACCATATTCTCAACTTAACACTTACATTTATACCTTCATATCATTATCCTACTATTTCTTTCAAAGTTTATTTACACAAATATTTACAATTTAAATTTTAAATGCTTTATTCAAAATTAGAAAAAATTATATGAGTATAATGTTTCTTTCATCTCATATTTCAGAAACAAACAAATAATTCATAGAAAATTCACAACTTAATATATTCAACTCACAACTTAATACAATCCATTTACAATTTAATATTATCAATTCACAGTTTAATACAATTAATTCACATTTTCATACACAAAATTCCCTGCTCAACGTCATACATTCAAAAATACAAAAAAAAAAAAAATATACATTTACAATCATATTCTCAAATTAAAACTTACATTTCAAGACTTTAATTTACAGCTTAATAAAGCTATTTAGGAGTTTTATTCATGATTGTTGAAGCATTTCATAAATACCTTGTATAGACCACAAAAAATCTCAGTTTAATAAAATATTGTAGGACTCTCATTCATAGTCTATTAAAACAATTCAAGGCTCTCATTCATAGTATGTACAACTTAAAAACATATTAATTTACTCATTTACAGTTAAAACTTAGTTTAACAAAACTAAAGAATAGTTGAAACACTAAAACATCATAATTCACAGCTTAAAAAAACTAAAATTCACTTTATTTAAGAAAACACTAATATAGTAAGGCACATTCTAAATTCACTTCACAACATAAAAATCATAAAATATGAAGTCAGAATAAGTATTTGATGCAAATATTATAAATAATAAGAAAACAAACATGGATTCAGAACTTAATAGTAGAAAAAAACTATAATTAACAAAATTAAATAAAAAAATGAGAGACTAAAATATCAAATTCACAGCTTAGCTTAAAAGAAGGCGGTGGCGGTAGAAATATGTCGGAGGTAGGAGGTATAGGTAAGGGATGATATATATATATATATATATATATATATATATATATATATATATATATATAGACACACAGTGTATCATTAAAAATTAATCGGTATTACACAAAGAGCAAATATTACATGATATTATACTCATAAAATATTTTATTGTTTTTTTATCTGTTTAAATAATAATGTATATTAATCTAGATTTTCAAAAATGCAACATATTTTAAAAAATGTAACATCCTCCCTAATAAATGAAAATAATTTTGTCATTTGTCAATCTCTCATTAGTTTTGACACTTGTTATTTTATTGTATTTTTAAAATAATATTTTCTATTTGTCAATTTTTGGTTTATTTTGATTTTAAAATTAAAGTCATATACTTATATAAGTAACTATTAAATATAATATATATTAAATTAAATTGCAATGAATACAATTATTTCTTTCTTATTTTAAAGTTTTACATTAAAAAATATTTGTTGTTTACACTTTAATGTTTAATCTTTTTTTTTTTTTAAATTAACTCGTGTAATACATTGGTCTCATGCCTAGTATGCTTAAAATATTACAGTACATGCCTTAATTATGATCCGACTTTACTTTAATAAATAATAATATATATTTCTTCGTCAAATATCGTTTTGTGATTATTTTAAATTAATTTTTTCCACATAACATGTTTTATGATTTTTTTCAATTTTATTAAATTTCACATATTATTAATATGTAATAGTTGTAATAAATGTCATAATAAATTGATATCAGTTTCATTAATACAGTCTTTCCGTCTAATAAAAAAAATTAAATTAGTTTAGAGATATAATTTATTACAATTCGCTAATTATTACCTACGACATGATAAAATTTAATTTTGACTTTGATTTTATGTTATGTACAAAAAAGTTCTTGAACAATTAGTTTAATGACATAATTTAGTATAATTTGTATCGAGTTATAACATGTTTAGTTTTTAACGTTTTAAGTGTCAAATTATCTTAATAGTTGAATATTTATATATATATATATATATATATATATATATATATATATATATATATATATATATATATATATATTAATTTGATTTAATTTTTAAAACTACCTTCATTGCTCCAAATGAAAACAAATGATTACTTTATATATATATATATATATATATATATATATATATATATATATATATAATGAAAAAAAGGTTAAATGTCGTTTTAAAAACCTTAATGTCCTATATATATATATATATATATATATATATATATATATATATATTCCAAAGTGATTAATCATATATGATTATAGTGGTTAGTAGCGTATGAGGTGGTGGTTGAAGGGTCAGTGGTAAAAGTGACAGAGGTGGTAGTGGTGGGGTTGGTTAATGTAACACCAGTCAAACTTAGGTCAAAGATAATTCCCATAAATATAGCAAACACATATTATAATGAATTTACTTTAATTTTAATGAAATTTTCATTCAACACTACAAGTCTATACAATTCCAAAAATATACAAAACGTCTAAATCTGACTTCGCATGAAGAAGTTATGATAAGTTCTATCACTATATCCTTTATAACTAGAGGAATTTAAAATATACTTAGAATTAGCTATTGGAGTCTAAAAGAAAGTTGTAGTGCTCGTAAATACCTACATCTAGATATAATGGACGTTGAAAACAGAGCTTGTATGCAAAAGTTATGATCTTCCGAAGATGTAGCTGTCTAAGGGCATGACACGTAGCAAAAACCCTAGCCGCATTGGTTCATTACGTGAACATTAAGTTCACGATGTGAAAGTAGTCCAGGAAACTAATCGAGGCTAGAAAAACACATGATAAGGCTACGAGATGACTCATGGAAGTTGACGATGTGACCATAGGTATGTCACGGCGTGAATAGGCCCAAAACAGCCTATAAATAGCGATCAAGGCTCATTCATTTGGTACACCTACTTTCATTCTCTCTCGTTTTCTGACGGTCGTTTCCCTTCCTGATCCTGACAACGACGAGCCTCTGATCGTTTTTCAGTTAGATTTTATTGATCACGCTAATAGAAAGAGTTTCACAGACCCACTTTTTAATGTGTTCGACGGAAAATGAATGCTAAATATTTTATACAATTTAATATTATGTTTATATGATAGTATATTCGTATTAACATAGATAGTTATATTAACTGGGATATAGTTATTTTGTATCATATATACCTAGAATATATCTGATATATTGAAAACATACAACTATCTTAAATTTGTTAGTATGTTGTTATTATAGATTATACTAATGTAGCCCTAGATTTATACTCGGGAGTTCTATATATATATATATATATATATATATTATGTGTGATATAGCCTTAGAATTATATTCGGGAGTTCTATATATACTTGTTAAGTATGTCGTTATTAGTGGTTTTATGTTAGATAAAACCTGGTATTTTATTAATATAGCCCTAAAGTTATATTCGAGAGTTCTATATATACTTGTTAAGTATTTTGGTATTCTTTGTTTTATGTTAGATTAAAACTTGGTTTTACTTCAAATTATAGTTGTTGTATTGTCGAAGTATTATGAAATTAGGAGTAACGTTTAAATGCATAGTCTTGTAACTTAGGTTTTTAGACACGAATATGCTTTCACTATTAGAACTATAGGTGGTCAACATAGTCTACATGAGCTATTTTATTCATCAACTAATATTAGAAATCTTAGTGGAAATCCTCTGACCTGTAACTGTTAATCCCGTGTGAGCGAGGAAGTTGTGTATAGATCTATATGGTTAACACCCCATCCATGGTTGCTAGCTACAACCCAAACGGTTTTATGGTAGACTATAAATCTATACGGGTTGACACCCCCGCCAGTGGTTTCTAGCTACAACCCAACAGTTTGCGGGTTACGAACTTTCCCATTGATTGTTTTGTTTTGGACTCGACGTCGATGAAGCTCACGGGGGAAGTATTTACCTTGGTGTAATCCTTTGTGGCACTAATGGCGGTTTTATTATGGCACCAATGGAGGAACCATTGGTGGAATGTTTTAATCAGAGGTCTTTATGTCATAGCAGCAGTTATAGACTCATGGTAGCAAAATTTTAGAAGCATTATAATTTGTCGATATACAAGTATGAATGTTAAGTATAAGTTTCCGAAACACTTATACTCTAGGTACAAGGAACTTGTAAGTATGCTACTTGCTCTTTAAGTAGACAATTATACCTAGCATACATACTCGTATAGAATTGAAATAAGATTTGTATGTAGTAACCTTCCTTGGTTTAGTACTCATAGTATATGAAAATTATAGGTATCACTTATTTGGTAAGTAAACCAGTATGCCTAGGATATATACAATATGTTAGAGATAAGTAAAAGTTAGAATGATATTTTAAAACTAATTTTTATACTTTTCGAACATGGAAAAAAATACTATTTTCTCATACTCAAAACTTGTGGACTCACCAACTTTATGTTGACGTACTTTCAAAGCAAAAGTTATGATCTTCCAAAGATGTATTTGTCTCAAAACATGACATGTGGTAGAAACCCTAGTCGCCTTAGTTCACGAAGTGAACATGTATGTTCACGACGTGAAAGTAGTCCAGGACACTAATCGAGGCTAGAAAACACGTTGTAAGGCTACGGGATTGTAACGCCGGTGTTTCGGGGTTAAGCTTTAGTATAGTAATGTAATAGTCAGGTCGACCATTGTAACCTATTTTGAAGTAATAAAGATGAATTATTTGAGTATTACGTGAATTATGTGAATTTATGTGCTTTATACTTACTTATAAAGGTATAATAAATAAAGGATAAAAATAAGCGTCAAATTAAAGTGTTAGATAAACCTGATATCGATGAAGAAAGTTGTAGTGGTAGTGACAAGGCTTCCGGACATATAAAGAACTATGAAATCCGAGTTATAACAAAGAAGTTGTGACCTGTCGAAGTTTCGCGACAAAACCAGCACGATGCTGTGTGACGTAAATAGTAAATTTACAATGGAGGACTTTTTAGCCTTACCAATCTAAACTAAAGTTGTAGTATATGTTAAACCGATAGTGTGCATAGAAAGAATGCCCATTCCGACTTCGTATGAGGAAGTTATGATTTTTCTAAGATCGGGCATAGCAGTGCACAACCCGAAATTCAAATTTTAGATCGATTGATTTTTGGCCTACGCAACCTAAATGAGAATTGAAGATCTCAATAATAGGAACTCAACGATAAAAAGACAGATGAAAACGGAGTCCGTATGAAGAAGTTATGAATTTTACGCAGTCATTTAATAATATAATCTTCTCACACTGTTAAATTTAAAATCGGTCGAGAATTAGTCGACGAAGTCAAAAGGAGAGTTGTAGATCTTGTCATTACCTACGCTTGGATATAGAGAAGGTCGAAAACGGATTTCGTATGAGAAACTTATGTGTTTTTAAAGATTGTTTGTTCTACATGCGTCTACTGCCATGTGTCAACACTACGCGAAGCCTTGGAGCCTACACAAGACCACGACGTGGAGTCACTCCAGGTAGCCTATAAATAGAGGTGCGGGGGCTGCCTCATTCCTCACACCTTTTCCTACTTCTTTCTCCCCCTAAACATTCTCTAACAACTGTAACACCATGAATTTAAAAATAATTTTCACAATTTATAAAAACATTTCTCATTAACTTTTCATAAAAACATCAAGTTTAAATCTCAATTCACATTATACAAAATCCCAAGATCAATGTATATCAAAAATCTCATGCGTGTGTACAGATCAAGCCGGCGCCTTCCCACGGTCATCGCTAGTACCTGAAACAACACTAACACTGTAAGCACAAAGCTTAGTGAGTTCCCCAAAATACCACATAAACACATATATATTAGCCACTCGAGGCTATAACTTTGTGGGTCCGTGCACCCAAGCTCTGTGAACCCTCAGGTTCTAACTTTGGGAACCTTCCGGTTCCAACTCTATAAACATGCACAACATAAATCACATAGACATCATGCAGTACAACACATAGCATACACATAACATACACATACTCTGACACATAACTCTGATTACCTACTCAAGGTAAAGTATAGTGAGAAGACTCACCTCGTGAATATCGATAGCTAGCAAATCCCGAAATCACACGTGCTCGATCCTCCGAGCTACAATCTCCCTATAACATCATATGTCTCTAATTAACACTTTTTAACACTAAGGTTGACTACCCCTAAGAAGTCAACTCTGGTCAACTCTTGGTCAACGGTCAACGGTCAACTTTGACCGGACTCGGCGAGTGCACTAGGGCGACTCGACGAGTCTAGACGTTTTCACCAACTCTCTAGGATTCCCTTTTTGACACGTCGAGTACACCCCTGACTCGACGGGTTCCACCTGGCATGAATCGCGGGGCCACCACGACTCAACTCGTCGAGTCTCAAGAACAACTCGGCGAGTCCCAGCTCGACTCGGTCCACCTGTCAACCCTCTCTAACTCTCCCTGACTCACTGAGTCAACTCATAACTCGGCTGGACCACTCACTGAGTGGTCAAGGATAATCTTCACGCTACTCGCCGAGTCTGTTCTTCAGACTCGGCGAGTCCATGCCATGCACCAACTCAAACTTGCTTCTGAGGTCAGATGCGCTCCAACAACTCATAGATCTGGCCTTCCTAGACTGATTCATCACGTAAAGTCCTTATCTTGGTGTTCATAACACACCCCATGGCTCATAAATGGCATTTTGACCTAAGGCATAAGGATTCCAATCTGAAACCTCCATTGATTCACAAAAAGTTTGGGCAAAGGGACACTCTGGACCTCCAAAGGTCCAGATCTACAACTTGACTCACTCAAGGGACCAAGGAAGCACTAGATCTTATCATAAAAGGGCTCAATAAGCCCTAAATCAACATAAATCTCAACATAGCATAAATAGCTCGAAGAATATACCTCAAATGCGATGTTCTGGACCTCAAGCCTTCAGGAAGTGGCTCCCCTTGCTTTCCCTTAGCTAATCCTCCCTTTTCCTTGCAAGATGACACCTCCAAGATCAATAATGACCTCCTTCTATGCTCCAAATGCTCACACTCGATTAGGGTTTCACTCAAGGGACTGGTGAGCACAAATGACGGCCATAAGGCCCTTTAAATAGGTCCCAAACCCGAGAAATTAGGGTTTCATTAAACATCGCAGACTCGCCGAGTCCATACCCTGGACTCGTCGAGTCCAGGCATGAACCCGCGTCTAGAACCGCGATCCTACTCGGCGAGTCTGAGCTCCAACTCGCCGAGTCCCCTCTCAAAACACCAAAAACATAAACATAAAAGATACCTGGAAATTCGGGCTGTTACAACTCTCCCCCACTAGAACTAGACTCCGCCCTCGAAGTCTCGCTCTGAAAATAGCTCCGGATGCTGCTCACGCATCTCATGCTCCGGCTCCCAGGTCATCTCTGATCCCTTCCGATGTTGCCACTGAACCAACACCAGAGGTACCTCCTTGTTCCTCAGAACCTTGATCTTCCGATCTCTGATGGCCACTGACCTCTCGGCATAATTTAGGCTCGCATCCACCTGAATATCCTCTAATGGAACCACTGCCGACTCGTCGGCTATACACTTCCTCAACTGCGACACATGAAAAGTGTCGTGAATCTGCCCCAACTCTGCTGGCAACTCCAAATGATAAGCTACCCGGCCTACCCTCGCAACCACACGAAATGGACCAATATACCGGGGCCCCAACTTGCCCCTCTTCCTGAATCGAATCACTCCTTTCCATGGAGAGACCTTCAGGAGAACGAAGTCGCCGACCTGAAACTCAAGCTCGGACCGACGTCTGTCTGCATAACTCTTCTGTCGGCTTTGAGCGGTCAACAACCTCTGTCTGACCTGCTGAATCTGCTCTGTCATCTGAAGCACGATCTCTGTACTGCCCATCACTCGCTGCCCAACCTCTCCCCAACAAATGGGGGTCCGACACCTCCTCCCATACAACAGCTCAAAGGGTGGCATACCAATGCTCGAATGATGGCTGTTGTTGTAGGAAAACTCTGCCAAGGGTAAATACGCATCCCAACTATCCCCGAAATCCAACACACATGCCCGGAGCATGTCGTCAAGCGTCTGAATCGTCCGCTCACTCTGACCGTCTGTCTGGGGATGATATGCGGTACTAAAATGCAGTCTAGTACCCAACTCCTCATGAAATTTCTTCCAGAATTTGGAAGTGAAACGCACATCACGGTCCGAAACAATCGAGATCGGCACCTCATGCCGAGATACCACTTCCCTCACATACACCTCCGCCAATTTCTCTGCTGAAGAAATCTCACTAATGGCAAGGAAGTGAGCGCTCTTCGTCAATCTGTCCACAATCACCCAAATTGCATCAACTCCTCTGGCAGTCCTCGGCAATTTGGTGATGAAATCCATAGTGATCTGTTCCCACTTCCACTCGGGAACCTCTAATGGCTGCAACTTGCCATGCGGCCTCTGGTGCTCGGCCTTAACCCTACGGCAGGTCAAGTACCTCTCAACAAACCATGCGACGTCCCTCTTCATACAGGGCCACCAATACTTCTTTCTCAAATCCAAATACATCTTAGTGGCCCCCGGATGGATCGAAAATTTCGACCGATGAGCCTCCTCCATCAAAGTGGTACGCGTTCCTCCCACAAACGGTACCCAGATACGCCCCTGAAATGTCATAAGACCCCGACCATCGGTCACGAACTCTGAAACCAAACCAACAACTCGTTCCCTCTTCTGCATCTCAGGTTGCACAGCCTCGGCCTGTGCCCCGCGAATGGCGTCCAATACCGGAACTATCACAGTCAATCTCAAACACACATCCCACAGTGGAGTGCTCTCTGCCCTGCGGCTCAACGCATCGGCTACCACATTAGCCTTGCCTGGGTGGTACAGGATCTCACAATCATAATCCTTGACCACATCCAACCACCTTCTCTGACGCATATTTAGGTTGGGCCTATCCATCAAATACTTCAGACTCTTATGGTCCATGTATATCGTACACCGAACCCCATACAAGTAGTGACGCTAAATCTTGAGGGCGAACACCACTGCCCCCAACTCTAGATCATGGGTGGGATATCTCGTCTCATGAGGCTTCAGCTGCCTCGATGCATATTCTATCACATGCCCTCTCTGCATCAGCACCGCTCCCAATCCCAAAATCGATGCATCACAGAATACCACAAAGTCCTCCATCCCTTTCGGGAGAGCTAACACCGGGGCTTCGCACAACCTCTGGCGAAGTGTCTCAAAGGAGGCCTGCTGCTCGGGGCCCCATGAAAAAGCACCACCCTTCCGGGTCAATCTGGTGACTGGCACTGCGATCTTGGAGAAATCCTTGATAAATCTCCGATAATACCCTGCCAACCCTAGGAAACTCCTGATCTCGGAGGGTGACTTCGGCACCTCCCAACTCATCACTGCCTCCACCTTGGCCGGATCGACCAAAATCCCTTCCTGTTTAACGAGATGTCCTAAGAACTGAACCTCCCGCAACCAGAAATCACACTTGGAGAATTTGGCATAGAGCCTCTCCGATCTCAGAACTCCAAGAACCTCTCTCAGATGCTCCTCATGCTGCTCTCTAGATCTCGAATATACCAGAATGTCGTCGATAAACACAATCACCGACCGATCCAGCATCGGCCTACACACCCGGTTCATGAGATCCATGAACACTGTCGGGGCATTGGTGAGCCCAAAAGGCATCACCACAAACTCATAATGCCCATAACGCGTCCTGAACGCTGTCTTCTGGACGTCCTCATCCCGCACCCTCACCTGATGATATCCCGATCTCAAATCAATCTTGGAAAACCAAGATGCTCCCTGTAACTGATCGAACAAATCGTCGATCCTCGGCAATGGGTAACGGTTCTTGACCGTCAGGTTGTTCAACTCCCGGTAATCAATGCACATCCGGTGTGAATCATCCTTCTTCTTGACGAACAGGATAGGTGCTCCCAACGGCGAGCTGCTCGGCCGAATAAACCCCTTCCGCAGCAGCTCCTGAAGCTGTGAGGATAACTCTTGCATCTCTGGAGGTGCAAGGCGATAAGGCACCTTAGCGATAGGCGCAGCCCCCGAAACCAAATCGATACTGAACTCCACTTGCCTCACAGGAGGCACACCCGGCAACTCCTCGGGAAATACATCCGGGAACTCACGCACTACCGGAACCTCCTCCACTGAACTCGACCTCTCGGAAATCACCCACGTATCGACCACATACGCCACAAAACCCTTACAGCCCTGTTGTAGACACTGCCTCGCCCTAGCGGTCGAACAAAACGCTGATCCTGAACGTGTACCCTCGCCGTACACCGAAAGAACTCCCCCACTAGGGTATCGTATGGTCACCAGCTGTCGCTCACAGTCGATGACCGCACCGAATCTGCTCAACTAATCCATGCCCACAATGACACAGACATCACCCATATCAATAGGAATCAGATCAATCGGGAACTCAACACCGAATATCTCAACTACGCAACCTCGGAGAACCTCTGTGGCATATATCTTCCTCTCATCAGCTATGGAAACTCTCAGAGGCCGACTCAACGCCTCACGACTAACACTGATATGCTGACTAAAAGCCAAAGATACAAAAGACCGACTCGCACCTGAGTCAAATAACACCAAGGCAGGTACAAAATTCACAAGAAAAGTACCTACACATAACATAACATAAGCATAATATCTCAACATCAAAATAAATATATGAAAGAATACATACCAGCCACGACATCGGGCGCTGCGCGAACCTCCTCCGCGGTCAGCTGAAAGGCTCCCCCTCGTGCCCTCGGCGCCTCGGCCTTCACTGGCCGACTCTCTGTAGCTCTGATGGCGGCAGGGGCAGATCCCTGAGGTGCTCCCTGAGATGACCCTCGCAGCTGCGGACACTCTGCCTTCCGGTGTCCGGTCTGATTGCAGTGGAAGCACACTGCAAACCCCTTGGGGCAATCCTTGGCCATATGCCCCTCCTTGCCACATTTGTAGCAAGATCCCGCTCGGCAGACTCCATCATGACCCTTGCCACACTTCCCACAAGTGCGGCCCTTCTGGTTCCCTGGTTTGGGATCAGCGGGCTTGGCCCGCTTGGCTGCCGGCTGAGACTGTGCTGGTCGCCGATCCCTCCCCTGAGACTCTGCATCCTCCCTAGCCTGAGTCTCTAGCTCAATCTCCCTCTTCCGGGCATTTTCCTGAAGCTCAGCAAATGTCCGGTACGAGGAGTTCGCCGCGAACTCCCGAATATCCCGCCTCAAAACGCTCAAATAACGGCTCATACATGCCTGCTCAGTGGACACGTGCTCAGGGCAGAACATCGCCCTCTCATGAAACATCCTCGTGATCGCTGTAACCGACTCAGTACCCTGCTTGAGGGTCAGAAACTCCTGTGCCAAACATTCCCTCTCCACCTGGGGAACGTACTTATCTCGGAACATGACAGTGAACCTCTCCCAGGTCACTGCCGCAAGCTCAGTAGGCGTATAATGCGCCTCACAAACATCCATCAGTCCTTCGCTCCCAAGCGAAGCTGGTTCAGCGCGAACCGGACCTTCAAATGCTCAGGAGATGAGCAAGTGAAGAAGCACCCCTCAATATCAGATATTCGCCTCATCGCTGCCACCGGATCCTGGGTCCCATCAAACTCTGGTGGTTTTGTGTTGCTGAACTCTCAGAACAGCAACGCATCACCACCTTGCGGCCTCACAGCAGCAATCGCTGCGGTAGCCGCTGCAACAGCAGCCTCGGAAAGAGCGGCATAACGCTCATCAAACGTCTCAATCAGCGTGGTCTTTATAGACCCAAACATCTCCGGTATCTCTGCCCTGATGGCCGCAGCCACCTCCTCATGAATGATCCGGCGGATCTCCTCATCACTGGTACCACTGCTCTCGGGCATCAAGTGTGTCCTCACCATGATCTACCTCTGAAATACAACATACGATAAATTAAAACCCTTACGAGCATACTCACACTCGTCAACTCTTTCCTCCTTGATTCTTGGTATTCCAAAGATTCTTACTTAGGCTGTATACTGCTCCGGTGCTTTCAGTAGTACGGGCCCAATACTACTGTCCACACCATATCAGAATACACCCAAGTCCTACTCTTCGGATCCCAATTTCCAAGTACTCTATCATGCATAGACCTCCTTCTAATAGATCTCTCATAAGCCCCTTGCTGCTACCTACTCACTCTCAAGCATCTCATAGCAGCTCACCTCTTCCTAGGCTAAGGCATCACAAATCAGGCCACTCTAGTCCTAATAGGAATACCTAGCCTACTCTAGCATGCGAATACATCATATCAGTATCAATATCACATAACATAAGGGTATTTTGGGAAATCACCGTTCGGGTGCGGACTGATCGTACACACAACTCTGCTCTGCATTTTCAAAATCTTTTATACTTCTTTTTTTTTTGAAAATACTTCTCAAATCCTCAGTTTGAGTTCAAATACGCCCGAAGGTGTACTCGAATCCCTCAAACCAAGGCTCTGATACCAACTTGTAACACCATGAATTTCAAAATAATTTTCACAATTTATAAAAACATTTCTCATTAACTTTTCATAAAAACATCAAGTTTAAATCTCAATTCACATTATACAAAATCCCAAGATCAATGTATATCAAAAATCCCATGCGTGTTTACAGATCAAGCCGGCGCCTTCCCACGGTCATCGCTAGTACCTGAAACAACAACACTAATACTGTAAGCACAAAGCTTAGTGAGTTCCCCAAAATACCACATAAACACATATATATTAGCCACTCGAGGCTATAACTTTGTGGGTCCGTGCACCCAAGCTCTGTGAACCCTCAGGTTCTAACTCTGGGAACCTTCCGGTTCCAACTCTATAAACATGCACAGCATAAATCACATAGACATCATGCAGTACAACACATAGCATACACATAACATACACATACTCTGACACATAACTCTGATTACCTACTCAAGGTAAAGTATAGTGAGAAGACTCACCTCGTGAATATCGATAACTAGCAAATCCCGAAATCACACGTGCTTGATCCTCCGAGCTACAATCTCCCTATAACATATTAACACTTTTTAACACTAAGGTTGACTACCCCTAAGAAGTCAACTCTGGTCAACTCTTGGTCAACGGTCAACTTTGACCGGACTCGGCGAGTGCACTAGGGCGACTCGGCGAGTCTAGACGTTTTCACCAACTCTCTAGGATTCCCTTTTTGACACGTCGAGTACACCCCTGACTCGACGGGTTCCACCTGGCATGAATCGCGGGGCCACCACGACTCAACTCGTCGAGTCTCAAGAACAACTCGGCGAGTCCTAGCTCGACTCGGTCCACCTGTCAACCCTCTCTAACTCTCCCTGACTCACTGAGTCAACTCATAACTCGGCTGGACCACTCACTGAGTGGTCAAGGATAATCTTCACGCTACTCGCCGAGTCTGTTCTTCAGACTCGGCGAGTCCATGCCATGCACCAACTCAAACTTGCTTCTGAGGTCAGATCCGCTCCAACAACTCATAGATCTGGCCTTCCTAGACTGATTCATCACGTAAAGTCCTTATCTTGGTGTTCATAACACACCTCATGGCTCATAAATGGCATTTTGACCTAAGGCATAAGGATTCCAATCCAAAACCTCCATTGATTCACAAAAAGCTTGGGCAAAGGGACACTCTGGACCTCCAAAGGTCCATATCTACAACTTGACTCACTCAAGGGACCAAGGAAGCACTAGATCTTATCATAAAAGGGCTCAATAAGCCCTAAATCAACATAAATCTCAACATAGCAGAAATAGCTCGAAGAATATACCTCAAATGCGATGTTCTGGACCTCAAGCCTTCAGGAAGTGGCTCCCCTTGCTTTCCCTTAGCTAATCCTCCCTTTTCCTTGCAAGATGACACCTCCAAGATCAATAATGGCCTCCTTCTATGCTCCAAACGCTCACACTCGATTAGGGTTTCACTCAAGGGACTGGTGAGCACAAATGACGGCCATAAGGCCCTTTAAATAGGTCCCAAACCCGAGAAATTAGGGTTTCATTAAACATCGCAGACTCGCCGAGTCCATACCCTGGACTCGCCGAGTCCAGGCGCGAACCCGCGTCCAGAACCGCGATCCTACTCGGCGAGTCTGAGCTCCAACTCGCTGAGTCCCCTCTCAAAACACCAAAAACATAAACATAAAAGATACCTGGAAATCCGGGCTGTTACAACAACCCTCCACCCCCCCCCCCCCCAAAAAAAAAGCCTAGGGTACCCCCTAGCACGAGAAGGAAGCCCCAGAGCTCCCAACGGCTCCGAGAAAAAGTGCTTTTCGTCTCGGAAAAGCTGCTCTAGCAAAGCCTGATTTTTAATAAAAATCCGCTGTAAGTGAGATACGCCTAGCATACTTTTAATATAGCTTATATATAAATATAGTATCGTTATTATGAACCTATAAATAAGATTTATCAGTGATTCAAAGTCGTTATATAGCTTATATATAAATATAATCGTTATTATGAACCTATAAATAAGATTTATCAGTGATTCAAAGTCATTATACTGATTGATCAACTTACGAGAATGATGTCTTGGTTGTGATTTAGTGAGGTGTTTAAAGTGGGATTTCCAAACAGTATACTTCGTATACCAAACAGACCCTACCTCCAATATGATCCTACCTGTTTGTTCCTTACATGATAGATCATGAAGTAGACTCTGAGTTAATGATGAATCTAGACTAATAATTAGTCGCAGTAAATATTAGACTAAAATCTAGTGATAATGATACTAGATTTCGTCGAAAGAAAATAAATTAATAAAAGCGAAGCGCTGTCTGAGTTTGGAATCACCACCTTAACATGTGAGTGCATAGTTACTTTCATCTTACACATAAATATGAAGTATTTTATATAAATTACGTGCTATGTGTGAATATTATCTGAATACTTGTTGTCTATGCTGGATGAATGATTTTATACGATTTAAACTGTATATGTATTTTATATCTACAAAATCACTACAAGAAAAATGACTTACAGTCACACCAAAAAAGTGTGACCATATGCGTATAGTGACATTTTATTTTTTCACTAAAAGTGTGACAGAAGGTGACGCCATCGTATGAGTCTTATAGTCACTTTAAAATGTAGTGCCTGTATGATATGAAAAAATGTGACCGTATTATAAAAGTGTGGCTAATAGGTAGGAAATTTTGTTGCTAAAATCAATCATTTTATCCAATATTGTGGCGTTAAACCGTCAGTGGACACATTTATTTAGTAATTGTAGTGACTGTATATCATGAACTTGCGACATGCATGTTGTTTTTGTGTGGTGTTTTACTAATATATTGTCACACAGTTTAAAGTTTATTAACACTATTGAGTATCTTTTGTAAACATGTAATTATGTTGAACATCACAATGTTCGCTAAATGGCCACATGTAATTAATTTCATAAGTGGCGATTTACTAATAATTAGTCACAAAAATAATCTATTATTGTGACTATTGCCTATCGTATACAAACAATAGATAAACATGACTATTGTCTTCCATATTGGCACATTATATGTATATTAACATGTCGTTTGGTTTATATTCTAACACACAAATATTATCTAAACATGACGATATATGAATTATTAGTCACAGAGTATTGAATTTAGTGAAATGTAATTTATTTGACACGTTATTTTTTTCGATGTTGTTATTGGTTAAGTTATCGTCACAAAAACATGAGAAAAACATGATCTTAAAACACATGTAGACACATATTTAGTTTAGATCATGGTTATTGTTAACCTTTTAACCACATGTCAAAAATAATGTAAAGTGACTATTGTATAATTTTAGAGACATTGAAAAACATAAAAGCATGGCCACATTTATATTATAGACACAAGAAAATTTTCAAGTGTGATTATTGTTTAACATTCGGTGACATTAATTCAATTTTTTATTGTTACTTTTGCTATATTTCATACACATCAAAACAATATAAACGAAAGAAATCTACTACTAGATTTTTAAAGAAATCATATGAAGTATATACCCCATATATAAAGTAGACAAGCAGATTGATGAAAATCTAAAATGCCACATGGTCGGATCAGTTAAAAAATAGATAAATAGTACACTTCATATAATTTATAATAAAAAAACTCTTAACTAATGGTAAAATTTTAATGATAACTTGGTCAAGTGGAGTCATGATCAATTTATTTAAAATAATTGGCTTATAATCCATCTATTTAGAACAAATGAATCATTATCCATCCATTTATATTGTTCTTAGAACAATACCTGCAATTCACATAAGGAAAGAAGCTGGCTTTACCAGTTCTTGGATAATTGAACCTGCCGTAGCTAAGGTTCTTTAGGGCCTAAAAAATATATAAAAAGTTAAGGTAAGAAAGATGTGACCAAAGTCAAGCTACGCAACAAAATTTACGATAATCATCCAGTTCAACAAAAGAAATAAAATTTATTGAAATCAAGGTACCTGGCAGCAAGATAGATCAATATAAACCCATATACATATAAGTCAGATTCTTTGAGTCGATTAATCAAACACCTTATTTGCATAAAAATAAGATACAGGCTAACAAAATTAGATCATGTTAATCAAGAACACTAAAGTTAATCTAACTTTCTCCATTTTGTTAAATCCATAAGCATGCAACAAATCAAGTGCTACAAAAACACAAGTAAAAAGCAAGCAACCCAACATTAGACTTTTTCATTGAATAAAGTTTACCAAAAGTGAATAACAATTACCTGGCTCATAAACGTGGGATATATACAGTAAAGTCCTGATATTTTCATCCAATTGACACGAAAGTCCCAAACTAATTTTTTTTGACACAAAAGCCCGAATTACCGGCATTTATTGACCCAATTGACCTTTTCTGCCGGTGCATCCGGTTTACTTGGTGAAGTAGCACCAAATGCTTACATGGACCACATATTTATTAAATGAGAGGCTTATGTGGAGTTTTCGACCTTACTTAAGCACCATACCGTCAATTCCCATGAACCCTAGCTTCGTATTTGTCAAAGGAAAAGACGAGAATGTCGTCTTCTTCATCTGTTGGAAGCAAGGTTATGCGAAGGTTCAATCCCCCTCAAAGGACACATTGCGACTGCGGTGACTTAGTTGGAAGGTGGACTTCATGGAAGACAAGAAATCTTGGAAAAAGATTCATTGGGTGCCCAAATTATAGGGTTAGTTGTTAATGTTGAAATTCTTCATCTTTTAGTTTTTTTTTCTTTCTTTAATCTTGGATTATCCAGGATTCGAGTAATGATTGCAAATTCTTTGATTGGGTGGATCCTCCACTCCCTAATCAGTGGTACAAGGACTTGCTCTTACAATTGCACAATGGGTGGAATGGAGGTGTTGTAGAACAAATGGAAGAAGCAGTAGTAGAAGTTGTTCCAGCTCAAGTTCAAGGTGCGGGTGGTGTTGTTCCAAGGTGGTCAATGTTCTGGTTTATTTTGGGTTTATGTTTTGGTTTGTATTTTAAGATAATGTAGTGGGATATGTAGTCACTATGTACGATGTTGTTTCTTTTGCAATGTAATGAACATTTTACTTATGTTGTATTGAATTATGGTGAAATCAAAGTACGACAACTATGAACCACATATGAATAATAAAACTGTCAATAACCAAGGCTAACCTGCACAACCAAACTTGAAATAAAATATGACATTGATCAATTGTGACGATTGATTAATGCCCTTGCTTAATTACCAGTAATTGTTTACAAAATATGAACCAATATAAGTGGATATGTACCACCATTTACAAAATATGAACCACAAGGTGGTATGCAAAATATGAACCAAAAGATGGTATGCAACAGTTTACATAGTAGCACCTTTTACAAAATATGAACCAAAAGATGATAAACCCTATCACTAATCTATAACTAATGCCTTATCTTCACACATTCCTATACCAAGAGGGTCAACCACCTTCTTTTTCAGCTTCTGAAGAATGATCCTCTCTGAGGGTCTCCTTGTTCTTTGTTTCATATTATTCCCAAAATGCCCTTGTTGTACTGGATCATTCACTGGAACACCTTCTTCATCTTCTTCTAGTCCATCTCCTTCTCCTTCTTGTCCATCTCCTTCTTGTGCATCTCCACCTCCTTCCACTCCATCTCCTTGTCCATGTCCTCCTTCTTCTTCATTACCCTGTCCATCTCCTTCTTGTCCATCTCCACCTCCTTCCACTCCATCTCCTTGTCCATGTCCTCCTTCTTCTTCATTACCCTGTCCATCTCCTTCTCCTTCTTGTCCATCTCCTTCTTGTCCATCTCCACCTCCTTCCACTCCATCTCCTTGTCCATGTCCTCCTTCTTCTTCATTACCCTGTCCATCTCCTTCTAGTCCACCTTCAACATTGGCAGCCTAAAACAGAAAAAAAAAATAGTAAAAACACTTAATCATATACATAAACACTAAATGAAACCTTACCACATATCCAAACTCTTCTAAATGAGCTTTTGTAATTCCAAGGCATCTCATAATGTCTACATCAGTGTAACCTGATTTCCTCAACTCTGTAATTTGTTGTGTAATGTAGTCCATATCTGCCATATCCAGCCCATCTCCATCACTCATCACATCTACATCCACCATCTCTTCAGAATTATATTCTTCATTGACCCTTTTTTGGGGTGGTACTGTATTTGAGGTTTCACCTCTTTCAAACCAGCTATGAAAGCCACCCCCACCTCTAGGTACCCTATCACCTCCTCTATTTCCCCTTCTCCCCCCTCTACCACGTCTTGTCCATTGGGTTAGACTAGGGTCCAATCTTGGCCTGCCTATTTTCTTATTGGGTTTAGGATCTGCTTCAACATGTGGAGTTTTACAGGTTTTCTTGTTGTGCCCCTTTTGTTGACAGTTTTGACATTGGACAGTTCTGCCCTTTGAGGACACTTGAGAGAGCTTGTCATCCCTCTCTGATACATGCCTTTTCCTTTTCACAGTAGGCCTGCCTGGCATCCTCCTCTCTAAGGGGGGTAAGGGCTTAATATAAGGAGCTTCTTTCCATAAATTGCTGCCATTAACAGGTAGAATGTTAGAACTATAACTTGAAATGTACATTGCCTTACCAAACCACTTGCTGATAAATGTCTTTGGATCCTGATGAGTTAACATGATAGATGCTTGGGCATGGACACATGGTATCCCTGATACATCCCAAAGTCTACATGCACAACTCCTTTTCTCTATGTTGACTCCATATGATTCAAGACCATTTCTAACTTCAAATTCATTTTGTCCACCATAATCCCACACCCTTGCATAGTGATCACCTAATTTTCCCTCAATCATGGACATTGCCCTACATCTAGCCCTATAACTCCTTACCCATGAAATCTTAGTGTGAAATTTGTGTTGAACTTTTTCTTGGATTTCCTTAGCTTTCAAATTAGGTGTCCTAATAAGTTCTTTAAGGAATTGTCTAGCTAACCATGTTGGTCCCATAAGTTTTCCATTGTTAAAATTCTTGACACATGTATGATGTGGATACATTTTCTTTATTTGGAATGACTTTTCAGTGCTCATCCAAGAGGCTTTAACATAATAAGGGCAACCGAATTTCTCATGATCACTAGCACACACACAATGTAGTCTAACACTATCACATTTATTAAACCTAATCTGATAACCTTTAGATATGGCATGATTTGTTAAACAGAGTTTAAGTTGCTGTGGAGATTCATACCTTTCTCCCTCTTGAGGTTTCATTCTATTCCATTTCACATTTGGATCATGTGTGGAATATTTAAACTGAGCTTCACTATCATTTTCCTCTTCATCCACAACTTCATATACATTTTCTTCCTCCTCTTGTTCGTCATCCAAAGGTTCTTCTTCCACGGGTGCTTCATCATCTTCAACATTCTCGAATAATGGGATAATGAAGTCTTCATCTTCATCGTCAAGAGACAGTGATTTCAAGAACTCATCTGTACATCTCCTACTCTGTTTCTTTAGAAGGTCTTCATCTAGTTCCACATCGATCGTGTCAAAGTCCAACACACCTTCCATCTTCAAGGCTCCAACTCGTATCTCCCTTTGACTCGAATTCGTATCTCCTTCATAGTAAAAACCCTAGAATTGTCGCAGTAGAAAGAGAGGTTTTTCCAGCTCGATTAACCCTTCTTCATTTAATGATGTCCTCGTCATCTTCCAAGTAAGCGTTAGTAGCCACATCATCTCGATTACCGGCTATTAAATGAGTTACCGGCAGAAAAGGTCAACCGGGTCAATAAATGCCGGTAATTCGGGCTTTTGTGTCAAAAAAAATTAGTTTGGGACTTTCGTGTCAATTGGATGAAAATATCGGGGCTTTACTGTATATATCCCTATAAACGTTGGCATCAACAGACATTAAGACACCCACAATTGTGATTTGTTTACACCAACCACAACGTTTAGGGTAAAAAGTAAAAATCTTAAATTATGAAACAAAAAGTAAATATACCCAGATATCTTTTGTCTAGAAGCGAGCAGAGCTAAGCTTACAACATCAATAGGCATAACCATGCCCAAAACCATCAAAGCTAGCACAAAAAGGCAACCAAGAGCAAAACAATAATTCGACAAGGGAAAGCAGTCAAAACCATCATATGATAGAAAACACCAAATAACAGGGAAAGAACTTAATAACATCAAGGGCTGTCATCAAACAAGATACCTAAAAGGGGTAAAAAGGTCAAATAGCAGGAATCTCTCTTAAAAGATGTCACCATCACAGGTAAATTATTAAATTGCAGTCAATAATCCAAAATACCATTCAAGACTTGACAAATCCAATAGACATCAACCCGCTTCCCTTATCTACAAACAGAAAAACCAAGAAGCTAAGAATCAGATATATATTTTAGTTATTAACTTACTTACAGGGCTGGATGGAAGTCGGTGGTATAAGCCTTGAGGCAGAAGTAAAAATTTTGAATCTGATTGGTGGTTGAAGGCTCGATGATGTCGTCATCATATAAAGGGTATAAGAGGTGTCGTATAAAGGTGTACATGGTGGTATAGAGACAATTGATAGAGACAATCGATATGATAATCAAATAAGAATTAATCGATATGATAATCAAATAATAAAAATAAAAAAATAGCGATACCTTATACAGGCGTACATGGTGGGATAGAGACAACTGATAATAATGATGACGACGTAGGGAAACGGAGACACGATCAACAGCCAGAGACGGTAAAGGAACCTGATGAACTCGACTGGAAATTATAAATTTCTAACAAAGTATTCACATAGTCCGTGATGGTTGAATGTTAGCATCGATCCACCACCACCAGTCGAAATCTTAAATCTAACCGTCGGTTGAAGGCCCGACAATGTCATCATCGTGAAAAGGGGTAAGAGGTATCTTATGTGCGTGGATGGAGAGAAAAATAATAGATTAGGTTTAAAGGATTTTGGGATTAAATCAATCTTATGCGATTTGGGGGGAGAGCAAATTTCTCAAAATTGGAATTAGAGGGAATTGGGATTAAATCAATCTTATGCGATTTTGGGGGGAACCAAATTTCTTAAAATTGGAATAAGAGGGAATTAAATATTTAATTCTCTGATAAAGGTCAAAATTAAGTCAAAAAATCAGGTTCATTTACAGAAAGTTCAGCTCGACCCTAACCAGGGGCTCTGCCCCTTGGACCCCGCCAGTAGCGTTGCCCCTGACCCCCGTTCGTTTAGGGGCTTCGCCCCTAAATGGCTGTCTACTTTGAATCTTGAATACATTTAAACAAGTGTGCACTGCGCACCTTCTTTACTTGTTTAATATTCATCAATATTAATTTTTGGTCAACAAGTCAATCCATTACACTTAAATACACATTGATGATACAAAATCACCAACATGGGTAAGGTTAGATGGGGTGTAAGGGTAGGGTAAGGATCTGAGTGTAGGAATGGATATGAGTATGAGAGGATGGTGTGCGGGTAGGGTGTGTGGTGTAGAGGTGGATGTGGGATATGATATATGTTGGTGTGGGTTTGTGGGGGTAGGGTGTTTGTTGTAAAGGTGGGGTGGATTAAGCATTAGTGTGGGCTTGTAGGAATGGGCGGATAAGCGTATATATATGGTAGGGTAAATATGGGGGTATAGGGTAAGCATGTTGGTGTGGGGTACGTGTGTCTATGTAAAGGTCTTGTAGGTTATATGGAGTGAAAGTGGATGGGCATTAGAGTGTGGTTGCAGATGTGGGGTAGGGTGGGCGGTATAAGTATGGGTGGCCATAGTATTTAAATTATAACCCACAAGCCACAAAACTAAGTCTAATCCATAAACCCCAAGCCCTAAGCCATATGCATTATGTCATGAGCCCTAACCTATAAGCCTTAAGACATAAGCCATAAGGCATTAACCATAAGCCTTACAACTTAAGGCTTATACCTTAGGGGTTAGGGTTTATGGATTATGGCTTAAGGCTTATCGCTTAATCCACATAACCTGTGGCTTATAGATTAAGGCTGAAGGCTTACGACTTTAGGCTTAACTCTTATAACTTATGTCTAGTCGCTTGTGGATTAGGGATTAGAGATTATGAATTAGAGCTTAAGGCTTAGGGTTTAGGGATTATAGCTTATGTCATATTCCTCAAGGGTTAGGGATTAAGACTTAGGGTTTGGGGATGCCTGCTTAACACTTATGGATTGAGGCTTATATCTTAGGTCTTAATGCTCAAGGCTTAATACATGCTTAATGCTTAGTGCTTACTCTTTAGGGCTTAAGGCTTCATACTTAAGGCTTATGGGTTAGAGCTTGTATTAGGGTTTATGCATTAGGACTTAAGGCTTAGGCTTAGGATATACACATACACATACACACACACACACACATATATATATATATATATATATATATATATATATATATATATATATATATACATATACATACATTATATATATATATGTATATATATATATATATATATATATATCTTTATTACTTATTATGCAAATTTGGTCAAAGGCTGAAAATTAAGAGTTACAATCCATTAGTGCATCATGTACAATCACTTTATGCATTAAAATAATACTGAATCTTATCCGGTCAACATTTATGAAAAAGTCAAAAAAATCAGAATCTTCCCTCCTCCCCCCCCCCCCCCCCCCCCAAAAAAAATGAATAGATTGAGTTTCTCCTTTTGAAATTGCCTAAAAACTAATATACATCTCTCATAACCTAAACATCAACCATAGCAACATCAACCACCGTGAAAAATCCAAGAAGAGGAAGCAACGCGATAAATATAAGTTACAAGGTACGACTATTACGATCGGATTTCCTAATAGATATCTTTTTTTTTTTAATTATCACTCTCGTTTTTTTCTTCCTTGTCTCGGCATCAAAATACATGAGTTCTTTATAATTTAACCTTTAGATATTATACTCTCAAATATCAACCGGTAATCTATCCAGTGGTCGATTTCTCTCTTCGTCACACATCGATTACATTACAATCGGTTGGCCACACCATCTCCATCACCACCTTCACTTCTGGTGGTATGAAATATTTTAAATATTAAAATGTATATATTATTCCTAAATCCAAAATAAATCAAAATTTAAAAACAAAAATTATTTCCCAAAACCTTATTTTCATTCCCCCCTAAAATGTTTTCCCCAAAATAAATGTTTTGGGTTCCCACTAATAGCTTTTGAATTTTAAATTAAAATTACCAAAATACCCTGGTTCTCCCCCAATACTTGCAACACCCTCGTTCATGTCATTAGACCAATTCCCCTGACACACTCCTTCATAATGTTCATCAGAGAGAAGAGTTGTGACCCTTCTCCGATCTCCCACACCGACGATCGTTCCCCGATCTTCACTCCAGACTTCCTATCGCGACACCGGTTATTGCTTCTTCATCTAGTAAGTCCGACTTTATTTACTTGGTTACACCTCCTGGATCTATACATGATGTTTTATTTCTGAAATTGATGAGGCATATGACTTTCTTGTACGATTTTGAATCTACAGTTCAATTCTTTTTCCCAATTTCTGGTTCAGAATACCACTTTTTTTTCCTGGTTTTTGCTCCTCGTGATAAGCTGATGATATTATTTTTGAATCAATAAAACACTTAAATTTTAAGCACATGATTATTTTTGGAATCAATGACGCTTATAATCCGTTTTGGTCTTATAATCTAATTTTTTTGATATAGTTTGGTGATTTTCTAGTTTCATGTTAATAGTAAGCACTTTTGTTTCCTCTATAGGATGTTGATGAGGGCAAAACTATGAACGATAATACATAGAATCTTGTTAGATATATGCTTTCTTCAAACCAAGAGAAGTTTGTGGTTGGGATACCTAATCATGTCCATGTAAGTTGCTTTCAATCTATGTACCTGTGTGATATTACATGAGTCTCTCTCTCTCTCTCTCTCTCTCTCTCTCTCCATTTTATTAGTATAATCCTCTAAACATAAAAATTATAGTTACATCTTGTAGATTATTTAGTTGAATTTTTTCTAAAAATTTAATCTTATTGAATTACTTTAAAGAAGGATTTTTGTTTCTGAAAATTTGAATGAAGGAAATGGGCTTTTTAATTTTTATTTTATCATAAGTATGATGTCATTAATTTTGGTTCCTTATGTTAGTTTATTGTTTGATTGTTAAAATCTAAGCATAAGGTGTGTCATATGGTCAAGGCTTATCAGAAACCCCTTTAGCAATCACCATTCGAAGTGAGAAATCTATTTAATTTGTTCTTCATTTTGTTGGTAATTGGTAAGGCGCGTCTACATCAAGGAAACTGGTAAGGTGATGACTGGTTTTAAGATTATCTATTTGGTTGTTGTTGCTTTACTCAGTTTATATTATTTAGATATCGATTATGGTGGTCTAGTTGAAGTGGATGATTGAAAATGCTGGAAGGTATTGATTGACTAATTTGGAGCAGAAACTATGTTTGGATCTAGGAAAGAGCCGTTATGGTCAATATGGCACCAACACTGCATTACTATTCATACATCAGTCAACCTGGACCATACTTAATTCAGCCACTTGCAAACAGATACAACGGTACCACTATGGGTGATTCGGTCATTAGCCAATCAGTTTGTGATGAAGGATCAAGAACTAGAATCAAAGGGTCTGGAATATTGAACTCAATTGATATTAGTGGTGTTGGTGAACCAAGTAACAGTAAATAAAAGTAGTAAATAGAAGTCTAGAATTCATGTTCACGAGCCAAACTCTTTTACTCCTCTTTTTTATACGCTATATGATTGAAGATTTGAATTTTTAACATATTTAACCGATTATTGTGTGATCAGAAGTTGAAAAGGTGCATTTTAAAGATGAATGCTATTGTTGGTGAAACTATTTTGGTTTGGATTTTCATCTCTAAAATGGAATATAAGAAAATTGGAATAATTTTAATTTACTACAAAAAGTAATATGGTCTTTTACTTTTTTGGGAGTTCTGGATGTAGAAATTGGTATAGACCATAATAACGATTTATGTCCCTTTAAAATGGTATTTTGGTGGACTTAAAGGAGCGCTTCAGATGCAATTTTAACCATTAGTTTTGTTCATGTTCACATTATTCGAACTGTTATTTGACAAAAATAGGTCCCAAAGTCAAATTGATATATATAACCAAAAGTCATTTGATGTAGCCAATTCATCATTTTTTTGGCATAAATAATAAAAGGCATATGACCATAAACTACTAAAAGTAACTTTTTGAATTAATATTATAAATATATTATTATTGTGGAGGATTTTGGTGATGAAGCACAACATACATTAATAAGTCACCAATAAATACTTACAACAACATATTTTCGTTTTATGAAGACTATTCTTTAAATCTAGACATATACTAGTATAAAAAGAATGACCATTACATAATTATAATCACACATTCAATGACCATAATATAATTATACTAATTAGACATTATATTTCTTCTATAACTAGATTTACTTATAGACACCAATAATTGTAAACATAACCAAATACAACTTACACTCATAATATTTGTTTTTTTAAAGCCAATTCATCATATTTTGACACACATTATTGTTCTTTTATAACTATATTTACATATAGACAAACATAATAACTGTAATCATAACTAAATGCTACCTACACTCACAATATTTGTTTCTTCTAAAAGTTAATTCATCATATTTTGACACACCTAATAAAAGCGACATGACCATAAACAACCAATACTAACTTGTTTTCTTACGTTTACTAAGTACAACTAGTACAAAACGCCCTATGGACACACAAATACTTAGTGTGACCATATGTATCACCTTTTAGCTACTTTGTTTGTTATGTGTCTAAAAAGTCATCAGGTTGTAAACACACATACAATTGTCACATGTCACAATACATTTATATATAGTCTCTTATAAAAAAGGTATGGCAATGATAATCGATACATGTGATTGATTGTGACCTATGGCCTCAGTGTTCAAGTGTAACTAATATTTGTCACATTTGGTATAATTAAGTGTGGTTAAAGTTCTGATTATCTATATAATTGCAACACAAACTAATTTAAGTGTATCCAAAACAGGTTCTAAATTTTTTTTTAATGACCTTTGGCCACACTTCTAATAAAAAGTGTCATAGGACGTTTTTCGAAAAGTGTGACCGTAGGTCATTTTTGTACTAGTGAATGTGTTGGGTAAAACATGGGTAGATGTAATAGTTGAGTGTGATGAAATAAAATGAAGAGAGGCCTCAATGTTGATGATGTTTCTAGTCATCCAGCGGAGTATAGATGACGACCATAGACTTATCTAGACAGTCCAGTGGAACGCTAGCATGCTTGCAACCTGTAGGTGTTTGTGAACGATGTGTTCACTGGTGCACTCCATCCCCCTCATGGTTGCCTTTAGGACATTTATTGCTGAGGAACCCCCTTAGCAGTTGTGTCCATCCCGATGATGATCCTTAGGCTAGGTCCCTTATGATAGGTGTTTAGGGACGTAAAGTGAGGATAACGGGAACGAGTAATCGGGTTATTATTGGTTGATGAAATTAATAAAATTATTTATTGTGGGTTGAAAACCCTATGCACTCACCAGGCTCCCATGCTTGATCCACTTAGTTTCTTATATTACAGGTAGTGGCACTCAAGCATAGATGTGATGTGTGGATGAGGGATTACGAATTATAGGTCTGTAGATATGAATAAATGTTGTATGGCTTATATTGTACTGTTTATGCTTTTGATCTGTCACAACCCCAAACCAGGATGGCGGAAACGTCCAGGGGCGGGTGACTATCATGTAGTGTATTATAACAGTTGAGTATAAATGTTCAAAGCAAACACAACCAACATATATATAATTGAAAAAGTTACATCATTTGTACGTATTACATGTTTCAAAATATCAATTACAATATGTTGTCAAAATATTTGTTTAGATGCCTAAGCGTCCCATCCTCAAAGCCAGTTGTTACCTGATTTACTGATTTCCTGAGAATACAAGTTATTTGAAAAGAGAGTATCAACATTTAAGTTGGTGAGTTCATAAGCATTTGTATGTATATTTGTAAACCTTTTCTAAGAAATGTAGTAATGTTTGTTCTCCGAAAAATCCTATATTTTCCTTAAAATGAGATGTTGCCTTAAATGAACCAAGACTGAAGCGTATAAGTAATTTTCCTAATTAAAATGATGTTGTGTAGTTTTGTTTGTATATAAAACTGTTTGAAGACTGTCTTTACGTAAACTAAAAATGTCGTTGTTGATTTATGTGAGTTTTCATTTTTATCTTATAACCATGCTTGATTGAATCAGACTTCCTTGTTCGCAACGTTCTTCAGGTGTCGATTTCATTATGACATTTGTCACCCCGAGACCTGCCGGTCCAGCTTTTGCAAGCAGCTAAGGCACGAGATTGTCAGTCTCAGTATAGATCTATACACAACTATCATGCATTCCCTACAAGAGACTCTGGTTATATTTAACAGGAGTTTCGTGTGTACTTTATAAGGTACCTTGAAGACAAAACTCACTAAATTTGTTCAACGAGTTTACGTGTTTTTGTGCTAAAAATGTTTGTATAACTGATCATCCCCTAAGACTGGGATAGCTATGAAAAATGTCGTGAAATCTTTAGATATGCATTTGACAATATTTTACCCTTTACTCAACGGGATACAAATGGGGTAAAGTTTCGTAAATTCTATTTGTATATTTTTGATGCTGAAGACAAGTTTTTAAACAAAACATATATATGCAAATGGTTATATATATATATATATATATATATATATATATATATATATATATATATATATATATATATATAAATTTTAAAAGATGATTTGGTATGTTTCGTAATTGTTGTTCATATTCCTACGTTTTTATTAGAAACTTTGCATGAAATAATTCTTAAGTTTGATAGTAAAGATCTTTTTGTACGTATCATTTTTTTGTTAAAATAGTAGTTAAACATATTTAAATGATTGTGTTTTAACTTCCTTAATGTATAAACCTTGCTCAAAAATGTTACAAGGTGTTAATAAATCTATAAACCACTTTTGACAGTTTTACCCTTTACCGTCCCTATTTTTAGAAAACTTATAGAAAAATCATCGTAATTCAAAAAGTAAATCCATAACCTCTGAGAGTTTAGAAAATGAGTCTACTTTGTTCCTAATTTTTATTATCATTTTAGTGGTCTCAAACTAGTGTGAAATGGTCATCTTCACAGAATGGTCCGAAATCACTTTTGAAATGACAGACAATTTTAGAAAAATCATATAAATGCGTGCGAGTAGTCCTTAGAAAGGTATAAACCTGAACTATTTTCATATTGTACAATTTTGAAAGATATTAAGTTTAAGATTGTCAAAACAGTCCGTGAACAGGACTCAACTTTTCTGTAGAAAGTTGACTTTTAAATTTAAGTTATGTTTAGTGTTCTAACTTGTATCCCCCCCCCCTTAAAACTTGAAGAAAATATGAAAATGTAGGGGTATGAACTCACCTTATGTGAATACTTGAAGAATGGAAGGTTGAAGATGAATAACTTTTGGGTGTTGGTTTGATGCTCCAAAACAACCACTGTTTTGGCTATGTTGCTGTCACGAAAACTTCATAGCAAAAGAGTAAGGAAAAGGGTAGTTTACTCACTGTTTTGAATCCATAATTTTGAGTAGCATAACAACTAACTTCCAGGGGTATTTGGTAGTAAAAATATCAAGCAAAAGGAAGGTGTAGATGAGTGAAATGGTGGCTGAAACACAAAAGGGACAACAGCCCTTTACTTCACGGTTTTGATGGCTTTGGACAATGGTTAATCTAAACGAAAAATCGGGTCGGCTCATGTACCTTAAAAGAACTGAACCCATTCAATAGGCTCATGTACCTTGTGCCACCGATGAAAAATTTAAAAAACCAATTGAAATATAACTGAAAAACGCGTACAGTTTAACAAAAAACTAGTTAATTAATAGTCCATTGATAAAGCAGCGAATGGAGAGTGAGAGTCTTTGGGATATGGGCTTTTATTTTATTAGAACAACTTATTTATTTATTAATATTTTGAGAGTGCCGATTAAGAGTGGTTAAATTTTTGTTATAATCTCATAATTTAAAATAACAAATTGCCCCTAATAACTTATATTTTTCTCTTTTTAAAATGGTTTTTTAAGAATTTTTTTTAAAAAACAAACTCAAGATAGGTCCTTTATTTTTTTTTTTAAGATAGTTTCTAATTTTTCTACTATATACATTGTAAATAAAATTGAAAACTTAGGTAGGTCCTAGGACCTACCTAAGCATATGGTGGATACGCCTCTGGCTTTGGAAGGAAGTTCTTGTGGCTGAAAATGAGATGAAGGTTGAGAGTAATTCCCTGAAGTATTGGGTGGTGAATTGAGGGTAAAATGAAGAGGAAATTCCGTGATTATGTAGGAGGAAAGGGTGGGAGAGGATAAGGGGACAAAACCTAGACTAGCTTGTGATGGGATGTGAGTTTAAGTGATGTGATCTTGTCTAGCCACTTGCTTGGGTGGTTGCTTAGAGATTGGGTTAGTTAGCTAACTAACTACTAGTTATTTAGTTAGTTAGGATTTCTAGTTAAGGAGAGGGAAGGTCTTAATCTCGAAAATTAGAAGAGCGATTAAGAAGCATTCTTAGTAAAATGTCTTAAGTGATTAAGCACTTATTAGTTAAGTTGGCACTTATCTCCACCAATTCTCTTATCTTAATTAATTTAGACATCATATTCCTTACATGAAATCACTTTAAGTCATGTCCCAATACTAGTCATTCACTAGATAATAATACATATGTACAAATACATACATGTATACTTAGTATAAAATAACAATGTAGTTTTTTTTGTGTATTTGAACTTTAATGTTTATGTTTTATTCTTTTTATTCAAAAACACTTAAATACATTATAATTATACCTTATAATAATTCATTTTATATTTTTATTTATTTAAATATAAATTTTATTGACCAAGGTATAATTTTGTGACATTTAACCGGTTAACCATATCGTTAAACATGTTTTGTCACTTTGGTTCGTATATTTGTCAAATTTAGATCCTCCACAACTATTAAGCACACGTTTTACATAGAATCTAACTTACTTATCAACTAGAGACATGTTGATACAAAAATTAAATTTGTTGCATTCAAATGGTGTTATATGCTAATTTTCACAAACTGGTGATGGTTCGTAGTCATACATCATGACGAAATTTATCAATAGTTACTTGTTTTATATTTCACAAGAACTTATTTAAATAAAAGAGGTTAAATTCCTTCAACCATTCTTGATAAAATACTCATATTGCTTAATAATCAAAACATAGCATCGTATGATCATTTCTATTTTTACCAATTGTTACATGATCTGTATCGAACATGACATCCCAAGGTTTTTAATAAAATACATTTCTTCAGAAATGCTTTGATAAATCTTTATAATATTTTATTTTGGGAACAAATTCCGCAACACTTTTATTTAAAATGTTACTCTGATTTTCAAACAAAGCATAAACAAAATCGATCTTTTTTGGCCGTGTAAATGGGGATGTCATAGTTGGTATCAGAGCATTAGTTTAAGCGAACTAGGAATTTGTAGGATTTCTAGACTTAAACTTAGAATGCTAAGCAATGATTGTGAGATGAGTGTCTAGTATATTTTAGACACAAACACTAGTTTATTTTAGGAAAGTTGCCTAAAAATCTTTTATTTGCTATATGATATTATTTGTTCAGATCTATGGTCTGTTGCCGACCGGATCTGGAAACCTTATGTGTTCAGGATTCTAAACGTACGACTATGATATTAGAACTAACATGTAAACGTTTCGAAGTGATAAGGATGATTTAAACATCTATCGAAAATAAAGATCTAAATTCACCCTATTCGGTGTATAGATCAAAATGGCAAAAACCCGAAGTGGAGTTGGGAACGCGAATGAAAATAGGAATCGGCCCCTAGTGATTGAGGGAATACTAGTTGTAGCAGATGCTCCTGAACCAATCACGATGGCCAGGGTACAAGCGATGATCCAGATGATGTTGGATCGTCAGATGAAGGAGACAAGACGGTTGCTCTAATAGAATCGACAGGAACCTACTATGCCAGTTGAACAACCCGAACTGAATGATGGGCAGTCGGAAGAAGGGAACTACAGTAGGACTATTGGCCAAGCTAAACCCCCATTGGTTAGTCAAAATAACCAAGACGAAGGAAATGACAAGGATGGGTGGATGTACAAGAATTTCTTCGGTGCAAAACCACCTAGTCTCTCAGGAAGCCCAAAGCCTGTAGATATTATGGACTGGATCTCCAAAATGGAGAAAGTGTTTGAGAGTTGTAACTGTAGCGACAAACAAAAGACCGTTTTTGCAGTTAGACAACTGAAGACCGGAGTCTTGAGCTGCTGGAAGTTACTGGCAGATACGATGCCCCGAGGGGAAGCCCTGAAGATGTCTTTGGAATCATTCCTAGAGCAGTTAAAGATACAGTACTGCTCAGAGATAGATCTGATTGATCTGAACAATGAATTCCAAAACTTGAAGAAGGGGAGAATAAGCATTGATTACTATGTTGCTGCTTTTACTGAGAAGATGAAGTTATTTCCATACTTGGTGCCAACCAAACTCTCCAAAATTGAGAAGTTCGCAAATGGATTGCCAACTGACTTTGGCCCAACAGTCAAGATGGAAACTACTCTTAAAGCAGCTGTTCGAGTAGCTAAGAATGTAGAGACCAAGCTGAAGGAAAGGGGTCTGGAGAGGGATGAGGTTGGTGAAAAAAGGAATTTTGATGGATCTTCGAGGTCCAACAAGAAAAGTAAATTCTCAATGTCTGGTTCGAGGGGTGGAGGAGCTGAAGCAAAATGGTGTGAAAAGTACAAGAAGAAGCACTCTGGGAAATGTGTCGGAGAAGTCACTTGTTTTAAGTGTGGAGAGTTCGGGAACTATGCCAACAAGTGCATGTTCAATAAAAAGGTTTGTTATGGGTGCAACGAGGAAGGGCACATCTCGAGGGACCGCCCGAAGAAGAAAGATACGGCAAGGCCCAACATTCCACCAAAGCCGAAGGTGAGAGCCTTCCAAATGAGGCTTGAAGTTGCGAAGGAGGCAGCAAATATCGCTTCAGGTACCTTTCTTGTAAATGGATTACCTGCCAATATACTATTTGATTCGGGAGCGAACTACTGCTTTGTGTCACATAAATTTGGTGGGAAATTAGCATTACCTGTAGAAAAACTTGATAATTCCCTAGTTTTGGATGTTGCCAGTGGCAAGTTCACACTGTTAGTGATCGTATTAAGAACATCGTCATTCACTTAAACGGAAACGAATTCCACGAAGAGTTGTTTCCCATAGAGTTGAACGATTTCGACATCGTTTTGGGGACGAATTGACTTAGCGCCAACGATGCCGAGATACAATGCTAAAAGAAGATAGTAAGAGTAAACCCACCTGAAAAAGAGTCATTTATGGTGTACAGGGACAAATACAGAGTGAATTTTGGAATCATCTCCCTGATGAAAGCCAGGAAATGTTTGTCCAAGGGATACACATCATATTTAGCATTCATGATTGATGAAAAGAAGGAGAAAAAGGAGGTGCATACTATACCAGTGGTGTGTGATTATCCGGAAGTCGTTCCCGAAGATCTTCCTGGATTACCGCCTGACAGACAAGTAGAGTTCCGAATAGACTTGTTACCAGGGACGACACCAATAGCAAAAGCATCGTACCGATTAGCACCGACAAAGATGAAGGAGCTTATGACACAACTTCAAGAGTTGTTGATCAACAGTTTCATTCGACGTAGTTCATCACCCTGGGGAGGTCCGATGTTATTCGTGAAAAAAGGACGGAAGCATGAGAATGTGTATAGACTACTGAGAGCTGAACAATGCAACGGTGAAGAACAAGTATCCATTGCCAAGGATTGATGACCTATTCGATCAGCTACAAGGTTCGAGCTATTTCTCAAAGATCGATGTTAGTTCAGGATATCATCAGCTAAAGGCAAGAGAGCAGGATATTGAGAGGACTGCATTCAAAAAAGGATATGGACATTACGAGTTCTTGGTTATGTCATTTGGACTAACCAATGCTCTAGCAACATTCATGGATTTGATGAACATGGTTTGTAAACCATTCCTCGATAAATCTGTGACCGTGTTCATAGATGACATTTTGATTTACTCGAAAAGCTAGGAGGAGCATGGCAGACACTTGCGAGAAGTGTTAGAAGTAGTGAAGAAGGAGAAGTTGTATGCAAAGTTCTCCAAATGTGATTTTTGGATCCGAGAAGTCCAATTTTGGGTCATGTGGTTAGCCAAAAAAGGATAATGGTTGACCCAGCAAAGATCGAAGTTGTGATGAAGTAAGAATGACCAAAAAGTCCCACGGAGATTCGAAGCTTTCTAGGATTAGGTCGATATTACCGAAGGTTTATCCAAGGATTTTCTTTGATAGCTGATCCATTGATAGCTTTAACCCACAAAGGAGCTACATATACTTGGAGTGAGAAGCACGAAGAAGCATTCAAGAAGCTAAAGAAGAAATTATGTGAAGCACCGATTATTTCTCTACCCGATGGAGTTGAATACTTCGCAGTGTATAGTGATGCGTCAGGAGTCGGGATAGGATGTGTTCTAACTCAAAGAGAATAGGTGATATCATATGCATCTTGACAATTGAAAGAGCACGAAAAGAACTACCCCACTAATGATATGGAGTTGGCAACGGTAGTATTTTCTCTAAAGATATGGAGGCATTACCTCTATGGAACGAGGTGCAAACTTTTCACTGATCATAAGAGTCTCTAGTATCTCTTTAATCAGAAAGAATTGAATATGAGGCAATGACGCTGGCTAGAGTTACTCAAGGACTATGACTGTGAGATACTTTACCACCCTAGTAAAACAAATGTTGTCGCTAATGCTCTCAGTCGGAAGGTAAACCTTGAAAAGAAAACGCCAAGGGCGTTGAGAATTAAAGTTGTCTCGACAATTGTGGAAAGCATAAAGAAAGCTCTGGAAGAAGCTTCAAAGAAAAATGACCAAAAGGAAGAACGTTTGGGCAAAACGTTGGAGTTTGGTCCAAACAACCAAGGGTTGAAGGTATTCCAAGACAGGATTTGGATACCTAAGACGGGAGGAGTAAGAGATCTTCTGATGGTAGAAGCTTAAAAGACCATGTACTCGATTCATCCCAGCAACACTAAAATGTATAGGGATCTAAAACCCTACTACCGGTGGCCGATGATGAAACTCAATGTTGCAAAGTATGTAGTCGAGTGTGTAACTTGTGCAAGGGTTAAGTCGCAACATCCGGAACTGTATGGGAGTTTAGAACCTTTACCTATACCCATAGGTAAATGGGAAGACATCACCATGGATTGTGTGACTAAACTACCCAGGACGATGAACGGTCATGGCATGATTTGGGTAGTCGTGGACCGCTTCACTAAGAGTGCACACTTCATAGAAGCCAACGAAAGGTGGTCTATGGATAAGCTCACAAATGCTTACGTGAAGGAGGTAGTAAGACTTCACGATGTTCCTATAACGATCATATCAGATCGTAATAGTCGTTTCACGTCAAGGTTTTGGAGATGTCTGCGAAAGGAATTGGGTACGAAATTGTGTTTAAGTACAACTTACCATCCACAGACTGATGGTCAGAGCGAAAGAATGATTCAAACACTCAAAGATATCCTAAGAGCACGTACCCTGGAATTCCAAGGTAACTGGGATGAGCACTTACCTCTGGTAGAGTTTTCCTACAATAACCGTTTCCAATCGAGCATCAAGATGGCACCCTAACAAGCTTTGTACGGAGATAAGTTCCATACGCCATCTTGTTGGCTTGAGGCTAGGGAAAAGCAATTTATGGGTCCCGAGATAGTCCATCAGAATGCTGAAAAGCTAAAGGTGATTAGGGAAAGGATCTTAGCAGCTCAAGATCGTCAAAAGAGCTATGCTGACAAGAAAAGATGACCGATGACATTTGAAGTTAGAGATTCAGTTCAAGGTGGAAGGGAATTATAAGATTTGGGAAACAAGGAAAGTTAAATCCAAGGTTTATTGGACCGTTCAAAGTTCTTTAGAAAATTGGGAACCATGCTTAAAAGCTCGAATTACTCGAAGAAGTAGATGGTATTCATAACACTTTCCATGTGTGTTATTTGAGGAAGTTCACGGGAGAAGTTCCCGACATAATTCCAATCTCAGAGTTAAGGATGCATGAGAATAAGAGGCGAATCGAAGAGCCCAAGGAAATTGTTGACCGTAAGACTAAGAAGTTACGACGCAAGATGGTCAACTTAGTGCTTGTGCGCTGGAAACATACGAATGGGCCAAATCTCACTTGGGAAACAGAGAGTGACATGATGAGTCGTTACCTACATCTGTTTGCTAATGCTTGATTCCGGGACGGATTCATCCTAAGGGGGGAGTGAATTGTAATGCCCGTGTTTTGGGGCTAAGGATTAGTACAATAATGTAATAGTCAGGTCAACCATTGTAACATATTTTGAAGTAATAAAGCTGAATTATTTGAGTATTACGTGAATTATGTGAATTTATGTGCTTTATACTTATTTATAAAGGTATAATAAATAATGGATAAAAATAAGCGTCAAAACTAAAATGTTAGATAAACCCGATACCGATGAAGAAAGTTGTAGTGGTTGTGACAAGGATTCCAGACATATAAAGAACGTCGAAATCCAAGTTTTAATGAAGAAGTTATGACCTGCCAAAGTTTCGCGACAAAACTGACACGAAGCTATGTGACGTAAATAGTGAATTTACGATGGAGGACTTTTTAGCCTTATCAATCTAAACTAAAGTTGTAGTATACGTTAAACCAAGAGCGTGCATAAAAAGAACGCCCACATCTAACTTTGTATGAGGAAGTTATGATTTTTCTAAGATTGGGCATAACAGTGCATAACCCGAAATTTGAATTTTAGATCGATCGATTTTAGGTCTACGCAACCTGAATGAGAATTAAAGATCTCATTAATAGGGACTCAACAATAAAGAGACAGACGAAAACGGAGTCCGTATGAAGAAGTTATGAATTTTACGCAACCATTTAACAATATAATCTTCTCACACTATTAAATTTTAAATCGGTCAAAAATTAGCGGACGGAGTCAAAAGCAGAGTTGTAGATCTTGTCAATACCTACACGTGGATATAAAGAACGTCGAAAACCGAGTTTGTATGTGAAAGTTATGAATTTTTAAAGATTGGATGTTTTACCTGCGCCTAGTGCCACATGTCAGCACCAGGCGAAGCCGTGGAGCCTACGCAAGACCACGACGTGGAGAGTCACCACGATGTGGATTCGTCCCAGGCAGCCTATAAATAGACGTGTGCGGGCTGCCTCATTCCTCATACCTTTTCCTAATTCTTTCTCTCTCTAAACACTCTCTAACACCCCCCCCCCCTAAACCACTCAGAAAAGCCTAGGGTACCCCCTAGCACGAGAAGGAAGCCCCGGAGCTCCTGACGGCTCCGAGAAAAAGAGCTTTTCGGCTTGGAAACGCTGCTCTAGCAAAGCCCGGTTTTTAATAAAAACCTGCTGTAATTGAGATACGTCACCATACTTTTAATATAGCATATATATATATATATATATATATATATATATATATATATATATATATATATATATAGTATCGTTATTATGAATCTATAAATAAGATTTATCAGTGATTCAAATTCATGATGTTGATTGATCTACTTACGGGAATAATGTCTAGGCTGTGATTTACTGAGGTGTTTAAAGTGGGATTTCCAAACAGTATACTTCGTATAACAAACGGACCCTACCTCCGATCTGATCCTACCTGGTTGTTCCTTACTTGATAGATCATGAACTAGACTCGGAGTTAATGACGAATCTAGACTAATAATTAGTCGCAATGAATATTAGACTAAAATCTAGTGATAATGACACTAGGTTTCATCGAAAGAAAATAAATTAATAAAATCGAAGCGTTGTCTGAGTTCAGATTCACCACCTTAACATGTGAGTGCATAGTTACATTCATCTTACACATAAATATGAAGTATTTTATCTAAATTACGTGCTATGTGTGCGTATTATCTGAATAGTTTCTATCTATGCTGGATGAATGATTTTATACATGTTTTGAACGATTTAAACTTTATATGTATTTTATATCTACAAAATGTGTTGGGTAAAACATGGGTAGATATAATAGTTGGGTGTGATGAAATAAAATGAAGAGAGGCCTCGATGTTGATGATGTTTCCAGTCTTCTAGCAGAGCATAGATGACGACCATGGACTTTTCTAGACAGTCCAGTGGAACGCTAGCAGGCTCACAACATGTAGGTGTTTGTAAACGATGTGTTCACTGGTCTACTCCATCCCCCTCATGGTTGCCTTTAGTATATTTATTGCTGAGGAACCCCCTTAGCGGTAGTGTCCATCCCGATGATGATCCTTAGGCTAGGTCCTTTATTATAGGTGTTTAGGGACGTAAAGTGAGGATAACGGGAACGGGTAATGTGGTTATTGTTGGTTGATGAAATTAATAAACTTATTTATTGAGGGTTGAAAACCCTATGAGCTCACCAGCCTCCCAAGCCTGACCCACTCAGTTTCTTGTATTATAGATAATGGCACTCGAGCATAGATGTGATGTGTGGATGAGGGATTACAGATTATAGGCATGTAGATATGAATAAATGTTGCAAGGCTTATATTGTAATGTTTATGCTTTTGATCTGTATCGAACATGACATCCCGAGGTTTTAATGAAATACATTTCTTCGGAAATGCTTTGATAAATCTTTATCATATTTTATTTTAGGAACAAATTCCGCAACACTTCTATTTAAAATGTTACTCTAATTTTCCAACAAAGCATAAAAAAATCGGTCTTTTCTATAAAAACGGGGATGTCACAGGGATGACTCATGGAAGTTCATGAGATAACCATAGGTATGTCACGACATGAATGGGCCTAGAATAACCTATAAACAGTAAGTTCTACCCTTTCTTTCATTACACCAAACATTCTTTCTTTCCATAGTTTTTCGAAGGTCGTTTCCCTTCCCGAGCCTGACAACGACGAGCCTCTGAGCGTTTTTCAGTTAGATTCTATAGATCAGGATACTAGGTTAACTTTTACGACCCCACTTTTTAATGTTTTTAGGGGAAATGCATGCTAAATATTATATATAAGTAATATTATGTTTATGATAGTATATTTGTATTAACATAGATAGTTATATAAACTAGGATATTAGTTGTTTTGTATCATTTATACCTAAAATATATCTGGTATACTGAAACCATACAACTATCTTAAACTTGTTAGTATGTTGTTATTATAGATTATACTAATGTAGCTCTGGAATTATACTCGAGAGTTCTATGCATATTATATGTGATATAGTCCCGAGATTATATTCGCTAGTTCTATATATACTTGTTAAGTATGCTGTTATTATTGGTTTTATGTTAGATTAAAACCTGGTTTTACTTCAAGTTATAGTTGTTGTGCTGCCTAAGTATTACGAAATTAGGAATAATATTTAAAAGCATAGTCTAGTAACTTAGGGTTTTAGACACGAATATGCTTTCACTATTAGAACTATAGGAACTTGACAAAGTCTACATGAGCTATTTTCTTCATCAACTAAGATTGGAAATCTTAGGGGAATTCCTCTAACTTATGACCGCTTATCTCGTGTGAGAATTGACTTTTTGGTCACTTTGACTTTGGGTCAAACTTGAAGGATTTGGTCTGTTGGTTAAGATTATTCCATGTTTTGGTGCTAGAGGGCTCGTTTGAGCAAGCAGTGCAGAAAGGTAAGCGTGTCGCAGTGTTTTTGGGTTCTTCGTTTCAGGCGACTTTTCCTCACTGTGCCCGTGGGTTGAAGGAACCAATGTCGGCCCACTACTTTTGGTTATCATTTATTAGAGGGATACCCAAGGGGTTGTATGTATTCATATAGGATAGACTGAGGACTCTTGATCTAGGCTTTCTTATATGTTCCTTGTTTGGGTGTGTCTCTAGAGTAGGGTCATCTATACGGGTGTCTATCTCACCTCTAGATACATATGGCTATGCATTCCTTGGAGAGTTGGGTATGTGTCCTTGTGCATAGGATGTGGTTGTGTTGTAGCGAGCTGTTATATATATATATATATATATATATATATATATATATATATATATATATATATATCCTTGTGTGTTTTGATGCAAAAGTAGTGGTATGCTGGTTAGGGAGCTAGTAGGCGAGTTATTGCCTAGTGGAATGCCGTAGGGGTTGTATGTAGCCACGTAGGATAGCCTAAGAACTCTTGAGCTAGGCTTTCATGCATGCTCCTTGTTTGTTTGTGGCTCTAGAGTAGGATCATCTGTTCGGGTGGCTATCTGACCTCAGGTTTCATATGGTTATGCATTCCATGGAGAGTTATCAGTAGGGGAGTAGTGGGCTATAAAGGGTCTAGTAGGCGGTAGTGAGCTGTCTGATTGGTAGTTGCATGTATTTATGTGCCTACTTGATCTCTTGTTTGTTTATATGTCGACATATTATGGTAGTTGAAGTCGAGGCGGTCCTGTTGTGTGATGTAGGCCAAGAGAGGACGTGCGAGCCGACAATAAGCCGTAGGCATAGAGGCCCAGGAAGAACGGTTGGGTTTAGGCAATAGGCGAATATACCCGGGATAATCCAGCCTGATGACTGTGGACCCAGTATACATGCTTGTATATGTATAGTTGTGTGCAGTATTTTGGGGGAACTCACTAAGCTTTGAGCTTACCCAATTTGTTTATGTTTTTATGTTCTATAACAGATTGTAGGAAGACGAAGGTGTAACTATACACACTCATTAGCAGCATTGAGGATTCTGTGTTTATTATATTACTTTGATTTTCGATAAATGTAATTTTGAATGTATGGTTTTCTTAAAATGGATTTATAATTATGAAGTTTTACCTTAATAAAAGTGAAAAATTTTTGTTGTGAAAATGGGACGTTAAATAAATCGAACCAAAAAAACCCTGAAATTAAAACGAAAACACTTATGCAAAGAACACATGACCGGACTGAAAAAAGACTGGTTCGAAAAAAGACTAAACCGAAAAACCCAACTAAAGATCGTCTCAGACTGGTCTGAAAAAAGACAAGATTATTCCATGAGTGGTCCCAAAAGATTGAACTGTTCTGAGACTAACCTAGGCCCAATCCAATAATTCTAGTATGCATGTCTATATATAAGGGTGGGGGTAATCTACCGCTCTCGCCCCTAATGCTACATATATGACACATCAACTTTTCTTTATCCTCTCACTTCCAACCCTAATGTAACGTATGTTTTTCATAATAGGTATTATTGTTTGAATTTTGAAGTATGACATGATTATATAATAAGTAAGGAAATTAGAGTATGTATTATACTTATGCGTGTAAAATATGAGTTGATAATGTATTTCGTCAACCAAATAAGCATCAAGTGGGTAGAAATGCGACGTATTAGAGCCTACATTATTTGTAGTCGGACACGATGTGTAACATCTAGTTTTGTGTTGTTTCTAATTTCGGGACAACAGACCGTAATTTGATCGAGTAAAGGACTTGGGATTTAAGGGAATAAAATTTAGACCGTATTAGATGTTGATAATGTTGGTTAAGTGATTTTAGACCTTGAATTGTTCTTTGGAGCCAAAAGGGTAGAATAGGGGAAAATCATATTTTGGACTCTTTTCTCGCATTAATGAATTAAATTCGATATTCATTAGGTCAAAATTAATTAGATAGTTGTCAATACCTTTGTGTACATATAAACATCACTAAAAACGGATTTGGAACAAAGAAGTTATGACTATTTGAAGATAACACGAAAATATAGGAAACCATTCAGCACGGTGTAGTGACAAGATCACCATGACATGTTGAAATATGTTTCTCACACCCATAAAATTAGGATTTCTCCCGTATTTAAGTACTTTACCTCCATGTTTTAGGTGATTTTGCAGCCTCCGTCACATCAATAGTTCCTTGGAAGTAAACCCTAGACCCTATATGGATCCATTTCCATTCCTTTTCAAGTTTTGAGTTTTTGGTGCCTTCTTGAAGAAAAAGGAGATGATTTTTGGTGCTTAGAAGTGTCTCTCCAATTTTGATCCAACCTTGTATCAATATTTCTAGACTTTTGTGAGTGAAAAGTCTTTAGCTTGTTCTTTCTTTTCTTAGATCTAGTCTTATTATCTTTTTGGTCTATTTCTTGCGAGTTCTTGGAGTTTGGAGAAACTTTGGTAGAAATTAGTGTTTGACTAGTTGACTTTTGACCAATTGGAATTTTGGTCCATATTTCTAGACCTTTGACCATTGTTGTTTATTTTTTTGACTAGTTTAACTTTGGTCAAACTTTGGTAGAATTGAGTATTTGTATTAGGATTGGTATCAGTTTGGGATTAGGTAGCTTGGGGTAGCTATTATGATGTTGAGGTTACTATTGGGTTTTTGTTGATTAGCTCAAATGAGTCTTTTCACTATATTGTAGGATACTATATGTTAGGATATGTCATTTGTCTTTATGACTTACATGGAAGATCACAATTTGGCTCATAGAATTTGTATGAAAGGCTATGTTTTGCACATAGCAGGAAAGAACATGTTTGGCCGATGGCAGGAAGTGATTGTAAGACTATGATTTGGCCCATCACATTCATAGGGGTTGAAACCGACTTGTTGCGATTATGTATTGTAGTATGTGGTATCTTGGGAAACTAACTAAGTTTTGTGCTTTCTTTTTGGAAGTACGTAGAAGAGCACGATGTGATTGCATTGCATCTGCTAATATTGTTTTTGAAATGTTCCACTTTTATTAATTTATCACTCTTGTTTATATTAACAAATAATAGAATGATTATTCTTTTTTTATGAGTTAATTGTATGATTTTCTCTTTTTGAAAATGAAAAAAAAATAGTTTGAAATTTGGGACGTTGCAAATTTGAAATGTTGGAAAATTATGCTAGTGTATTGGCTAAGGATCATTCAGGAATTGCATTTGCTACTTGAATGTTGCTTGCTTGGTGTTGTAGGAAACCTACAGTGATATTAAATAACCATTAAGAGAATGCATTAGGTTGCATGCCAAAAATATTAAATGGTCTTAGAATGGTTGATTAGTCCCTATCGTTCAGCTCTTGTTTGAGTCCAACCAATGTAGTGTAGGATATTTCAGTTGAAAGATTGTTTCATTTTTGTTGCATGTAATTGTATTCGTAAGATAATTAGTTGATATTGATAGAATTTTCTTCAACAACTAATATCAGTGTGGGGTGGGAATTCCTAGTGACCTATGAGAATGGTTGATTAGTCCCTATCGTTCAGCTCTTGTTTGAGTCCAACCAATGTAGTGTAGGATATTTCAGTTGAAAGATTGTTTCATTTTTGTTGCATGTAATTGTATTCGTAAGATAATTAGTTGATATTGATAGAAGTTTCTTCAACAACTAATATCAGTGTGGGGTGGGAATTCCTAGTGACCTATGAAAAATGTTAGAATGTGAATGTATGGGCACTTAAGTAAGAGAGGTCCTTAAAGGAGAATCTAGGAAGATTAGTGGTATGTACTTGTTTGGGTATGGGTATATGCATTTATAATTGTTGGTAGTGGTGGTGAGTAATGAATTGGGAACCTTGAGACAATTCTTGGGACGGGTACGAATAGGTGTGGAAGGTAGTATGGGCCCAATACTATCGAAAGCACATGATCCGTATGGGGACCATGGAGAGTTGAACATGTTACTAAGGTGTTGTTTGAGGGTAGATAGCACGGTTTGACACTGTGATTTGTTTTAGTATGATTTCGTATTTATTGGTCTTTTGGTTATGGTTGTTCTGGAGGAGGGCATGTCTAGTAATTATTTGGGCCTTAGTGGCTATGGAAGATTGGGTATGAATGGTGAAGACCTATATGAGTTAGCTAATTCTAAGGTCTCGAGGAACTTTTTCAAAGCAGTGCCAATTTGAGTTGCAGGACTCAAGTAAGAGGCTATTGTTATGGTTTACTCGAGGATTGTATCTTGAGGTTCTGTTATGCCTGATGGGTTTTCTAGATTACAATAAAATTAATCAAACTTGATTTGCACAATATAATTTCACATAAACAATTATAGGTACATGAAAGCTTGAAATCTATGACTTTTCTCATAATAGCAACATATTTTGAAAAACCTAAATTAATGTAAATCGAAACTCAAATTGAAAGAAACACATACCTTTTACTATAAAAGAATATAAGAACCAACTCTCTTTTACTCTTCCTTGGAAAGCAAGAACTAATAGTGTGGAATCTTTCAATAGTTCACACCCAAAACTCTAGAAACCTTGGGAAGTAATTAGGAAAGTGTAGAAAGAAGGAAATTTTGAATTCCTTGCTTATGAAAGGTTAGTGAACAAATTTTGGCTTATGAGACTAGCTATATATACCTGGAGGAAACCCTAATTTGAATATTAAAATAATAATATTTTAACCGGATTCAAATTACTTTCCTTATCAGCAGATGGAAGCTTCCAGACACCCTAATGAGCCTCCTTTAAATCTCCCACCTCTAGGGATGTTTTAGAATTATCTGAATTGCTCAACTACTTAGTAATTGCAATTCAACCATTGCATCTTTAATTAATTCTAATTAATCCATAATTAATTTCTACTTAAGTGTTATTAATTCATAATTAATTATTACTATTTCTAATTAATATATTAACCACGTGATATATTAATAAATCATTTAATCTCTCTCTCTCTCTCTCTCTCTCTCTCTCTTATAGTAGTTCCTAGCTACTTTAGTTTATAAGGGAAACCTAAAAAAGGACTTTACTTTTTTCACTACGATTATACCAGTTTAGTTAGGACCTTAGACACCTTAATCCAACAGTCTGCCACTTAGATAAGGCGGCAACTACAATTACAAGTATATACTATGAATAACCAATAAATAGGGCTTTCAATAACCACTGTTGAACTCTGATAAAATCAAATGTTGGCCCTAAGATAAGTGAACAAATATTCTTTCATTCTACAAAATATCGTATGGACATGAGACATGGATAAAAATCAATCTCATGGTCCAAGATTGTGTTTCTAGATTTTCGATTTATGATGACTAAAATCAGACTCCTAATTGAACACATTAATTTAGTTAGGGTTGACCAAGCACTTTAGATTTCGGCAACAAATAGTCGATGGGGCCAAAGATATCGCTTTTCTTGGTAAGGCAAAAAGGAAAGAATAAACTTTGAATATATAATCATACCATTTTTACTTATCATGTCATACATGGAATTACACTTTATGACATCTAGTTGTTAATGCGTTGATGCAAACCAATGTACAAAAGATTTGCAAAATATGACTTATATATCTCTCTTTGAAGAATAGAAGATATTATCATCTTAGAATTACACATGATTGAATCCATGAAGTAATCTCTAAAATTGGGTTTAACCAATACTTAAAATCTCCATTTTCAAAATAATCATGAATATTGCAGCAATACCTATGCAATGTCAATTCACCATGGACAATCTACAAATATTCCATGATAGTATTAAATCAATACCTAGTCCTAAAAGGATGATTGAGTGTGGCATTTCGATTAAATTAACATTCATGAAGTAGCACGAAAAATGAAACACAATAATAAACTAATTGTTCTATGGTATCATACTCTTTCTATGTAAATAACTCCCCATTATTTAATCACCATAACAATCAAAGATTTATCTATTATATAAATGTTTCGGGGTAATCGACATAACAACTAAACTTGTCAACATTTTTCATCAAAAAGATATCCACTTTAAAACTAGATCTCCATCATCAACCCTTTTTCTTTGAAGTAGTGGATTTTCCTCCTTCTATGCATTGACCTTACATGACTTTAAGAATCATTAGTTAACACGATTGTACTTTTATAGAATATTTCTAATGGTAATTTGTTACTCAAAACAACTCCAAGGTCAACTATGGAGCTTTCTAGTCTAGGTACTCTCCCTAGATGCTTCACTTGAATTAAAGTAATTTGACTTATATTATTGGGTCTACAACCATTTCCTACTTGAAACCTTTCATGCTACCGCACTACAATTTAAAATGAATGTCCATTTAGACTATGACTCAGATTCGTCTCTAAAATTGATGTTACTATAACTCTTCTCGATCGTGTTCTTTGTTGTCTTCAATAAACCATTCATTTTTATCTATCAATACCTCATAATGTTCTTGACAATTGTCCATCGATTTAGTCGAGCAATTTTTTCTCATATAATCTCTCAATGTTCAAAACATACGAGACATCGAGACATCAGAATTTTTTCTCATATAATCTCTCAATGTTCAAAACATGATCGATCTTATATCGGAAGCATATGGGACACAACCCATCCTATCATTTTCATGACTAGTGCAAAGGACTTTTGAGATTCACTCAACTCCTTTCTATGAAGAATATGAACAATTCCTTTGTAATTTTTCATGTTGAAACCTTTCAACACATTGTGCCATGATTGAATCCTATTAAACATCTCAATCTATACTTTTAGATCCAAATTAGAAGTATCAATATCGCTTCCCCATGTCCATCATAGGAAAACAGTTCCCGATCTTTTGCACCTTGCAACTTAGAGACACTAATTCCTATGAGAAGTGTTGTCATCAACATTCAATACCAGGAAGAAAATGAAACTCCCAATAGTTTTGACATGTACTCAAGACTCATTTAGAGTTCTAGAAATACAATACTCTTTGACTTTATCATGGAAGAACATATTCCTTGCTTCGTGACGCTTGAATAAATCTATTAATAGACTTCTCAAGCTTACACACCTTGTTTGGATACTTTATATGTTTAAATCCTTTCAGGATGTGTCATGCATCCTTTGAAAGTTTCTTGTTAAGGAAAGTCGTTTAAACATCCATTTTGCCATATCTCATTATCAAAGAACACAATGATGGTAACAAGTAACCAAATAGACCCTTTCTCAACTATTGGTGAGATTGTTTCCTCATAATCAATTCCTTGAGTTTGAGCGAAACTATTTTCCACCATAGTAGCTTTAAATGTGTGTACATTTCCATCCATGTTAGTTTTCACATTTAAGACCTAATTTCAACCCACTGTCATATGACTAGGTTTAGGATCAACCAATCTCATACTTGGTTATCCTTCTTGGACCGAATTTCACTATCCTTAGACTCTTCTCATTGGGAGCCTCAAGGCCCACCATTACATCCCAATAGCTATTAGGCCTATCCAAATTCGTCATTGTTTTATCAATAATCAACGTATCTCCTTCATTAGTTAGATGAAACTCATAAAACTTGGGAAGTGCACTAATTCTACCAAATTTTCAAAGAGATAAGGCAGTGTCATGTGAAACAACTGGTATTTCAACCTCAGATTGAGAGCTAGTGTCAACTACAGGTTCATTATAATATATTTAATTTCCTCAAGGTCAATATGACTCCCACATAACTCTTGATATGTATATGTTCTTTCTCTCAAGGAACATTCCTTTTGAGCTATAAGCACCACAAACAAATATCAAAAGTCTTTACTTAATACCCGACAACACCAAATCCAAATGTGAGGGAACTTTCCAACTCCACATTTTATGAGTTGTTTTCAAACCTACTCATTTGGTTACAAGGTTCAAAATACGCTTAACTGTTTCAAGTATATATTCCCAAAAATGAAATTGGTAAAGAAACAAGATTCATCATACATCGAAGCATATGGAATTCGATTCTCCCTTTAGCTACATCATTACATATGGTGTCCTTGCAGAAGCCAATTAGGGAAACTAATCCATAATCTCTAAGATGACCGTACAACCTAACACTAAGGCATTCTACTTTCTTTTCAGATTAGAGATCCTTTATCTTCATGCCTAATTGATTCCTTACTTTGTTTTGATACACTTTGAAACTTTTCAAGGTGTCAGACTTATGCTTAATCATATAAACATAATCACATCTGCTAAGGTTATCATAGAATATGATGTAGTACTATATGTCGTCCTTGTAGGGGATTTGTAGGTTATTAGAGAATACTAGGAATTTTTGAAATTCTAGTATGTTTTTGGGTTTTCACTAATGTGTATATTATAGATAAAGCCCTAGGTTCCAATACCACCGTTGAGTTTTTTAGGTTACAATAAAATTAATGAAACATGATTTGTTCAACAGAATTTCACAAAAACAGTTATGGGCACATGCAACCTAGAAATCCATGGATTTTCTCATAATAGAAACATACTTTGAAAAACCTAAATTAGTCTATGTAAATAAAAAATCACATAGAAAGAAACCATAGCTTTTCTACAATCGAATATAGCAACCAACTCTAATTTAATTTTCCTTGGAAAGCAAGCACCAATAGTGTAGATGCCTCTAATGGCTCACACTGAAAACCCTAAAACCCTATATCATGAGAGTGGAGCAAGAAGGAAATTTTTAATTCTTTGCTCATGAAATATTAGGGCACAAATTTTGGCTTGTAAGACTCCCTATTTATACCTCAAGGAAACCCTAATTTGAATATTAAAATAATAATATTTAGTCTTATTCAAATTACATTCCTTATCAACAGATGTAGGCTTCCAGAAACCCTAATGAGCCTCCTTAAAAGCATCCACCTCCATGGAGGTTCTACAATTGCATTCCTTGCTAAACTATTGAATAATTTCAATTCAATCCTTGCACCTTTAATATATTTTAACTAATCCATAATTAATTCCCAATTAATTCTAATTGATTCTTAATTAATTATTACTATTTCTGTTTAATATACTAATCATATAATATATTAAAAAATCATTTAATCTCTCTTCTTATACTAATTTCTAGTTATTTTCGGTTGTGAGGGCAACCCAAAAAAGACTTTACTTTTATTCACTAAGATTATACCATTTTAGTTAAGACCTTAGACCCCTTAATCCAACACTTCTAGCCTCCCATGTTTAAGGAGAGGAGAGTGAGGGATTCAGTATATGGTTTCAGAATTAGGATGCAGACCCAATATGAGACGAGAGAGTAGGTGTAGTTTCAAGCACCGCTAGAAGTGATATTTAAGGCTTTCGATATTTGTTTGGGTGATCCAGGTAGTTACGGGTGCCAAGACAAGTATGGGTAGCGCAAGAGGCTTCTGGTTGTTCGTTCGCATGAAGATATTCCTTGTGCGGTCAAGAGAGTCATTTCAGTCAAGAATGTAAATGGAGAGAATAAGGGTCTGCTTTCTTAGAAATCGGATTTGTCGTGATCAAGCTACCAGTTTCTAGTAACCAGGAGGGGTAGTTATGGGACCAACAATTGTTGTTGTCGTTGGTGTGTCTCAGTTATGAGAATGATATCTTTTGTATGTTGTTGGCTCTTGTGATGAATTCTTTGATGGGAACATGTGACTAAGTTATGTGGTTTGATGTTGCTTATTAAGCAACTAATACTATGTTGGGTTTTTCATAATTATTGCTAGAGCATTAGGAAGGGGATTGTTGAAGCTGTGAGGAGGGTAAAGTTGTTTGATAAATATCATATGCAAGTTTCGGTTTCATGGAAATTGGTTCTTTGGGTACCCCATTAACCAAAATGGTGTCTTGGTCGGTCCAGCCAAGATCGAGGCAATGATGCAGTGGGAGGTTTTGAGGTCTCCATTTGAGATTTAAAATTTCCCTGATGTTAGTTGGTCATTATTGGGAGGTTTATCGTTTTTGTTTTAATGCTCTCTAGAAATCAAGGATGATATGCATCGATCCGTCAAGTTCGAGACTCTGATTTAGGGATAACAGTCGGTGATGGTTTGAACCCTAAGTAGGGGAGTACTAAGTATTTTGATTATAGGATCATGAAATAAAATTCTTTTATTGGTTTTTGTGTCATAAATTAGAAGAATATCCGGCTCAGGTATGAGGGTTATTGGTTCGGTCTTTTGCCACAAGAAGGAAAGGGTAGCATCTTATCGTCGGATTGTTCGGGGTTACGAAGTATTCTAGATGAGATTTTGTCGGTATAAATCGATTTTCTATTTGGATAACCAGAAGAATTCAAGATTGGTTAGGTTGCATGTGCTACAAGGGTAGTTATCATGTTGATACGATCATAAAAAATAAGTGTTCTCGCAGTAGGGAGCTATTGGACAGGGAACTCGTAGTGGTGGGTAGTTCCTTTGGAAGCATCTGATAGGTTCACGAGAAAGCAATTAGATAACTCAGGTAAAGTATTGGGATTTTAGGATGTGGTTAGCTCATAAAGGAAATCAATTCTCAATTATCAAGGGTTAGCCTCTTTTAAGCAGTTGTGAGTCTGGTGTGAGTGTTGTCTTCATAAGGGTTCGTTTAGGTTATTGTCATTTGTAAGTCTAAGAAAGGGTTGTTGGGAGGGAAACCTTCAAGATAGGTTATGGCTTTGTAAGGTAGAAATAATACCTTTCGGGATTGCTAATGTTAGCAACTTATGACAACCTTTTAGATAGGTTATGGTAACCTTCGGTTGTGTTGATGTAGTGTTCTTTGTCAACTGGAGTTGTTTGAGAAATTTTAGTGGGGAATTAATGAAGGTTCAGGTAAGGTATCAGATTTTTTGCCATTTAGGTTAGTTTTATTTGTTTGATTAAGGTGTCTAAGTTCATAACTAAATTGGTAAAAACATGCAAATTAGAGCAAAGTTGTTTTTAGGTTGCCCTCATAACCAGAAATAGCAAGAAATGATATTAAGAGAGAGAGAGAGAGAGAGAGAAAGAAAGAAAGAAAGAAAGAAAGAAAGAGAGAGGAATGATTTGTTGATATATTTTGTGATGAATATATTAATTGGAAATAGATAATTAATCTATTAATTTGTTATGTGATTACTAAATTAATATGAGATCAATAGTTTAGTAATTGATTTGTTAATTTGTATGGTTAATAAAGTAATAAGAAATCAATTAGAATTAATTATTTATTAATCATAATTAATTTCAATTAATTATAATTAATTATAGGTGTAATTATTTAATTAAATCAAAATATTGGGCCCACACCACACACACACTCTCTCTCTCTCTCTCTCTCTCTCGTATACCCCCACATCATTTTTGTTTTTACCATGAACACTTCATCTTCCTCATATCTTCCTTGTTAATTAAAATTCCACATCCACCTATTGAGTTATCACCAACAACCACCGTGACCACCACCTCATCATGTCTATAGATCTACAGTTACATCAAGATCTCTCTGCAATCGGACTGACATCTTTGAAAATCAAGCTTCTAACATCTCCAATACTACTGGATTCAACATCTGAGGAATCATGTACGATTCAGATAGAGGATCAAGAAGTGGAGGAGTGTCGTCTGTAGACAACAATGGGAGCTCTCCTTCGTCTTTCTTTTTCCCCGTCACAAACCTATACACGCCATCGAACCTCCTTCCCTATTTCTTCTTCTCGTATCAAGGCTAAGCCACCCTACCATCCCACCCGTATTCTTTCTTCCAATCCCAACGGCGCTTCCACTTCTACCAATGACCCCTGTCGGCCTTCCATTGACCACCTCCACATTCCTTTCAGTGAATGCTTCTGATCAACATGTTTCTTCTTGTACTTATTTCGATTGTAATCCTTTTTATCTTATGTCTCAAGATCTGGTGAGGTAATGTTGAATTTTGAAGCATGATGTCTCTTTTGTATGAAGTAAACCTGGTTTTGGTATGAGGTTAGACTCTCGGCATCAAATTGATGAATTGTAATGTGATAATTTCTTAACCTAGATTAAAAAACGGAAGTAGATATAAAGGGGAGAGAAGTGTAGTGGTGGTAAGTTATTAATTGGATTTGTTTTCTAGTAGCGATTATACACAAAATAGTGAATGGATTTTCCTTTTTGATTTTGGGTTGCAGGTGATCTAATGGAAGAAAGAAAAATAGAGAAAGGGTAGGTATGGAAGAAAACGATGGAGGAGAGAGAGAGAGAGAGAGAGAGAGAGAGAGATAGAGAGAGAGAGAGAGATATTTTGTATTTATTTATTAATTATAAAATAGTTAAAAAAAAAGAAAGAAAAATGAAGAATAAAAATATTAAGGGTATTTTAGTCTTTTCAATTTAGGGAGGGACCTTTCCACATAGAAACTAGCTCAAAAGGACCACCAATCCTAAAAGATCAAGGTTTGGACCAAACCTCTGAAAATGCATACCATAGAGACCATTTTTGCAGTTTTGTCTTTAATTAATTCAAATCTGGTTTTTCCTACAAGTTACCCAAACTATAAACAAGACCCCTTGGACATCAACTTTTGTGGATGCCTTTACCTAAAAGCTTAGGAATGCAATATCTATCACTCTCCGCTCTCTCCTCTTCATTCTAGGGTTTCTAGGGTTTTAGGTACGAGCCATTATAGACATCATACTTTTGAATCTTGCTTTCTAAAGACACAAAGGAAGGGAGTCAAGGAATTGTTTACAATAACAATTCTAAGGTATGTAAACCCCAACAACTGTATGATTTTCGAATTAATTAATATTTATGGTAGATGTTATTCAAAGTATGTTGCTTTCAAAGTGTAAGACATCTGATCAACATGTTGCTTTCAAATGCTATGGTTATTAAAATCATAACGGGTATTAACACACATTTAACAAAAACCGATCCCAAATAAAAAAAATAGAATTAAATATTGGGTGTTACCATCAAGCATGTTACATAACCATAGAAAAAAATAATAATAAGAATTACATTAGTGCATTAATAAGGAACTTGAGAAGTTCCACTCCTTTCCTATCTCATAGATTTACTTCCATATATCATCTTTTTCCTTGAATACAACCTGGGACACATTGAATTAAAAAGAGATATTTAAGACAATAATGTCACGTGGCCACATGGTTTGAGACCAAAAAACTTATCACATTTTCATCAAAATCATTTCATCTTTGCAAAATATAGTTGTAGACCATAAAATATTTTCAAGCATTTTCTGTAACACCTTGAATTCAGAAGGCCGGAAAAGAGAAGAAAACCTCAAATGAGGAAGTGACTCTTCGAGTATATGGGTGACTCGACGAGTAGGAGCGTGATTTGGTCGTAGGTTTAGTGACCTACTCGACGAGTCAGAAGACTAACTCAGCGAGTTGGCCAGGTTTGGGGAAAACCTTGAATGAGGGCCTTGCACAATAATTAAGGAACATTATAGCCTTCATCACCCCTTGATACTCTCTCAAGTCCATAATGAAAACCCTAGAGCCTCCTTTGAGTTGTGAGTCATTTTGGGAGTTTTGAAGCATTCTTGAAGCTTGGAGGAACAAGAAGAAGGTTGGAGGTTCAAGGAGGAAGGAGTAGATCCAGAAGATTCACTACACTTGCTGCTCATTTTGCTAATCAAGTTCCTTCCTTGACTTCTAGCTTGCTAGATCTCTTTATGTCCCTTTTTATGAAGTTTATGGACCAAGGATGATCTCTTATGGGATTTGCACGTCCCCAATGCAGATCCTTTCAGATCTAGGAGTGTCTTGAGTAGTAAAAGCATAAAGTTGGAAGCTTTATGCCATTAAAACTCCCCGTGAAAAGTTTAAGTGGTTATTATGGCCTTTTGAGCAAAAAGGGGCATGCAAGGGTGCAAAGGTAGCAGCTTTGTGTGATATCCCGACCCTAGGAGGCCAGATCTGGGTCTTGGATTCGTTGAGCTTGTCTGAAATCGTCGGAATAGTGTTGGACATAGAGAGACTCAGCGAGTTAGTTGTGGGACTCAGTGAGTTAGGCCAGTTCTTACCGCAAAACCTTTTTGTTAATCGTATGAGTTGAGATTGGAAAGGGACTCAGCCAGTCTGGGTCCATAATGGTCATGAAGTTCATCGTACTCGACGAGTTCAAGGAAGAACTCGGTGAGTCTAAGGCAATCTCCTTAGTTATGAGGATGGAATCGACGAGTTGTTCATACAACTCGGCGAGTCATAGGCTAGACACATTCATATGTGGATGATGAACTTGACGAGTTCAAGGACAAACTTAGCGAGTCGGATGAAGTTGGTCCCGATTGATTGGTTGAAGGAGAACCCATCGAGTTATTGCTAGACTCGACGAGTGGATTCGGGGTTGTATGGGGTTGGAGGAGTATGGACTCGACGAGTTGGTAGACCAACTCGACGAGTTGGTAGACCAACTCGACGAGTCAGGTCAACTGGATGTTGAATTTGACCAAGTTTGACTAGGGTTGACTTTTGGATTATTGATCTAAATGTTATTTTGGTATTGATAGTTCGGGAATCCGAAGGGTCAGTGGTTCAGAAGTTGTCAGTTAGCAATCAGAGGTGTTCAGCGAGTTTTCGAGAGTGCGAGGTGAGTCTCCTCACTGTTTGTATGGATCTACGGCCACAATGTCAGCCCATTTAGTTTATGTATGATAGGAAGACCCGGGGGTTAGCCCTAGACATTACGCATGAAAGACCAAGAGTCAACTCCTGGCACAAAATAGGTTATTACGTATGGCAGGAAGACCCGGGGGTTAGCCCTAGGCAATATGCATGAAAGACCAGGAGGTGGCTCCTGGCGCACTGTATGCTATTATGTACGAAAGACCAGGAGGTGGCTCCTGGCGCACTGTATGCTATTATGTATGAAAGACCGAGAGGTGGCTGCTGGCACACTATATGTTGAGTTGCCTAGTAGAGTAGTATGTATAGTTGTCTTGGTGATGCTTACATGGAAGACCAGGGGGTGGCCCTTGGCAGTTGTCTGTATGACTGAGGGAGTGACCCCAAGCTTGACCAGGAAGATCACGTGCGGCCCATGGCATAACCGCAAGACTATGTTTGGCACATAGCACCTTACTTGATTATGGATATGTTGGTTATGTATGGCTCATGGTTATGTGTGGCATGTAGGGACCAGTTGGTATGTATGGTATGTGGTATCTGGGGAACTCACTAAGCTTCATGCTTATGGTTTTTAGTTTTGGTTTCAGGTACCTTGTTTTCAAGGAAAGGAGTCGGGTCGATCGTAGCGCATCACGCTATGTTTTCCGCACATGAAATCTTTGGGATTACACTATGATATAGTTTTGTGATAATATTTTTTGATTATTGACACTTTGGTTTGACATGAGATATTAATATGAATGTTTTTATACTGTTGGTTTTATACAATAACTTAATTAAAACGAAATTTTTGGTCTTGAATTTTAGGATGTTACAAGTTGGAATCAGAGCCTCGGTTTAAGGGATTCGGACATACTCTCAGGTGTGTCTGAACTCAAACTACAGGCTTGGTATGAAAATTTTCAAAAGTAAAACCATTTTATAAAAAGGAGTTTGAAAAGAATCTGAAAAGAGAAAAGAACTTTGAGAAGAACAAAGTGTGTGATGCGTGCAATCAGCCGAGCTCAAGTAAGTTTTCCCCAAGATACCCATACAAGTTTATGTCATGGTATGATTATGTTATCAGCATGCTAGATTTAGGGCTAAGGATCTAGGAGGATGCCTAATATGCCTGTTATATTGTTTTTGAACTGCATGCTAGTGTCGGTTAGACAGCGGTAGGATATCCTGTTTAGGTTATGCCTGATTATAGGAGCTTAGCATCGCATGCTAGTACAGATTCTTGTTTTGTGGATAATATTGCTTGATTATGTTCTGGTTAGATTTCCCTTTTTTTCTGAATACTACTTGATTTGTGCTTTGTGGGACTCTGAGTGATGAGAGTTAGCGATTAGGTGAATACGTCAAGTCACATGTGATTAGGGTTGAATAATCTCAGTGCGTTGGATTTGGCCCAATTTCGTAGCTCTCATTTGAGTCTAACCGTTGTAGGGACGAGTCCTTTACCTGAAGGATTATCTAAGCCTCGTCACATGTGATGGTATTCAGGTAGTGGCTCATTGGAATTATAAAGATGCCTTCAGTAGCTGAGAATTGGGTGCAGGTTGGAGGTTACCCTAGGGCAAGCCTAGGATGAGAGTAGTGTTGGGAGCAGTGTTAGTAGTAGTGAAAGGGACTTGGTGGACTCGAGGTAGTACTTGAGGAATGTATGGATAGATGTGGAAGGTAGTATGGGCCCGTACTACTGAAAGCAGAGGATCCATACTCGAGTCAAGGAGGGCCGAGATGGAACCAGGAAACTTGGATGGTGTGTGAGACCTCTTGGGAGTAGGTATGATCCTGACGTTTATGTGTTTATATTCAGTATGGTGACCACACGACATGGAGCAGGAGGATCAGGATCTGGGTCAGGATCAGGATGAGGCTCGGGGGCAAGATCCGAGCAGGTTGATGACGGGCTACGCGAGTTCATCGTGCGTGAGATCACGAGAGGTATCCTTGAGTCGACCCCGATCATATTCGGGTCGATCAAAGAAGGGATTATTGATCTAATGGAGGATCGCCTCAGAGCGTTCCGAAGTGATATGGCATCCAGCCAGTCAGAATCGTGCACATTGTCCTTCAAGGGCTTCAGGGGGTCTAGCGTGCCAGACTTCCACGGGGTGAAGGACCCCATCGTTGCTAGGAGATGGATTGTAGACATTGAGTCTGCACAGTTGACGAGCTTCTGTTCTAAGGGGTCGAAGGTTCAATTTGTTGCCGGATGCTTGAGGGACAGAGCCAAAGACTGGTGGGAGTCAGTTGGTGATTCCTTGGGAGCCCCAGCCATTGAGGCTATGACCTGGTCTGACTTTGTGACTAGGTTTAGGGCGGTGTTTGCACCAGTGGTGGAGCTTCAGCAGTTGGCCACGAAGTTCCTAGACATGAGACAGACGACGGAGTTGGTGGCGGAGATTACCGCCAAGTTTCCAGATAGGGTCTTATTGGTGCCTCTGTATGCAGGGGATGATGAGATGGAGAGCACCCACTATCATGACATGTTGAGAGCTGATATTTAGGAGCATGTCAGCTTCTCGGCATGCCCGACCCTAGACTCTATGATTACCAGGGTGCGGGAAAGGGAGATTGATTTGGATAACATTGCGAAGAGGAGGTCGGATCAGATGTATAATTTGGAGGGTCCCAGGAAGAGACCCAAGACTTCAGATCAACGATTAGTAGGTCGGCAGAGCCGAAGTCAGTGCAGCATGTGCGGGAAACTGCACGAGGGAGTTTGTCATTCTAGGGGTTCAGGCTGCTACAAGTGTGGTAGTGATGGTCATGTCCGCAAGGACTGCCCATAGGGGGCAAGCCCATTATGTTTTCACTACAATCAGGTAGGCCACAAGAAGGCCAACTTCCCGACGATGAGGGGAGGAGCAAGGAGTGCGTCTGCCCTAACAACTTCGAGGATTACAGATGGGTGAGAGGGTAGGTCCTTGCAGTGACAAATGAGGGAGATCTGGATTACAGCAGGGAATGTTGCAGGTATGTATCAATGGCTATTTTCAATTCTATGTGTATTAGGGTTGTTCTTACCTTGAACTCAGGTGATAGTATGTATGAGTTGTCTCTCTACTTGTATTCGGATTGTACTTTCAGTATTGTCACATGCCAATTGCATACCAGGAACTATTAGTAGCTAGTGTAGGGTCATCTTTCACTTCGGGTTCGAAGTGTCCAGTATTATCTCGGTTGTGACCAAAAGCGGTTCAGGAGCGTTGCGTGGAGGTCGGTGGACAGGGTCCATGGAGTAGCCCTCCACCATCATCAGGGTTTGGTGGTTCTAGTCTTGGTGTTTGGGATAGCTTTTGGAAGCATCAAGGGAAGAAGTCTATCACTGAAGAGGTTGCTCTGAGCATTAGTTATTCGGACCTTAAGGACGTCAGTTTGAGCTCATGGGATTATCAGTATCGGGGATGCAGGAAGTGTTCATCATGTACTCGGTAATCGTATGGTATTCGGAGTGGGCTAGTGACAGATCGCTAGCAATGTTAAGGCGATGGAAGTTATCATGCCTTTTGTGCTAGGGAGGAAGGAATGGAAATCCTCGGATTTTCGCGTGTCGTAAAGACTTAGCCGAAGCTAAGTGGGGAAGAAAAAATCATGTTATGGAAGCAGAAGCGGTTTTGAAATTAAGATAAGTTTCACTCTCCTGTCGGGGAGAAAGACGGCCCAGGCGGCTATTTGAATTGAGGATAGTGTGAGTTGGAAGTTCGGAAAACTTTCCAATTGTGAGATCTCATTCTCAGGATGTCTGATAGTAGATTGCAGAAGAATCGGTTGGGAGTTTCAGTTGGGACATGAGTACCGCTTGGGGGTACTACATTGTGCTTGTATGCTCGACTATGGGTTAGCCGTAGCATTCACCAGTGGTCATATAGTAAGAGAAGTATGGTAAGACTGCGGTGTGGCCCGTAGCAATCGTATATGAGTATAGTTAGACTGCGGGGTGGCCCGTAGCATTAGTATAGTAAGACTGCGGTGTGGCCCGTAACAATCGTATAAGAGTATAGTAAGACCACAGTATGGCCCGTAGCATTAGTATAGTAAGACTGCGGGGTGGCCCGTAGCATTAGTTGGCTGGTAAAGCAGAAGTGTTGTAAGACTATAGGGGTGGCCCATAGCATTCACTAGTTAGCAGAACGAGTATAGTAAGACTACGCGGTGGCCATAGAATTCTTCGGTCCCTATTCGACAGTACAAATGTATCAGATGCATGATTTGTCGGCAGGGTTTTTCAGATAGTCTAAGATAGGGCGGGACAGCCGCCCGGAAGTGAGTAGGCCCGTATCCCCGAGTTAGCATGATAAGAACCAGGGAAGTTTAGCTAGTTGAGATTAGAGGAGGAGTGGTCTGCATAGCCCTGGATAGGTGAGGCCTGTGGGAGAGGCCACACCAAAGTATAGATGGGTGAGACCCGTGGGCGAGGCCCGAGTTCTTTTAGCAACAGGTGAGACCTGGTAGAGACCTTAGGGTAAGGTAAGGGATCGAGGATCTTAGATCTTCTAGAGCCAGGGTGGCTGGGCTGGTAGAACAATTCAGGTAGTCGTTGTACCTTCTTAAGTCGACGAGAGCGACTGAGGGAAAGCTCTTTCATTCGGTAACCGGTGGGGGAACGGTATTTCGAGTAATGGTAGATCAGTTCGGATCAGGGCGGTCTCGGTTCATCCGATAGGTGGATGGGAGTTAGCAGGACTTCAGGCAGGAACGATGGTAAGGAATTTGGTGTAAGAAGCCATGAGCTGATTGCGTGGTACTGAGTTGCTCACCGTGGAATCAAATGATCTCAGAGTAAATGATTTGGCTCGGTGATGCTGTCCTCGTTGAGCGTTAAACGTAGGAGAGAGGGATATGCTTCTCGAAGGATTGTCTGAATTCACATGTTGGGAGGAGTTTTCAGTATTGGAGCATCGTATGGGGGGGGATATTTTGTGAGTTCTTGTATAATGGTCGGCACTGAGAGTGGCCAGGATTCTGGTTTCAGCAGAAGATTTGTTCTTGTTGGAGATCGGAAAGATCATTGCTTATAGGAAGTTGCCTTGGAAATGCCAGTGGTAGTACTGGTAAGGCTACCGGTTGGGTAAACGTGTTCTACTCGAAGGTAGTAATTGTCGGTTTGTTCTGAAGGTGACGTTTTCAAGAATTAGATCGGGTAGATGAAGTGTGTACCTAGTGGTAAAGTGGTATATGGATTGTAAGGTAGTGGACCGTGGCGGACTTCAAGGACGAAGTCTAGTTTATGTGGGGGGGGGGGGAGTTGTAACACCCTGAATTCAGAAGGACGAAAAAGAGAAGAAAACCTCAAATGAGGAAGTGACTCTTCGAGTAGATGGGTGACTCGACGAGTAGGAGCGCGATTTGGTCGTGGGTTTAGTGACCTACTTGACGAGTCAGATGACAGACTCAGCGAGTTGACCAGGTTTGGGGAAAAACGCTAAATGAGGGCCTTGCACCATATTTAAGGAACATTATAGCCTTCATCCGCCCCTTGATACTCTCTCAAGTCCAGAACGAAAACCCTAGAGCCTCCCTTGAGTTGTGAGTCATTTTTGGAATTTTGGAGCATTGTTGAAGCTTGGAGGAACAAGAAGAAGGTTGGAGGTTCAAGGAGGAAGGAGTAGATCTAGAAGATTCACTCCGCTTGCTGCGGATTTTGGTAATCAAGTTCCTTCCTTGACCTCTAGCTTGTTAGATCTCTTTATGTCCCTTTTTATGATGTTTATGGACCAAGGATGATCTATTGTGGGATTTGGACGTCCCCAATCCAGATCCTTTTAGATCTAGGAGTGTCTTGAGTAGTAAAAGCATAAATGTGGAAGATTTATTCCATTAGAACTCCCCATGAAAAGTTTAAGTGGTTGTTATGGCCTTTTAACTTTTGAGCAAAAAGGGTCATGCAAGGGTGCAAAGGTAGCAACTTTGTGTGATATCCCGACCCTAGGAGGCCAGATCTGGGTCTTGGATGCCATAAGCTTGTCTGATATCATCGGAATAGTGTTGGACATAGAGAGACTCGGCCAGTCAGTTGTGGGACTTGACGAGTCGGGCCAGTTCTTGCTCCAAAACCCTTCTGTTAAGGGTATGAGTTGAGATTGGAAAGGGACTCAACCAGTATTAGTCCATAATGGTCATGAAGTTCATCGTACTCGAAGAGTTCAAGGAAGAACTCGGTGAGTCTAAGGCAATCTCCTTAGTTATGAGGACGGACTCGACGAGTTGTTCATACAACTTGGCGAGTCACAAGCTAGACACATTCACATGTGGATGATGAACTCGACAAGTTCAAGGATGAACTCGGCAAGTAAGATGAAGTTGGTCCCGATTGAGTGGTTGAAGGAGAACCCGTCGAGTTATTGGTAGACTCTACGTGTGGATTCGAGGTTGTATGGGGTTGGAGGATTATGGACTCGACAAGTTGGTAGACCAACTCGGTGAGTCAGGTCAACTGAATGTTGATTTTGACCAAGTTTGACTAGGGTTGACTTTTGGATTATTGATCTAAATGTTATTTTGGGTATTGATAGTTCGGGAAGCCAAAGGGTCAATCTTTGAGAAGTTGTCGGTTAGCAGTCAGAGGTGTTCAGCGAGTTTTCGGTAGTGCGAGGTGAGTCTCCTAACTGTTTGTATGGGTCTACGGCCACAATGTTGGCCCATTTATTTTATGTACGATAGGAAGACCCGGGGGTTAGCCCTAGGCATTACGCATGAAAGTCCAGGAGTCGGCTCCTGGCATAAAATATTTTATTACGTATGGCAAGAAGACCCGGGGGTTAGCCCTAGGAAATATGTATGAAAGACCAGGAGGTGGCTCCTGGCGCACTGTATGCTATTATATACAAAAGACCAGGAGCTGGCTGCTGGCGCACTGTATGCTATTATGTATGAAAGGTCGGGAGGTGGCTCCTGGCACACTATATGTTGAGTTGCCTAGTAGAGTAGTATCTATAGTTGTCTTGGTGATGCTTGCATGGAAGACTAGGGGGTGTCCCTTGGCGCTTGTCTGTAATACCGAGGGAGTGGCCCTAGACTTGACCAGGAAGACCACGTGCGGCCCATGTCATAATCGCAAGACTATGTTTGGCACATAGCACCTTAGCAAGACTATGTTTGGCACATAGCACCTTACTTGATTATGGATATGTTGGTTATGTATGGATCTTGGTTATGTATGGCATGTATGGACCAGTTGGTATGTATGGTATGTGGTATCTAGGAAATCACTAAGCTTCGCGCTTACGGTTTTCAGTTTTGGTTTCAGGTACCTTGTTTTCAAGGAAAGGAGTCGGCTCGATCGCAGCGCATCACACTATGTTTTCCGCACATGAGATCTTTGGGATTAGACTCTGATATGGTTTTGTGATAATATTTTTTGATTATTGACACTTTGGTTTGACATGAGATATTAATATGAATGTTTTTATACTGTTGTTTTTATATAATAATTTAATTCAAACGAAATTTTTGGTCTTGAATTTTGGGATGTTACATTTTCAAGGAAAACTCTTTTCATACATACCAAAAATATCATTTCATATATTATAATTTCATTTATTTTCATTTCATTTCAAAAGACATAGTTTTACATTTGTTTCTCTTTTATTGAGGGCTAATTACAGTATTAAAGCATTATCATTTTTATATTTAGGGCCAAGTAATATCTCTAAGTCTATACCAAGGTGGAAAGAACAAAACTAGTCCACCAAGGCACCATTTCCATTAGGACATCTATCTCGCAAAGGGGAGGCTTCACCCTAATATAATCCTCTATATCCCATTACAGGGACATCATGGCCTGAACAATATATTATTTTCATTACTTTCCAATTCTTTCAATTCTATTCATTACTTTCCATTTCTTTTCATTCTTTTCATTAATTTCCATTCTTTTAATTACTTTCCATGCCTTACATAATTCACACATTAATAAAAAAACATTTATTTCAAAAGTAAAGCATCTATGCTTCAAAACATTTCAAACACGTTAACAAAATATTCATTCTTCCAAAACTTTCTTTTCTTTCAAAAACATTCTTGCTTTTAAGGCGTTCTTTCAAAACATTCTTTCTAGAAACATTTCACACTTTCCTCTCAAAACATTACATATATCAAAGAAGTTCATTTCATTATCATAAAATCATTTTTCCATGTACCCCCAAAGTGGAAAAATATGAACACATAATCACCTAGTTTTCCAATAAAGGTTAATATGCCATTCTAGCTTAACTTCACTAGCAATCTCTCCATAGACACAACATATAAAATATAGACATACATCATTAAAATGACCAAAAAACCACTCATGGGTTCCACCACTATATTTTATTGTTTCATCTCATTCCTTATGTAAAAATATGAACGTAGGCAAAAGCCGCACGTAAATCCGAGTCCATATGCAAAAGTTATGAAAAAAATACATGGAATTGATCAAGGTTCCATGCCCGTGGAATGATTTTCGTTGCCATTCCACGGCCGTGGAATGAGGCCTGAACACACAAAATTCTCGAATTTTCTCAATATAACACTCTGCTTTGTATTGTTCTTGAAGACCCTTTTCCATTCACTTTGTTCCATTTAATTAGGTTCTAAAACATGTTTAATAGGTGTTTTATCATACCTAATGCATTAAGTTCTCACTAAAACTTTTAAGATAATATAAATCCTCAAATTCCATAAGAAAGACTAACTTGTCCATTATTCACTTGAGCATGCCAAAGTTTACAAAGCTTATTACCAACTTATTGAACATTCATAAAAATGTGGTCAAACACATAAAAATATAATAAATCCCATTGTAAGTGTTTAATTTAACCATGGAATCCTTAATTCCATCATTACACTCCAATTCTTATAAACACTCCATTGAAAGGGTTAAGACCTCAAATTGCCCAATAACATTATTCAACCTATATAACTTATTCCCAAATCATTTATTGTGTCAGCGGGTGTTTTCTAATGCATAAAACATGTTATAACACAATGTAATCCCATACTAAGTTCTTCGCAAATAAGGGATTGTTTAAATCCATAGCAAATTCCCAAAATGCCCTTATGGCCAAACAATCCATAAATTGAACTATATATCACTAAAATATTCATGTATTTGCATTCAAATAAGCTATTAGTATTAATCATGTTTATGAGTATCATATACTCATCAACTGCTCATATACAAAGGATTCCATTGTTTTCATCCCATTTCACTCAATTGCATTCCAATTCTAAGCATAAAGATGATTATACCATCATTGATGAATTTGAGCATTCTAATTTTATTTGTTGCTACCAAATATAATCTAGATCATAGAATCAAATTCCATTTCATCGTAAATTTCATTATCCTTAATTCTGTTTTTCTAGGGTTCATGAAGGTTTTCACCCAAATCACCAAAACCATCAATGGAATGATTAGTTTGAGATTGGAACTATTAAAATCAACTAAGGCAGGTTAGACACTAAAAACCTAATCAATAATTCCTATAAAAATTGAATTTAGGGTTTCACCCACTTCTCAAATTCGAATTTCTAGGATAGAGGATAAGAGATTCTACCTTACAAGCCTTTGTTCTTCACTTTCTTTGCTTGAATGCTCACTTCCCTAATTGAATGAAGCCCTATATGGTGAAGAAGAGAAAAATCTCATTTATATCATTGTTCTTCCTCTCCAAACGATCCCAGTTCTAAAACGATGAGGGATTGTGTTCTTATTTTCCGATTTTACAACTCATACCCTCAGATTTTTTCATATTTGGCAAAAATGGTCCACTCTTCCAATATGTGTGACTTTTGATTTGAGACTTAACATCCTAAGTCCCTCTCCAAAGATTATATAATTTTGTAGTCCCTTCCATTATTTGAGTCAACCTTTTAGTCAACTAAATATTCTAATTTGACACTTTTGGCCTTATAACTTTTAAAAATGTTATTATTTTCACTTCTAACTTTCTAAACTTCATAGAAAATAATGATATGATTATTTCCTAATGAATTAATTAAATAAATAAATTTTTATTTATTTACTTTATCAATTTAAGAACACAATCTTAAATTTTAGGATGTTCATTGGAATTTCATCACATCACTTTTCAATTTCTTCGATGATCGTATCACCTTCGGTAGTTGTATCATAATTTCAATCCATTTTAATAATTGGTAATACATCATCAAGGTTCATTAACCATCTTGGACACTTTTACCCGTATGTCGCTTTTTGAACTTTTAACAACATCATGCAATAAGGTTATCCAACCTTAAGTCATCATTTGTCTATTTTTGTATTTAGGATTTCTAAGTTGATTAAGTACATCCTTTCATTATCAAGTAATATTATTTCTTTATTTTCCATACTAATCATTATCAATTCACTGTGTTCTATTATACTCTTAAGCATAATACGAGATGTTGACACCATACTACATCAAACATTCCAAACTAAGTTTACTTTTAACCTTTCGCTCCATCCTATTTTATCACTTCAGCTCTTACTAATACATGTACCTTTATTCTCAAAGGTCTTACTTTTATATTCATAAGAATGAGACTTTACCCTCAACAAGATTCGCAAGTCAATTTATACTAATGATGCTTTGCTTCAGCATTATCAACAAGATGATCCAATCATGTATAACTTTCCTTGTCTATTACCTTTCAACCAACAGGTACCATACCATTCAATTCTATATATACTTCTTTAACCTTGTACCTATCTCTTTTCATTCATTTTAACTGACATGTGAAACCAAAATCTCATTGCATGGGTTAACGTATTTCTTAGGCTTGCGAGCCTAAATATAGCATGACAAGAAGATCGAAAGCACATGGTGTTGTTCTTGCACAAATTTCAAAATCTTTTAGGGTCCGTATGATCTTGTCACTTTTAACTTGATTCTTCCTAGCTCTCTACCCCTTAAAAGAAATGAGGGCGTTTCTTTTAAGGTTAAAACACAAGATGAACCTCATCTCATAACAATATATTTCTATTGTTTCTTCACGGAAACTCATTTTCTCCCCTTTACATCCTATGGACCTCAAATCCCACATTTTCCTTTCACCGCTGATTGCATATAATATCTATCATAATCCCATTATTTAGGTGACCATCAACATTGTTGCTCGATTACTCGACTCTTCCATTCAACACTTTGTCATTTTAGTTTTGTAAGTATCATCACAGTTTACTTCTTCCTCATCTCGTGACCCTTCCTTATCTTGAGGCTTCCTTATTAATATCTCAATTGTCATCATAATTTACTTATTCCTAATTTCTTGACCCTTCATTATTAATACATAAAAAAATTTATAGCGATTGAGTTTTGTGCCCTTTAGTCACTAATAAGTGACCCATATTGCACTGAGTCAAAACCCTATTTCCTATACGAACTCACATCAGAAGATCTCATTATCAAAAGTTTTTCCCATTCCTCATTTGGTGGTTGAATCCAATTTAGTAGTAATACTCAAACCTAGTACCTAGTTGTACTTGATCATGCTTGGTCCGTATCATCAAGTTACACAACTTAGAAGCTATAAATATTTTATCCTTCATTCATTCATGTCACCCATAATTCCAAGCATCACGTCTTGTTCTTACTCAGCCCCTACAATACTGTGATCTCTTGTAACATGACATCATCACACTTTTGTATCCTTCTTACCATCTACCCCTTAAAAGAAAGGAGAAAATTTATTTTAAGGTCCAAATCACCCTTTGATTCTTACAAAATAGTAATCGTCTCATTGACTCATTCATGGAAATTTCGAAAATTTCCTTTACTTATTATCATCTTCTTGATAGACCTTGTCAACAAACTTCAAGTGTTTATTCTTGTCCACACATTGTTAGTACTATAAAATTCTTGATGTCCAATTTTCATTCTTTTATATTCCATCATGTGAAATTGTCTTCCTACTTTATTGGTCTCATAACACCTTGCAAATACTACTCCTTCATCATTAAGTTATCACACCTTGCAAATCACTTTTAGTTTCCATTATCTTTACAATTCAAGGTAGTCCACATGCTGTTTTTCTTCTTCCACGCTCAAGAAATACAATCATGTATTTAACATTATCCTTTTTTCCTTATGGTGACTTCACTTACCAATCTATTGCATTAGTTTAATGCACCATTGATCGCCTTTACTAGTGTCTTGTTTTTGCAAGGAGACATTTCTTCCACACCAGCCATCATAATCGACACATGATACTATTTTCATCTGTTTTCCAACTCCTTAGGATCCTAAAATATCTCATTGAGTCAATATTATCATGCTGATTCCCGACTGTCTAGGTCGCCTTTTCTTGTACCATCTCGCTTTCATCGTCATATCACCCTTTTGTTAACTTAGCCATTGTCTTGCCTTCCTGTGTCAACAATCCCATCAAATTATTATCTTTCATCTAAGGAAGGACTTCATGATTCCATTCCATTCCTTTCTCAGTTAACTTACTTATAACTTGAATTTATCACTCTTATGTTGTAACATAAGCTTGTCCCCAATTACCAACTCCAACTAATTTTCTTAATCATTAATTTGGAGTTCCAGTTCTTGTCCCATTTTAGACTTTTTTCCAAAAGTCAGCCATGTCCTTTTTGAGCTAAATGTTTGTTAACAATTTAAATAGCTCAATTCATTTCATTCCTTGGAATTTCTAACTCATTACCAATGATAGTAGAAGGGTATAAACTCAATTTCAACCATATATAATATGTATCCCAAGTAATTTATGATGTTCATACTAGATGTTTGACTATTATAGAATATTCAAAGTGGTAAAAATTTTCCATTATCAATTAACATGTATTAAAATCCTTCATAAAACTTATTCAATACAAGGTGCGCATTCATTAAGACCCCAACTAACCCAAATATTTACCACATTTCACAAAACCCCTTCATGTTTCCACCAAATTTATGTATGTATCATGTGTATATAATAGTACGGGTCCTATACTATTATACGCACATCATACATAACCGACCTTGACTTCACGACTAAAAGGTTCTAATCTACTAGTTTAGACTGTGTATACACTAATCTTACTTCCATTATTCACTATAACAACATCTACAAATGGAAATTCTCATAATCATTCATTGCATAGAATATTACCTACATTAATGCATAACAATCCTATGTATCATTCACACTTTTCATAACCAAATTCTAACCTTAGGGGTGGAATGATCATATCCTAATTCTCTTAAACTATGGGTCTGATACCAAACTGTAACGCCCCATTTTTTTAAACATTAGAATTTTAAAATGCTATGCTTATAAAAATCATTTTGGGTATTAAACCACATTTAACTAAAACAAATCCCATATATACAATTAAAATATTGGGTATTACCATTAAGCATCGTATATAACCATAGCAAGAAAATAAGAATTACATCAGTGCATTAATAAGGAAGTTGACAAATTCCACTCCTTTCCTATCTCATAGCTTCTACTTCCATCTATCATCTTTCTCCTTGAATACAACCTGTGATACATGGAATTAAAAAGAGATACGTAAGAAAATAATGTCTCGTGAACTACGTGGGTTTGAGAACAAAAACATTTACATATTTTTGTAACATCCGAATTTCCAGGTATCATAATTTAAATATTTGTTTTCGAGATGAGAAAAGGGACTCGACGAGTTGACACCTAAACTCGTCGAGTAGGATCGCGACTGATGACTCGGATTAATGAAGGGACTCGACGAGTCGAAGAGTCCGCGATGTGGACAGAAACGCTAAATCTTTGGGTCTGTGCCATATTTAAAGGACCTTATGGCCTTCATTGGCGGCCACACACACTTGAGAAAACCCTAACGAACCAGAGAGCATAGAGAGTGAGGGAAGGAGCTAATTTCATCACCATTAGTACATACTTGCAAGAAGGAAGGAGGGGATTCAAGCTAGGTTGCTTGAGGAGCTCAGATCTACTATCACTTTATCAAAGGTTGTTGTTTAAGGTATGAATCCATGCCTATTTTCGTGTATATATTAGATCTCATGAATCTAGGGTTTCTTTAACCCCTTCTTTAGTTGGAATATGGATCATGTGGAGTCCCATTGAGGAATAGACTTTAGATCTGAACCTTGAGAGGTCCAGAGAGTCCCAATCATCCAGCATTATGCGGTCCCATAAGAGTTTTGAGTCTAGATTACCATTATAAGACTTATTTCATCAAATAGAGCCATATGTGTGATGCATGAACATAAAGATGGGACCTTTACATGACTTTTGGATCATAGTAGGTCAGATCTATAAGTTAGAGAAACGGATCTGACCTTAGAAGGTCCTTTGAGCATTGCCATGGAGGAAACTCGCTGAGTCCATGAGAGGACTTGACGAGTTGGATCGGGTTGCCCCGTGATTCGTGATCAGTGGGAACCCGTCGAGTGAGAGATTAACTCGACGAGTTGAGTGAGGCCTTAGGGGGATTCAGAGGACACGCATGGACTCGCCGAGTCACCCGAGTGCACTCGACGAGTCTGGTCAAAGTTGGACCGTTGATAGGAGTTGATTTTTGTTGACTTTTAGGGTTTGGTCAACAATTGGAAAATTGGACCATTGGAGGGGTAACATGGTCTTTTCCCCTTCTGAATGATTATAGGAAGGGATTCGTCTAGCCTTTGAGAATCGTTGTTAATTAGAGGTAAATTACTTTATGTGATTAGGTGGAGGCTAGATCAGTATTTCGGGTTCGAGACTTTCCGAGATTGACCGAGGTGAGTCTTCTCACTATACCTTACCTCGAGTGATAATTATGTGTGACCGGAAGGTCTTATGTGCTATGAAAAGTATGTGATATATCTTTCTATGTGATATGTATATGTTATGTATGTTATGAGTAGTATGGTATGGACCAGAAGGTCAACAGAGTATGGACCGGAAGGTCAGCAGTGGATGGACCGGAAGGCCAATATGGTATGGACCGGATGGTCTACTCAGATTGTGGGACCGGAAGGCCCCTGAGACACATTGACCAGACGGTCTTGTAGAGTTATAGCTTTGAATGGCTTATGTGTTGTATGTAGTATTTTGGGAAACTAACTTACAATTTATGCTTACCGTGTTATGTGATATGTGTTTCAGGTACTAGCGAGGACCACGGGAAGGCGCTGGCATGATTTGTACACACTGACAGAGGATTTTGTATTTGAGATTCTGGGATATATTTTATTGTGATAACATTCGATACACTTGTGTTTTAAGATGATTTATGTGAGACATGTTATGTTTGAAAAATGAAAATTTGTTTTAAATTTTGACGTCGTTACAAGTTGGTATTAGAGCCTTGGTTTGAGGGATTCGGATGCACCTTCGGGCATATCTGAACTCAAACTGAGGATTTGAGAAAAAATTTCATAAAAGAAACAGTTTTTCTAAGAAGAGTAACAGATTTTGAGAAAAGCAAAAAGAGCAGTGTGTACGATTAGCCAGCGCCCGAACAGTGATTTCCCAAAATACCCTTACATTATGTGTTATGAGATATTATGTGATGTGCTATGCATGCTAGAGTAGGCTAGGTAATTCATATCTTAGGACTAGGGTGGCCTGATATGCGATGCCTTAGCCTAGGAGTTTATGTTGCTGTGAGTTGCTCTGAGTGCATGTACGTAGCAGAGACTAGCTTGTGAGAAGTCTGCTTGACAGTAGGTTGATTTCAGGGGGTATAGAGTACTTGCGAATTGGGATCCTAGGAGGAGGACTTGGTGTGGATACGGATTTTTTGTGGAAGGTAGTATTGGTCCCGTACAAGTGGAAGCACGGGATCGGTAAACATCCTAAGTAAGAATCCTTAGGGTGCTAAGGAACAAGTAGGAACGATTGATCGAGTGTGAGTAATCTCGGTCGAGTCTCTGATTATTTTATGTCATATTTCAGAGGCATCATGGTGGGAACGCGCCACAACCCAGGAGGCAGTGGTACCAGTGGTACTAGTGATGAGGAGATCCGTAGGATGATTCACGAGGAGGTGGTAGCAGCTATTCGGGCTGAGATACTGGAGATGTTTGGGTCTATCAAGACCACGTTGATTGAGACATTTGACGAGCGATATGCTGCTCTGACCGAGGCTGTTGTTGCCGCAGCCACCGCAGCTATTGCCGCTGCTAGGCCGCAGGGGGTGACTCGTTGCTGTACCGAGAGTTCAATAATACGAAGCCACCGGAGTTGATGGGACATAAGACCCGATAGCCGCGATGAGGTGGATGTCTAACGTTGAGGGGTGTTTCTACACTTGTTCCTGTCTTGAACATTTGAGAGTACGGTTCGCGCTGAACCAGCTTCGCTTGGGAGCGAAGGATGGGTGGAAGTTTGTGACGACAGATTTTACTCCTGCAGAGCTTACTGTGGTGACCTGGGAGAGGTTCACCACTATGTTCAGAGACGAGTATGTTCCCCCGGTGGAGAGGGAACGTTTACCCCAGGAGTTCTTGTCCCTGAAGCAGGGGACGGAGTCTGTAACGGTGATCACGCGGATGTTTCATGAGAGGGCGTTACCAAGCAGGCACACATGAGTCCATATTTGAGCATACTGAAGAGAGACATTCGGGAGTTCGTGGCGAACTCGACGTACTGAACATTTTGTCCAGCCCCAGGCAAATACTCGAAAGAGTGAGATTGAGCTAGAGACTCAGGCCAAGGTGGAGGCCGAGTCTCAGAGGAGGGACAGGTGGCCGGTGCAGTCTCACCTGACAGCCAAGCGGGAAAAGCCCGTCGATACGAGATTTGGAGGCCAGAAGGGCCGCACTTGTGGGAAGTGCGGTAAGGGACATGATGGAGTTTGTCAAGCAGGTGCTTCCTACCAATGTGGCAAGGAGGGGAATATAGCCAAGGATTGCCCCAAGGGATTCATGGTTTGCTTTCATTGCAACCAGACTGGCCATAGGAAGTCCGAGTGCCCGCAGTTGATTCAGGGATCCGTGTGGGGATCTGCGCCTTCTACCACTCGAGCTACGGAGAGTCAACCCATGAAGGACGAGTCGCCGAAGTCTCGCAGCAGATCCTTTCAGTTGATCGCGGAGGAGGTCCGCGCAGCACCTGATGTTGTGGCTGGTATGTGATCTTTTCCTTATTCTTTTGTTTATATATACAGTGCTAATATGTTATATGTTTAGGTGCTTTTATTGTGAATTATGTACCTGCCTTGGTGTTATTTGACTCGGATGCGAGTCGATCTTTCGTGTCATTAGCATTTTTTTACCATATCAGTATTCGACGAGAGGCGTTGAGTCGACCTCTGCGAGTTTCTATAGCTGACGAGCGAGCGGTTTTTTCTACTGATGAGATTCGAGGATGTGTACTCGAGATCTTCAGTGTTGAGTTCCCAATAGATCTGGTCCCGATTGTGATGGGGGACGTTTGTGTCATTGTGGGCATGGATTTGTTGAGCTGATTCGGAGCTGTTATCGACTGCGAGCGTCAGTTGGTGACCATACGAGACCCTAGTGGAGGAGTACTTACGGTGTATGGCAAGGGTACCTAATCTGGGTCGGCATTTTGCTCGGCTGCCAGAGCAAGACAGAGTCTACAACAGGTCTATAGAGGGTTTGTAGCCTATGTAATGGATACACGAGTTGTCGCAGAGAGGCCGAGTTATGTCGGTGAGGTTCCGATAGTGTGAGAGTTTCCGGATGTTTTCCCCAAGGAGTTGCCGGGTGTGCCTCCCGAGAGGCAGGTGGAGTTTTGCGTCGATTTGGTTCTGGGGGTGGCGCTTATTGCCAAGGCACCCTATCGCCTCGTGCCACCGGAGATGCAGGAGTTATCCTCGTAGCTTCAGGAGCAGTTGGGGAAGGGATTCATCCGACCGAGTAGCTCGCCGTGGGGAGCGTCGATCCTTTTTGTCAAGAAAACGGATGGTTCACACCGGATGTGCATCGATTGCCGCGAGTTGAACAAGTTGATGGTCAAGAACCGTTATCCGCTACCGAGGAACGATGATCTGTTCGATCAGTTGCAGGGAGCTTCTTGGTTCTCCAAGATAGACTTCAGGTCTGGATATCACCAGATGAGAGTGTGGGATGAGGATATCCAGAATACGGAGTTTAGGGCTCGTTATGGGCATTACGAGTTCGTGGTGATGCCTTTTGGGCTCACCAATGCACCAGTAGGGTTCATGGATCTCATGAACCAAGTATGCAGGCCGATGTTGGGTCGATCGGTGATTGTGTTCATCGACGATATTCTAGTTTATTCGAGATCCAGAGAGCAACAAGAGGAGCATCTAAGGGAGATTCTTGGAGTATTGAGATCGGAGAGGCTTTATGCCAAATTCTCCAAGTGTGACTTTTGGTTATGGGAGGTCCAGTTCTTGGGACATCTTGTTAATCAGAAGGGGATATTGGTCGATCCGGCCAAGATTGAGGCTGTTATGAGCTGGGAGGTGCCGAGATCCCCCACCGAGATCAGGAGTTTTCTGGGGTTGGTTATCTACTATCGGAGATTTATCAGGGATTCCTCCAAGATTGCCATTCCCCTCACCAGATTGACCCGGAAGGGCGTTTCTTTTACTTGGGGTCCCGGGCAGCAGACCTCGTTTGAGACTCTTCGCCAGTGATTATGCAAACCTCCGTTGTTAACCCTTCTGGAGGGAATGGAGGATTTTGTGGTGTACTATGACACGTCTATATCAGGGTTGGGTGCAGTGCTTATGCATAGAGGGCACGTGATATCATACGCATTGAGGCAAGTGAATCCCCATGAGACAAGGTATCCTACCCACGATTTAGAATTGGGAGCAGTGGTGTTTGCCCTGAAGATATGGCGCCATTATTTGTATGGGGTTCGGTGTACCATATACACGGACCACAAGAGTTTGAAGTATCTGATGAATCAGCCCAACCTGAACATGCGCCAGAGGAGATGGTTGGATGTGGTAAAGGATTACGACTGTGAGATCCTATACCACCCGGGCAAGGCTAACGTTGTAGCCGATGCCCTTAGCCGCAGGGCGGAGAGTGCCCCGATTCGAGATATATTTATGATGATGACGGTGATCACTTCGGTATTGGATACCATCCGAGAGGCCTAGGCAGAGGCTGTGAGACCGGAGAACCGCAAGGGAGAGCGGGTGATTGGGCAGGTGTCCGAGTTTGTTACTGATAGCCGAGGGCTTATGACCTTTCACGGTCGGATTTGAGTGCCGTTTATGGGAGGGGCACGTAGCATATTGATGGAGGAGGCGCATAAATCGAGATACTCGATCCATCCCGGGGCCACTAAGATGTACTTGGACCTAAAGAAAGATTACTGGTAGCCTTGTATGAAGAGGGATGTTGCGTGGGTGGTAGAGAGGTGTTTGACCTATTTCCAGGTTAAGGTCGAGCACCAGCATCCGCATGGCAAGTTGCAGCCACTAGAGGTTCCCCAGTGGAAGTGGGAACAGATTTCTATGGATTTTATTACCAAATTGTCGAGGACCGCGAGGGGTGTTGACGCAATTTAGGTGATTGTGGATCGGCTGACGAAGAGCGCTCACTTCCTTGCTATCAGTGAGAGCTCTTCTGCAGAAAGGCTAGCAGAGATATATGTGAGGGTGGTGGTGTCGCGGATCTCGATTGTGTCAGACCGAGATGTACGTTTCACTTCCAGGTTCTGGAGGAAGTTCCATGAGGAGTTGGGTACGAGATTGCACTTCAGTACTGTGTATCACCCGCAGATGGATGGGCAGAGTGAGCGGACGATTAGGACGCTCGAGGACATGCTTCGGGCATGTGTTATGGACTTCGGTGGAAGTTGGGACACATACCTACCTTTGGCTGAGTTTTCTTACAACAACAGCCATCATTCGAGTATAGGTATGCCTCCCTTTGAGCTTTTATATGGGAGGAGGTGTCGAACACCCATCTGTTGGGGAGAGGTAGGGCAGCGAGTGATGGGTAGCACTGAGATAGTGCTTAAGACGATTGAGCAGATACAACAGGTCAGCCGGAGGTTGCTGGCAGCCCAAAGCCGCAAGAAGAGTTAAGCGGATGGGCGGTGATCCGAGCTCGAGTTTCAGGTTGGAGATTTCGTTCTCCTGAAGGTATCTCCTTGGAAAGGAGTGATCCGATTCAGGAAGAGGGGCAAGCTAGGGACCCGATACATTGGTCCGTTCAGGGTGACCGCGAGAGTGGGTAAGGTAGCTTACCATTTAGAGCTACTTGTGGAGTTGAGCCAGATTCATGATACCTTCCACGTATCCCAGTTGAGGAAGTGTATAGACGATGAGACGGAAGTAGTTCCGCTAGAGGACATTCAGGTGGATGCGAGCCTGAATTACATTGAGAGGCTGATCGCGATCTTGGATCGGAAGATCAAGGTTCTGAGGAACAAGGAGGTGCCTCTGGTTCAGGTCCAGTGGCAACATCGGAGAGGGTCCGAGCTGACTTGGGAGTCGGAGATGGAGATGCGGGAGCAGCATCCAGAGTTGTTTGCAGAGCAAGACTTCGAGGGCGAAGTCTGATTCTTGTGGGGGAGAATTGTAACGTCCGGATTTCCAGGTATCATAATTTAAATATTTGTTTTGGAGATGAGAAGAGGGACTCGATGAGTTGACGCCTAAACTTGTCGAGTAGAATCACGACTGATGACTTGGATTAATGAAGGGACTCAACAAGTCGAAGAGTCGACTCGACGAGTCCATGCTGTGGACAGAAACCCATAAATCTTTGGGCATATACCCTATTTAAAGGTGTTGGATTAGTATCTAAGCCCATAACTATAATTGGTATGTACTTGACCCGACTCGGCATGATCCATTTCAGTTGCATGACATCGAAACATTTTGGATAGACCATTTGTGAGAAGAGGACATGTGTGACATATTAATATATTATAAATTCTATTATATTAATATGAAATCATGTTATTTAATTAGTATTGATCAAGAATAAATTTGGACTTAATTTAGTGATCAAAGGAGACTAATTAAATATATGGGGATTGATTATGAAAATCATTCATTCTTATATATGTGGGCTTATGATCCAAGATTCCTTATGTTGGGTTTAACCCATATGGTGACCCATGGATACTCCATGGAGGTTAAAACCCATTGAGCATAAGGAATGGGTAAAGTCATGGGTTACATGGTGTGACCCTAATAGCCACACTATATAAAACCCCATTGGTTGGTGAAATTGGCACTAGTGTATACACAAGAGGACAAGCCGATTTCTAGACTTCATGTGTCTTCTTCTCATGGTTATTCCATGTGTTGGTGATGTTGTGTGAACAATTTTAGGTGTCACACTTGGAGCACTAGGCTCTCAAGCTTCATGGAGTTAAGCTACATCAACAAGGTATGTATTTCTATCTAGTTTATTATTCAAGTATCAAAAGATTGTATGCTAGTTAGGGTAATACCTTGGAATATTCATAATTGCATGTATAATTGAGAAAACATAGATCCAAGGTATTTAGGGTTGCATGTACACTTAGGAGTGTTAGAATGCTCAAAACCCAACAGTGGTATCAGAGCCTAGGCTTTTTTTCAATTATACTTGATGCAAAGTGCTGAAAAATGCTGAAAAACTCGATTTTCGGGTTGTCTGAGCATTGGACTCACCGAGTTCACTGATGGACTCGCCGAGTCCGTGAATAAACTCATCATACTCGTCGAGTAGGTTCATAAACTCGACGAGTAGGACCCCTAGATGACATATTTTCGACTTTTAAGGCTGGAATTGGACTAGAATCATTACCCTAAGCTATTTTTTGAACCTATAAACCTGTTTTTGATGTGGTAATGTTCATTCTAATCCAATTTCAAAGATAATTGTCAATAGATTCATGTCTTGTATTAGTTCAAGGATTAGGCTAATTACTTGAAAAAATTTGATTTGAATTATCTTGTTCTTATGAGTTGCATTGATTAATAAAAAAGTTATGTGAAATTGTTGTTATCAATCCAAATTAATCTAAGAGTTGATTTTAAAATGTGTTTTTGTAACTTGTCCTCAAGTTATATGAAAAGTCACATTTAAGTTTCATAAAACTCATAAATATTTCCATAGGTTATGAATAAAGAAAAGTCACATTCTTTTAATAGTTTAAAGTCTTCCATAACTTGTCCTCAAGTTATGGAACTTGAAGAGTTTTTGGATTAAATCTACTTTAAACACATAAGTTATGGAAATTGAATAGTTTTGAATGGTTTCAAAACTTGCCCTCAAGTTTTGGAATTTGAAAAGTTTTCCCTTATGAATACTTTAATTCCAAGTTAATCCCTTAGAATTTTAAAAGTTAAAAGTCAACCCTTATACTTTATAATATTATAAGTTAATAATGTTTATATATGTATAAGAGCAGGTCGTCTTACCATTAGTAGGCCTCATTCACGAAGTCGGTCTATAAGGGGGTATAAGGTTACTGCCTATAAAATGGCAGTTTAATGGGTGTCCACTCTCACCCACCGCTTCCTTGACTGGTGGAGGGTCGTTAGCCGAACAGGTAGGACAAGGACTATAATTATCATTTCATTAAAAGTATTAATGATAATTATAAAGTAACTAAAATGATTTTATAATTCCCAATCTTAGTAACTTTAGGAAAATGTGAATAAGGTGCTAATCCATGAAATTACACTTTGCACTTTGCTTAAGTCGGTTACTGGAGCATGTGTGGTTAACCGACACACTAGCTTGATTTAACAAGGTAGGCAAAGGGTAACTTAATATTCATCATAGTATCGCTGGAGCGTGTGTGGTTAACTGGAACATCGATTAAGGGGTAAATATTAAGGTTACCAAGTAATTTGCATGGTTACTTCACACCTTGTTTTGTGATCCTCAGCATCCCAGTCACAAAACCTGAAGGGCACACTTGAGATTGAAACATGTCATTGAACGGTTCAATGAATCTCAAAAGATCTGGGAGTTTCAAATCCAGGTAAAGCCTAATTAATTTTATTCATTTTTCTTGGTGGAAATTGGTAAATCGTCATTCACCTACCTTCAAATATTCTATAGCATGGATTACGACATCCCTCTTCCAAGTTATAAAATATTGTATTGGGTCCTAGCCTTACTATTTCATATTGGGTGTTATATTATGGACTTTAAATCAACTATCTTGAATATCTCCCAAAAGGATGTCTGGTTCAGACATCTATGATCTTCCTAAATCTCTTGAAACTTCACCTCCTCCAACTATTCTCCCTTACCCACAAGTTCAAGGTCACTCAATCCCTAATGGCAAGCAAGGTCTATGTGTGCTCACATCTTGGAGATGAAGTCAGATATTTACAAGCCGGGAGAGTTTGGTGTCAAAGTCTTAAGAAAGTTGCATGTCCAATCACATTCTAAGTCACATAGTGATTTCCTTTGGGACTACTATGAAACAGACTCTGACAAGACCCTTAATGATCTTATCTATTTGCTTGGTGCTGCTGAATCAGAAATGATTTGAGGACTAGTAAAGCAAATTTGATTAGAAGATCAACTTTCCAAACCTTCAATGGACATTGACAATGGTTGCATTGGATACCTAGTAAAAGATTTCTCTTCCCAATGGAAAGGGATTGGCCATAGTCAAATCGGTTGACCAAATGGTAAAGAGAAAGGCTAAGTCTGAGATTATTCCATGTACCATTCCTAAAGGGTCCATATGGTTCTATTGCCAAAAGGAAAGGGCATTGGTTGCGAAGCTGCCTATTTACTTGAAAGATCATAAGGTTGATCAAGTCAAGAAGTTTGAATTTACTTCAGGTAAAGCCCACTACCTGACTATGTTAAATTTCTATTATGAGATTCTAATTACATGATGTGACTGGGTCACATGTTGATGTTTTAAGAATGAAAGGAAAAGTGAAGGAAACTTAAAGAAACAGTATGTTGAATCTGACCGCGAAGATGGATTTCTATTGCTTGATTGAAGATCAGATTCTTGAGCTACTCTTAGGAGTTATGATAGATTGCTAGGAAACATGTAATAACATAGTTTTCATTTAAAGTTGCACTGTAACATCCCAAATCAGGTATACTTTGTGAACCTTCATCTTCGAGCAATGTGCACTTTTGGCCCTTGTTAAGGGAATGCATGTTTGGCGAGTATGCGGGGCGTACTGGGGTGTACGCTCAGCGTACACGTCCGCGTCTTTAGTGGGAAGGGTCTCCAGGTACGCGGGGCATACCAATGTGTACGCGGGGCGTACCGGCCCAGAAGAGAAACCCTAATATGTTGAGCCTCCCTATTTAACCAACCTTAAGGCCCTTTTGTTGGCCACCTTTTCCAAAGCTTTAACTTTTCAAAACCCTAAATATGATTCTTATAGCAAGGGAGTGTCTAGGAGGGCCTTGTATTGTGTTCTTGGCCATTTGGAGCAAAGTGATAGCCTTGGAAGAGGAAGGGTTGGAGCTCAAGCTTTTGGATCCGAGTTTAGCAGTGGAAGAAGCTTCTTTTTGAGGTAAAAGGCTTCAAGCTTTGCATCTTTTCTGTTCATGCTTTCTAGAGAGAAGTTTTAGGGTTTTTGGTCCCCAAGTTCATAGCTTTTTGAGTAGTTGAGCACATAGAAGCCGAGATCTGTCCCATACTAGCTCATTTAGTGTTGTTATGTGATAAAAATCTAGTCTTGGTTGTCAAAGGTTGTTCATGCATGAGATATGGACCTTTTAAGGTTGGAAATGGAGTGTTTTGGGTGTTGGTGACTTCCACATCCACGCAAAGGCTTAAAGTCACCAACTTTATGAATTAAGTCATATTAGACAAGTCAGATTTGGATTTTGGATGCAAGTCTTAACCGATTAAGACTTGAATGAAAAGGAGGAGAAAACTGGGAATTACGTTGGGCGTAATCCCAGTACGCGCGGCGTAAGGGGCCGCGTACCCCGATTTTGTGAAGCCTCCGGGTACGCTCAACGTACAGATGTGGTACGCGCTGCGTACCTCAGAAGGTTGACTTTTGTTGACTTTTAGGGTTTGGTCAGCTTTTGGGCATTTGAGCCATGAGAGGGGTAAAATGGTCTTTTACCCTTCTGATAATGATAGGAAAGGAAAGAGTCTATCCTTGGGGAAATGTATTAATGAGAAGTGTTTTTATGATTAGGCGGAGGCTAGATCTTATCCCATAGAATCCGAGATTTCCGAGATTTACCCGAGGTGAGTCTTCTCACTATACTGTACCTGGCAGGGTATCTATGTGTGACCGGAAGGTTTTGTATGCTATGAGATATATGCATTGTATGTTATGAGTTGCATGTATTGTATGCATTATCTATGTGATATGTATGTTATGCTTGATATGGGCCGGAAGGCATTATGATGTGGACCGGAAGGTCAGGGAGTTATGGATTGGAAGGTCAACACGGGTAGGACCAGAAGGTTTACCAGGTTGGGACGGAAGTCCCCTGAGACACATGGACCGGAAGGTCGTGTGGAGTATGGTCTGGAAAGGCGTATGTGTGTAAGTGGTATATTGGGGAACTCACTAAGCTTCTTGCTTATAGTGTTTATGTGTAATGTGTTTCAGGTACTAGTGAGGACCGTGGGAAGGCGCCGGTGTGACTCGTACACACACACAGATGGATTTGGATATGTTTTGGTCTTGGGATTTGATATGTTTTGTATAATGACCATGTTAGATTGGATTTTTTGGTTTTGTCTTGAATGAAATTATGTTTTAAAAATGAAAAATTGTTTTGAAATTTACATCATTACAAGTTGGTATCAAAGCCTTGGTTTGAGGGACTTGGATGCACCTTTGGGCATATCTAAACTTAAACTGAGGATTTGAGAAAATTTTCAAACGATAAAACTAATTTTTCTAAAAAGCAATAGATTTTGAGACAACCAGAGCGGAGCAGTATGTACGGTCAGCCAGCGCCCGAACGGTGAATCCCCAAAATCCCCTTACGTTATGTGTTAAGAGATATGATGTGTTATATTATGCATGCTAGAGTTGGCTAGGTATTCATATTAGGACTAGAGTGGCCTGATTTTGTGATGCCTTAGCCTAGGAAGGATTGTGCTGCTATGTGATGCTTGAGAGCGAGTAGGTAGCAGTGAGGGGCTGGTAAGAGGTCTACCGAAGGGTATCCTATGCCAGTGAGATATAGAGTACTTGTCATCTGGGATCCAAGGAGGAGTACTTAGGGTGAATACTGATGCGGTGTAGGCGATAGTATAAGGGCCCGTACTACCGAAGACACCGAAGCAGTGCGCACTCTACGTAAGAATCCTTTGGGTACTAAGGAACAAGTAGGGTTAAGTTATCGAGTGTGAGCATCCTCGAACGAGTCTTTGATATTATTATGTTATATTTCATAGACATCATGGTTGGGACACGCCACAGACCTGAGGCGAGCGGTGTGAGTGACGAGGAGCTTCGTCAGATGATCCACGATGAGGTGGCGGCGGCGATCAGGGCTGAGATTCCGGAGATGTTTGGGTCTATCAAGACCACACTAACTGAGATCTTCGATGAGCGGTATGCCGTGGTGCCTAAGGCTACAGCCGCTGCAGCTACCGCAGCTGTGGCTGCTACTAGGCCTCAGGGAGGTAACTCGTTGTTGTTTAGGGAGTTCAACAACACGAAGCCACCTGAGTTTGATGGGACGCGGGATCCGATCGCTGTGATGAGATGGATTGCTGATATTAAGGGATGCTTCTATACGTGTTCATGTTCGGAGCATCTGAGGGTTCGGTTCGCATTGAACCAGCTTCGCTTGGGAGCGAAGGACTGGTGGAAGTTCGTGAAGGCAAGCTTTATAGTTGCAGAGATCTCAGAGGTGACCTGATAGAGGTTCACCACCATGTTCCGAGATGAGTATGTTCCCCCGATGAAGAGGGAACGGTTGGTTCAGGAGTTCTTGACCCTCAAGCAGGGTACTGATTCGGTCACGGTGATTACGAGGAAATTTCATGATAGGGCGATGTTCTGCCTTGAGCAGGTGTCTACTGAGCAGGCTCGTATGAGCCAATATTTGGGCGTTCTGAGGAGAGACATTCCGGAGTTCGTGTCGAACTCGACGTACCGAACATTTGGTGAGCTTCAGGAAAATGCCTGGAAGAGGGAGATTGAGTTAGAGACTCAGGCCAGGGAGGAGGCTGAGTCTCAGAGGTCGGATCGACGGTCGGCTTAGTCTCAGCCGGCAGCCTAGCTGACCAAGTCTGCTGATTCGAGGACTGGAGGCCAGAAGGGCCGCACTTGCGGGAAGTGCGGCAAGGGACATGAGGGGGTCTGCCGATCGGGTGCTTGCTACAAGTGTGGCAAGGAGGGGCATATCGCCAAGGATTGCCCCAAGGGATTTATGGTTTGCTTTCATTGCAACCAGACTGGCCATCGGAAGGACGAGTGTCCGCAGTTGCATCAGGGGTCAGCACAGGGATCTGCGCCTGCTGCTAGGGTTACCGAGGTTTGGTCAATAAAGGCCGAGGCACCGAAGGCTCGTGGGAGAGCTTTCCAGTTGACTGCAGAGGAGGTGCGCGCAGCGCCCGGTGTTGTGGCTGGTATGTATTCCGTATTTATCTTTTTTTTTTAATTGAGATATTATGCTTATATGATGATATGCATATGTACTTCTCTTGTGAGTTCTGTACCTGCTTTGGTGTTATTTGACTCGGGTGCGAGTCGGTCATTTGTTTCCTTGGCATTTATCAGCACATTAGTATTCGTCAAGAGGCGTTGAGTCGACCTCTACGAGTTTCTATAACTGACGAGCGAGCGGTGTATGCTACGGATGTGTTTCGAGGATGTATCCTTGAGATCTTCGGTGTGGAGTTCCCGATAGATCTGGTCCCGATTGCGATGGGGGGACGTGTGTGTTTTAGTGGGCATGGATTGGTTGAGCCAATTTGGAGCTGTTATAGACTGCGAGCGTCAGTTGATGACGATACGAGACCCTAGTGGGGGAGTACTTACGGTGTACGGCGAGGGAACCTGATGTGGGTCAGCATTTTGTTCGGCTACCAGGGCGAGGCAAAGTTTGCAGCAGGGCTGCAGCGGATTCGTAGCCTATGTGATGGACACGCGAGTGGCTGCTCGGAGAGCAAGTTCGATTGATGAGGTTCTGATAGTGTGCGAGGAATTGCCCGGTGTTCCTCCCGACAAGCAAGTGGAGTTCCGTATCGATTTAGTTCCAGGAGCAGCACCTATCGCCAAGGCGCTTTATCGCCTCGCACCGCCAGAGATGCAGGAGTTATCCTCGTAGCTTCAGAAGCTATTGGGGAAGGGGTTTATTCGACCGAGTAGCTCGCCTTGGGGAGCGCCGATCCTTTTTCTCATGAAAAAGGATGGTTCACACCGGATGTGCATTGACTACCAGGAGTTGAACAAGTTGACGGTCAAGAACCGTTATCCGTAAAGAGGATCGATGATCTGTTCGATCAGTTGCAGGGGGCGTCTTGGTTCTCCAAGATAGACTTGAGGTCGGGTTATCATCAGATGAGGGTTCGGGATGAAGATATCCAGAAGACGGTGTTCAAGACTCGTTATGGGCATCACGAGTTCGTGGTGATGCCTTTTGGGCTCACCAATGTGCCAGCAGTGTTCATGGATCTCATTAACAGGGTGTGCAGGCCGATTGTGGATCGGTCGGTGATCGTGTTCATTGATGATATTTTGGTATATTCGAGATCTAGAGAGCAGCATGAGGAGCATTTGAGGGAGATCCTTGGGGTTCTGAGATCGGAGAGGCTTTATGCCAAATTCTCCAAGTGCAAGTTCTGGTTACGAGAGGTCGAGTTCTTGGGGCACCTCGTCAATTAGAGTGGCATTTTGGTCGATCCGGCCAAGATTGAGGCGGTCATGAGGTGGGAGGTGCCGAGATCGCCCATCGAGATCAGGAGCTTTCTAGGATTGGCCGACTATTATCGTAGATTTATCAGGGATTTCTCCAAGATCGTCGTGCCACTCACCAAGTTGACCCGGAAGGGTGTTGCTTTTTCCTGGGTTCCGGAGCATCAGACCTCATTTGAGACACTTCACCAGAAATTATGCGAAGCCACGGTGCTCGCACTCCCGGAAGGGATGGAGGATTTTATGGTGTACTGTGATGCTTCAATATCCAGGTTGGAAGCAGTGCTCATGCAGAGGGGCCATGTGATAGCATATGCATCTAGGTAGTTGAAGCCTCATGAGTCGAGGTATTCCACCCACGACCTGGAGCTGGGGGCTGTGGTGTTCGCCCTCAAGATCTAGCGTCACTATCTATATGGGGTTCGGTGTACCATATACACGGACCACAAGAGTTTGAAGTACTTGATGGATCAGCCCAACCTGGATATGCACCAGAGGAGATGGTTGGATGTGGTAAAGGATTATGATTGTGAGATCATGTACCACCCGGGCAAGGCTAATGTTGTAGCCGATGCCTTGAGCCGTAGGGCGGAGAGCGCCCCGATATGAGACGTTTGCATGATATTGACAGTGATGACTTCAGTGTTGGACACCATTTGAGGGGCCCAGACGGAGGCCGTGAGATCGGAGAACCGCAAAAGGGAGCGGGTGATCGGGCAGATATCGGAGTTCGTTCCCGATAGTCGAGGACTTATGACCTTTCAGTGTCAGATTTGGGTACCGTTTGTGGGTGGAACTCATACCATCTTGATGGGGGAGGCACATAGATCGAGGTTCTCGATCCATCCCGGGGCCACTAAGATGTTTTTGGACCTGAAAATGGAATATTGGTGGCCCTGTATGAAAAGAGATGTCGCATGGTTCGTGGAGAGGTGCTTGACCTGTCGCAAGGTTAAGGCCAAGCACCAGCGTCCACATGGTAAGTTGCAGCCATTGGAGATTCCCGAGTGGAAGTGGGAACAGGTTACCATGGATTTTATCACCAAATTGCCAAGGACTGCAAGAGGTGTCGATGCGATTTGGGTGATTGTGGATAGGTTGACGAAGAGCGCTCACTTTCTTGCTATCATTGAGAGTTCTTCTACTGAGAGGCTGGCAGAGTTGTACGTGAAGGAGGTGGTATCGCGGCATGGAGTACCGACCTCGATTGTTTCAGACCGAGATGTGTGTTTTACATTCAGATTCTAGAAGAAGTTTCACAAGGAGTTGGGTACGAGGCTGCATTTTAGTACCGCATACCACCCACAAACGGACGGAAAAAGTGAGCGGAGGATTCACACGCTCAAGGACATGCTTCGGGCATGTGTATTGGACTTCGGAGGGAGTTGGGACACGTATTTTCCCTTGGCTGAGTTTTCCTATAACAACAGCCATTACTCGATCATTGGTATGCCACCCTTTGAGCTGTTGTATGGGAGGAGGTTTTGGACTCCCATTTGTTGGGGTGAGGTACGACAACGTGTGATGGGGAGTACGAAGATAGTGCTTCAGATGACAGAACAGATACAGCGGGTCAGACAAAGGTTGCTGACCGCTCAGAGTCGCCAGAAGAGTTATGCGGATAGGCGACGATCTGAGCTCGAGTTCCAGGTTGGGGATTTTGTACTCCTGAAAGTGTCTCCTTGGAAAGGAGTGATTTGATTTAGGAAGAGGGGCAAGCTGGGGCCCTGGTAAATTGGGTCATTGAAAGTGATCGCGAGGGTGGGCAGGGTAGCATACTGTTTGCTGCTACCTGTGGAGTTGGACCAGATTCATGATACCTTCCACGTGTCGCAGCTGACGAAGTGTATAGTCGATGAGTCGGCAGTGGCACCATTTGAGGATATCCAGGCGGACGCAAGTCTAAATTATGCTGAGAAGCCGATCGCAATCTTGGATCAGAAGATCAAGGTTCTGAGGAACAAGCAAGTGCCCCTGGTACAGGTCCAATGGCAACATCGCAAAGGGTCTGAGCTGACCTGGGAGCCGGAGTCGGAAATGCGGGAGCAGCATCCGGAGTTGTTCGCAGCATGAGACTTCGAGGGCGAAGTCTGGTTCTAGTGGGGGAGAATTGTAACATCCCAAAAATCAGGTATACTTTGTGAACCTTCATCTTTGAGAAATGTGCAGTTTTGGCCCTTGTTTAGGGAATGCATGTTTGGCGAGTACGCGGGGCGTAATGGGGTGTACGCTCAGCGTACTCGTCCGCATCTTGAGCGGGAAGGGTTGCCAGGTACGAATGTGTATGCGGGGCCTACCCGGCCCATAAGAGAAACCCTAATATGTTGAGCCTCCCTATTTAAGCAACCTTAAGGCCCTTTTGTTGGCCACCTTTTCCAGAGGTTTAACATTTCAAAACCCTAAATCTCGTTCTTATAGCAAGGGAGTGTCTAGGAGGGCCTTGTATTGTGTTCTTGGACATTTGGAGCAAAGTGATAGCCTTGGAAGAGGAAGGGTTGGAGCTCAAGCTTTTGGATCCGAGTTTAGCAGTGGAAGAAGCTTCTTTTTGAGTTAAAAAGCTTCAAGCTTTGCATGTTTTCTGTTCATGCTTTGTAGAGAGAAGTTTTAGGGTTTTTGGTCCCCAAGTTCATAGCTTTTGAGTATTTAAGCACATAGAAGCCGAGATCTGTCCCATACTAGCTCATTTAGTGTTGTTATGTGATAAAAATCCAGTCTTGGTTGTTAAAGGTTGTTCATGCATGAGATATGGACCTTTTAAGGTTGGAAATGGAGTGTTTTGGGTGTTGGTGACTTCCACAGCTATGTAAAGGCTTAAAGTCACCAACTTTATGAATTAAGTCATATTAGACAAGTCAGATTTGGATTTTGGACGCAAGTCTTAACCGATTAAGACCTGAATGAAAAGGAGGAGAAAACTGGGAGTTACGTTGGGCGTAATCCCAGTACGCGCGGCGTAAGGGGCCGCGTACCCCGATTTTGTGAAGCCTCCGGGTACGCTCAACGTACAGATGTGGTACGCGCTGCGTACCTTAGAAGGTTGACTTTTGTTGACTTTTAGGATTTGGTCAGCTTTTGGGTATTTGAGCCATGAGAGGGGTAAAATGGTCTTTTACCCTTCTGATAATGATAGGAAAGGAAAGAGTCTAGCCTTGGGGAAATGTATTAATGAGAAGTGTTTTTATGATTAGGCGGAGGCTAGATCTTATCCCATAGAGTCCGAGATTTCCGAGATTTACCCGAGGTGAGTCTTCTCACTATACTATACCTGGCAGGGTATCTATGTGTGACCGGAAGGTTTTGTATGCTATGAGATATATGCATTGTATGCTATGAGTTGCATGTATTGTATGCGTTATCTATGTGATATGTATGTTATGCTTGATATGGGCCGGAAGGCATTATGATGTGGACCGGAAGGTCAGGGAGTTATAAATTGGAAGGTCAACACGGGTAGGACTGGAAGGTTTATCGGGTTGGGACGGAAGTCCCCTGAGACACATGGACCGGAAGGTCGTGTGGAGTATGGTCTGGAAAGGCGTATGTGTGTAAGTGGTATATTGGGGAACTCACTAAGCTTCTTGCTTACAGTGTTTATGTGTAATGTGTTTCAGGTACTAGTGAGGACCGTGGGAAGGCGTCGACGTGACTCATACACACACACAGATGGATTTGGATATGTTTTGGTCTTGGGATTTGATATGTTTTGTATAATGACCATGTTACATTGGATTTTATGTTTTTGTCTTGAATGAAATTATGTTTTAAAAATGAAAAATTGTTTTGAAAATTTACGTCGTTACATGCATTGTAAGGAAAAAATTTTCCGCATTTTATAAATAATTAAACGTTTGTTTTACTTTATTTTATATCACATTGCAATGGCATTTATGAACACTTGATGTTTGTATGTTTCTAGCAATATTGAAAATATGAATTTGACTCTTTCATTTGTGGTAGTGTCTAAATTTACCAAATAATGAAAGCTTCTCATTATCCAAGGTTTCAGTTGGATAGAGACTTGGAATCATACAAGTTGTAAAGTATGATGAATGAGAACTTTCAGCTTCGGAAAATTAAGACTAGTTCCTTTTTCACATTTATATGTGATTCAAGTGAAGGACTAAGGGATCGAGTACACATTCTTGTTCACTGATCAAGTCCACCACAAAAGATCGAGAAGACTATTCGTCATGATCTACTAAAGTTTAGTAAATATGGTTATACTTACTAGTTTAAGTATAATTCTGAAGCATTGGAAAAGTTTCGATGTATGGCAGAACGAATGAGAAGAATCAAATTAGGCAGAAGGATAAAAGTTTCTCAAATCTGAAAAGATGGGAGAGTACTTTAGTATCAGGTTTTTTGATCATCTTAATGATTTAGAAATCATATCACAATTTGTCCTCTAAGGAAATCTTAGTGCATTCTTATGTCTAAGAAGAGGAATATTGAATTGTTGGAATGGTTAAATCAAGAACATAAGTCATACTTCGTTCCAAAACAATTCTTAGAGTCATACTCCAAGACTGTAAGTTCAGTGACATATCTTAAAGAAAGGTTTAAAAAACTTGTCAAATGTAAGAGTAAAAGTGTCCTACTCTTGTACATTTGAAATTGGTAAGTTGTGATGTTTTGGATAAAACAAAGACCAACTTAGGCCAATTGTGTGAAGCGTTTGTCATGCTAAAGAATCCGCACTATCTCTTGAATATTTGGTAAGATAGCCTTATATGTCGAAAGGACAGTGGGAGTCTTAAAGATCCTTGAAGAATTTCAAGATCTAATCAAGAATAAAAAAACTTGTAGTTTAACACTAGCACACGACGTCAGGTTTATAACTTATCGTATTGACATATTTCTATTTCTGTGCCCATTCCAGGTAAAGTTGGCTTTGCATATGAGTTCTTAGAGTTCTCAATTGGTTGCATAACAACTTGGAAGCAATGGCAGGCCCTTGAGCTGCCAGGTGGCAAGAAATTAAGATTGAGTTCAGTCCATATGAGTTTGGATTTGTCATTATCCTTGTCTTATGACTATGGTTTTGACAATTCACATGGATAAGAACACATACACCATAAAATCTAAGGGTCGTAAGGTTTCTCTTCAATTCATGAAAATGATGGTGAGGAAACACTTCCACCAATTAGATTTGAAGCAGATGGCAAAAGGTCTAAACAATTGAGACTATGATTACGGCATCCCTTTTCCTAGTTCTGAAATTTTTTAGACACACATGCATGCTATCTAAGGAAATGTGTATGATTTTGATAAAGTTTTTATCAAAGCATCTCGTATTAGATGTCTGAACTTTGGTAAGAAAGTCAAGAAAGTATGATTTCTAGAAGTCCAGCTGATTTCTGAGTACATGTCAAAGCTAGTGGGAGCATAAGTGTTATGCTAATAATCATCATGTTAGTGGGAGAATGATAATTATGATAAAGGTTGCAAGTTAGCAATGTTAATTATAGAAAACAAAAGTTTCAATTCGTGGAGTTGCAGGGGTTGAAAAGTTGTTTTGCTATAATTAAGGGAGAGGAAATTATACTTCATTTCAATTCTAAAAGCTTAGATTTGAGGTTTTAATCATCTTTAGTAAAGGATATATATGAATTTTGTGTTAGAGTGGCTAAACATAAGGAAATTCTATATATGGGTCTATTATTTGCGTTCTATAATTCAATTATGATTATGGCATCCCTTTTCATAATCTGAATTATGAGAACTTGGCAAATATAAATATTGTAGCAAAAGGACTGGTCTAGTATCATGTCTTTATGTGAGAAATCATGAATCATGTCTCATATGCTTCAGATATAGGATCGATTGCATGTGCTATAATATCCATCCTTTCTTAAATTTTCCAAATGCTTGGGGCATTAAGAAAGGAAAAGGTCTAGAATTGGATATGACTAAAAGGATTGAGCAATTGTCGAGGACAATCTAAGGTTTACCAAAGAGTCGTTTCTCAAGGACAATTGGAAGTATGGTGTTAATTTTGGAAGGACCATATTGACATATTCTGAAAAGAGGCAACTCTTGTTCAGAAGTCATAGTCAAAATGGGAATATGAAGTTATTCCCATAGGCGGAAGTTATTCATCAAATCTGTGTAAGATTAGGAAACTTAATGCATGAAGAATGTTCAAAGGGAATGAACTTTGAATATGAGACATCGGTTCCATGGAGTTGGTCTCCATTGGAATACTCTGTAATCTATGTTGACAAGTCTTTGTGACTTTGTGCATAATCATTACAAGAGGACCAATGCATATAAGTTTAGAATCTAACAGATATAGGTAAATGGCAGAAATTTGGAATTCTTGCACTTGCAGTAAGGAATCGGGAGTGTGAAATGAGAATCATTGGAATTATGTTCAATCGATTTATTTCACAAAGAAAAGATCATAGACAAACTTAGTATGCATACTTGGTGTATGGCATGACTAGAGTTTAGAAAAACATAGTGTACATGCTTGGAGCATGGGACAACTATTGTTTTAATTCAAGTATAAAGTTGATAGTTTGAAACAGTATGCAATGAATGATGTGTAATCAATATGGTGATAAATAAAATATGTGCTATTTATATTCATAAGTTCTGAGACCATATTGGATTCGATTATTCTTGTATTTCACTTTGTATGTTTTGACTTCCAGAATAACTAGGTCATTTTTCCTAAATGACTAAGTTATTCAAACTATCCACAGTCGGTCATATGTTGGAAGTAGATATGAATCAAGACTATCATGGGTTGGCTTGTAGAGGTCTAAGATGTTAGACAAAGTGGTACTACAACACTCATGAGTGCTCATAAGTTCTGAGTATTGGATTCAACCCACGCTCATTGGAATCACTTCATGGATTTTATCATGAGTGATCATGAGACGATAATATCTTATATTCTTCAAACCTAGAGATATGAGTTGTTACTATGAGTTGGTTATACATTGATCGCATGAAAACGCATTGGTAACTCGAAGTTATAAAACGTGCCTTTGTGTATGATTCAACAAGTAGTAGAACAAGCCATATAATTCGTATTTTATCCATTCCTTTTACCTTCGGGATAAAAGCGATATTTGTGGGCCCCTCGATGATTTAATGATGATACATGTGAGTGCTTGGCCAAGCTAGGACTGATTTGATCTGTTCAATCATGTCATTCATCATAAATCGGAAATCGGGAAACAACAAATGGACAGAGAGAGTGATTTATAATCCATCTCTTAGTCCATATGATATCTAGAATAGAGGAATATATGATCCCTTATCTAATGGACAATTCATTGACAAAGGTCAGAGTCAATCGGCAAGGTCAGAGTTCGACAGCGGCTTTTGAGAGCTACGATTTCCAGTTAGGTTTTGAAGTCATACTCAATAATAGTTTTAGACTTATCCAAGTGGGAGACTGTTGGATTAGTGTCTAAGTCCACAACTATAATTGGTATGTACTTGACACGACTCGGCATGGTCTATTTGTGAGAAGAGGACATGTGTGACATATTAATATATTATAAGTTCTAATATATTAATATGAAATCCTGTTATTTAATTAGTATTGATCAAGAATAAAGTTGGACTTAATTTAGTGATCAAAGGAGACTAATTAAATATATGGGGATTGATTATGTAAATCATTCATTCTTATATATGTGGGCTTATGATCCAAGATTCCTTATGTGGGTTTAACCCATGTGGTGACCCATGGATACTCCATGGAGGTTAAGACCCATGGAGAATAAGGAATGGGTAAATTCATGGGTTACATGGTGTAACCCTAATAGCCACACTATATAAAGATCCCATTGGTTGGTGAAATTGGCACTAGTGTATACACAAGAGGGCAAGCTGATTTCTAGAGTTTATGTGTCTTCTTCTCATGGTTATTCCATGTGTTGGTGATGTTGTGTGAACCATTTGAGGTGCCACACTTGGGGCACTAGTTAGGGTAATACCTTGGAATATTCATAATTGCTTGTATAATAGAGAAAACATAGATCCAAGGTATTTAGGGTTGCATGTACACTTAGGAGTGTTAGAATGCTCAAAACCCAACAAAATGATCTTATGGCCTTCATTGGCGGCCACACACACTTGAGAAAACCCTAACAAACCTGAGAGCATAGAGAGTGAGGGAATGAGCTAGTTTCATCACCATTAGTACATTCTTGCAAGAACGAAGGAGTGGATTCAAGCTAGGCTGATTGAGGAGCTCACATCTATTATCACTTCATCAAAGGTTGTTGTTTAAGGTATGAATCGATTCCTATTTTCGTGTATATAGTAGATCTCATGAATATAGGGTTTCTTTACCCCTTCTTTAGTTGGAATATGGAGCATGTGGAGTCCCATTGAGGAATAGATGTTAGATATGGATCTTGAGAGGTCCAGAGTGTCCCAATCATCTAGCTTTATGCATTCCCATAAGAGTTTTGACTCTAGGTTACCATTATACGAGTTATTTCATCAAATAGAGACATATGTGTGATGCATGAACATAAAGATGGGACCTTTACGTGACTTTTGGATGTTAGAAGGTCAGATCTATAAGTTAGAGAAACAGATCTGACCTCAGAAGGTCATTTGAGCATTGCCATGGAGGAAACTCACCGAGTCCATGAGAGGACTCGACGAGTTGGATCGGGTTGCCCCGTGATTCGTGATCAGTGGTAACCCAAGTGAGAGGTTAACTCGACGAGTCGAGTGAGGCCTTAGGAGGATTCAGAGGACACACATGGACTCACCGAGTCACCCGAGTGTAGTCGACGAGTCTGGTCAAAGTTGGACCGTTGACAGGAGTTGACTTTCGTTGACTTTTAGGGTTTGGTCAAAAATTGGACAATCGGACCATTGGAGGGGTAAAATGGTCTTTTCCCTTTCTAAGAGATTATAGGAAGGGATTAGTCTAGCCTTTGAGAATCATTGTTAATTAGAGGTAAATTACTTTAAGTGATTAGGCGGGGGATAGATCAATATTTCGGGTTCGAGACTTTCCGAGATTACCCGAGGTGAGTCTTCTCACTATACCTTACCTAGAGTGATAATTATGTTTGACCGGAAGGTCTTATATGCTATGACGAGTATGTGATATATGTTTCTATGCGATATGTATATGTTATGCATGTTATGAGAGTATGGTATGGACCAGAAGGTCAACAGAGTATAGACCGGAAGGTCAGTAGTGGATGGACTGAAAGGTCAATATGGTATGGACCAGAAGGTCTACTCAGATTGTGGGACCGGAAGGCCCCTGAGACACATTGACCGGAAGGTATCGTAGAGCAATAGCCTCGAGTGGCTTATGTGTTTTATGTAGTATTTTAGGAAACTCACTAAGCATTTATGCTTACCGTGTTATGTGATACGTGTTTCAGGTACTAGCGAGGATCGCGGGAAGGCGCTGGCATGATTTGTACACACTGACAGAGGATTTTGTATTTGAGATTTTGGGATATGTTTTACTGTGATAACATTCAATACACTTGTGTATTGAGATGATTTATGTGAGACATGGTATGTTTGAAAGTGAAAAATTGTTTTAGATTTTCATGTTGTTACAATTTTCATCAAAAACATTTCATCTATGCAACACATAGTTTTAGACCATAAAATATTTTCAAGCTTTTTCAAGGAATAATCTTTTCATACATATCATAAAAAGAATTTCATATCTTGTCTTTTCATTTCTTTTCAAAAGACATCTTTCTATATTTCTTTCTCATGCCTCGAGGGCTAATTTCGGTATTAAACCTTTGCCATTTTTATAATTAGGGCCCAGCAAAATCCCCAAGTCTATTCCAAGGTGGAAAGACAAAATCAGTCCACCAAGGCATCGTTTCCATTAGGACATCTATCTAGTGAAGGAGAGGTGCCACCTCAATATATTTTTCTATATACTGTTACGGGGACATCATGGCTCGAGCAATATATTATTTTCATTACTTTCCAATTCTTTCCAATCTATTCATTACTTTCCATTTCTTTGAATTCTTTTCATTACTTTCCAATTCTTTCCATTACTCTCCAGGCTTTACATAATTCATACATTAGTATCAAAACACTCATTTAAAAAGTAAAATATCTATATTTCAAAACATTTCAAACGTATTAACAAAACATTTGTTCTTCCAAAACTTTCTTTTCTTTCAAAAACAATCTTTGCTTCAAGGCGTTCTATCGAAACATTCTTTCCAAAAACATTTAAAACTTTCTTTTCAAAACATTTCATATATCAAAGCATTGCATTCATTATCATAAAATCATTTTCCCATATACCCAAAATTGGAAAAAATGCCAACACGTACTCACCTAATTTTCCAATAAAGGTTGATACACCCTTCTAGCTTAACTTTGCTATCAATCACCCCTTATACATAACCTATACAATATTAACATACATCATTAAAATGACCAAAATACCGCTCATGGGTTCCATCACTAAATTTTATAGTTTCATCTCATTCCTTATGTAAAAATATGAACGTAGGCGAAAACCACGTGTAAATCTGAGTCTATATGCAATAGTTACGAAAAATATACATGCATTGATCAGGGTATTTCACGCCAGTGGAATGATTTGCTTTCCATTCCACGGCCATGGAATGAGGTCCGTACACACAAAATTCTCGAGTTTTCTCATTATAACACTCTAGTTTGTATAGTTCTTGAAGACCCTTTTCCCATTCACTTTGTACCATTTAATTAGGTTCTCACACATGTTTAGGAGGTGTTTTATCATCCTAAAACACTCTACCTAATCCATTAAGTGCTCACTGAAACCTTTAAGATCATATAAATCTTCAAATTCCATAAGAAAGACTAACTTGTCCATTGTTATCTTAGGCATTCCAAAGTTTACAAAGCTTTTTCTCAACTTATTGAATACTTATATAAATGTGGTTAAACACATAAAACTATAATAAATCCCATTGTTACTATTTAAATTTAACAATGGAATCCTCAATTCCATCATTACACTCTAATGCTTATAAACACTCCATTGAAAGGGTAAGAGTGCAAATTGCCCAATAACATTATTCAACCTATGTAACTTATTCCCAAATCATTTATTGCATCATTGGGTGTTTTCTAATGCATAAAACATGTTATAACAAACTCTAATCCCATATTAAGCTCTTAACAACAAAGGTATCAATTCCATAGAAAATTCCTAAAATGCCCTTATGGCGAAATACTCCATAAATTCAACTAGATATCATAAAAGTCTTCATGTATTTGCATTCAAATCATATTACTATTATCTACTCATGTTTATGACTATCATATACATATCAAATGCTCGTATACAAAGGATTCCATAGTTTTCATCACATTTCGCTCAACTACATTCCAATTCTACCATAAACATGATTCTACCATCATTGATGAATTTAAGGATTCTAATTGTATTTTTTGCTATCAAATATCATCTTGGTCATAGAATCAAATACGATTTCATCATAAATTTCATTATCCCCAATTCGGGTTTTCTAGGGTTCATGAAGGTTTTCACCCAAATCACCAAAACCATCAATGAAATGATTGGTTTGAGATTGGAACCATTGAAATCAACTAAGGGAGATTAGAAACGAAAAAACTAATCAATAATTCTCACCATAATCAAATTCGGGGTTTCACTCACTTCTCAAATTCGAATTTCTAGGATAAAGGAGAAGTGATTCTACCTTGCAAGCCTTTGTTCTTCACTTCTTTGCTTGAATGATCACTTCCACAATTGAATCAAGCCCTAGATGGTGAAGAAGAGTAAAATCGCCATCAGCACCTCGTTCTTCCTCTCCAATCGATCCCATTCTTGAAACGAGGAGAGATTATGTTCTTATTTTCCGATTTTACAACTCATACCCTTAAATTTCTCATTTTTGGCAAAAATGATCCACTCTTCCAATATGTGTGGCTTTTTTTTAAGAATGGACATCCTAAGTCCCTCTCCATACATTATATAACTTTTGTAGTCCTTCCATTAATTAAGTCAACTCTTTGGTCAACTTACTTTGCCAATTTGACACTTTCCGTCCTATAACTTTTACAAATGTTATTATTTTCACTTCTAACTTTCTAAACTTCATAGAAAATAATGATATGATTATTTCCTAATGTATTAATTAAATAAGTAGTTTTTTTTATTTATTTACTTTATTAATTTATGAACATAGTCTTAAATTTTAGGATGTAAACATTTTTGTTGTAAACTAATAAACCCATCATTTGTATCGGAGCTACTTGGTGTGTCTAACATTTAAAGCTCATTAGTTGAATCGAACAAAATGTTTTTTTGTTAAACTGTGATCACAACGTGACAGAGGATTTGTCACGATGTGAACTCAATGTAGATCTAGATTTTCAGTATTTTCTACCTAATTTGATTTCTATGGTTTTATTTGGTAAGTATCTGTTTTATTTTTTGCCAAAGTCCGATATTTCTTATCTCAGTTGATTAAAATAAAAAGCCCTAAATATTATTAGATAATCTTAGACAAGATAATGATTAATTATAAGATTAATTAATATTATCCTAATGGATCTAATAACTGATTTAATTATAAGACTAATTAAAAGATGATTATAAATCCATGATAGGGATAAAATTTGAATTAATTAATTAATAGTTTAATTAAAGATAATTATTTATTTCCTAAATGATTTAATTAATTGTTTAATTAAAGTATGAAGATAAATCATAATTGGTTTAATATTAGTTATTTAAAAGTTTAATTCAAATAATTGGTATTTAAATCTAGTATTTTCATGGTTATTCGCATCTCGTTTGTGATCCTCGACATCCCAGTCACAGAAGTGAAAGCATAATCTGAGATTAAATATGACATTGACAAGATTCAATGAATCTCAAAAAGATCTAGGAGTTTCATACGATTGAAATAGGTAAAAGCCTTACCTACCTAAAATAGACTCGAATTTGATTACGACATTCCTTTTCAAAGTTCGAGTCAAAAATATGGATCTTAGCCTTGATTTAATTTTTGGGTTAATAATTAAGGATTAAAATCAAATAAATTGAATTCTTTCTTTTACCATTTTTAGATGTCTTATGAATATAGAAATGGTCTTCCTCATTCTCATGGAAATTGTTTTTCTTAATCTTCAGGAGATGGTCTTTCAATATCAAGTCAAGGTGAAATTGTTTTCCCTTCCTTAGGAAATGATGGAACTAGACATCATCTCTCTTTAATTAAATCTTCCACCTCCTCCTCCTTTGACTCTTCCATCATCATGTTTTCCTCAAGTCGAAAGATATGAAAACTACTCAAGCCTTATTGGCATGTAAACACAAAGATGGAAATTTTGTGTGTGTGCATGTTCTGAAAATAAAATCATACATTGACAGACTTGGAAGAACATGTGTCAAATTTCCGATGGAGCAATCCATTGATTTGGTTCTTATCTCGCTTCCTATGTCATATGGTCAGTTTTTTGAAAACTTTCATATGAGGAATATCTATGTGACCCTAATTGATCCGACTGAGATGTTGATAACTGTAGAAGCAGAAATGCTTGAATGATCTAATTCCAAAAGTTCATTGGACATTTACAACGGTAATCTAGAAAAGGTTTCTTTTCCTAATGGAAAGGGATTGCCAGTGTCAAATTTTTTGATCGTATTGTAAAGAGAAAGGCTCGTTCTGAAATCGTTCCATGTGTTGACCCCAGTGAGTGCATTTGTTTTTATTACCAATTGAAGGGAAATTGGAAACAAATCTGACCAAAATACCTGAAAGATCTTACACATATAGTAAACTCAAGTCATGTGACTCTACTTCAAGTACATCCATGATCACATTTTGATGGTATTATAGGATCTAAGAGAAACAATTTAGCAAAGCAAGCTTAATCTGATTGTGAGAAATGGACATTTATCACATGGTTTGATGGTTAGAATTTGGAGCTAATACTAGGGAGTTAGGATAATTTAATAGATTACTATTACTCTTTGGAGATGTTTAGAAATATAGTCTTTCATTTCATGCGTTGTAAGGACAAGTTCCAATTTTCATTTTATCTCAATAAAAAGAAAAGGTTTGGTTTAAGTAGTTGCCTTATCTTATTTCCTTACAGTAGCAATAATGAAAATGTTCATTATGTTTCTATTAATATAAATATTAATTGTGTATTGGATTCTTATGATATCGCTTGTGGTATTGTTATAATTTACCAAATGAAAAAGAAATCTCATCACCAAATAGACAGATACTTGGAGTTGTACAATTTGAATTATATTGGATATGAGAATTTTGTTCATTGGAAAATTGTGACTTAAATCATTATTCACATGTTTATATGAGGAAGGTGAAGGTTTATTGGATCTAGTACATGTTGATATGGAATCTTCAGATCCACCATAATGGATGATAACTCTATTCGTCATGATTTACTGATGCTTTAGTAAATATGATTGTGTTTATAAGATTAAGCATAATTCTAACACTTTGAAAATATTCAAAGATTAACAGAACGAATAGAAGAATCTAGTAGACCGAAAGATAAAAGATTTTCCAATCTAAAAGGAAAGGAGAGTAATTTAGTTTCATGTTTTATGATCATCTTATTGATTGTCGAATTGTATCAAAATTGATCCTCAAAGAAAATCTTAGTACAATTGTATGACTAAAAAGAGGAATCAGATATTTTTGAAAATGGTTCGATCAAGAGTTAAGTCATACTTCATTCCCAATCGAGTTTTTGTGTTATGCTCTAGCAACTCCGAATCATATCTTCAAATTCATTTCAAACTAAGAAGGTTGATAACACCTCGTAACATGTGGAGTAAGAATGCTCTCTCACTCAAGCATATTAGAATTAGAGTTATGATGTTTTTCAGTTTTCAAGAAACAGAAGATGAACTTAATCCAATTCTGAAGAGTGTTATCGTGTCAGGAATCTGCAAGAACTTTTGCATATTTCTTTTTATCTCTTCATTGAATTTTTCTTGAGAAAAATTTATATGTCAAGAACTCAGTGGGATTCGCATTGATCTTGAGAGTTTCAAGAGTCAACCAACAATGATCTTTTTAGTTATAATTAGTGCGTAACCTGAGGTTGAAAACCTGTTGTATTTATTGATGCATTCTTATTTCTTCGTGCTTCAAGTATAGTCGAAAAAGATTATGAGGTCTATGTTTTCATTTAACTACAAAAGCAAAGTGAATTGGTCAGTGAAGGTACGTTGATCGATAATGGTGAGCTACTAACAGGAAAAGAAGCATTGGCGGGCTTTAAGTTGCCAAAAAGAAAGAAATGAAGAATATCAAAGTTCAATCCATGAAGGAGACCTAAATGTGATTTTAGATTGTCCTAAACCTTTTCTTATGACGATAGGTTGAAAATAAAAGTTCTACACGGATGGGAACGTATGGACCTTCGAATCTAGGTAGGAAAAGGTTTCGCTCTAATTCATGAAAATGGTTATGAGGAAACAGTTTTTCAAGTAGAAGTTAAGGATCTGATAAAGATCAATACGAATATTGGTTGTATTAATTGCATTCTCAAATTCATAATATGATTACGACATCCCTCTTCATAGTTGGAATTTTGCAGAATGACAAGAAATTATTTAAACTTTTAGGAGATATGTTTATCACGTCTTGAAAAGGTTTGAACACATACACTATTCGGATAAAGTGCATAAGCTTAAAAGGCATAATTAGAGGCTTGACAAAACATTTCAAAATAGTAATCTACACTTCCATGAGAAAGTCGAAGTGTAGTGATTTTTAGAAGTCTGTTTGATTTTTAAGTACATGTCAATTCTAGTGGGAGCATAATTGTTATGCAGATATTGCATGTTGACAATACTATACATAGAAAACATTGTCTCTAGTTTGCAAGTTGCAAAATTTGAGAACTGTTTCGTTATAGTAAACTTAAGGGAGAAGGCACTCATACTTCGTTATAAATCTAAAGGTTTAGATCATATAGTTTAATTGAACCTAGTCAAAATCATATATGAATAGTGTGTTTAAATCTTTCAACATAGAAGATTCTATATAGAAACATTATAGCAAGAGATTAAACATATATCAAATCCTTATATAAGATATAATGAGTTGAGTCCCATATGCCTCGGATATAGGATCTATTACATATGCTATAATATTTTCTTAATCTAATTTTTCAAATGCTTTGAGCATTGTGAGAAACAAATACTAGAAATTTAAGTGACTAGAATTGTTAAAATAACCATCAAGAACATTATGAGGTTTACTGAAGATTGGTTTCTTGTGGACAGTTGGAAGTATGGTATTGGTTTGGAAGGACCATAGTGACACATTTTGGACTGAGATAATTCTTGGTTAGAATTGATGGTCATATAGGAATATCGAAATGATTCCATAATAGGAGATGGGTATATGGGAATGTTTCCACAATAAGAGTTGGTTATAAAATCTACAAGTGAGTTGGAAACTTTAATGCAAGAGAAGTGTTCAAGGAGTATGCCTTGAATTTGAGACTTCATAACCATGGAATTGTTCTGATTAACAAGTTCTAGTGGAACATTCGGTAATATCGAAGGATCAGTTTCTATGACTTCAGAACCTCGACATCTTAGAAGGACAAGGCATGTAAAGAAGAAATTATGCTACATCTTAGATAGCGATGAGAAGAAATTCCACCATAGAGAGGAATAGCATGCATGTTTTTAACATGACATGATTGATGTTATCTCGTTTAAGTGGTTAGTTGATTACTTGAAACATTATACAGTAAATAGGTTTGTAATTGTTATGGTGATTAAATTTTAGGGATTCATTTATATTAAATGGGTTTGATACTATTGTTAATTAGTTTATTATTGTGTTTCACTTTGCATGTTTTACTTCATGAATAATTTTATTATTCAAAATTCTACAGTCATTCATACTTTTGGAAGTAAATAGTGAATCAAGAATGTCATGAATTGATTGTAGATTGTCTATAGAGATTGGACATTGCATGTGATTGCTACAATATTCATGAGTACTTAGAAAATGGAGATTTTGAGTATTGGATAAAACGACGTTTAGAAATTACTTTATGGATTGTATCATGAGTAATTCTAAGTTGAGAATATCTACTATTCTTAAAGAAGAGATATATAGCTCATAGTTTGCGAATCAGTTGTGCATTGGTTTAATTAAACGCATCTCGTAACTGGATGTTATAAATGGTTATTCCATGTATGATTTGGTGAGTAAAAGGTATGATTATATAAATGTAATTCATTCCTTTTACTTGAATAAGGAGAACAATATCTTTTGGGCCTCTCCATGATTTGATGTTGAAATTCATGTGCAAGGCTTTGCACAGACTAAATTGATGTGTTCAATTAGTAGTCTGAATCCAGTCATCATAAATCGGGAATCGGGAAACAGAATCTTGGATCATGAGATTGATTTGAATACATGTCTCTTGTCCCTACGATATATTGTAGAACAAAGGAGTAGCTGATCACTTATCCTAGGTTCGATGTTTTATTTGAATCAGAGTTTGGCAGTGGCTTTGGAAAGCACGCTTTGTTATTTTGGTTATACTTGCAATTGTAGTATAAACTTATCTAACTGGGAGATTGTTGGATTAAGTTTTCTAAGCTCATAAATAAATTAGTAAAAACTTGCAAATAGAATCAAAGTCCTTTTTAGATTTTCCTCATAACTAGAAATACCTAGAAATGATATTAGGTGAGAGGGAGAGAGAGAGAGAGAGAGAGAGAGAGAGAGAGATAAATGATTTGTTGATATATTATGTGATTAATATATTAATTGGAAATACATAGATGACATGTTAATTTGCCAAGTGATTAATAAATTAATATGAGACCAATATTTAAGTAATTGATTTGTTATCTTATATGGTTAATAAAATAATAAGAAATCAATTATAATTAATTAATTATTAATCAGAATTAATATGGAATTAATTATAGGTGAAAGGGTGAATTATAATTGTTGAATAGTTAAACAAAAGAGGCAATTCTAGAACCATCCAAGGGTGGATGGTTTTTAGAGCACTTCTAGGGTTTCTAGAAACCTCATGGATGCTAATAAGGAAAATATTTGCATTGGGATTAAATTTTTATATTTAACTAATTCAAATCTGGTTTTGCCTACAAGTTACCTAAACTATAAATTTAACCCCTTGGGCATCAAATTTCGTGGATACCTTTACCTAAAGTCTTAGGAACAAAATTTATATCCCTCTCCCCTCTCTCTCTTTCTGTCTCTCTCTCTCTCTCTCCTCTTCATTCTAGGGTTTCTAAGGTTTTAAATATGAACCTTTACAGGCATCATACTTTTGTATGTATGACCTTGTTCTTACATGATGTTTAGTGTTGACGTTAGTGCTTTCACATTCTCTAGATAATTGGATCTAATGGTTATGTCATAATAGACTCCAGATGGATGATGGAAGAAGAATCGGGATGTGTTAGACTTACTGATGTATCCATTTGCAATATACTCCACTCTTTGAGTAAAGTGGAAAGGCAGGAAATGTTCAGAGTCATGGAGACTAGTGTGCCTTATTTATGAGAAAGCATGAAGACATGTGGGAAATAAGGAAATACATGAGTAAGGATGTGGCCGATCCTTGGTATTTGCCTTGTTGGCAGAATGTATTGAATAGTTGGCAGGATGTCTTCGTCCATTTAGAAAGGGTTGTCAAGGATGTTGATTGGGTTCCTGCAGGTCGGTAGGATGATGGTCGAGTGCCTAAAGGCCTATTGAGGTGATGCTCTTGATTATTTAGGCCCATGGAGGGATGATGGCATGAACGATACGAAATTGTAAGATTATCATCCCAATGTTTAGATGGTTTCACGACGTATCTTGAACCAACAAGTTTATGGTTGATGTGGGTTGGACCCGATAGTTATATGTTTAAGACTCTTAGGTCTTGCTTTGTAGTCTATTTTGGCACAGTTAAGTGTTAGAGCCTTATTAGATGACTGGAGGCTTAGTGTTCAGTTGGTTTTTGATCATGCATTTCTGGAATGTTGTTTTGTTGGAAGTATTAGTTGTGCATCAAATAACACTAGATGTGTGTTTACATTCATGGATCCCTATTTTTTTGTAGTCTGATTCTAAGAGTTTGATTGCTAGTGTTGGGCATTGGTTCGGGAACTTCGAACTAGGAAGTTGTTGTAGATCTCTTAGGTGATTTATATGGTGGTTGTGTACTTGAGCTGATATAGAAGTTTGGATGCCACACAAAATTTGGAATGATCGTTATTTCACTCATGGGAGCAGTGGAATACTGATGACTAGTCAGAAAGTCAAGTATATTTTTGAGGTCTTTTATGCATGAATTTTCGGATCTGATATCGGTTGAAATTTATGATCAGAATGTTTTGAGTGTTCGGTTTAACATGGTTTGGTGGTATTCCTAGTCAGAGACTATGGGTAGGTATGTCAGATAAATGATCGTCAAACTTTTGTATGATTTCTGGAGCCAGGGACTGACAAGTTCTCGGCTTGAGTGGTTTTCTCTAGGACTTGGGTCATATAGTCGGTAGGGAGATAAGGAGTTGTTGTAGTTAAAGTGTTTTCAAGTGATTGGGTAGTTTGTTAGCATTGGCTAGGTTTAGAGTGGTCTTACAAATTTCTTTATGGATGCTCTAATTTTATATTAAGTACTTGGAAGAAGCATATGGGTTGTGCATGGAGTTGTTTTCAGAAGTTCTAACACAGACGGATTTCGAGGGTGAAATGTAGTTTAAGTGGGGGGAGAGTTGTAACATCTAGTTTCAGTATGTTTCTAATTTTGGGATAGTGGACCATAATTTGATCGAGTACAGGTCCTGATCTTCAAGGGAATAAAGTTTAGAGCTTATTTGATGTTGATAATGTGAGTTAATTGATTTAAGCCTTTAAATTATCTTTTGGAGACAAAAGGGTAGAATGGGAAAAGTGATATTTTGGACTCTTTGCTCGTATTAATGAATTAATTTCGGTATTCATTAATTTAAAATTAGTTTTATATGATTTTGGGGCTTGTTAATACCTTCACGTGCATACAAAGATCACTGAAAATGGATTTGGAACAAAGAAGTTATGACTGTTTGAAGCTGGAACGGAAATCTGGAAAACCTGTCACTATGGGGCGTGGTGAGAAGATCACCACATCGTGGTGAGTTGTGCAACCCAAGGCCGTAAAATTAGGTTTTTCTATGTATTTGAGGACTTTAACTCTTTTTTTATGTTATTTTCAGCCACCATCACATCAAGAGCTCCTTTGAAGCAAACCCTAGCCCTATATTAATCCCTTCCATTACATTCCTTTCCAAATTTTGAGTTTTTTTGTGTCTTCTTGAAGATAAAGGAGATGATTCCTGGTGCTTAGAAGCTTGGCTTAAGTTTAGATCTAGCCTTGCATCCATATGTTTAGACCTTTCTAAGTGAAAAGTCTTTAACTGGATCTTTGGTTTCTTAGATCTAGTCTTATTATCTTTTTGGTCCTTTTCTTGGGAGTTCTTGGAGTTTGGAGAACTCCAGAACTTTTGCTTGGATTTATGCCTTCTAGACTTGTGTATTATTAGAAAAATGGTTATCTACGCATTTCATTTGATCCATGCAAGAGGTTTGACCCTTTGAGAGTTAGTGTTTGACTATCGAATAGATTTGGACATGAGAATGGATACTGTTGGAAACTTTATCCATTAAGACCATTAGAGGAATCAGATCTACGCTTTTGAGATATGGAGGTTAAGGGTTAAGTGCTTAATCCATTAAGTTATTTTGTACACTCAAAACAGTCCAGTGATCAGTAGGTGTAGGTCATGGCTTAGTGGCGAGTTTCAGCCGAGTTTATTTTGTCGCCTTGTTGCCACGACATGGTGGGTCAATAGTTGATTATGACCATTATCTGTTGACTTTTTGACCGATTTTATTTTGGTCAAACTTCGGTAGAGGCAAGTGTTTGTATAAGTATTGGTCTCGGTTTGGCATTAGGTAGCTTAGGGTAGTTGTTATCTTGTTGAGGTTGCTGTTAGGCTTATGTTGATTAGCTCAGGTGAATCTACTCACAATAATGTAAGACACTATGTGTCATGAAATGTTGTTTGTCTTTGTGACTTACATGGAAGACCATAATTTGGCCCATGGAATTTATATGAAAGACCATGATTTGGCCCATGATACTTGTACGAAAGACTATGTTTTGGCACATAGCAGGAAAGACCACGTTTGGCCCATAACAGGCAGTGATTTTAAGACTATGATTTGGCCCATAACATTTATAGGGGTTGAAGCAGACCCGTTGTGATTATGTATTGTTGTATTGTGGTATGTGGTATCTTGGGTAACTCAGTAGTCTTTGTGCTTATGGTTTTAAGTTTAAATTGATGGGTTTTACATGCAATAACGCAGATAAATCCTTAACACTTAAGAGTAAATGCAACCTACTAGATCTATGTCAAAACACTATTGAAGTAACATTCTATTGAATAACAAGAACACTATGAACCCTAGGTATTTTCGAAATTGATAAATAAGTTAGAAATTACATACCATTTGATTGTTGTAGTAAACGATCAAACCTATCTTACTTGAAATATTCTTGGAAGCAAGCACCACAAGTGTCTGCCTTTGATGGTTCACACCCAAACCCTAGCAACCAAGGTAACTTGAAGAGAGAAAGGAGAGAGATCATAATTTTGGCTATCCTTAGGTCTAGAAGACATGGCTGAAAATGCTAGGTATATGGATCCTTATATAGTGCAACTTGGAAACACTAGACAACCCTAAAAGGAATAAAATAATATTGTTTCCTTATGGTAATTATCCAGGTTCCTAATTATCCTCCAAGGACAATTCTAGAAACCCTAGACCCTCCTAAAATCGTCCAAGGCTATAGGAAGGTTCTGGAATTTCTTGTTCAACTATTGAACAATTACACATTAACCCATATACTTTTAATTAATCCAATTAATCTCAAAATTAGTTCCAATTAATTTCTGATTAATTCTTAATTAAATAATAATATATCTAATTAATATATTGTTCTTATAATATATTAACAAATCATTTATGTTGATTTCTAACTAATTTATTAATCATATAATAAATTAATAAATTAGTCTCCCTCGCTAAAAGTTATCGTATTCGATTACTAGGTTTGAGGGCAGGTTCTCGAAGCTCATAATCCTTCAAATTGTTCAATACGACATAGGTCGGAATGGTGTTTCTGATGTTATCATCGGTGCCATAGCTAACGCAGACCTCTTCCCAAACAGTTTCATCTACTGTAAATTGAAGAAAAAAAAAAGAGATATTATAGATCCAATCAATATCCTCGATTCCATTTTGAAACGCATGCAGAAACAACAAAGCCCAGCCATTTTGGGCCCACTTTTGTCCCATTGTTTATGATATACGAATTAATTCTAACTTTCAGATGAATAAATGCTACAATAAAAAACGAAATTTGTACTAGGCATGATATTTTTTTAAAATGTATTTAACTATTTAACTATTTATTATTTTTTTGTGACTAAGGGTAAGCATACGGACCGACGTGACCCCCATATCAGGTCACCGGTTTAAGGGAAATGAATGTTCCGATTACTGGACCATTAAACATATAATGGTGTCGTTGTCGGTTCCAATTTTCCAGTTTTTGAGCTTGTTGGAACGTAGATGATATAAGTTGTTGAAGTAATTGCTATCCAATAGGTTTAGATGAGTTGTTTGAACATTCACAAGTTTAGATCCTTTTAACACACTTTTTCTATCAAAATACATAAAAAAAAATGAATTATGATCATCATAATGCAAAATTTTCAAAAAAAAAAAAAAAACATTTCAGCTTTGATATTCCGTCTAGTGGGCTTGTAACTCAATGAATACGTAACTAAATAAAGAGAAATTATAGTCTAAATTGAAGTACAAATTGTAAGCTACATGTTTGGAAAAATATTATGTTATTTCGACTTCAAAGGAATGAATTATGACATTTTAAATAATTTTATATGTTCAACATTATGTAAAAAAGTTGAGACAGTTTAGCTTTGATAGATCGTCTTCAAGGATCTGTAACTCAATAAATATATAACATGATAAAGTGTTAAAATGAAATACAAACTATAAAGTACTTGTTGGAAAAAATATAATGTAATTTCGACTTCAAATTAATGAGTTATGACAGTTAAAATATTTTTCTATCCAAATCGGTTTTTACCCGAACACGATGGAACCTAATTGGTAAAAAAAACGAAACCGAAAATGGGGTATAACGAGAATCAAAAATCAGCCCGATGCATGCAAACCAGTAACATTTCATTGTTAGTCCCGGTCCGCGTACTCACCCCTAATTTTATCTGTGCAACTCTTTTCAAAGATTTTTTTTAATGTGCCAAATGTATTGAAACAATGGTCTTAATAGGACTTAAGCCCATAACATTCTCTTAAAATACATAAGGTTTTAAATTTTAATCACTTACCTTACACCTAACTTTGTTTAAATGGTATATCAAATACTTGTTTTAGCAATTCAGTGAGATTTTTGCGAAAATAAAATCATTAAAATATATCATCTAAAAATAAATTATGTGATATTAGAAAAAGTAATTTCACAAATCCAAAAACCATGTTATATAAATTGGATAATTATCTACTTATCCTAATAAATAATAATGATTTTATCATATGTTTTATTCTCTTTCATTTTGACACTTGTCATTTTTAAGAATTTTTTGAATTATTTAATATCCACTTGTCATTTTTATAGTTTTTTTTCTTTTTTATTCAAATTTCACCTATTAAATGTCACCTCATATTAATTAATTTTATAAAATATAGAAAAAACATCATAAATGGTCCCTGTGTTTTCCCAGATTCTGAAGTTTAGTCCCCGTGGTTTAAAAATCTCATAAATGGTCTCTGTGCATTCAAAACTTTTGACAGATGTTCCTTATCCCTAACTCTGTTTAGTTTTGTCCGTTAACTGAAGGGCATTTTCGTCATTTCATTACCATAGGGACCATTTATGATGTTTTCACTTTTTTTTTAAAAAAAAAGAAAAAATTAAAATAATATGCAAAGGGGGTCCCACCCTCTCTCTCTCACACACACGCATACACATACACATAAACACATGTTGATACATACACACACATCTGTAACATATTCGTACCCACCGCATCTCCGGCATCCCAATACCTTTTATCTCGTCTCCTGTTGAGGTCAATAAAATCACTCCTTTGCATCCTTACTTGATTTGGGTTTGTTCTTGCTTGATTTCTTTGTGGAAATTGAAACCTAAACTTCAGAACCTGCTCCAATGACGATCTTTGCAGTGGCGGGTGAAGATAGGGGCGCTGAATGTTGAACTACAAATCCATCTTCTCCGGTGGCAGTCTTGAACCACAAAATCGTTGTCTGCGTTGAAGGTGGCTTGATGTCAATTTTGCTGTTGAATGGTCGATGTTGCAGAAGGTGACTTGAAGATAACAGATGAGGTCGATGGTGGCTGCGCATCTATCATAGCAAAAGAGAGTTGAGGGCTAGGGTTCAACTTCCCCGACGCCTTCTCCCATATCAGCTTCTGCTTCTTTTGATCTCAATCATCTTCTCACTGATCCTCTTTTCATTTCGGTAATTCCTCAAACTCTATTTACTGTACTTTGAATCTTGTTTTTGGTAGGTTTCTACCCGTTAAAGATCTAAAGATCTGAATCTCATGATTTTTTTGATTAATTGGAGCGTTTTCTAGTCGTGATCATATTAGATTAGAGAAAATTCTTTATTTTTACTTGTTACTTGTTGCTTAATGTGATTACATATTCTGATTGCTTGATCTGATTTTGTTTCTGTAAATGAAAGAGAGTAAGGGTGAGGGTTTTTCATTCATCTGCTCAACTTTGATTTTCTTTTCTCAATTGCAGGTATGCTTAGAGCAGCTCGATTTCGTGGATTTAGAAAAATGAGAAGAGAAAGGGAAATGGTGGGGGTGGGAGTGGATCATAGACAAAGATTTTGGTTGTAGGGAGTATTGGTTTTAATGTCTGTATATGTGTTCTGAGAGAGAGAGAGAGAGAGAGAGAGATTAAATAATTATATTTAGTTTTTTCTTTTTAAAAAAAATAACTGAAAGATCATAAATGGTCCCTGTGGTATGAAATGATGAAAATGCTCATCAATTAACGGACAAAAGTTAAAAGGGTTAGCAATAAAGACCATCTGTCAAAAGTTTTGAAAGCACATGGACCATTTATGAGATTTTTAAACCACGGGGACTAAACTTCAGAATCTGGGAAAACACAAGGACCATTTATGATGTTTTTTCATATAGAAAAAACATATATTAATTAATGTACATAATAACTTTCTATTTTTGAATTACTCTTTGTATTAATATATTAATTAATGTATATGTATATTAATGTAGATAGTACATTCCATTTGTGAATTCATATTAATTAATTTTATTAGTATAGATTAATTAAGACCAAATTACATAAATAGTCTATACGGTTTATCAAAAGGTCACAAACTCAATCATTACTTATTTTTTTATGAACATGATCTTTGTGGTTACCAAAACTTAATAAACCCGTGTAATACAAAATGTTTCACACGATAGTTTTATAATAAATACTAAAAGTATGGTTATTTTATAATTTGGTCTTAATATTTATCATAATTATGATTAGCTCTACCAATAAATCATGATATTTATTTATGTCATTACTTTTTCCTTCCATTCATTTAAAACGTTACGACAAACTCACTACAAGTGCTGAAAGATATATAGTGGTGGATATTATTATTATTTTTTGGTTGCATCTTTCTCTTATTCACATATTCAAGTACAAATGATCATGAAAGTCGTACCCTTCGAATATTACGTACGAATTAAGATCATGCTAGTAGCCTACAAATAACACGTTGGTATAGCGCCCCAAAAAACATCAATGGCAGGTAGTAACAACACCAAACTCTCCTCGTCTTCCTCCTCCTTCTCCACCGCCGCCGGTGGGTCAAAAAGATCAGAATCCTCCGGTTTGCAACCCAAGTCTTGCAAGATTAAAAAGAGATCACGTCCAAATCCTGGTGATTTAAGTTACAAACACCCGGTGTATCGTGGAGTCCGACTCCGCCGATGGGGTAAATGGGTATCAGAGATACGACAACCACGTCAGAAGTCACGCATTTGGCTCGGCAGTTTTTCCACGGCGGAGATGGCTGCCAGAGCTCATGATGTTGCCGCGTTATCAATCAAAGGTAATTCCGCCATTCTTAACTTTCCTCAACTCAGAGACTCTTTGCCACGTCCAGCTTCTGTTTCTCCACGTGACGTCCAAAAAGCCGCCGCGAAAGCAGCCTCCATGCAAGAGTTTGTCTCTTCCTCGTCGGAGAGTTTGGTGCAACCGCCGTCGTCGACTGGGTCTATGTTGTCTGCTGATAATGTCGCCAATCCGGTTGATGAGCTGAGTGAAATCATTGAGTTACCTAGTCTAGATGGGTGTTTTGAATCGTCATCAAGTGAGTTGGTGGTTGAAACGGTGGATGGGTGGATGTATCCGTCGTGGGTGGTGGCTGATCACATTGATAGTTTTCCCTTTCAGGGATAGTTAGGAGACGCTGGTAGCTAGGAATTGTATTAATGACTAATGATCCTCTCTCATGGTAGTAACTTGGCTAATGTGTTATACTCCATTCCACCTTGGCTAATCTGTTTGCATGTAACTTGGCTAATATGTTATACTCCACATGAATTAAAAAATTTTCAGGAGGTACAGAATGAAGCATTACATTTAATAGGAATAAAGACAGAAGCACAAAATTCTTCAACAAACTTGAAAATATCACGTTTAATAACTAATATTACCTCCCAATATTTTTTAATGACTCACAAAATTCTTTATCTCATGGTAAGACTAGGAGAGGTAGGTATGGAACTATGGATCCATATTATAATAATTTTTTTTTTTTGTCACCTTACATTTTATATCATCCCCAGAGGAGATCATTTAACTTAGGAAATGATCCTCCACATCAAAATAATTTCAATGTTACCATTTTTTTTAATTTTCGAGTTTTTTTTTAAATAATTATAAAAACAAATATAATTTTATAAAACATATTATTTATGTAAAACCATAATATTTAAATTCTCAAGTCGTTCAAAATGTTTGATCTTTGTTTTTTAATGATAAAATATTTTATTTCAAATGTTGTTAATTTTAGATCAACACACCTTAATTTTTTATTTTATAAACTACCAATTTTTGTAAAACAAAAAAGACAAATTGCATATACACATATCTATTTTATTATTTAGGCCCAAATTTTAATCAAGTTGTTTTGAGCTTAGGGAAGGACAGGTCCAATAGTTTTTAATGCCCTGGACAAGATGATTATATAATGCCCAAAAAATAATTTTTAATTTTATTTATTACTTACAATGTCAAGAATTCTTTTTTTTTTAACAAGAGCATTTTTAATATTACAAAAAACGATAAACAGTCTAGAAAATAATAGTTACTAGAATAAAAAAAATGTTAATTACACCGTATCACAACATCAAAATACATTAAATGACTTTAACATGTTGAGCAAGTAAGAAACTAGAACCACCACAAAACTTGAGCTTTAGATGGAGAATACTTTAAAGATTTTCACCAACAATAGCAATATACTTTCATGAGCAACCCATCAATAGCGTTGAACTTTCATGAGTGAAACTAGCATAACAATATCTTAGATGAACAACACCAAAGACTTTAACATTTAACTTGAAAATCCAGATCAGCTCGCTAATCTCAGTCATTAAGAAAACTTTAACCTCGATCCACTTCCCTAATAGAAGTCAAAATTTGTCGATTACAAATTCAAGTACAAAACCTTAATTTCCAACATCCAAGTAACCTCAACTTAAAAGAATTCACCTTGTAACCATTATCTACAAACTTTACCAATGCATTCCAGATGGCCAATATCGGGCAGCAACCCCTTTAGCATACACTTATATACAAATTTATCTAGCAAAAAACAGTGAACATCCATATGTAAGAGCATCAATGAGCACAATAATAGCAATAATGAAATAAATTTATAGCTTCTGGTTTTTACTACCTCTAAAAAGTCAGATTCAACCCTAAAGTAGTAGAAAAAAAATCAAACAGTTTAATTCCTGAAAAAGAAAACATTGAACACAAAGAAAAAAAAAGAATGAGAGATATGAGAATTCATAAATCGAACTAACCCAAACCCAATTTAAAAATCGAAAACCACAAACTTATTTTGATTTTCGGTGACCTATCATTCAAAAATAAGATAAAAAAAGAACTCGGTAGTCAGAAATACAAGAAGCATAAAAATTCAGATATAAAAGGACAAAGTAGTTAGAAATACAAGAAGCTAATCAATCAAAACTTGTAAATTGGAATGAGAAGCAGAGAATAAGAGAAAATAAAACATAATACAAAATAGGAGATATGAGAATTCAGAAATCAAAAACTTCAAACTTCTCCTGATTTTTGGTGACATGTGATTCAGAAATCCGATAAAAAACGAACTCAAATTAGAAGTCATAACTCAGAGAAATTAGAATGAGAAGAAGAGAATAAAGAAATGAAGACGGAAATTAGGAAGCTTATAAATCAAACTCACCTAAAAACAATTTAGAAATCGAAAACATTAAAATTATTAGATTTTTGGTGACTATGCTTCAGAAATCACAATACCAGGATGCTTATTAGTAATCAAAGTAGAGAAATATCATATTAAAATGAAAAGTAAAGAAATTCGGCAGGTGCATTAGCAAGTAGGTATAAGAGAGAAGTATATAAATTGTAAACTTACTCACCATCAGTCGATTAAAAGCTCCGCTCCTCGATGTTGACAAGACCGGTCCTGAAAAATTAAATATTTTTAAAGGCCCATGACGAAAAAGAAGAAAAAGACCATTATCTTTATTATAATTTTTAATTTTTAAATAAAAATCCCCCCATGGATGTTGACAATGTGGTTTTCAAGAACTCAATTGGTTTCTCAAGATGCTTCGCACCCACACTTTTAAGATGACGATTTGTTGCCTCTTCAGACGCTCATAATCATATTGTACCATTTCTTGGACTGAACTTGAACTTGGGCCAAAAGTATATATACACAATATTATTTATTGGATCAAATTTGTGCTCTTGTCATTTTGCTGTCCTGGGCCATAGCCCAACTCGCCTATGTATTAGGTCGGGCCTAAGGGGCATATAGGCATTAGGCAATTGCAAAAAAAAAAAAAAAAAAAAAAAGTACAGGCGACTAATTCCTAGTTCCTGAATTCTCTAGTTGAGCACGTTATGCATGCAATGCGCCATAAGATAACATGGCGGTGGTCTTTGCAAAAACCACCCTTCAAAATGTCGAAAATTTTCTCTATAAAAATTGAAAAATATCGACTTTAACCCAAGATGGATATATATAATAAATTATCCATTACACATAATGCCACGGATGGCAATTTGTAGACGAGGTTTATTTAAGATGCCATGCCATGAAAAATTGAAATTATCAGCCTTTCCAATCCAATTTAACTTTATTCTTTTATTGTAAATATCGGCCATGTTTTTTAGGCAGTTGCACCACTCAATAAAAAGTTGATCTTTTCCTGATCCATAATCAATGTTTTCATCAGTTTCCTTCAGTTTAGAAATTTACTCTTTAATATGCTCACATTGCTACCTCTCCTCCATTCTTTGACTTGGCTTTTAAGTTGCTTCAACTTATTTTTTTAGGTTCACAGACTCACAGTGGAAGCACGCACATCCCTTCACTGTTGGACTTCCAAGAGGTTTAGGCTAATATTCTTAATAACATTATCAGACTCTTCGTCATGGCCCAATAACTATTAAAAACACTTCGTTATGGCCCAATAAGTCTTAACATAATCGAACTCTTCGTTCTCTATACTAAATAAAATGGAATTGGCCATAATCTTATATAACATTTTTATGGGTTTATAGGTTACAAAAAAACTATGTGCTTACAACCTAAAGAATCTATGTCATACATTTTGAATCCAACATACTATGAACAACAAAACTAACATGAACCCTAATTGAAAGCCTAATAGAATAAAAAAAAAACAAGAATTAGGGTTACATACATTTGATTTGTTGTAGTAAACAAATCACTTCAATCATTCATTTGCAAAGCTTGAAAAGCTAGCACCAAAAGTATGATATCTCTAATGGCTCACACCAAAATCCTAGAACTACCCAGACAGTTAAAGAGAGAAGAAGAGAGGAAAATTTTGTTCCTAACACTTATGGGAAGTGCATGAACGAAATTAAGGTTACAAAAGGTTATATTTATAGTTTAGGTAACTTAGAAACCAAGTAAGATTTGAATGGATTTAATCCCAATCCAAATCCTCTCTTTATATGCATCCAAGAGGCTTATGGAAACCCTAAAGAAGCTCCCAAAACCATCCACCCCTTGGATGGTTCTAAAAAATTTTCTTTTGTTCAACTATTGAATAATTACAATTCACCCCTTATACCTTTAAGTAATTCCAATTAATCCCAAATTAATTCCAGATTAATTCTGATTAATAATTAATTAATTCAAAATGATTTCTTATTAATTTATTAACCTTATAAATTAACAAATCAATTGTTTAATTATTGATCTCATATTAATTTAGTAATGACATAACAAATTAATAAATCAACCATCTATTTTCAACTAATATATTAATTAGGGGTGAGCATAAAACCGCACAAACCGCCCGCACCGAACCGCATGATGCGGTTTTTGACTTTCGCGATGCGGATTATGGTTTGTAGTTTTTTGTAAACCGCAGTATACGGTGCGGTTTGCGGTTTCTAGTTACTAAATTGCGATTACACACACTAAATTAATGATCAAAAATCTTAAAATCCTTTCAACCATCCAACATTTTAATAAAACATAAATATATTTGGAAATTAAAACATGGAAATACTAGGTTCCCTTATATATAATATATAATATTATATAGAGAAATTTACAAAAATAGCCATTTACACTAATGACATTACAAAAATAGCCAAAAAAAATCGAAATTACAAAAATAGCCAACGATTTCGCAGATGGAGATGCCCCATCTGCGAAATGAGATTCTCATCTGCGAAAGTATAAGCACCTAAAGCACAGCTGTGCTTTAGGTGCTTGTACTTTCGCAGATGAGAAGCTCCATCTGCGAAATTGAGCCTTATCTGCGAAATACCCTTGTTTTTTACTATATAAACGTTTTTTTTTCTCCATTTTTCACCCTTCTCTACACAAAAACTCTCTCTATCTTTGGGCTTCTCTCGGAATTTTGGCTAGTTTTTAAAGAAAATGGAGAATTATGTCACCAATCCCGCAAATATGGTTAGATTTTAACTTTTTTAATGTTTAAAGTTATTTATTATTTTATCATTTGTTGTATTATTTAGTGTTAAAAAAGGGTAATTTTGTTGTGTTTGATAGTTTTAATATTTCTTTAGTATACTTGAAGTTTAAATGCTATTTTGTTAGTGTTTGTTTGAATGTACAAGTAGAGACTGCGTAGATAATGTTTACAATTTGTTATTTTTGTTGTTTGTTTAGTTGTTGTATAACCTGAAAACTTGTATATTCTTATCGTATAATTGTTTATATAAAGTGAAAAATAGTTAAATTATAGTATGTGCAAAATAGTCGTTTGTATATATATTTGTCGTATAAGTATAACATTTGTATAAGTTGAAAATTTGTCGTATATATATTGTTAGAAATTGTTTGTGTTTGTCGTATAAGTTGAAAATTTGTATAAAGTTGTCGTATAACTTGCGAAATTGTTAATTTGGTTGTCGTTTTATTTGAAAAATTGTTTGTTTATATGGTTATAAAATGTTAGTTTTAATTAGAAAGATAAAAATTGTTTATATATTTGTCGTTTAAGTTGAAAATTTGTCATTGATATATTTGTCGTTTAAGTTGAAAATTTGTTTAATAAAAAGTTTATATAATTATTTATGATATTGTTTTTTATCGTAAATATATTTGTTGTATAACTTGGAAAATTGTTTATATATGTGTATGTTATTGTTTTTTTTTATCGGAAATATATATATTAGTAATTAAGAAATTGTATTTGCATTACTAATTGTTTATGTACTTATTGCAGTTCGTAATCATATATTTTAAAAACAAAATATTTTTTAGTTCTCTAATTTGTTTTTGTGTTTTTTTTTTTTGCAGCATGATTTAAGTTTTATCAATATGAAAGCCTTTGCGAACTTAAAAGGCTCGGGCGGTAACATATGTGAAGTATTTGAAGTTTTAGATGATGTCAGACGTGCCATTTTCAGAGATACCGTATTTGGTTATTTTATTGATGTCCCTCGTTTACAAGGGGACGCATTATTGTTTCATAAAATATTCCTTCATCAAATCCGGCCGGACCCTGTTTTATCTCCAGATGGAATAAAACGATTATATTTTCGAGTAGGCAATACGAAAATGGTTTATGGGCCGGAAGAGTTTTGTTTGATTACCGGCTTCAATTTTGGGGAGTATCCAAAAAACATTGGGAGGAAAGGGTCGGAAAAATTATTAAGCAGTAAAAAAAGATTTTTATTGCGTGAACGGCTATTTCCGGACCATACTAATAGTTCGGTGAAAATCGACGACCTGAAACGTTTAATTTTAAATCGAACATTCCAAGCACTTGACGACGTTGATGCAGTTAGAGTATGTTTGATATACATTTTGTGTGAAGGTTTTTTGGGTAAAGAAGTTAATGATCGCGTGCCACAAGATTGGTTTTTTTTTTTGCTGAGAATTTGGATCTCTGGAACATGTATATTTTGTTTACGTTAAAAGTTCTATTTTATTAAAGTTATAATTTATATAATCACCAATTTTGTTTTTTTGTTTTGTTAGCTTCGCTTGGGGTAGCTATCTCTGGGATTTTACTTATGTTGACCTTGAGGATACATGGAACAAAATACATAATTATTTATCATTTTCTGAGCGTGGTCAAACTTTAAAGTACTCCGTCTCAGGATTTACGGCTCCAATAAGGGTATAAAAATTTTCTTATATTTAAATTGTTTTATTGTTATGTTTTTTATTATAATTTTAACTTTTATTACTGTAATTGTAAAAAATTGTAGATATGAATATATGAGATGATTCCGGCTGTTCGTGCATGTGGATTTGCATTGAGAAAAAATAAAGACTTGCCTCAGATGAAACGATGGAGTGGAACAAAAAAATTGAAATGGGTTGACGTGAACAAGATTTGGTCAAAGATGAAGGTTTAAAAATATTTCGTTTATTATTAATAAACTTGATTATTATACTTTTATATGCATTTTTAATATGTTTAATTTTTTAGGAGGGGCAACCACCAAGACAAAACATGTTACCGGGTGATGGTGAGATGACATCTTGTTATTATATGTCATTTCAAGAGTATGTATATGGTAAAGGGAAAGCAGTTCCATCCCTAGTACGGGACCATTTTAGGAGACAAGACGAATCTTCGTTTAGTATGTCGTCCAGTGGTCGCTCTCATGGTAGAGGTCGAGGCAGTGGGAAACACAACCTCGACGAGGTGTTGAAACTGCTACATGCACTGGAGCAGCATGTGTTTATGAACCGACAACCTACAGAGGTTTTTGTTGAAGAAGTGAATACTGAACAATTTTGGAACGACATTAGTTATGATGATCCGATAGTGTCACAAAGAAAATATGATGAACAAGTTAGTTACACGCTACATTATTTTTTAAATTTTATTAACATATATGAATACCTGTGTTCATATTTTATATTTGAAAATATAGGTTGTGCAAGATGAAGTGATGAATAAAAACAATACAACTGAAAATGTTTTTGGTGATATTCAAGACGACAAGGTTGTTATAAATATTACCTTTACGATTTTAATAATTACTTTTTAATAAAGTGTATTTCGTTATTAAGTAAAAAGTTATATTTTTAATGTAGGTGTTGGAGGAGAGGAATGAGTATGCGGTGAACAAATTTGATGATGATGTGTTTGATGTAATTGATTATAGTGAAGTTAAAAGAGGTTCTTATAGTTACATTAATATAAATATTTTGTTTTTAGTAGATTAAATCATTTATTTAATTAGATATTATTGCTTATTAAATTATGTGTATTTCGTTATTAAGTATAAAGTTTTATTTTTAATGTAGGAGTGGGAGGAGAGGAATGACAATGCGGGGAACAAATTTGATGATGATGTGCCGGACGAAGACGAACTAATAATAACGGGAATTGTAGATTATTTTGATGATTATGATGGCAAAGAAGTTACAACCGATAAACCGAGGACTCGAAAACCATCACAATATTTGTGCCCTCCTTACACCGAGGTATTCGTTTTATTTATAAACTGGTGATTTTATGTTTATGTGAATTATCTGAAAGATATAGATTTAAACATTTGAATATTGTTTTTAGTTGCACACGACACCGAAGCAAAAAACAAGAACAAAAAAGAAGGTTGATATCAAATCAACAAACCCCGTTCTTCCTCCAGTTTTTGGTGTTGCTCATGACTTTTCCATGTTGCGCCTGCAACCTTACGTAGCAGGCGGTGAGGTTGTCATCCAAAATTATATATTTCATTCATATGATGTCCAGCATCGTTTGTTTAATTTCGTGTTAGATAGAAATTTTTGGAGCTCATTGTTTGGGCATACACACGACGGATGGTTGGAGTCAGCGGTAAATTAATTGTTAATTTATTATTTTAAAAGTTAATTGTTTTTTAGTCAACAACAAAACTATCATGTGTGCAGCATATAACCATTTGGTACCGACTATTGATGGAGAGACGGTTTGAGAGCAACCGACATACAATAATGCCTCCAAATTTTTTTGTTTCTCATGCTTTGGAAGAAGGACAGGACTGGAGGGCGTTTATGACTGGTATTGCTACGTACCCCAACTTCATGGTTGCTTGGTGGGATGTTGATACGGTAAACTTAATTGTTTATATTGAAAATAATATCGTTATTTTTGTTATGTTTTTGTATTGTGATGTAAATAAACATAATTTTATTTTATGATCCTTATACAAGTCTTATTGCCGATTCATTCATCCCCTAATCATTGGCTATTTGGGGAACTACAATTAGCGTCAATGGAAGTGCATATTTATGACAGTCTTGGTAGACAAGAACTGCCAAGAACAACACCCAACTACAAACCAACGCTATCTTTAACTTCTTATTTTCTGATTGAAAGAGCTTATTAGAGTTAGCTACTTTAGCTATTACCATAGATGATTGGTCCTTCTCTTCATCAACCCAACTGATAAACACGCATTTTGGTCCCTGTTAAATTTAACATTGACAGTAAGAAAATAAATTTTTGTGATGTAAACATGAGGGTTTAAATTTGAATGACGTTAACAACATGATACCAAATATGGGCAAGCGTAAAACAATCTTCCTGGGTTTTTAGTTGTACCCGAAATCCTAACGATACGTTCTCCTCCGCAATTGCAGTATGCCATTAGCCTTTTTTTTCTTTTAAATCGGAGTTACTTTCTCAGTTAAATTTTTCATACTGAGTGACACCCATTTATAGAAGAAATCATATTACAGACAATTCTTTTTGACTATGAAATGAACTGGTTTGACTATGAATTCAAAAAGTTGAACTACGAAATGCAGACAAGTACATTCTGTAGTATTGTCATGTCGGTCAGTGAAATTTAACTATGAAATGAACTGGTTTGACTACGAATTAAAAAAGTTAAACTACGAAATGCAGACAAGTACATTCTGTAGTATTGTCATGTCGGTCAGTGAAATTTGACTATGAAATGAACTGGTTTGACTACGAATTAAAAAAAGTTAAACTACGAAATGCAGACAAGTACATTCTGTAGTATTATCATGTCGGTCAGTGAAATTTGACTATGAAATGAAATGGTTTGACTATGAATTTAAAAGGTTAAACTATGAATTTTGAACAGTAGAGATACAATATTTTCTATTTATAATTGCGTTTGTTTCATATTGCATTTGTGTGATGATTGTAGAGCACTATCATTGGTATTGAAAATGAGTAGTTACAGCGAAAGAAGCTTTTCTCAACTACCAATTTTCTTGCATAACCTTCAAAGAACAAATCCTAATACCTTCATAGCCATTAAGAAAACCGATACCAAACGCTTTCAATTCTGTTTTGTGGCTTTAGGTTGCATGGTATAACATACTTCTTTTATTGAGTTATATAATATTTCATGGTAATGTATCTCGATTAGTTTTTACTTATCACTAATATGTGTTTGTTTTTATGTAGATTCGTACCTTCCTTAGGTGCATGATACCGCTGATATATGTGGGTTATTTACCCCTTCTTGGGACTTTCTGACAACAATGTACTTCGCAGTGGCTTTAGATGGAAATCATGAACCACTACTCTTAGCAATTGGTTTGGGAACCTTACAGTGTGAAGAATCATGGAGATGGTTCATGATGAGGTTAAGAGATTGTTTAGGTGAGGACATAGAGGTTGGTTTCATAAGCAACCTATGTGATAACATAGACTTTGGTGTTCAGAGTGCCTACCCGGATTACTATCATGGATATTGTCCTAAAGATATAGCTCGAAAGATACGTGAGTCTATCGGACATAACAATACGGAAGTCGAATCGTTGTTTTGGAAGTCATGCAATGCATATAGCGTTGATGATTTTTACTTGTGTTTGGAAAGGTTGCAAAGTACATGTAGGAAACCACCTTTCTGCACTTTGCTTATGAGTCCAATTTACTGGCTTGACGATATACCGATTTCAAAATGGACAAGAGCATTTTTCCCAAAAATACGTTACAATGTTAAATCGATTGACGTCCCTGAAATTTTGCAAACTATATCCACACGTGAGTTTCCTATAACAATGATAATTGAGTTAACCACCACGTCGATACAATCAAAGTATGCTGAACCGGCCGAAGTGGCGGGTAAGGGAGATTGTTATATTTAGTTTTTTTATTGTGCTACTATTTTTATTAAAATATCAAATTTTACAGGGAGATTGTCTGGTGGGTTGACCCCTTACGTTGAGAGTAAAGTTCAAAAATGTCTCAACAAGTCTTATAATTGTAATGCAAGATGTTTGTATGGGGATACATTTGAACTCGATGACATATTTGCCACCAGCAACGTACAACTTGAACGAAGGGTATGTAGTTGTGGTAAATGGCAAAAAAGCGGTATACCATGTGGCCACGCTATAGCATGTCTAAGAACCTGTACATCTGAGTCCATTCACAGAATGGTTGATTACAAGTTCACTAATTATGTGTATCGACTTGCATATGGATCTGAGTTGGTGAATACTATACCATCACATGTGCATTGGGAAATACCAAATGAAACGGTGGTCCTGTTACCTCCCTCAATGCAGTAGTTATTCATGTAGCACCTTTATGTTTTATGTAGTATTATGTATTAGTTTTTTATGTACCCCGTTTTTATTTTAGTGTTGTGTTACGTATTAGTTATCCATGTACCCAGTTTATATTTTATGTCGTATTATGTATTAGTTATTTATGTACCCCATTTATATTTTATGGCGTTCTATGTATTGGCTATTGAGGAAACAACATACATTAAAAGAAATTGACGTTTATTAAATAGTAACGACTACACACATACAACAACAAGCAACTTAAATAACGAAAAACAATTAACTTAACCAACATGTATATTAAAAATAAGGGACATTCTTTAAAAGATTCCATGCATCTAAGTGGGTAAACTCGCTACCATCATATTCAAAACAGTATAGTTCCAAAGCCACCTACCGTAGAATGTATTCATCCGTATTTTCATGTTCGTTATCTAACTCGTTATAAATACGTTGAAATTGTTTCACCTTTATTTTCATATCCAGAAACTTCGCTTTGACATCTCTTCTTCTTCGATATTGAGTACGACTCGTTAAATGGTGAAACAAATGACAGACACGAGACCAAAATGATCCAGCACGAACTTGTGGGGGACCCGGTGGAAAATCCTCCTCTACAGTTATAATCCAAGCTTGAACCAAAGCGACCTCCTCTGCGTTCCTCCATATATGTGGTGAGTCCATAATTGCAAGGAGGGAAGTAATACAATACAATTACAACGGATATTGAAATCTATTTATAACGACTCCTTACTTTCCTGGTGCAATGGCTTGTTAATTCAAGCAGCAATGTATTGTGTTGTCATTCGACCGGGGATGAATTGTCAACTCGAACAGTGATCTGTTGTGTTATAAGTATAGTACACTGCATTCGTCAGTTAATTTTGACTATGAATTGCAGACATATTAGAAGATTGGACTGCGATTTTGTGTAGAAACTACTATAAATTGACCTTAAGTTACATGCAATACTTTATTAAATAAACCAATACAGCTGTTCAAATATTGTTTTTTAGATTCTACTCTCTTTGTTTCAATCAAAATGAGTTCTATATCATGGAGCAATGAAGAGTTCTTGGTTCTTACACATGCTTATATTCATGTGTACGAGACAAGCAAGTTGAACGATCCAATGTTTTGGAGCCGTTTAACCAATATTTTCAATGCTGAAAACCGAATGGCTACAAGAAACGATCATGACGAACTAGACATCTTAGCAAGATGGTATGAAATGAAAACCGAAGTTCTATTATTCAACGATATTTATACCAAAATTGACGACACCCGTTTAAATGCTATTGAGGAGGTCATCTTGGAAGCTGCTAAGGAGGAATACAAGTCATTAAGTAACGGGTTGGAATTCCAGTTTGAAGCCCCTTGGAATATTTTGAAATATATCTCGTTTGTTTAAAATCTATTTTAGTTTATTATATGAGTACTAGGTTATTTTCATGTATTTCTTATGTATTTCGTATGTATTTCGTTTGTTTAAAATCTATTTTAGTTTATTATGTGAGTACTAGGTTATTTTCATGTACTAGGTTATTTTTATGTATTTCTTATGTATTTTGTATGTATTTCGTTTGTTTAAAATCTATTTTAGTTTATTATGTGAGTACTAGGTTATTTTCATGTATTTCGTATGTATTTCATTTGTTTAAAATATATTTTAGTTTATTATGTGAGCAACTCGTATGATTAACTTGAATTAATAAATGGCCATTGCATTAGTTTTCACAATACATTAGAATACATTAGTAACAAGGATTCCATGAACCATTAAAAACATTACAACAATTACATGTAAAACAACGACATAATACGAACAAAGCATTAACGTAAAACACAAGTCCATGGGTTATTCTTAACAGAAATTAGAGCGGTCTACATGAAATACTGTTTATCTTTAACAACCTTCCAAACTTCCTCATATTCGAAGTCTCTGCCGTCATGCTCACAGATGTAAAACTCTGTAACAACTTCCAAGAACTCTTCTTCGTCACGATAACGAACATTGTTACGTTTCGCATAATTACATGCTCGATTGAACCATGTCACTTCTTCCTTTACATCCATCCACTTAGTAACAACATCTGTTTTTTTCTCTTTTTTGTCCTTCTCCCATCTCATGGTTAAACAAAGATGTTATGCAACTCCATTCATCACCAATTAGGCAATGCGGGGGAGCAAGTAACGATACACCATCCTTAACACTTAGCCAGCATCGTGTTAGAACTAACACCTCGTTTGTCGTCCATGGCCTTTCAGAATTGGAACCAGGTACTTCATTCGAAGAACTTGCTGCATTCGATGACATTTCTAATAATGGGAGTTCGTTTTGTTTAGGTGATTTGGGTGTTTTTAGATCTTAAACATCTATTTATATAAATAAATAGACTATGAATTAATACTTTGACTACGAAATGGTTATATTTGGACTACGATTTTCAGCTTTATGCAGTGTTTTGTCATGTCAAACTGTCATTTATCTCCTGTCACTTAAGGGTCCCACTACGATATGCAGGTTACTACATTGACTTGTCATTACTGTCTAGTCATTTCAAAGTTGGACTTCTCATTACTGTCTAGTATGTATAAATACCACTTATAGCTCCATTTTAATACAATATCGACTTTATTATGAGTTCCTCACACAAATTCGAAATTTGCTCATGCAACGAAGTAGATTGTTACTATTGTGATTCGGTAGACCCTTTTTTTACACCCTCTTCAGCCGGGCCATATATGTCACATGAAAATTTTGAAGAATTAAAGAAGGCTGAAGCACAACAAGAAGAGGACAAAGAGTTATCCCGACTTCTCACTCAACTTGCTAATGATATTGAATCGGAATGCAAACAAGCTCAAGAATGGATTGACCTCAATAAAAACAAAATCAAAGAGCATAAAGATTGGATAAAAAAGAGTAAGAAGGCAATCAAAACGACTGAAAAACGGCTTGCTGAGAAGGATGAGCAGTTGATACACATTATGGTAAAAAAGGATCGTTTCGAAGACAAAATGAGAATTAGGGATGACTATATAACAATGGAGAAAGAGAAGTACCCGTTGCAGTTCCCTGTGTTTAAAAATTAGTTACAAAGTTGTTGTAATATTATCATGAAACAGATTAGGTTGCAAAAGGATCGTTTGTTGTTTTTTTAAATAACATGTTGTAACTGTTAAAAAAAATCTGCAAACTATATTTTATAATATAAAGGCTTCATTCATTGTTATAATCAACAAACTTAACTAAAATATGAAAGCATAGCAATGTCTTGTAAGAGTTAATAAAAATATTACAATACATAATAAGTTAACAACTCGTCATTACTCTAAATTTCAAGGTTGTTTTATATCAAAATCAGCGTTATAGGTTTGTGAGCAACCCGCTGAACCACCAATATTATATGCCATTTCTGCAGTAGAAATTATGTGACCTGCTCTGCTACCGGACGCCCTTCCAGTACAATTATTTCTCGTGTGTCCTAGTTGACCACATGTAGAACACTCTTTTATAATTGGACCTTCGCCTTGGGATGGAATGCGGTCTGTGTTTCTTGGCCTGCCTGGCTGACGTTTATCCATTATAGGTGGCTTAAGAATCATCAAATCATCGGGGATCTCCCATTCGGATGGCTTTGGCAGAGGGTTTATTGATTCCTCATATGTTTTCCTCAGTGTTTCGTTAAGGTAAGCATTTAATGCAAAACTCGAGCAGTCTTGGTAATTGTTCACTGTTAAACATCTTATGACATGACCACAAGGTATCCCATCAAGTTGCCAATGCCTACATGTACATGTCATATGTTGAAAATCAACAATCACATTTTGTGCCCCCTTTTTGACCTTGCATTTCGTATTTGAGATCATGCGAACATCCCATTTGGTAAAAGTTTTTTTGTTTTCTTTTACAACTTCATCCGCCCAAGGGGTAAGTGTTGTTGTTGCTTCCGCTAAAAAAACAGCCAAAATGAAGAAGTTAAGATCAATAACATCAAAACTAATAAAACATTAATATTACAAATTTACTTAATACCTGCAATGTTACGTCTTTGAAACCACCATTGTTGCATTGTAGCACGAAAAAAATCGATCAACATAGGTATTGGCACCTTACGTGCGTGTCTAGATAATGCATTTATAGACTCTGCACTGTTGGACGACATAAGATTGTATCGGTTCCCTTTAAAATGTGCCCTTGACCAGGTTTCTGGATTTATACTTTTTAAGTACTCCCATACTGGTTCTTTTGTCTTTTTCATAACATCCATGACAGCATCAAAAGCATCAACTGTGTACGCCCTACACGCCTCCCAAAAAATTCCTTTAACCGTCTTACTCTTGCCGAATCTAGATACTATGTTGAAATACAAATGGACACCACATATTCCATGATGAGCGTGAGGAAAAATGTTGGCAACGGATGTTGCTATAGATGGAGACCTATCAGATATAATTGCAAGCTCCTGCATATTTCCTATGCAATCATGTAGTTTTTGAAAAAACCATGTCCAAGAATCGGTACACTCATTTTTGCATATACCATATGCAACCGGTAATATTTGGTTTTGTCCGTCCTTAGTAACTGCAAGTAACATGGTACCTTTGAACTCGCCCTTTAGGTGAGCTCCATCTACTACTAGGGTCGGCTTACAAAAATTGACAAAAGCGCGTACCTACAATACATTGTATATCTATTCAAATACACCAAAATAAATATTAAAAAATTAATATAATATGATAATACTAACCTAGCAACCGAGTGCGACGTACAAAAACTCAAAGCGATCATCAGCATCTGTTTTAATATGTGTGACAGTACCCGGATTATGTTTGGCCAAGTTGTGAAAATACGCTGGAAGTTTGGTAAAAGAATCCTCTTTCGTACCCCTTAACGACAACAATGCATATTTCTTCGCATGCCATGCCTGATGGTATGAGATATTGATATTCAATTGAGCATTCATATCATAAACAATTTATTTTCCCCGATAAACTCTACTATAGTCTTCAGCCAAAACAACAGCAACATATTCACCCAAAACATATTTGTTTGCTTGTCGATGATTAGGTTGCAACAATGTTGAAGAACATGTGTGTACATCAACAAATTTATTCACTTGGAAAAGTCCATCAGAATTTTTAATTGCTTTTGCTCTTAGTAACCAAGAACAATTTTTCGAAACACACACAACTTCATACCTTGATTTGGTGGATCTACTTGTCCTCGTCTGGAAACCTTCTCGAAGACATTTTTTACCAATACACCGCTTTAAAGTTCTTTGTTCTTAAATATACTCTCACATTGAATCTTTTGAAGATTCATGTCTACCATCTGTGTTGGGATATCTTCATTAATATCAACTGGCCATGCTGGTATAGGGGGCATACCGTGAAAAAGGTTATCGGGAAACTTAGCTTTAACTTCATCACCCAACTCATCTCTATCGGAATTGCTTTGTAGCTCGGTTATATCTAAACATACATCACCAACATCAACATAATGCCCGTAAACATGATTTTTTTCATTTTTTTGACTTGAATTTTTTTTCTTTTTAGTTTTATGTACCACACGCCTATTCATAAGTTTAACTTCTTGTTTGGCAACATCATCACAACGACCACCCACATGATTAAGATATGTACCAACATCATCATCACCAACAGACTTGTAATTCTCAGGATCCACATAGTGAATAGGTGAATAACTAACATTAACATTTTCAGCAACACTGTGAAACTGAGGTACACTAGGAGTATTGAAAGTACCTATCGGATCGTTGCTCCCTTTATAACTGCATAAATTACCAACAAGCTGGTTTCCAATTTCACCACCCCCATTAACCTCCTCAACTTCATCAACCACAACAAACACTTTCACAGCCCTTCCTCCGCTACATTTGATTACGTTTATCAACATTCTAACATCCATGTCTTCAACTATAGCTATATAATAATTTAATTCAGGATGGTGGAAACGAAGACTAATTCTATATTTTTCTAACAAACCAATTTTGCTTCTTACCAAAGATACAAAATCACTATAACTAATATACTCAGAAAATATCAAAGCAAGTTCAGAAATACCTCCCTGTGGACATATGTATTCCAGATTAGTTCCATTAATTTGCCATCTCCCACTGGTTACAAGACAAACCAAATATTCAATTATTTTTTGAGCAAATTGTAGAGAGAGCTCCTAAACAAATAACAACCAAAATGATATTTTTTCTACAAAACTTTTTATATAGCAACATGATTTCGTAGTCAAACCAATTCATTTCATAGTTAAACTTAAAAAAAAAATACAAAAAAAAAACCACGATTTCGCAGATAGAGTGAGAGTAAATCGCAGATGGACCTATTCCATCTGCGATTTTACCCCTATATATACAACAAAAAAATTAAAAAAAAAATTAAAAGAACCTGCGAAAGTACAAGCACCTAAAGCACAGTTGTGCTTTAGGTGCTTGTACTTTCGCAGATGAGAAGCTCATTTCGCAGATGGGGCATCTCCATCTGCGAAATCGTTGGCTATTTTTGTAATTTCGATTTTTTTGGCTATTTTTGTAATGCCATTAGTGTAAATGGCTATTTTTGTAAATTTCTCTATTATATATAAGGGAAACAATATTGCACACACCCCTAATATCTAGATATTTAGATGGAAGCGTACTCAGGAAGCTATTCTCACATTCATCCGAATTAGGCAATAATCAAAAAGGCAAAAAAATGCATACATCATCTTTTTCATTCTATTATGCTCGATCTTCTCTTGATTACTCAATTTGAAGTTTCATTACCAAAATGGAACACATGAGTAAACAAGGATTACATACTGCACAACCACATGTAATTTAAAGTTGTTGACCACAAGTAATTTAAAGTTGTTGGTTCTAATTTGCCGTTTGATTGTTTGTGTTGTTTTCCACTTTCTCATTCATTTTTTTTATACAATGACTTTTTCATTCCTGATTCCAAATCTTTTATTTGTTTAATCTTCGATTTCATTAAATTTACCATAACATTCCAAATATTTACTCTTTAGTTTATTAACTACATTTTGTATTTTTCTTTGTAGATGAAGGAAAGTTCACTTGAGTTTGACTCACCATCATCAGTTCAAGTTCCTAGGGAAGACTAGGATAATCCACTTCTGTTTGATTCTAGTAAGCCAAATAAACCTGCTTTACGACCTAAGAAAAAAAATCAAAAAAAGGGTCTGATTTTTGGAAGCATTTTACCAAAAATTCTTAAGACCCAACGGCTCCCAAGGTGACATGCATTCACTGTAATAAAGTTTACAGTAGTGGCGACCGAAGTTATCGAACTAGTACACTTAGGTATCATATCGTTAATTAGTGTCCAAGTAATCCATCAAGATTGGAAGATAAAAGACAAAAAAAACTTTGATCTTCCAGAAGATGATGGGGGGTATGAATGAAAGTGTAGAAGGAACTAATCTAAAAAGCTGTTGGATTTAGTCAATTTGAGTGTAGGATTGCATGTGTTAAAATGATTATCCTTGATGAGTTATCTTTTAGGTTTTTAGAGCAAGAAGGTTTTAAGTTATTTTGTAGTGTCACATGCCCTAAGTTTGATACACCATCACGCACCACAGTTTCAAGGGATATCAAGAAGTTATACTGTGATAAGAAGAAGAAATTAAAGGATTACTTTATTAAACATTCACAAAGAGTTTCCTTGACCACTGATACATGGACTTCGACTCAGAATGTTTGTTACATGGTGTTGACGGCAAATTTTATAGACCATGAATGGAAAATGCGAAAAAGGATTTTGAATTTTTGTGAAATTCCTAATCACTAAGGAGACACGATAGGCAAAGCAATTGAGACATGCTTAAGAGGGTGGGGTATCGATAAGGTATTTGCCATTACAGTTGATAATGCATCCTCTAATAATGTTGCTATTGTCCACATCAAGAAACGGTTGCAAATATGGAAGACTGCGATTTGTGATGGTAAGTTTCTGCATATGAGCTGTTCCGCACATATTCTTAACTTAGTTGTAGGTGACGGATTGAAAGAAGTAAATGATTCTATTGGTGCTCTTCGTAATTCAGTTAGATATGTTAGAGCCTCTCCAACAAGATTAGGAAGATTCCAAAGGTGTATGAAGAATACATGTAAAGAAGAAAATGCTTTTATTTGCTTGGATGTGGCAACAAGGTGGAACTCAACATATTTTATGTTGGATCATGCAATAAAGTATTATGATGCTTTCAAGTTGCTTGAAGAAGAAGATGGATTTTACATGCAATATTTTACTAATAAAGATTGAAATGGAAAGAGTTTAAAAGGACCACCGACATCTAAAGATTGGGAGAACTGTACCATCTTTTGCAAGTTTTTGAAAATATTTTATGAAGCTACTCTCAAGTTCAGTGCCTCTTTATTTGTTACTTTAAATTCTTACTTTCATGAAATGTGCACTATACGTGGTAGAATAATGAATTTGTGTGATAGTGACCAATCAATCTTGAAGGATATGGCTTCTAAAATGAAGATCAAGTTTGACAAGTATTGGGGTTGTACTAAAAAAACAAAATGTTCTTCTTTATGTGGCTGTTGTTCTTGATCCTCGATACAAGATGAGATTTGTGAAATCGTGTTTGAGGAATTTATATAGTTCAAAGGAAGTAGAAACCATCATTGCGTATGTGAACAACTCTATGTCAAATCTGTTCTGTCATTGTTCTGATGAATTTAAACTAAAAAAATCCCCAACTTACTAGTAGTCAATGTGGTTCATCTATTTCTGCTCTGGATAAAAGTTCAATGCTAGTTGATTCTGATGAGGATGATGATTTTAACATGTTTGCCATTGATTTTGAAAAGGAATGTGAGGAAGATGAGGCTTTAGTTAAGACAAATGAGCTTGATAGGTACTTGGAAGAACGAAGTGATGGGGACAGGAAAAATAAAGATTTTGATATATTATAATGGTGGAAAATGTATGCATCTAAATATCCTGTTTTGGCAATGATGGCTCGTGATGTTCTCGCCATTCAAGTTTCAACAATAGCTTCTGAGTCTGCTTTTAGTACAGGAGGAAGGGTGCTTGACTGTTTTCGAAGCTCTTTGGATCCTACAATGGTGCAAGCTCTGATATGTTGTCAAAATTGGTTAAGATATTCATCTTTAACTTTAGACATGGGTTCTCTAATGGAGGATATAGAAGCATATGAATCTGTTGATTCAGGTAAAATATTTACTTAATTTTATCAATTTATAATTCTTAGTTATTAAATATTTCTTTATGTTGCAGATAGTGTATCTGAAGTTGTCGATCTTGAATAGATTGTTAAAATATGCAACAGGCAAGCAACTAAAGGTGATGACAATGTAAATGCCTTTTTAGTGAAAGTGCATTTCTTTTTCAGACCATTATTTTCTTGATTTTTGTTGCATGATTTTTGCAGGTTTTGTTGGATTCTCTTTGCCGTATTGAATCCTTTTTTGGTGGAAGATTTCTGCAGTTTTTTGGATGACTTTCTCAGTTGTTTTAGACAACTTTTAGCTATGTTTTGTTGAATTTTAGCTACCATTTTGTTTGTGTTTACTGCTATTGGTTGATGTTAGTATCTATAAAATTGTTAGTGGCTTTTTTGATTAATTAATGTTGTTTTGTAAAAAGTTTGTAGCTACTTTTTACTAGTAGAAACAATTTATATATGGAAGATCTTAAGACGAATAATTAGACTACATACATTTAGTCTTAATGCATGTGAAATTACTTTTTTTTAGTTATTCATCAAACCACACCACACCACACCGCATAATGCGGTTTAAACTCTTCGCGGTGCGGTTTACGGTTTCTGAAAATTTAAACCGCACATGTGGTGCGGTTTGAGGTTTTGACTCTAAACCGCACCAAACCGCACCGCGCACACCCTAAATTACTAATCATATAATCTATTAACAAATCATTTCCTCATAATTTCCAATAAGATTATTAATCATATAATAATCTAATAATCATCCTCTCTCTATAATTTTCATTCTAATTAAGTTGCATAGATTAGTTGTGTTCTATAAGTTGCATAAATTAGTTGAGTTTAGATCCGCTGTTTCGAGTTTAGATTAGATTTTTTTATGTTTTTCGCTACCCATTTGTTTGATCTTATGAGGCCCGAACCCATCAGTGGTATTAGAGCATTGTTAACTCAAGTCTATTGCACTTAGACTTTGTCCTTTGAGTATGTTAAGGTTTGTATATGTAGAGTTTCTAGTTTTAAATCATTTTAAAAGTCTAGAAAGTTACCTTGATTGATATTTAATCTATTTATGCTTTAAAACAATGATTTTAGTTATTCTGCCTCTTCGCCACGACGTGACTAGTCTTCCACCATGTCTTGGTATCTACATGGATCGCAATTGTCTTCGTCGCCACATCATGGTCACCTATTGACCATGTCATGGTTTACAGCTAAGAACCTAAAATAATATTTTAATTAAATCGCGTATGTGCAATGATGTGAGAGATCTTTCCCCACATCCTGGAACCTGAAGTTCCAAATTCTTCTAAATTCGTTTTTATTTTTTGGTTGTGCATCTCTTTCAATTGTAATCACATACAAACTAGCATTTATACTAAAAGATAAGGTTACATTTGATTTAATTATAAGATTAATTAAAAGAAAAAAAATTTAGAATCGTTATAATTCAATTATTGACCTTTATAGTCAATAGAATTAAAAGACACATAATCTACAAGTATATATATATATATATATATATATATATATATATATATATATATATATTGTAAAATAGTATTTATATATAAATAACACTAAAATAAACATTGCGTTCTCGCTTGTTTCTGATGTGCATTGTTAGTTTTATCACGACTAGGCTTATTCATTTTATTGCTATAAAGGAGGATTAAGCTAGGTCTCTTTAATTCCTAATGAGTTCAGCTTTTAAGTGGCATTCATTACTTGTCACCCTCACTGTCTTCTTGCGTTTGAAGTGGAATTACCGAAAGGGTTTGATAGGGCAATTATGCAAAGTTAAAAGTATTAACTCTATAAGTAATAAAACAAAATTATGTTTTATATATAATGTGAATCTTATGTTTCCCATGGAAATTACACCTTCTGGTATGTTCTTGTTGATGTATGTGTGTGCGGTTTATCAGCTTGTCAAAAGAATAATAGTGAAAGAAAGGTATATGTTGATTGTGATTCTCAAGCATTACTTGAGCCGAATCTCAATGTAACTTTGCATGGTCGATTCACTATTTGGATTCATGATCCTTGTCTAATCCAGTAATGAATGCTAAATGAACATTAGAAGAGATAAACGTGCTATTGACATAAGTCAATAAATCTCATTTTCTAGGAAACTCATATAAATTGAGATCGGCAAAAGTTTGTCCACCTAAATAACTTCATTTTGTAATTTTTGGTTAATCCACTATACATTGTGAAGCCAAATATGGATCACAACCATTTGATTAATAATTTGTTACTAGGTAATTATAACAAAAGGATTCTTGATCTAACTAATTCTGTTACTTTTTAATAGATGTCAAATGGCTCGGGTGCTACTCCTTCTCTTCCTCCTCCTCTTCCTCCTCCTCCTCCTCCTACTACTACTACTACTACTACTACTACTACTACTACACCAACCCCTTCATCACTTTGAGGTATGAAAATAAGGAGTATGTCTTGGGAGAGTATCTTGAAGAGGAGCTTCCTGACGATACTACTGAAGAAGAAGCAACCAAACATGTAAAGCATCATTATCACTTGATTGAAGTGTCCTGTCTAATGTTAGCGACCGTGTCTTCCGAACTCCAAAAGTGTTGTGGGAACCTTGGGGCGTACGAAATGATTGAGCAGCTCAAGGACATATTTCAAAATCAAGTTGGAACTAAGAGATTCAAGGTGATGCAATATATTTTAGGTTGTAAGCGATAGGTGAATGGTTCTGTGAGTTCCCACGTGTTAAAACTAAAAGGATAATTTGAAACACTTGATTGTCTTGGTTTCCCATTTACTCAAGATCTGGCTACTAATTTCATTCTTACCTCTCTAACTAGTGCGTACAATTTGTTCACTATGAATAACTATATGAATGATTTAGAGAAGAGTATTATGGAGCTTCATGGGATGCTGAAGACAACTGAATAAAGCATTGTTCCACCTAGGAACACAAGTTCAACCACTCCTATTCTTGCTATTAGGGAAGGTGGTGTCAAAAGAAAGAGGTCCTCTCATCTCAATGTCAAGGGAAAAAAGGAAAGGGAATGTTGGTAATCCCAACCCTAAGAAGGACGTTGCCGACATATGACCTGTGAATGACCTTAAAAAGGCTATATGTTATTACTGCCAAGAGAAGGCCCATTAGAAACGCAGTTGCCCTAAGTATCTAGAGGATCTTAAGAAGAACAAGGCCAACAGTGTTGGCACTTTAGGTATGTTTATTATTGAATTACACCCAACTTCTACCTCTAACAATTGGATTCTTGACATAGGATGTGGAACCCACATTTTTCTGATGTGTAGGATCTAAATCAAATTAGGAAGCTAAGGGATGGAGAGCTTGATTTGATCATGGGGAACAAGAGAAGGGTAGTTGTTACCAAGATTGGAGACTACAAGCTTTCATTACATTCTAGTTTTGCAATTAGTTTAAAAGATTATTGCTATTTGCCTTACATGGAAATAAACATTATTTAACTTATGCATTATGGATGGATGGTTTTGCTTTTGGATTTGATAATAATAATAGTTATATGTTGGTTTACAAAGATAATGCTCTTTATTTTAAAACTAGTCCTTGCAATGGCATATATGAAAGTGTGATCGGTGTAAGTAGAAAAAATAACTTAATATTAAATGTGGGCTCATCTAATTTGGATAAATCATGTTTATGGAATTGTCGTCTTGGCTATATAAACAAAAAAAGGATCACCAAGCTCGAATCGAATGAAATTTTGAAACCATTTAACCTAGAGCTCAATGGAGATTGAGAATCTTTCTTACTTGGGAAGATGAAAAAGTCTCCTTTCACAGGTAACTGTGAGGACAGATATGTTAGACATAATCCATTCGGATGTATGTGGTCCATTCAGACATACACCGGATATGGTGAAAGATACTTTGTCACATTTACGAATGATTTTAGTAGATATGGATATGTTTATTTTATTAAACATAATTCCGAGAAAATTAAAATATTCAAGAAATTTCAAAGTGAAGTTCAGAGCCAACTGGGCAAGAACATCAAGATACTTCATTCTGATAGTGGGATATAGTATCTTAGTGATGACTTTTACGACCATCTTAGAAGTTGTGGGATAGTCTTACAACTAGCTCCACCAAGAACACCACAACATAATAGTGTGTTTGAAAGGAGAAATCGAACCTTGATTGACATGGTTCATTATATGATGAAACGTTCTACACTTCGAATTATTTTTTGGTGTTATGGTTTAGAAATGGTAGCTTATATTCTAAACCTTGTACCAACTAAGAAGGTTGAGGAAAAACCATTTGAAATATGGAAAGGGACTCGTCCGTCTCTTACACAAATCAAGGTCTAGAGTTGTGAGGATTTCATTAATAGAGAAGTGCTAGACAAAGTTGAACCCATATCCAAAAGGTGATACATCATTGGTTATCCCAATGACTCTTTTAGATACTTGTTTTACAAGCCTACTGAGAACAAGATCTTTGTTCCTCATAGATCAGTCTTTCATGAGAGAGAGAGAGAGAGGAGAGAGAGATATATGATATCTCAAGAAACTAGTAGGAGATAGATTCATCCTGATGAGATTGAAGAAACAACCAACGAAGAACCAGAAGTTGAGACTAGACCTCAACAAGAGGTTGAACAACCTATTGAGGAATCTAATGTACCTTCACCTCCACTTCGTAGATCTGATAGAGAATATCGTCAACCCGAGTTTTATGGATTTCATATTACTCCATATGATGAAAACCTATTAGGTGATAATGAGCCGCACAACTATCAAGAAGCTATGGCCAGCACAGAGGCTGCAAAATAGAAAGAGTCAATGAATAACGAGATCCAGTCCAAGAATGATAACAGATTATGGAACTTGGTTGATCTAATATCTGGTCTTAAAACCATTGGATGTAGATAGGTCGTTGTTATGACATGTCTCCGACTTAACTCTGTCTCCTTGAGGAGTGAAAAAAGATAAGCCTGAGAATCATAACAAAGAAAACACTATTTTCAGATGTCGTCCGGGAGGTGATCCCAGAACGAAAAGCCAAAGATCAAGTTATTGAATTCCTTTGAGAAAAGGTATCACATGGAGAATATGAGACTAGGATTTAAGAGTCGGTCCTTTCTCGTAGGGGAGAAGGGACTTTTTATACATACAGTCAAGGGAACAGATCCCCGAAAATATCTTCTACCTTTTCAGGCATGACAGGACGAAGCGGACTTTGATTGGTAGATCGTGCCCCACAGGTGGCTATTTGCTATTGGTGCAGAACTACCAGTTGGCATATCATTGAGCACTTCACATATTGCCCTAGGGAACATGGTACTCCTTTTTCTTATCTGGAATGGGAGTCTCTCTCCTAAAAGAGGGCCAAATCCGAGGCGAGATCGCCGATGCTAGAACGCAAGGCCTTATGGATAATGGTTTGCTCCCGAATCTTGTCGGGTAGTGGGTTTTTGATGGGTTATTCCTAAGTTGACGGCTCCGTTATCCATTGATGTTACTCTCGGTGAGATACGTCAACAAGTCCCCTAGGCAAGTAGACGTCAACATTTTCTTGGGCTAGTTAGGTCATTTTATCCTTAAGCTTGGACACGTGTTCATCGATGGTGGTTTCTGCTGCATGTTGACGTGACAGAATTATCTGAGTCAACGGTTTCATCATTGTAACTATTCGGGTTTCCTGCCTACATTTAAAACCTTCCTCATCAGATCTGCTTTACTTTTTTCCTTTGCTTCTTCTTTCCTCTAATATTTCTTCATTCTTTCTGTTCCTTCCTCATTTCTTCTTATTCATTTTTGTTTCCCCTTTTTTACCAGACCACGACATCTCTGAACACAAGTGTCACTCCATCTTCCGAAGAGATTTCCAGGCTGCAGGGGCGATTTAGTTTCCTCCTCGATCATGGGGTCGAGTATCCAAACAAGGGAGTTGTCATCTCCCAACCACCAGAGGGTAAGGCCTGAGTTCCTATTCCCATCTTCGAGGCAGGGCTCCAGATGCCAATGACCGACTTTTTTGACGAGATCATGTGTCACTGTAATGACCCAAATTTTACAAAGAAAATTTTCATTTTAAAATAATCAAAAACATTTCCAACATTTAGAAAATCCAGTCATAATTGTTTTCAAAAATAAGTCAACAAAAATTTTATTCCAAACATCAGAGTGTCCAATGAAAAACGCCCGAGAGAGTATATGCCACGCCATCAAGCTTTGCCCTTGCCCTTGGGCTCCGATGTACCTGAAACAAATCCACAAACTGTAAGCTAACACTTAGTGATTTTCCCAGAGCATACCCCAACACACAAATCACATAACACATAGCATAACAGCTGTAAAAGCTTCCTATACCACATATCACATAGCATCTTAGCTGTATAGCTATCTCTACCATTAGCCATAAAAGCTATCTCTACCGTTAGCTATAAAAGCTATATCTACCATTAGCTATAAAAGCTATCTCTACCATTAGCCATAAGCATATCTCTACCATTTGCTATAAAGTTATCTCTACCAAATCCATAAAGGCTATCTCTACCAAATATAACCACATAATCATGCCACACATCTTTACACAACGAGTATACCAACTATCACAAAATGGGCCGCCCTTCGTGCCTTAGACCCAATGGTATGGTGAGAAGACTCACCTCTCGAAGACTAAACTGGTAAGCTTAATTCAAATATATCCCACACGCTTCTCCATATTAACTGCCTATAATCATCAAGTGATTGACTTAGCACCATCTCATAAATACTCTCAGGTCAACCCTGGTCAAAGTCAAGGTCAACAGTCCATGTTGACTTCGACTCGTCAAGTTCCTTGCTTAACTCGTCAGCTCACCGAGTCACTTGGGTGACTCGTCGAGTTCCTTAATGTTCGCGACTTTAAACTCTCAACCGCAAACCCCTGACCGAAAATCCTTTGGCCATAAACTCCTTGGCCACAAACTCCTTGGCCGACTTGTCGAGTCAAGTAAAGGACTCGGCGAGTTCCTTTAGTCTTTCTCGTTTTCGGCCTTTTCCAGTGGGATCTAGAGTCCCAAACTTCATACCTAGCCTTCCCTAGTGTAGATATCACGTAAAGTTGCAAACTTTACGTGTATGCAAGGCCTCACAAGGTCCTAACACCAAAACTATTCTTCATACAAGGTTTTAATGCATGGAAAGGGGTTTAGCTACATAAAGGAAGCAACTTTATGACATTGGGAACCTAAGGAGGTCTAGATCTGGAACCATATCCTTGTGATACATCCAGATCCTAATTTTGACTCCATTTGCCACAAAATGGTCATGTAATTGAAAGAGGAGAGATCTAAGAATCTATGGTTCAAGGTAACGACTTTTTACCTTAAAATAGTGACCCATATAGTGTAGATGTCGGATCCACTACTTCCTTCTTGTTCTTTCTTCTAAATCCCTTCTTCAACACTCCAAGTTTGCTAAACCAAGATCTTCCTCTCACTCAAGGGGGTTTATAGCCGAAAATAGTTCTCTCTAGGATGATAACGTGCTAGGGGAGGCCACAAGGGCATCTTATGACCCTTATATATATATATATATATATATATATATATATATATATATATATATATATATATATATATATATGCTGCAATCCCCGAAATTAGGGTTTTCTCTTTACAACTCCAACTCGCCGATTCGGGCCTTCCGACTCGCCGAGTTGGTCCCGATCCGTGTCCAAGATTAAATGCCCCTACTCGACGAGTTGAACTCCCAACACGTCGAGTCCATGCACCAACCCCCCGGTCATTAACTAAATCAATTAATACCTAAAACAGGTGTTACAGTCACTATGGTTTCATTGTCGACGACCTTACCCCCAACGATGTTAACAAGATAGTTGGCTTTGAGATGAATGTCGTGATTTGGGTGTGCTTCCCGAACTGTGGAATTTCAGGTACTTCTTTAATTCATCGACTCAATATGGTATTCACACATTTTTTCAATGAAGAGGTGTTCATGCTTTCATCATGAACCAGAAGGCACCAAAGAAAAATTGGCAGGACAGGTGGCTCTAGGCGAATCGGGATTTAGTCGGCTAGGGTTATCCCCGTTGATCCAACATTTCTGACCGGATTCCTACTCTTTAGGCTAGCGAGTGGGTTCTCAATGCTCTGAAGAGCATCTCTTTCAAAGGGGATGACTGGGAGGACCGTATGCTGGCTGATGTGAGTGCAGCTTGGAGGTCTCAAGGAATGATGCCTCAATTTTTCATTGTAAAGAATGGTAAGCGCTTCTCCGTTTCTGCCTTTTTGTTTTGCTTTCCTTCGGTTGTATTTTTATTTTGTAGTGTGGCATGCCCCCCTATTTTTTTTTCTTTTTTGTGTGCTTGATCTTCTTGTTTTGTTGTTAGGTCATGAGAGGATCAGTCCATTCAAGATGGTTTTGAAGGGCCATATTCGGGGTGCCTGCCTTCATCGGGAGGTGACGTTGGTGGAAGTGCTTTTGACGCCAATTAGCATAAATTATGCATTGACCCTCTTCAGGTCAATTACTACTTCTGGTTTGATGTCTGATCCTCGAGATGACCCAACGCTGGTCGATGCTCCTGTCGGCTGTGTTTCTCGTGAAGACCCCTTACCTTTTGACACAGAGGAGGAGGCCTCAACTGGGCTAGTGAGACAGAATACCCGCACGAACTCCAAGCCACGACTTTCCTGGTTGGATTAACCACATATAAAATCTACCGAGACTAGCTCCTTTGGTCGATGCCTCTTAAGAGGTGGAATGTAGACTTCATTTTGGGGGGAGTCCACCATGGTAGTGGTCATCCCCGATGATGACACTTCGAAAAAGTCGGAGGTGGTAAAAGAAGGAGCGATGGAACTGCCCCATGAACCCAAGGAAGAGCCAGCAGGACCTATTGCTTTAGGTGAAAGTGTTTTTTGTGTTGACTCGGGCGTTGCTCATTAAGATGCTCCAAGATCACCAGTCCTACTTCTGACTGGGGAGGGTACTATTGGGGATTCTTCTTCTGTTCCTCCAACGGCGCCAACCATATATGTACCATATTGGGGGATCACCCGGGAATCCCGCCTTACGCAGCACGTCGTGGCGTATGACTGGGGATGTGACACTTTTCCCCTACCACCATCGAGGCTTTGGAGCTTCTTTCTAACTATCATCTTTCAAACAGTCTTTTATATGCAGATGCTCAGGTTGGCACAAACATGATGGTGACTGCTCGTCGCCTTCATAAGAGCAGTTCAAGTTCTGGTGAGCTTGCTTTGATTAGGGTTGATCGGGATGAATTGAGGGTGAGGTTACTGGAGTTAGATACATAAAAGCCTACGTTTCATGGATGTTATGATTTTTTGGCTGGGATGAATCCAGTCCCCTTAGTCCAATTAATATCTTTTGACCACGAAATTAATTCTTAATTAATTTTTGACCAATATTAATTAACCAATATGAGTTCTCTTTTAATATATTATTCATTTAATATATAAATAAACCATAATAATCTCTTTCTCCATTATTCATCCAGTCAAGTTTCTCTGGTGAAGGCAACACAAAAGGACCATGCTTCAACCGAGTCAAGTACACACCAAATATAGTTATGGTTTTAGACACTAATCCAACAGTCTCCCACTTGGATAAGTCTAATAACTATAAATGCAAGTACGACTTTAAAATCCGATTTAGCAATCCTAGCTCTCAAAAGCCAGTGTCGAACTATGACATGTCCTTTAGATAAGGGATCATATAGTCCTCCGTTCACAAGATATCATGTGGAAAATTACATGGAACATAGTCATACATATCGTCCAACAGTTTATTTCTCGATCTCTGATTTTGTCTAACATAGAACTAAATTGACCACATCAATTCAATCCTGACCGGGCGCAACACATAAGTCAAACCAAATCATCGAGGGGCCAAAGATATTTCTTTTACCCTCGTAAGATAAAAGGAACAGATAAACTTCGACTTATATGCTTTTATTATTTACTCATCAAATCATACACAAAAATGTGTTTTATAACATCAAGTTACGTTACTGATTACGCATTATCAATGCACAACCAACTTGCAAACAATAAACTATATATCTAGTTTTAAAGAATATATGATATTATCGTCTCACAATCACCCACGATTAATTCCATGAAGTGATTCAAGTGAGCGCGTGTTTAATCCAATACTCAAATCTTATTTCAAGAGCACTTGTGAGCGTTGCAGCAAACTTTTGCTATGTCTAAAGGCTTAGACAGTCTACAAGCCAATTCATGATAGTCTTCATTCATACCTACTTCCAACATATGATCGACTGTGGATAGTTTAAATAATCTTATTATTTAGGAAGTTAAAACATGCAAAGTGAAACAATAGTAAATAATTAACTCAAGACAGTAACTTTACTTATAAATAAAACACCTTTATTTAATCATCAAATTTTAATTACAATTTATCTATTACAAGTTTCCAAAAGCTATCTAATCACTAAAACTAATATCGTCCTTCAGCCCAATGCTCCTAGTGTGCTGCAAGTGCTTAACCCTACTCAGTCCCTTCGTAAGGGGATCGGCTGGGTTCTCCTCTAATGATACCCTCTTTACTATGAGGATTCTCTCTTCTACCCGATGTCTAATAAAAATGATATTTCCTGTCGATATGTTTGGATCTGGCATGATCCCACGGTTCCTTGGTTAAGGCAACCACACCTTCGTTATCACATAAAATCTCCATAGGCTCCTTTATGGCTGGCACAACTCCAAGATCTCCGATGAAGTTCTTCAACCATATTGCCTCCTTCGACGCTTTTCTCGCTGCTATGTACTCTGATTCGCAGGTCGAATCAGTTAGGGTCTCCTGCATGGAAATTTTCCAAGTCACTGATCCTCCATAAAAGGTAAAGACCCAGCCTGACTAAGAGCGAAAGTTATCTCGGTTGGTCTAAAAACTAGCGTCACTATACCCTTGCACCCTTAAGCCATCAGTCCCACCGAGGATAAGGAACCATTCCTTGGTCCTTTGTAGGTACTTAGGAATATTCTTGACTACAGTCCCATGTGCTCTACCAGGGTTCCCTTGATATATGTTGACCATCATCAAAGCAAAGGCTACATCAGGGTGATTACAAGTCATAGCATACATGATCGAGCCAACTGTGGAAGTGTAAGGTACTCGACTCATTTCTGCTATCTCGACTTCAGTACTCGGGCTTTGAGTCTTACTCAATTTGGTATTACTTTGGATTGGTAACTCCCCTTTCTTGGAATTCTCCATGCTAAAACGTCTCAACACTTTATCCAAGTAAGTACTTTGACTAAGTCATATTAGTCTTTTACTATTATTTCTCACTATCCTTATCCCTAGAATATAAGCAGCTTCTCCAAGATCCTTCATAGCGAAGCACTTCCCAAGCCAGGACTTAACCTCCTGCAGGGTTGGGATGTCGTTTCCTATGAGCGGTATGTCATCGACATACAAAACAAGAAAGCTAACTATACTCCCACTATATTTGACATATACACAGGAGTCATCTTCGTTTTGCAAGAAACCAAACTCTTTGACTTTCTCATCGAAACAAAGATTCCATCTGTGAGAGGCTTGTTTCAATCCATCAATGGATTTCTCAAGCCTACACACTCTATCAGGATGTTTCGCATAGACAAAACCCTCTGGATGACTCATGTAAAATGAGATAGGTAGTCTCTAAAGCATACCCCAAAAATGAGATAGGTAACGAAGCACGACTCATCATGGAACGAAACATGTCCAACAAGGTTTGGTTACGCCTCTCAGCTACACCATTCAACTGTTGTGTCCTAGGTGGCGTCAGTTTGGAAACAATTCCACATTCCTTGAGGTAGTCATGGAATTCAAGACTAAGATACTCACCACCTCGATCGGATTGGAGCATCTTAATTTTCCTGCCCCGCTGATTCTCCATTTCTTGCTTAAACTCTTTGAACTTTTCAAAGGTTTCTGACTTGTGCTTGATTAAGTAGATATACCCTTATCTGCTATAATCGTCGTGAAAGTCACATAGAAGCGGTTCGCATCCCTTATGGTGGATCTAAAGGTCCCACACACATCAGTGGGTATGAGATCTAATAAACCCTCACCCCTTTCACAAGTACCAGTGAAGAGTGACTTGGTCATCTTTCCAAGTAAAAAATATTCTTACACGTCATCGTTCCTAAGGTCAAATGACTCCAACACTCCATCCTTTTAGATTTGGTCTATGCGCTTCTTGTTGACATGTCCAAGACGACAATGCCACAAGCATGCTTTATGCAAATCATTAGAAGAATCGATATGTAACACATCATTTCCTAAGTTGTCTATAACCATCACAGTTTCATATATTCCATTACAAGGAAATGCTTCAGAATAGAAAGTACCATTAAAGAAATCATTAATAGAACCTTTTTCATTATCAAAAGAAAATCTAAAACCTTGTTTATACAAACCATGAAAAGAAATAATGTTTCGTGTCATTTCTGACGAGTAACATCAATTATTCAAATCTAAACTTAACCCACTACTAAGCACTAAAGAGTAAACTCCAATCTTCATGACAGGTGACACTTTCCTATTCCTCATGATCAAGTTTATCTTCCTACACTCCACATCCATACTTCTTCTTAGACCCTTCAAATTAGAAGAAATGTGAAAACCACATCATGTATCGAGGACCCAAGACATAGCATGTGATGAGTTGTTAGAATGAATAGTATAAATACCTACGAAGGACGGATTTATCTTCCCATCCTTGATATCTTGCAAGTACTTCGGGCAACTTCGTTTCCAATGCCCTTTCTCGTGGCAGTAGTAGCACTCTGCATCCTTCGGGTTAGAGGAAGGTGCAGCGGGACCAGCCTTGGTTCCACTAGAAGAGGTACCATCGTGGTACTTTCCCTTATGGTTCTTAGAAGGAGCCTTCCTCTTCTTACCCTTCCCTTGCCCAATAGCCAAGACGGGGTGGGTAGAAGTAGGATTTGATACAATGGATTTGTCTTTCAGACTACTCTCAGCAGTCCTTAGCAAGCCTTGAAGCTTTCCTAGAGTGACCTCCTCCTTGTTCTTGTGGTAGGTCATACGAAACTGATTGTAACAAGGAGGCAAGGAGTGTAGAATGATATCTATGGCCAGCTCCTCATCGAAGTTAACATTTAACTTCAGCAAGCGGTCCATATACCTTTACATTTTCTGCAGGTGGGCCGTGATGGACTCTCCATCCTTCATCTTGGTAGTGATCATCGCATCAATGATCTCATACCTTTCATGCCTCACGCTTTGATGGTACCTATCCATCAAATCTTGATGCATCTCGTAGGGTTAGTAGTCCTCGTAGGAATTTTGGAGTTCAGTAGTCATTGTCGTGAGCATGATGCAATGAACTTTCGTAACATCTCGCTCGTGAGCTTCGAACGCAAAAATCTCTGCGGGAGTAGCAGTGATGGTGTCAAGCTCCTTCAGCTCCTTGTCGAGAACGTACTCTTTGTCCTCGTAGGGGGTGACCATGCAGATATTTTGCATCCAATCATTGAAGTTAGTCCCGTCAAAAATCACCCTCCCACACAAACTCATGAGTGAGAATGAGCCATCATGGGTTGAGCCAGAAGCGTTGGTTTTTTAAGTAGACATCTGAAAAAAAAGAGATAAAATTTAGATTAGATGATAATCCCCAATTAAACACCCAAATGAGAAATTAGGGCTAGTACCCAACACAAATATTCACAATTTAGAAAAGGGATGTCGTAATCTAATTTGCAAATAATTTGAAGGTAAGTGAATGATGATTCACCAATTTCCACCATGAAAAACGAAAAAGAGTTTTAAGTTTTAAATGAATTGAAACTCCTAGATTCTTTTGAGATTCATTGAACTTTTCAATGGCATGTTTAAATCTCGATATTCCCTCCAAGTTTGTGACCGGGATACCGAGGATCACAAACAAGGTGTGAATAACCATGCAAATATACTTGGTACTCTCAATGTTACAAATCACCTAATCAGTGTGCCGGTTAGCCACACACGCTCCATTGATCTATGATAAACATTAAGCTACCCTTTGCCACCTTTGCTAGTCCCAAATTAGTGTGCCGGTTAATCACACATGCTCCGCTAACAACTTGGCAAGGTGCAAAGTGTAATTTCATGGAATAGCATCATTTCACGTTTTGCCTAAACTAACTAAGATTGGGAATTAATAAAATCATGTAGTTACTTTATACATTCATTATACTTACTAATGAGGAATTAGTTGCGCTATCCCACCCGTCCGGCTAATGACCCTCCACCAATCAAGGAAGAGGTGGGTGAGAGTGGACACCCATTAAACTATCATTTTATAGGTAGCAACCTTATACCCCCTTACAGATCAGCTTCGTGAATGAGGCCTACTAACGGTAAGAATAGCTTTATCTTATACATACATACATACATACATACATACATATATATATATATATATATATATATATATATATATATATATATATATATATATATATAATCATTATTTTTATAATATTATAATAGTATAAGGGTTTAATTTTAAACTTGTAAAATTATAGGGTTTAGAATTTAAATGTTTCAAAATTAAACTTTTAATCAAAATATTCAAATTAAAAAACTTGAGGGCAAGTTTTGAAACTTTTCAAAACTTTTTAGATCAAATTACAAATAATTTAATTAAACAATTAAATAGTGATTATCTAAATTTGACATAATTCAATTTCATGGCAAGATAATTCAATCACATAATTCAAATAAGTAAAGTTATCATATAAGGCAATAATTATCTAATTAATTGACAATTATCTTCTATTTGGATAAGGATAGTCATATCAATTTAATAAAAATCGGATTTTATTTATTTAAAACGTTTTTGGTTATTATCCCAATCCAAAACAGGCCAAAATCCAAAAAGATATGCTCTCTGACTCTCCGACTCACCAAGTCACTCTCTGGACTCGTCGATTTCATCTGACTCGTCGAGTTCATCAGGTAACTCGATGAGTTCATATGTCAGAGGGCGGAAATTTCAACTTTTCAAGCAATGAATGATCAAACAAGGCATCAAATACAATAGAAAACAGCCTAGTCTCTGATACCACTAATGGTTTTGAGTATTACATCAATCCTATGGTGCATATGTAAAACCTAAAGCTTTGGATTTAGGTTTTTGTAATTGTACATGCAAATCATCCAAAGCTTATAACCTTAGTACTAGCAAACAAAAATCGAAAACAATAACTAAAACAAGTTTAGATGATTACCTTTCAATTATAGCGAAAATCTTCAACCTTTGAGAGCGTTAGTATCACAAGTGTAATACCTCTAATCGATCACAAACACCAAGGCAATTGGAGAATGATGTAGAGAAGATAATGGAGGCTCAAAATCGGTTGGAACTCTTCTAAGGTTTCAAGCGGCCGATTTTGGGATGCCAAAGGGGTCTTTATATAACTGCAGAATTAGGGTTTGAGTCAGATACCTACCCTAGTTACTTAAGCCCTAAGCATCCCATAGGAATCTTCTATAATCAAGTCCTTGGACGAAATCTTATGGGCTATCCATAAGGATTTCATCCACCCTATCTTTAGGGTTCCTCAGCCCACTTTGCAACTATCTTATAATTACAATTCCAGTCCCCTTAGTCCAATTAATATATTTTGACCATAAAATTAATTCTTAATTAATTTTTGACCAATATTAATTAACCAATATGATTTCTCTTTTAACATATTATTCATATAATATATTAATAAACCATAATAATCTCTTTCTCCATTATTCATCCAGTCAAGTTGCTCTAATGAAGGCAATCCAAAATGACCATGCTTCAACTGGGTCAAGTACATACCAAATATAGTTTTGGACTTAGACACTAATCCAACACTCTTTCCATCAAGAGCTTGGAAGTTGTTCAATGGACTACAAGGGTATGTATTTTTGATATTCTTTATCTTGTGTTGCATTATATTTGGTTGAACATGTTTCTGACTATTGGGTTCATGTGTTACTTGTCTTCCTGTTTAGTTTGATTTTATTGTGCATATTTGTAGCCCTTTTGATCTTTATAACCCAAAAAAAATATTATAATATTTTCATTACATAAGTTTCGACTGGAATATGATATGTATACTTATGATATGTAAAAGCATCTTAGGAGCCGTCATATGCTCATGCTAGATAAATATTAATTGTTGCATCATATATAGCATGGCACGATATGATAAATGTTGATGAAAATAAAAGTTTATTTGTTCATGCACACATGTCTTGTATGTGAATTTTGTAAGAAATCATAAATCCCTCTAGATAAAATATTTTACAAGATACACCAAGATATTAGTTAGATAGTACCCCCCCCCCCCCATCATGAAGTAGTGATATTATGATGCCTCAACAATGGGAAGTTTCTTAGGATGATAGTTATACCATGTTGTGTTATGTCGTTCCTCTTAATTGATATTATGAATGGTATCTGAATTATAGAAACACCACTAAACAAAGAAGGGAGTTGGAATCCGACCAATTTCAATGATTTTCTTGTATGATTATTCATGCATTGAATTACACTGCATAATACTAAAAAAATTTATTTAAAGTAAATTTTTTTAGTGAATGATTTGACATGTGTGTGTATTGTATAAAAACCTATCTATCTCACAAGGCAGACTTTTTAAATGATAGGGTGTGAAATAGGCTTTTTTTCATTAACAATTAATTCTTGGATATCCTAATGATCATGTAAAGTCATTTTCTTATTGATATTTCTGCCATATATCTATTTTTCAATAAATTAAACATGGGATAATCCTTATGGGCACTTTTGCATAAAAGTGAAAACAATATTATTAGAGAGTATATGAAATGATCAAGATCTTATGAGTATTCAAAATATAAAATTTTAGTTATTTATATTCATACATCCCAAAATACGATAAGATTGAAAAAGTTACTATTTCTTTAGTTAAAATTGTTTATGGAAATGATTGCTAAGAAGCTTGCTTTTTGGAAGAACTGGTCATAAGGCTGTTAGACAGTATAGCTCCCAAATATAACTTTGTTGTTATAGTAAGCTTGGCATCCATAGGCAACTTGAGTCGCCAGGCAGCAAGAATTGTATTTTACAAGACCTAGAGCCGACCTTTTTTCCTTATTCGTTTATTCTTATCATCTTTTACACTACACTTCTAACATAACATTTTGTAGAGGTTTAGGTGTATTCCCCTTGACCTCAGAAGGGGGTGAAGCCCCCTTAACCCCCACCTTTCATCATGTTTGGGATCAAACTTTCGTCATATACAAGTGTGCTTTCCACCTCACATAATTTTTATTATATTAAAGTTTAAATCACCTATGCGACTCCTATTAATTCCAATTACACTAAATGACCAATAACACAAACATCACCATCAAATATTGTCTCATGTACTACTTTTATGGCACGTGTAACGACAAAAAAGTCAAACAAAGTACACATATTTTCATTATAAAAATGCACCTAAAATTTTCGCTTTTTATACTTTAAACCAACCGGTGCACTTTAGTATTCACAAGAAAAACAAGTAGTTACCAAGTACAAGGTACAAAATACATATAGGATCCCAAGTGAGTATTACTAAGTTTTATAAAACATGACATACAATTCACATTAACTAAACTAATAATTCTCCATAGCAGCCTTTCCTTTACTTCGATCAATATTTCCTAATTTTCATAGTAATATTCATAACATAAGCATAATATTAGTGAATAACTTAAATATAGCAATGCCACATCATAACATAATATTTATGTATAATAATATCAATTTAACAAACTTAGTAACAAACAACTAATTAATGATAAGTCCTCGTATACTCGTTAATTCTCTTGGGTATTGCCAACCTATAACTCATTTGGAAGCTCACTTAATGGTTACCTTTGTTACAATACTCATATGTGACCATGATCACCTCATATATTAAATTCCTTAAACACTCTTAATATGATAAACTTTTACTCTTTACAAGCCTTATAAAACTATATTTCATCAATAACACTTCTAATGGAAATTTGTACCAACATATATATATATATATATATATATACACACACACACACACACACATAAGTCCACTTTGTATATCACATTACATCGCATAAGTTACTATTAAATTACTTTCCTTGAGTCAACTAAGAAGAACTTGTTCTGGCTCATTGAATCTGTAAGACCCAAAAAGAGTATTAAAAATTTTCATTTAAAAACTATTAATTTCATTCATTGACTGTATCAAAACCTATCAATCATCACAATATTCCAAAACATCAGAGTAAAAATATATCAAGTGTGGAAATCATATGTGCAGGATGCTTTTCCATCACGTCGGGCCCTACCCTTTTGAACTGGAAATACCTGAAACCATAAATATAAACTGTAGGCATAAAGCTTTGTGAGCTTCCCAAAATACCACTTACAACATTCATATAATATAAAAGCACATGGATGTGTCAGTTCCATACCAACTCATGGGTCCATATCAAGCCAAAATAACAACAAGTAGTTGTGTCGGGTCCGAATCAAACCCCCTGGTCTGTATCAACCCCGAGTCCATAATAAATCTGAACCTAAATTAGCTCATTACATAAATCATACAATCACATAATACAAACTTATACATTTGCATAGAATTTTTACTCAAACAGTATCGTAGGTCAACCTTGGTGCCTTCGACCTACGTAAGGTGCTAAGAAGACTCACCTCACAAACAGTTAAAAAACTAGAATAACATGCTGCTTTGAAACCCACTCTACTGGTCACCTCTATTAATAACAATAATCAAAACTCAGACTACCATTCAAAAACATAAAACACTTGTAGGTCAAACCCTAGTCAACATCAAGGTCAAAGTCAACTCAGCCATTTAGGTTGACTCTGTCAGTACGTGGGGTGTACTCCTTGTGTACGTGTGGCGTACTTCGCCATTGATCGAGGATTGGTGAGCTGACCTCGTATGCGCATTGTACCCCTCGGTATGCCCAGCATACGTGGCTGCTCACCACCCATATTATTAAGTGCTTAATCCATAAAGCAGTTATGTCCAAATTTTAGATCTAGGAAACATATGATGTTCTTAACCATAAAGTTTCCAACTTTATGGTTTAGCATGGCTAATAAGACCTTATCTCCATAGACCATACTCTCTTAACCCATTAAGACCATCTAGCACTTGAATGGAGAGAAACTAGTGACCAAAAACCCAAATTTATGACTTAACACCCTTCAAAACCTTTGAAAAGAAAACTCAAATGCCTTGGAGTTCCTTTTACTCACAAAGACCAAGTTTGGGACAAAAGGGAACAAATTTTAGCTAAAAGTAGATCCATAAGATTTCTACACCATGGTTGGAGCTTTTTACCTCTTCCAAGAGCACAAAGGGAACAAGATGTTGGATCCGAAGCCTTGATAGAAACACCACCACCTCAATGCTCCTCCTTCTACTCCAAAAGCTCCCAATTTCACCAAAAATGGATCTACAAGCTCCACAATGCATTAACACTCTTTAGTATTTTGAAATGAGAAAGGAGGTTGACGATTAGAAGGTGCATGTGGTCATAAATGTGTTTAAATAGGATCTAACCCTAAAATTTAGGGTTTGCACCCTAGATACATATGCCCTGCATACCAGCGTACGCGCAACATACTAATGTGAACCCGAGTACGCCCTATCTACGAAGGTGTAAGCCCAATGTACTTCAGTTGCCTCCGAAATTATGAAATTGCCACTGTAGACCTAAATTGAAAATAAAGCATAATACAAGGGTTTAAAACAAATACCTGAATAATAGATGTTACAAGTCTGGCTTACGAAATACAAAATTACCACCAAGTCCTAAAAATTCTGCACCAGCTCTGGCTTGCGCTTCAACTGAAGCTCCAGCTCAATCTCCCACTTACAGGTCATCTCAATCATATCATTCAAGGTCTTGCACCCCGAAAACCTCACAAACTCCCTGATTTCATCACTCAACATGTAATGATACCTTGTTTTCTTCATCTCTTCATCTGCAGCGTACTACAGAACCAACAGAGCCCTTTCCTAGAACTTGGCAGTAATCTCCGCTATAGTCTCGGTAGTCTAGCGAAGGTGTTGGAACTCCCTCGCGAACTGTTGTGCCTCAATATCTAGTGAAAACTCCTTCTAGAATCTCTAAACAAAATCTCCCTCAAGGAAAAAGCTCGTTTGCTTAGCATTCTCCATGTCAGCATTTCAACGAGGGCTAGCGATAGAGTTCTTAACCCCGAAGAACTCACGAAATGATGGATTTCGAGCTCCAATCTGACCTGCAGAAATCTCGGCTTGAAAATTCCTAAGCCACTCATTTATTAGCTCCAAAATCCCCTCTTTTAAAGTACCAAACAGTACAGGGGTTGAATCCAGAATACTGTGAGTAACCACGGACGAAATGAACTCGTGCAGACACTCATCAATCAGTTATGTGCCCGAGTCATAACCTGAACTAGAACTAGAGCCAGAACCTCCTCGAGTAACCATTAACATCCTCCGAACTGAAACACATCATAAAAACAATTAGCAAAGGATTCGAGGGGACTCCTTTACATAGGCCTCCTTATAGTTTCCATATTTACACTCGTCTTATTTACAACTATGCTTTTAATAGTACGAGCCCAATACTACCTTTCACACTTACATGTACCTTCCTCAAGGTTAGTCCTGAATCCTCTAAGTCACCATACTAAAACTATAATTAATCCAATTCCATATGACAAAACATGTACTAGACTCTCCTAGGAATCCTCAACTCCCACCACTCACAATACGAAGAAGCTCAATCAACAATGTTGGTTGCCATAGCATGTAAGTTATACAAAAAATAGGATCACGTAGACTGTCAAATGATGATTCTACCCTAAATACACAACCATACAAGGAATAGAAAATGATGCCAAATTGATCATTCTAGAGCAATGTAATCCTAATCGTATACAACTTTGAAAGCTTATATTATAAATTAACTGAGTCAATAATAATTCCAAGTAATACATAGCATCAAGTTCCACAAGGCTATAAGGCATCACGTAAATCAAGAAATTCTATCATATGATTCCTACAGGTATCCTTAGCCCTAATCTACCATACAACTCTCATATCAAGCATACTACTCATAAGACATAAGTATATGTAATTTGGGAACCACTTACTTGAGGTCGGCTGATTGCACACATCGCACCCCCTTCTTCTTAAATAAAATCCTTTTTAAAAGTTTAAATTCATTTTTACTTAAGAAAAACTATCATTTCTTCTGTTTGAGTTCTAACACACCTGAGAGTATGCCCGAATCCCTCAAACCAAGGCTCTGATATCAACTTGTAACGACCCAAAAACAGTACCAAAATTTTGCATTTAAAAACTATTAATTTCATTCATTGATTGTACCAAAAACTATCAATCATAATCATATTCCAAAACATCAGAGTACAAATACATCAAGTGCAAAAATCATATAGGGAGGATGTTGTGCCATCATGCCGGGCCCTCGGTACACCCATCATACGTGGCTGCTCACCACCCTTCTTATTAAGTGCTTAATCCTTTAAGCACTTACATCTAAATTTTAGATTTAGGCAATATATGATGTTCTTAACCATAAAGTATCCAACTAAATGGTTTAGCATGGCTAATAAGAACTTAACTCAATAAACCCTAGTCTCTTAACCCGTTAAGACCATCTAGCACTTGCATGGACAGAAACTAATGACCAAAAACCCAACTTTATGACTTAACACATTTAAAAACCTCTGAAAGGACAACTCAAATGCCTTCGAGTACCTTCTACTCACAAAGACCATGTTTGGGAAAAAAAGGGAACAACTTTGAGTTAGAACTAGATCCATAAGATTTCTACACCAAGGTTGGAGCTTTTTACCTCCATAAGGTCCACTAGGGGAACATATGCTGGATCTGAAGCCTTGATGTACTCCAGCGACCTCTGAAATTACGAAGTTGCCATTGTGGACTTAACTTGAAAATAAAGCAGAAGACAAGGGTTTAAAATGAATACCTGAATAATAGATGTTACAAGTCTGGCTTGCGAAATTAAGAAATTGCCACCTGGCCCACAAAAGTCTACACCTGTTTTGGCTTGCACTTCGACCAAAGCTCTAACTCAATCTCCCACTCACGGGCCCTCTAAATCATACCATTCAACGTCTTCTCCCCTAAAAACCTCACAAACTCCTTGATTTCATCTCTCAACATGTCATGATACCTCATTATCTTCATCTCCTCATCTACAACGTACTGCGGAATCAACAGAGCCCTTTCTCACAACTTGGTGGTAATCTCCGCTATAGTCTCGGTAGTTTGGCGAAGGTGCTGGAACTCCCTCATGAATTGTTGCACCTCGATAGCCAGTGAAAATTCCCTCTAGAATCTTTGAACAAAATCCTCCTAGGTCATCACTGCCACTGTCGTTGTCCCAACAACTCGGGTAACCTCTTCCCACCAGTCTTGTGCACTATCCCTCAGTAGGCATGATAAACATCCCACCTTTTTCCCCTCAGGGAAAAAGCTCGTATGTTGAGCATTCTCCATGTCAACGGTCCAGCGATGGCTAGCGATGTGGTTCTTAACCCTGAAGAACTCACGAGCTCCACAAGCCTTGAACTCCCAAAATGATGGATTTCGGGCTCTAATCTGACCTGTAGCAATCTCGGCTTGAAAGTCCAAAGCATCTCATCCATCAGCTCCAAAATCCCCTCCTTGATAGTACCAAACAATACAGGGGTTGCATCTAGAATACTGCGATTAACCTCGGCCGAAATAAACTCGTGCAGACGCTCATCAATCGGTCATGTGCCCAAGCCAGAACATGTCCTAGACTCTCCTAGGAATCCTCAACTCCCACCACTCACAATATGAAGAACCTCAATCAACAACGTTGGTTACCATATGCATGTAAGTTATACACAAAATAGGATCACATGGATTGTCAAATGAAGATTCTACCATAAGTCCACAACCAAAAAAGGAATTAGGAAATGAGGCCAAATCGATCATTCTAGGGCAATACAATCCTAATTGTATATAACTTTGAAAGCTTATATTATCAAATAACTAAGCTGATATTAGTTCCAAGTAATACATTGTATCAAGTTCCACTAGACTATAAGGAATCACGCAAATTAGGAAATTCTATCATATGATTCCTTAAGGTATCCTTAGGCCTAAGCTAGCATACAACTCTCATATCAAACATACTACTCATAAGACATAACTATAGGTAATTTGGGAACCACTTACTTGAGATTGGCTAATCGCACGCATCGCACCCCTTCTTCTTAAATAAAATACTTTTTAAAAGATTAAATTCATTTTTACATAAGAAAAACTATCATTTCTTCAGTTTGATTTCTAACACACGTGAGAGTATGCCCGAATCCCTCAAACCAATGCTCTGATACCAACTTGTGACGACCCAAAAACAGTACCAAAATTTTGCATTTAAAAACTATTAATTTTATTCATTGATTATACCAAAAATTATCAATCATCATTGTATTCCAAAACATCAAAGTACAAATAAATCAAGTGTGGAAATCAGATAGGGAGGATGTTGTGCCATCACGTCGGGCCCTTCACTTTGATCTAGAAGTACCTTAAACCATAAACATAAATTGTAAGCATAATGGTTAGCTAGCTTCCCAAAATACCACTTGCAACATTTATATAATATAATAGCATGTGGTTAAGCGAGGTTCGTATCAACCCCTGGATCAGTATCAACCCAAAATAACAAGTAGTTGTGTCGGGTCCAAATCAAACCCCGGGTCCGTATCAACACCGAGTAATGACTTTGATCCCAAACTAGCTCAATACATAAATCATACAATCATATAATACAAACTCATACAATAACATACAATTTTTACTCATATAATATAGTGGGTCGGCCTTGGTGCCTTCGGCCTTCTTAAGATGGAAGAACAGTCACCTCACAGACAGAAGAAAAACTAGAATAACACTTTTCTTTGAAACCCATGCAACTGGTCACCTTTACGAATAAGAGTAATCAAAACTCAAACTACCATTCAAACACCTAAAATACCCCTAGGTTAAACCCTAGTCAAAATCCTGGTCAAAGTCAACCGATTTGACTCAGTCACTACGTGGGGCGTACTTTGCTGTTGTACTCTTAGGTATGCCCAGTGTAAGTGGTTGCTCATTATTCCTCTTATTAAGTGCTTAATCCCTTAAGCACTTACGTCTAGATTTTAGATTTGGGCAACATATGATGTTCTTAACCATAAAGTTTCCAACTTTATGGTTTAGAATGGCTAATAAGACCTTAACTCCATAAACCCTATTCTCTGAACCCATTAAGACCATGTAGCACTTGCATGGAGAGGAACTGGTGACCAAAAACCGAACTTTATGACTTAACACCCTTAAAAACCTTTGAAAGGACAACTCAAATGCCTTTGAGTACCTTCTACTCTCAAAGACCAAGTTTGGGACAAAAAGGGAACAACTTTGAGCTAAAACTAGATCAATAAGATTTCTACACCAAGGTTGGAGCTTTTTACCTCCATAAAGTGTACAAGAGGAACAAGATGTTGGATCCAAAGCCTTGAGAGAAACACCACCACCTCAATGTTCTTCCTTCTACTCCAAGAGCTCCAAATGGCACCAAAATGGCTCTACAAGCTCCATAATGTATTAACACTCTTTAGGGTTTCGGAATGAGAAAGGAGGCGGAAGATATAAGAAGGTGCACGTGGTCATAAATGTGTTTAAATAGGGTCCAAACCCTAAAATTTAGGGTTTTCACCCTGGATGTGTATGTTGCATACACTGGATGCGTACGCCCTGCATACCAACATATACGCATCGTAGTAATGCGAATCCGAGTACACCTTGTGTACGAAGGTATACTAATGCAATTATCTAAGCTGATATCAATTCCAAGTAATACTTAGCATCAAGTTCCACTAGGCTATAAGGAATCACACAAATCAGGAAATTCTATCGTATGATTCATAAAGGTATCCTTAGCCCTAATCTAGCATACAACTCTTATATCAAGCATACTACTCATAAGACATAAGTATAGGTAATTTAGGAACCACCTACTTGAGATTGGCTGATCGCATGCATCGCACCCCCTTCTTCTTAAATAAAATACTTTTTAAAAGTTTAAATTCATTTTTACTTAAGAAAAACTATCATTTCTTCAATTTGAGTTCTAACACACCTAAGAGTATGGCCGAATCCCTCAAACCAAGGCTCTGATACCAACTTGTGACGACCCAAAATCAGTACCAAAATTTTACATTTAAAAACTATTAATTTCATTCATTGATTGTACCAAAAATTATCAATCATAATAGTATTCCAAAACATCAAAGTACAAATAAATCAAGTGCGGAAATCATATAGGGAGGATGTTGTGATATCATGTCGGGCCCTTCGCTTTGAACTGGAAGTACTTGAAACCATAAACATAAACTGTAAGCATAATGGTTAGTGAGCTTCCCAAAATACCACTTGCAGCATATATATAATATAACAACATGTGGTTATGCGAGCTCCATATCAACCCCCAGATCAGTATCAACCCAAAATAACAACAAATAGTTGTGTCGGGTCCGAATCAACCCCCGAGTCCGTATCAACCCTTAGTCCATAATGACTTTGAGCACAAATTAGCTCAATACATACATAATAGTATCACATAATACAAACTCATACGATAACATACATTTTTTACTCATATAATATAGTGGGTCGGCCTTGATGCCTTCGGCCTACCTAAGGTGGGAATAAGACTCACCTCACGGACAGACAAAAAATTGGAATAACATACTGCTTTAAAACCCATGCAACTAGTCACTTTTACAAATAACAGTAATCAAAACTCAGACTACCATTCAAACACCTAAAATACCCCTAGGTCAAACCCTAGGCAAATCCAGGTCAAAGTCAAATGGGTTGACTCAGTCACTACGTGGGGCGTACTTTGCCGTTGACCGAGGATCGGGGAGCTGACCTCGTACGTGAAACCAATATTGTAAAACTCCCCGAGTTGGCCGATTACTCCTCCAAGTACTCGCTACTCAGTCCTCTACCGAGGGGAGTTATAGAATCCCAAGTACTTCCTGATCGTCCCTTTACTAAACTGAGTAGTGTTGTAAAACTCAGTCAACCCGGTGATTAATATGTATAATATACTTAATTATTTATTATTTAACACACTCACATATGATTATTACTACATATATAAATTCAACTTTCAGTAATTATTCACGAAGTTAAACCATTATGTGTTTTTCAGTTTTTGAGTATTCACATTTGTCTAATTTTGTTATATATTTCAATCAACTTATGATTTTATATTACAATTTTGACATATATAATTTCCCTAAAAATATTTCTACATGAATTACCAACTCCGAGTACTCTCCGGGTACTCCCGAGTACTCGCTACTCGGTAGTCGGCCGAACAGGTACCGAGTAATGAGTTCTACAACCTTGCGTGCAACATACCCCTCGGTATGCCCAGCGTACGCGGCTGCTCACCACCCCTCTTATTAAATGCTTAATCCCTTCAGCACTTACATCTAAATTTTAGATTTGGGCAACATATGATGTTCTTAACCATAAAGTATCCAACTAAATGGTTTAGCATGGCTAATAAGACCATAACTCGATAAACCCTAGTCTCTTAACCCATTAAGACCATCTAGCACATGCATGGAGAGAAACTAGTGACCAAAAACCCAACTTTATGACTTAACACCCTTCAAAACCTCTGAAAGGACAACTCAAATTCATTGGAGTACCTAGAAACTCACAAAGACCAAGTTTGGAATAAAAAGGGAACAACTTTGAGCTAAAACTAGATCTATAAGATTTCTACACCAAGGTTGAAGCTTTTTACCTCCACAAGGGGAACAAGATGCTAGATCAAAAGCCTTGAGTGAAACACCACGACCTCAATGCTCCACCTTCTACTCTAAAAGCTCCAAATGGCACCAAAAATGGCTTTAAAAGCTCCACAATGCACTAACATTCTTTAGGGTTTTGAAATGAGAAATGAGGCTAAAGATAAGAATGTGCATGTGGTCATAAATGTGTTTAAATAGGGTCAAAACCCTAAAATTTAGGGTTTATTCCCTGGCTGTGTACGCCCTGCGTACCAGCGTACACGCAGCGTACTAATGAGAATCCGAGTACGCCCTACGTATGAAGGTGTACGCCTGACGTACTCCAGATGCCTTCGAAATTATGAAATTGTCATCGGGGACTTAACTTGCAAATAAAGCACAACACAAGGGTTTAAAATGAATACCTCCATAATAGATGTTACAGAATCCCGCCACAATCCTGACTCCTCTCCCACTAAAATCTATGAAATAATACATGTCTCAAGTGTTACAACTCATTGTATAGTTTCTCTTATATTCCTTATTATATCACAACAATTAAAATCATAACACTAAATTATATAGCAATTTCAATAGCTTAACATCTAGATGGTTTAAGTGTCTTATTGGATTAAGACACCATCTCATTTTGTAATATCATTCTCTTTTCTACTAACAATTTCTATACTCTTCACTTTGGCTCAACTTTTTATCTCATTAATCAAATTTAAACGACTTTTTGGTTAAACTTAGTTGTACTCCATGAATTTATATCCTACAACACCATATTAAACATGATATTAACTTAATTTACTAAAATCATAAGTTTAGATTTTTATGGTTCATACCTATTTCTTCCCTAATTCAAGAAATTAGTTATGATTTAGTACTTAATAAGCTTCAAATCATGTTATTATATTATTATTTCAAATTAAAAGTTCAACATAAAATGCAATCATCATATTAGGGTTTACAAGCACTAAACCACATCAACTTTAATTAACAAGATTAAGTAGTATATATAGAGTCTTAATCTTGATTGAAGAAGTGCTTGACAATGCTTTATTGTCCTCTTTGATCTCTGCATGTTTCTCCTTCGAAATCCGACATTATACTCTTAGTTTTTCGTAGCCCTCTATTTGAGAACAAGTGGTATAAGAAAATGAAGACCTGTCTTATCCAAATTTTTATTTAATTAGTGACTTCACGTCCCAATAATCCTTTATTCATGTCGTATCCTATCACTTTGCACTCTCTTTTTGTCTCGTCGCGACTTCCTCAATACATATATTAAACATTCACTTTGGTCGCTAAAACTTATCACTGAAAGATCATAGCATTATATTTTCAACCGCATCGCGACTTTCCTCATTTGTGCCATGTTTCTTTATAAGTATGTTTCCCTCGGTGTTTATTTTACATCAATGTTTTTCTTGTCTCGAAAACATGTCGCGACACCCCTTGTAGGTAAAGCACGTCGCGACCTTTGTTGTAGTTTGTCATTTTTTGTAGATTCTCTATCGTACCCTTTATTACTACTATACCACCTCTTAATGGATTAAGCCTTTATTTTACTCAATACTGCCAACAATTATGCATCTCTCAACTCAAATAAATCATCATACAAATCAAATAGTTTTCTCAATTTTTATGTTGACCAGTATACCCTTCACTAACAATTTCACCATTTGAAGTACCAATTTAAATTCTAATTAACTCGTAACAATTATACTTACTCGGTTATGTTAAGGAATATCCCTTAATAAATTCTAGAAATTTAGTAGAAATGACAAAAACACGATTTTGGTCAAGATACATTACTTAATAACATTAAGTTAGTTTTATCACACATATACACATTATATACCTTATATTAACAAGAAAATAGGTGTCACAACATGTATCTCAAGTTCGGGTGAAAAATGAAAAAAAAAAATACTTTGTCTTTGTGTACATGACTATTTGGTATCACGGACTTGGACTTGCAGACATCTAGTTACTTTCTTTTGGTTATATAAAAATGTAATAATTTAGGAAGTTGACTAGAGATGACAATGGGGCTAGGGAATATTGGAGGGCCTCAATTCTCATCTCCATCATCGAATCATCATTCTAATCCTCATCCCCATTGGGGAATATGAATGGATCCCCCCGCCGCCCCTAACGGGGACCAGTAATCCGCAAATAGGGAATCGAGATTTATTTTTCTATTTTAATATAAAACTTTTATGTAAGGACAAACTAAAATTTAAATTTTACCAACATAAGTTTAAAGATTTTATAAAATATAAAATATTCATAGATTGCATTAAAAAACTATAAACAATTTTTCTATCCAAATTTAAATACATACGTAAAAATCAAGGAAAAATTATCAAAATGACATTTGATGCAAAATTGATTATCAAGAAGAATATATATATATATATATATATATATATATATATATATATATATATATATATATATATATATATATATAAAAGCTTAAATTAGATAAAAGAAGAATGAAAAATATAATTTTAACCAAGTACTTACTAATGAGGTAAATTATTTCGACCAAATTTTAGATAATATCGTAAATTTTACTATAAATATAAGTTTTATATAACTTTGAAAAAACATAATAAATGGTCCCTGTAGTTTCCCAAAACTTTTGACGATTGATCCTTATTGCTAACTCCGTTAACTTTGTCCGTTAACTAAAGGGCATTTTCGTCTTTTCATGATCACAGTGACCATTTATGAAGTTTTTATCATTATTATTATTATTATTATTATTATTATTATTATTATTAAAGGTCTCTCTCTCCAATTACAGCATACCATTGTTTTAGATTTATATGAACACATGACAAACGCATATAATGAAGTCAATTTTGAATCAGAATCCTTTTTCTTTCACAAAGAACATGAATAAAAATACTGAAGTTAATTTTGACTTCTAATTTTACAAAAGGAACATTATCGTTGATTCAGACTTTCAATTCTATTTCTGATCACTGATACTATCATGTCGGTATACTGATTTCAAACCAACATTTGGGTCTAAATTCATCTTGATCAATTATCAATTACTACGCAACCATAATATCTTTAATTTATCCAAATAAACAGATTCATATCAATCATCATCCAAACTCATCTCTTACTTCATCGATAATATCCACTTTTGAAATCATATCCATCCAGTATTTGAAAATTCCCATTTTGTTAATTAATACATGAACTATGACTCACAAAATCGACTTAATTAAGAATATCAACAAAGAATTTGAAAAACAAGTAAATCGATTACGATATGTTAAAATCGATTAGCAGATGCTGGTAGTAGATACACCATTCCTCCGGCAGATTGTGGAGACACATAAACCAAGAAATTGAGGTTTGAGGCCCTTCAAATCGATGGAAGACCCATCTGATTCAGTTTCAACCTCCATAAATCAAACAATGGTGCAGATGTTCTTACCGTCAATGATGGGTCTTCCATGTCACCGACCAAATACAACCATTGAACCTGGTTAAATATCCATGTGAAAACCACACACACAACTTCTGATTCTTCGTATTATCTGTTTCTTATTCTCCCTTCTTTAACCGAAAACTGATTTGTAGGTTTGATTTTTCCCTAATCCATTGCCGCCAAGCTGCAGTTTGCTACCGATCTTCGCTCGACTGCTATCGATCATCGGTGCCACTTCTCCCTTCCTCTACATTTACGTGGACCTGCTAAGATTTTTCTATCTGAAATGCCATCATCTGTCTACTACCACTGACCCTCGCCATCGTTAACTTTGTTTAGAAGGTAAAAAGAGACGAGAGAGGGACAGAGGGGTGGAAGAGATGAGATGTTGCGATTTGGCTGTTGTTCGAAATCTAGATATGCAGGGGTGGCGGAGACGAGAGGCCCTAATTGGGTGGTTCCGGCCAAGGATATCACCGGTGATGGTGGGCTGAGAATGTGATTAGAGTATAGAGGTGGTAGTGGTACTTTTAGGGTTCATAAAAGAGAAAGAAATGGTGTTGTAGTGGTAACGATAGAGAGAGAGACCTTTAATATTAAATAATTATTATTATTATTTTATTTTTAAATAAGAGAAAAGTTTCATAAATGGTCCATGTGGTAGAGAAAAGACAGAAATGCCCTTCATTTAACTGCCAAAAGTTAACGGGGTTAGCAATAAGGACCAATCGTCAAAAGTTTTGAAAGCACAGGGACCATCTATGACGTTTTTAAACCACAGGGATTAAACTTCAGATTTTCGGAAACCACAGGGACCATTTATGATGTTTTTCTATAACTTTTTATACATTAATATCTATTAGGGCCGGGTGTAGCGTCGCGGACTAGTGGTATCCACATAACCGTTTTTTTATTTGGAGTTTTCCTATCCTAGTCCTCATCCCCGTTCTACATAGGATTTCCCGGTCAAAACCGGGTGTGGGTTTTGGGTTTCCATAGGTATGATGAATTTTTTTCCATCCCTATGTTTGACCCGCTTTTGGATCATGTTTTTCTATGCTTCGGTTTGGATTGTCATTATTGCAAATATGGACAAAATTTTATGCTAATTTACAGGTATGTTTTTTGGATAGTTACATTAGTCACCTGAATTTTGGTTCAAGCTTGTTTTGGTTAGTTGGATTGATGGTATTTCCTTGAAAACATGTAGCATTCTGATGTTTTAATGAATAACCATGCTTCTATAAATGCATCTAAATTCCGAACATTTAGCAATTGCATAAACATTAACATAAAAAGATGTGGCTCCAAGTTACAATGAATATCTATCGCTGATCAGAGGGCATGAAATCCATCTGATACGCCACTATACACATCTGAATTTATTGAGAGGGAAGTGATATTAATGTGGTCTGCCTTGTGCTTCCTCCACCTGTATTTCTTGAATTGATGTCTAATTTGCATAACTCCTAGACCAAAGAAAACGGATCCAAGAGTCCCAAAACAGATAGACAGTAGAGCTTCTATAAACCATTGTCTCAAAGGACTTTTGTGATTGGACTCTGGCATTATCACCCATATCGATGCAATATATGCCACAGCCATGAATGATAACGCTACCCAAGTTACCTTATGAGCTGCCGCTAATATCATATTCAATGGCTTTCTCCGAAATGGAATAATACTAACTAGAACTACAACGATGGAAAGTGATAGAAACAAGGCAATGTGATTGCTTATGGCAAAGACCTTGA